>NC_067398.1:260160529-260772529 GCF_016432865.1 Antechinus flavipes | reverse complement strand
AGACTGGGGGCTCTAAAGCTATGCCAATAAATTTAAACACGAAATTCTTCTGTTTGAAGATAATTGTAGGCAGGGAGGGGGAAGAGGGGAGACAAAACTAGCTATTCTTTGGTAAGAGCCATGGCTTAACTCTCCTTGAAGCAGCTTTTTTAAAGCTAGGTTACCAGAAGTACAAGATCTTATATTATAAATTGTTGATAGGAAGATGACTTTTCATAAAACATACAAGATACTGGAATAGCTTATTTACCTACTGACTAAAATTTTTTACGTGTACCTTTGTATTGACCTCTAATAATTGAGCTTAAGAAAAGGAAGGTTACATTTATTGCTTTTCTAAATTTGTCTTTTTGCATCCTAGAAAAAATAAGAACAGAACTTGGCTTAATTTTGAGCAACAATACAGGCAGGCAATAGGTTACATTTAATAGTTTTGTTCCTTTTGCTGTGGGTCTGTTTCTTCTTTATCCTCCTCCCCCCACTCCCTTACAAGGGAAGTGTCATTCCATAGTGGCTCCCAAAGACTTGGCTGGTTTTGGGAAGCTAGGGAAGAAATAAATAAACTTTGTCTAACTGTGCCAGGGCTATCAAACCCAAATAGAAATGGGGTGATTAACCTGTACATAAAGATCCCTATGGGCCATGCTGAGTTATGTTTTATTGTACTTTTAGTTACTTTGTTAAACATTTCCCAATTAAATTTCAGTCTGGCTTGGGTCATATTCAGGAGTATTGTAGATTGCATGTGGACTTGTTTATCCTGTTGAGTTTTAGATGAAACTAATTGAAGTGTCATTTGACAAGCTTTCTAAAGCATAAGAATACTGGAGTTTCTAATTATCTCAGATAAAGCACAGCAACATTCAAGACTGACCAAAGCGGCAATCTTTTCTTAATAAATACTATTTGGGGCAAACAAATTACTACCTTTCAAAGATAGAGAAACCTGTGTTCAAATCTTAAGAGTAAATTCATGGTGGGAGACCCAATAGAACGGAAGATAAATCATTAATGTATGTCTACATTTAGAAGTCAAACTGTGGTAATTGTTTTGTGTGTCATTGTAAGTTTATTTGACATGATATAGTACAAGAATCCCAACATGCACCCTACATTATATTTTGAAATTTTATTTATGAATTTGGAATACAATCCAACATTCAATAGTTTTTACAAGTCATTTCTTAAGAAGAAAGGTTCTAAAAATTTTATGTGTGATGAAGATGATTTCTCACTAAAACGAGTATGACTCTGAGGGAAGTGAGGTGGATTTCCCCTTTACAGTTCTGCTTTTGGGGTTTGTGTACTTTGATTTTAAAAAATAAAAATTTAAGTTAAAAAAAAAAACTAACAAACTTTACAATTTGAAATGGTATCTTAACAATCTAAGCACAAATAACTTATGATTGGTGCATGATGCAAATCCATGAAATACTACAATGCTATTACTCATATAGAATAGCACAAGTTTAACCTTAAAGCAAAAGAATAATTTTTTGCAACTGGGTGCAGAGTATTTAAGCAAAGAAAATTGCTTATTTCTATAAAAAAAAATAGAATGCTACAACCCACAAAGAGAATTAATGGAACAGTCTACTGGTTTGCCAAAAAGATGAACAAGAAAACATTTACGTTACTAATTGTGGTTGTTATTACAGTATATTATGTTCACTTAAAGACAGAAGTGAGCTCACTTTGAAATCTTATGAGCAATTATGATTTCCTTAATTTAACAGATTCATTGAAAACTGGAAAACCTCTGTTATAGTACATTCCTGCACAATGAAAGCAGATGTTAAACAAGATAATCATAATTATTGAACATGTAGTTTACATGAGAATAATGATGGGTACAACTTTCTTGACTCATTCATCGAATTATTGGCGCTGATCTGTCATTTGTCACTGTTGGTCGGAGTTTCACAGTAGCAAAAGGATTTTCTCCACTATGGACCAAGAAAAAAGCAACCAGTTAATGAAGAAAAGCTACAGAGATGTTTGCTAGCCCTGCCAAATTTGAACTAATATCTTCAATTTTAGATATTAAATTTCAAACTCTCTTGTATTTAATGTAAATTCTGCATGTATAGTAATGGAAGTGGTACATCCTATCACACCTAATGATACATTTAATGTTAATCTTCAGTGCTAAGATTGAATGATTTGAATACAATTGAAATGGAAGTATATTTTGCTCTTTTTCACATGAAGATGGGGAAAACAGGATAGACTCCCTAAGAGGCAAATTGTGACACAGGGAGACCAGGAGCAATCTTAAGAACAGTGATCAGACTGCTGGGTATTAGTACTTAGTATGAGGAACAAGAAAGAGCTAGTTATTGCAAGCTTACTATCAGATTTTGTTTCTTATGTCAGAAATCTAATGAAACTATACACACACCTTAGGCAATGAGGAGAAAAATAGTCACTATTTAATATAATGTTCTACCAGGAATTGCACAGCAGTTAGAATTATCTCATTTAATGGCACTTAATTAAATTTATTTTGTTTTTAAGAAAAATTATTTTCTCTCCCACCTCTTTTCCTTGCCCATTGAAAAAAGGAAAAAACCCTTTGTGATATATTTAAAAGCCAAGCAAAATTCCTGCATTGCCTATGTCCAAAAAATCTCATTCTGTGCCTTGAGTTATTATCTGAAAAGCTTAAAAAAGCAAAAAAAACAAACAAAAAAACAACAAAAAAAACCCCACCAAACCACTTCATAATCCAGATCTGTGATTTAATCATCCCATAGGATATATAAATATAAAATAAATTCATCATACATCCCATGTGTGGGAACTAACTCTTAATATAGATCAGCAACTGTAAATAGGGGGTTCTTAACTTAATTCATGAACTCCATGATTATCAGCCTGGTGAAGTCTATGGACCTCTTTCTCAGAATATTTTAAATGCCTAAAATTAAAATACATAGGAATGCAAAGGAATCCAATTCTACTGAAATTCAGTGATGAAAATATAGTTCATAGACACTAGGTTTCAAGAACTGCTATAAATTAACAGAAAATTACTTAGGGACAATTTAGTTAAGTCACTGGCCCATATTCAGTAGATGTCAGAGCAAGTCTTGAATATGGGTTTTCATGACATCAAAGCCAACTCTATTATCTATTAGGCCATGCTGTCTTGGGGTAAATATAGCAGTATGATTTGGAATATAAGAAGCCAGCTTCAAATCCTGGTTCTGCTGGCTGTGTAAAACTTCCAGTCTCTTAATTCTCTGGTTCTTGTTTTTTTTTTTAAATTTGTAAAAAGTGAGAGTTGGTCTAGAAGACCTTCTGCTTGAGGTTTTGATAACAAAATAAGACATTGCTGCAATTAGACATCAAAAGTGTCCAAGATGGGATTGAAATTTAGGTTTTTCCTGATTAAATCCAGAACACTATTCTGTGCTTAAAATTTAAAATACCTTCCTGATTAATAGCAATATGCTAGAGCTGCCCTTGTCCTTATAGGACAAAAAAAAAAATACAAAATATACCTTACATATTGAATTTCTCTATAACAATCCTTTTAATGGTCCTGCTTTGAAGAAGTTCTAAAATGGACCTGCCTCTTCCTAAATTCTGCTCTATATTTCTATAGAACAATAGTTTCATATTGTTGATGATGCTCATCCTTTGTTTTCAAAGAGGACCAAAGATATCATGGAGGTGATATTTTGACTTACAGGTAAAATAAATTTTAGTGAATCAGCATTGGACAAAGTCCTCAGCCTCTCTTCTGGAGTCACTGTACTTCAGTGGCAGGACAAAAGTTGAGGACTGAGGATGGTAATGTGCTGCTGTTTTTGGATCCTACCAGTTAGAAAATATTTGTTGTGGTCTGTCATATTAGGTACAAAAGCAAAACCAAGTCTTACGTTGAAGGAGTCTCCATATGGTGGGATAAAGCCATCAAGCCAGGGCATTTGCTTTAGACTTTTTCCAATAGCTGGGAATGAATGTAACTATAGACTCAGCCATTCATACTCTTTTAAGTATGCCCCCTGGTGACTAATATTTGCAAGACATGTCAGGGGTAGGGATAGTTTGTAATTACTAAATATGTTTATGATCACAGTAGAAAAATAGCAGATTGGAGTGTTGAGATAAAATTAAATACCTTAAAAATGGAGGCTTTGCTATTCCATTTGTATCTGGCTTCTGCAAAGAAAGAAGATGAAAGTTATTAATACCACGGTAATTAAAAACATTCTGAATTTAACACACAAATGGACACTTCGTGTATAAAGTAGAACAGAAAATGAATTATATACGGAACCATGAATCTCTAATGTGTATAAGTTTGCTTTAAAAAAATATATCATTTAACACAGTTTCAGGGCTGTCTAAAATTTGTCTGTTTCTTTCTGAACTTGCTTCTGTTTTATGCGTTTTCAAACATGCTTCAACTCTCCCCCTCCCCTTTTTGGCCACAATCATTAGTGTTTCTCACTCCCCCTCAATTAAAAAGGGAAAACCATGATCCTTCTAACAAGTATAGTTAAACAAAACATACCCTCATTTTCATGTCTAGAACATGTTCACATCCAACTATAACAATTTTAAGATAAAAAATATAAGCAGCTAGATGGCACAGTGAATGGAGCACCTGCCCTAAGTCAGGAGGACCTGAGTTCAAATCTGGCCTCAGGTACTCAACACTCCCGGGCATGTCACTTAACCCTAACTGCCTCGGGGAAAAAAAAGTTTTCCTTAAATGTAGATAAATATACACAGTTTAGAAACTTTAAATGTTTTAAAATATATCTACTGAGGAGTTTCATAGCAAGATATATTTGCAATTTTAAATTAAGGTAATAGTTAACATACAGAACTGAGTTTGCAATGTGATTTACATAAAGTATTTTATTTGAGCCTCACAACATATCTTCAAAGTAGTATTTTGCAAACAAGTCCCATTTGACAATTTTTTTGACTTCTAGTTTACTAAAGTGACTTGTACATGGCTGCATATCTAGTAATTATCAGAGACAGATTTTGAATCCAAATCTCCCTAATGCAAAATTCCTATGGCCACTAAAAGAACTGATTTTTTCAATGGATAAAAGACATTTTTGTTATTGTAATAATAGGGTGATGAGGTTATTTCCTACATAGTTCCCGATGAAGTTTTAATTCTGTGTGGATTGTAGAATTTGGAGACAACTGATCTAATCATAAAGGCTGTACTGGTTTTTTCATGGACTTTTCTGCTGCAGAAAAGATCTGACATTTGCAGATATATTGAAATTCTGGTATTTTAAAGAAAGAATTTTAACAAAATAAAACTTAAACTAACAAAAATGGCAGCTTTGAAGAGATTATAACTTGCAGTGACAGGTGGTTGATTGAAGTTCAAGAATAGCTTGATAAGGAGTTAGGAAGATAGGAGACAGAACTAAATTGAGGATATGTATTAATTCCACAGCAAGTATTGGGTACATTTTCAAGTCTTCCTTCCAGAGAGGACCTGAATTTGAGATGAGCTTTGCTAATTGCTAGCTAATTGGCCATGGACAATTAGCTTCACTTTTATAGACCCAGATTTTTTATCTTTATTAAAATAAGGGAATTTTAAATAAATCTAATGGAACATTATGGAAGTGACTGAAGAAGTCTGGGTGAATAATGCAAAATCAAGAGAATATAAAAAAAAATGACCACAAAAATAAGTTAAAAGCAGCCCTAAAAGGAGGAATTACAACGAATAGTTTGGTTCCAGAGAATAGAGGATATAACACACATTCCTAGTTTCCGTTTCTGTCTTTTAAGACAGCTGGGTCATTTTGGGAATACCTATTCCCTGACCCCAAGGACCTTCTTGGCTTTTGATTTCTTCCAGTGCCTCGAATTTTTGTGAGGTTTAGACCTTTGCATTTATATATACCACCCTGTAAAGGGACAGAAAAGAGGGGGAACACTTCCCTAGGCCTAGGAATTTTGTCTTGTCTTCAGGGTCTAATATGGCAGAAAGGGATGTAGTCAACCCCCAGAGCCTGGATTGAAGGACATAATTTCCAAAAAATTCCTCAGTCCTCATCACCCAAGATTTTTTCTTTCCGAGGATCAGCCTTTCTAATTTTCACAAACTTTCCCAGAGGATGGGAAAAGATGATATAAAAAACCTAGAGGAACAGGTCTTGTTTAGTTGCAAGTCTTTAGATCTGGGCTACTGCTCTAAATTCCAGAAATTAGTTAGGAGAGATCCCTATTTTCTTAAATGAGTAATGCAAAGAGACAGAAGAAAACAATAGAATGGGAAAGAGGAGGTCTTTAGTAGAAAATTAGAGCTTTTGGATATTAGAGATAATAGTTTCATGCAAAATAAACATGATAAGATAGTAAGGACTTAACCTAAGCAGAAGAAATTAAGGAAAGGAAATCTCTGCTAAACAAGAAGATGTAGTTACTGATCTAGTCAGACTTTCTGGAGAAGTTAAGTGGTCTTAGGAAAACCATTAGGCTAGTACAGGCTAGTGGATTCCAGCTGAGCTATTTAAAATTCTGAATGATGATGCTGTTAAAATGTTGCACTCAATATGCCAGCAAATGTGGAAAACTCACTAGTGGCCACTGGATTAGAAAAGATCAGTTTATGTACCTAAAGAAGGGCAATACAAAGGAACACTCAAGTTACTGAACTGCACTCATTTCACATGCCAGCAAGGTTTTGCTTACGATTCTGCAAGCAAGATTTTAGCAATGGTGAACCGAGAATTAGTAGAAGAGCAGGCTAGTTTTTGAAGAGGCAGAGAAACTAGAGATGAAATTACCAACATTCACTGGAAAAAAGCAAGGGATCTTAGTGATGACACTAAATAAAGCCTTTGGATCACAACAAAGTATGGCAAATTCTCAAGGAGATGGGAGTAGCAGATCATTTTAATTGTTTCCTGAGAAACCTGAATGCAGCTCCAAGAAGCAAACATGAAACCCGGATTGGTTTAAGATCGGAAAAGGAGTAAGACAAGGCTGTATACTGTCACTTTATTCAACTAATTCAGAGTACATCACAAGTGAAAATGCCAGGCTGGCTGAATCAAAAACCAGAATTAAGGTTGCTGGGAGAAATAGTAACAGTGTGAAATGTGCAGATGATACCATTCTGATGGCAGAAAGTGAGAATTAAGAAGTCTCTTGATGAAGGTGAAAGAGAGTATAAAAAATGACTTGAAGCTTAACATCAAAATCACCATATCTCCCCACAAACAGAGGGAGAAGAAATGGAAGCAGTGTCAGAGTTTATATCCTTGGGGTCAAATCAAGGCATGCAGTAATGCAGTTTCACGCAGCCATGAAATTAAGACACTTGCACTTTGGAAGGAAAGCTTTGGCAAATCTGGACAGCATATTAAAATGCAGTCATCTTGCCGACAGGTCTCGGTAGTTAAAGCTTTGGTTTTTCCAATAGCATTATGTGGTTGTGAAAATTGGACTATAAGGAAAACTGGAGTATAATGCAAACCACCTTGAGGAAACAGATGTATCTGTACAAGGATCACAAGTCTGGAGGTCTAATGGGGAGGGGAGGGATGGGGATAGGTTATCCCAACTTCTGCTGGAGCCTTTTCTTTTATAAGGAAGGGATTTAATGAAGGGAAAAGTCAATTCTGTATTCAATTCTCACTAAAAGGAAAGAAATGCTGTAAACCCGGGGGTAAGGGGTGGGGGGGAAGGGACTGGTTGCTCCTCAAGTTTTGTGACAAAAGGGAAATCTGGGCATACCTGAAACCCAATACTGGGAAATCAGATATTTTGACCCAATTATAACACTTCTAGGCCTATACTCAAAAGGGAGAAAAAAGGTCTTTTATGTATAAAAATATTTATAGTAACTCTTTTTACTGGTTGCAAAAAAACAAACAAAAAAGTGGCTGAATAAACTGTGGTTATATGAATGTGGAGTACTATTGTGCTATAAGAAAAAGAGGTAATGATATGGGATTTGGAATGAGACATATTTTAGTGTATAGCCCGTGGGGGAAAGTGTTTTGTTTGATCATGCATATTTGTTACAGGAAATATACATTTTTCCTTTTTCTTCTCTCTCCCACAAGGTGGGAGAAAGAGAAAAGTTTTGTTAATTTTTAAAAAATGGGAATGGGAGAGATGCTGTAAATATGAAACATTACTGCAACATTCAGATAAGATCACTTATCACTAAGGTTTTACTTAACTGTTTTACTTCGTTACACTAGAGCACTCATTAAGCAGGAGTAAAATACAAAAATACATCGATACAACTGAAAATGTTTAAAAAAAAGAGAGAGAAAAAAGAAGAGAAACATGCATTAGAGACTCACCAACCAATTTCGATTTTCAAAAGCAATTCACACAGAAGACAGAAACAAGGCCAAGTAAAGGGATGAATATAAAAAAAAAGTATCAATTGCTTATTTTGCATTCTCAAGAATGATTTTTGCACTGGAAATGACAGAATAGAAATGACCAATGGGAACTGATACTTAAGATTAAATAAGAAGATTTTAAGAAAGACCTTCTTACTCTTAATGAATTCAAGTTACTATATCCTCTGGAATCAAATGGCAGATAGAACTGTTGAGCCACTGCTGGTCACATATGAAAGATTATGGAACATGGAAGCAGTACCACATGATTGGAGAAGAATGAAAATGTCCTGCTTTTCAAGAATGGAAGAATTTTCAATAGTTGGCAAACTACTACTAAAGGCCAGAGAGCTTGACTTGGGTCCCTGGAAAATTTGTTAGAACAAATCTTTTAAAAGTTGGTGAAAATGGAGAAAAGCAATGATTATAGAGACCTCGTATGGCTTCATTAAGAACAGATTATATTAGAATAGCCTCATTTTCTCTTTTGATGGGGCTACTGAATCTGCTGATGAGGGAAATGCCATGGAAAGAGTTGGTGTAAATTTTAGCAAGATTTTTAATAAAGTATCCCATATTTTTGTAGAACAGACTAAATGTGGACTATGGACTAGATGTGAGTTTCCCAGTCTCAGCAGTGTGCTGGTATCTCTATTTTGCCCCATGGGAAGATGTTGGGGCTTCCCATCTCTCTCGTACATTCCACTTCCAATTAAGGATTCTTTTTATTCCAATTAGAATGGGTATCCGATTCCCACTTATAGTCCCACTGTAATGTGTGTGTGTGTGTGTGTGTACACTTCAGTTTTTTTTTAAGGGTACTAAATGAAATAAGGGGACTGCCCAAAATTTTATTTTGAGAACAAATTTTCTCCCTCCCACTATCCAAGAAAATTAAAACTAAAATCCACCATTAAAATGGTCAAGCAAAACAAATTTCTGCATTATGTGTGTGTGTGCATGCATGTGCATGTAACATACATATATGTCCAAATTACTTTTTTGCCTTTTCCTAATTAAATACCTAGGATTCTTCATGCTATTTAGATAACTGTCCAGGAGATGGCAGTGTTGTACTATCACACAGGACTCGGTATACATTTGGGGACAGGTTTATACTTTTAACTGACCAGAAAGTGGCTCTAATACTATGTAAATCACTTAACTTGGAGCTTCCTATGATTTTATACAGTATAATTAACTAAAGAGAAATCATCAGTTCCTCTGACTGTGGATGGACAGATTATTCTGGAAAGACTCAATTTAGAAATTTTCTTCACTTTCCTTTTTTTTTGGGTTAAATTCAATAAAATGAAAACAAAATTAAATGAATCCAAATGCTAAACCTTCCATTATAAGTCTATGCTACTTCCATGAGTTAACATGAAAGCTTTGAGATCAGTAACCTTCAGACACTTATCCAAGTATACTGACAGTATGTTTCTTTCCTAAAAGTGGGGCAAGGACTGAGGGCAACCTCACAGAGCAATTCTACAACTTCTCAGACTACATTCAGCCAAATTGTCATTCCATTTTCACTTCTGTCTCTGAACAGCTGTCACCACTAATCCCCAATGCACTTCCTTTTCCCCTCTTAGGCACTGACAAGCATTTACTAAGTGCCCATAATAATGTGCCAGGCAAAGTACTAAGGGATAGAAAAACAAAAGAAAGGCAAAAATTAACCCCTGCCAGCTCCTGACCTAAGGGGAGCCAAAACACATGTGCCAAAAATTACATACAAACAAGGAATATGTGGGATAAATTGGAGGTAACCTCAGAGGAAGGCACTAGCATGAGGGAGGACTTCTCTTTAGGGTTCAGCTCAAGTGCTGCCTCCTACAGAAGCCTTTTCCGATTCCCCTATTTGTTAATTCTTTATTCTACCCCCTCTTTTGATGCTTAAAGGTTCTGAGACAGTAGGCATTTAACCCCTTCGAACCTCAGTTTCCTCATCTATAAAACGGAAATAATATCTATCGCATACTAACTCACAGGATTGCTGTGAGCATTAAATAAGAATCCACATAAAGCTTTTTTTTTTAAAACAAACTTTAAAGTACTATATAAATGCCAGCAATTATTATGCTTGCTACATGTTGCATCTTGAATAAATGGGCCATTTTCTTTTTTGTCTTTGAATCCTGAGCAAATTATGTATGTGGTTAAACATTTGCTGAACTGAATAGAAATGCAAGGTACAAGTTCAGAGGAGGGAAATTACTGATACCACTTTTAGTGGGGGGGAATTAAAGAAGGCAGGAGGGCACAGTTATATTGGGGTTTTGCGCCCATGTGGTGAGAATTCATCAAATGAGATGTGGGCAAAAGCTCAAAGGTAAGGGAAGCGCAGGACATTTCTATTACAGCCCAGGATTGTTTTTTACTTTGACTGTAGTCTAAAGTACATAGCGTGAACAAGGCTGCAGAGGTGGATCGGAGCCAATCTTGGAGGCAATAGGAAGCCACCTGAAATTAATGAGGACCTGACTACAGTGGTGGTGATTGAAGAGTTAAGAAAATGTCCTGGGATTTTGTCAGAATGGGTATTTCCTGATCGAGAAGCTCTCTCTTGACCAACACAAGTCATAACTACCTATGCCAAAATACATAAATGTTAAATAGTTATCTAAGGAACAGAAAGATTAGATCCTAAATTTAGGATCCTAAAGCTCTCAAATGTTGCAAGTAGCATTTGAATTCAGTCTTCAAGTCCAGCACACAGTTCAGCTCAGTTACTACTTTCTGGGGTTCCCAAATTTTTTTAATTCATCCCTCCAAAAGCAGAGAGGGGAGAAGAAAAGTATTTCATTCAATTAAATGATTAAAGTTTAGATAACTGATAAACCAAATGAAGGAAGAGGAAGGCCCACAATAGATCATACTTTGTTCCAATAACATTATAAACTCTTCAAGAACTTTCCTTCATTTCAGTCCTTCTGATGAGTAGGAAGTTTGCTGTTGTACCCTGAGGTTTGAAAAAGTATACTCCAAGCCAAATCAAACTTTTAAAGAGCAAAGAACTTTCAAGAAGACATGTGGTTCAGGTCATGGCAAATTTTACATCATACCCAGTCCTTCAAATAAATAATATATTTATTTCCGTTTGCTCTGCTCCCTACAAGGAGCGAGATTCATTTCTTTTTGGAAGCCTTTCAACATTAAAAAAAAAAAATCTTAAGCAATATTTCTATCCCCACATATTTACCTTAAATTTAAAGAAAATCTAGGCTAGAAGTGCAAGAGACATTCATTGATCTGATCACAAATGTTAGATGCAACCAAAGCTTTACTTAACCATTTGCTTCTTTCCAACTGAGGCTGGTTTTGCTTCTTTTTAGGCAGCTTGGCAACCTCCTCTCCTCCACTATCTTATTTCAAGGAGCTAATCAGGTGCTTCTGGCCTTTCTGCAGACACCTGATTAAGTTTATTCTTCTAGCAGCTCAGAACTCCAGCTCTCAATAGATCCACCAATCTTAGACTCCTCATAACTGAGGACTAATATACCTTTTTCATATATAGCAAAATATCTAGATAAATATCTAGAACATAGCTGAAAAGTAGGAGGGGAAACAAACCAACAACAACAAAAAAGACCTCCAAGTAGCCAAAAAGAAACTGGGCCCTCACTTGGAGCCAATTTACTTATTTTAGGTAGTGATCAAATAAATGGGCTATCTTGATTTTTTAAATCCATGGCTTATAAAAGTTTAACAAGTTAGAGGAAGTGGATATAAGGTAAGAAATGCTTAATGGCACAGAAAAATGAAGATTGATAGTGACCCTTGACTAAAAACCTATAAATTTATAAAGCACAGCAGATGGGGCCACTTATCTAGTACAAAGACACATATACTTTGAAAGTCTTTTATGTTAACAACATTATTACTACACAGTAAACAATACTTATCATGATGATCCTTAAGTCATCTACATGGTTAAATTATATTAAATCTTCTGTTCATGAAGGCAGGGAGATATGTAAATTATAATCTTTCCTGTATATCACTGTCTTACATTCTATCATGAATCTTTGGAGTATCACATACCTTAAGAGAGGGACTTTAGTGGTTATCTTTAGAGATAATTAGGTGGCACAGTGGACAATGGGGAGTCAGTACCTGACTTCAAATCCAGCTTCTAGCATTTACTGGCTACCTGACCCTGAACAAGTCGTTTAACTGCTGCCTCAGTTTCTTCAAATGTATAATGGGAATAAAAATAGCACTACTTCAGGGGCTGTGAGGATTAAGTGAGATAAAATACTTGGCATGTGGGAAATCATTTAATATTTATTTCATTACCCATCTAGTCCAACCTAATTAGAAAAAGAGTCTCAATTATAACGTATGGACAAGCTTATCCAGCTTCCCCTCAAAGACCTCCAAGGAGGTGGAAGCACTACCTCTGACACTGCCCATTCTACCTTAGAACAGTTTCGATTGTACCTTGATTCTTGTTTGGCCCTGACAGGCCTAAAATCCCTCTTCCTTGGGGCAGTCCTGCAAATACTTGAGGAAAGCTATTACTTTCTCCCTGCAGCACCCCCAGTTTTCTCTAGTTTCTCCAACCAAACCCCACAACACATGAGCTCATAGCCCTGATCATCCTCCTCTGACCTTTCTCCAGGTGAACAATATCCTTAAATCTCAGCACCGAAACCTGAACGTTGTACTTCAGATAAGGTCTGAGTACGGCGGGTTATCATCAATATGGGTATTCCATCCAATGAAGCATATATTATTGTATCTTTATCTCCCCTCCCCCACTTCTTTTCTTTCGGTTTCCTTTTATTTTCTATTTTCCCTCATTATAGCATAATCTCTAAAGAATAAATACTGCCATTTTTTGGGAGAGGGGGCCTTGCATTTGTATTTCTCAGCATTTAGCCCAGTGCCTTACACCAAGTAAGCATTTAATAAATGCTTGTTTCTTTCCTTTCTTCCACAACCTATCCCATGCTACATCACTAGACCTCATTAACTAATAAATAATAATAATACTTTGCATTTATGGAGTGTCTTTCATCTGGGTAATCTCAAAGTTCTTCATGCACATTCTCACAAAATCCCTTCAGAAGGGTATCATTATGTCTAAGTCTCTCAGGCTAGTCAACAAGAAGATCTGGTGATCTGCCCAGATTTGCATAGTCAGTCCCTGGAAACCAAACCTTTTTTCCCCTCTTTATGCCAGTCATTTGCTCTTTCTATTCTGTAGTTACTAATATATATGCTTGTGTGTGTGTGTGTGTGTGTGTGTGTGTGTAGATGTCTTATATCCCAAGGAGCTCAATGATAAAAGAAATATCCTATGTACTAAAATATTTATAACAGTACTTTTTGTAGTAGCAAAGAACAAAGCAGGTGCCTGTTACTGAATGGAGAATGATGAAAAAAAAATATATGGTACATAAATATAAAGGAATATTACTAAGCTATAAGGAATGATAAATGCAAAGAATATTTTGAAGCATGGGAAGAATTTTATGTGAATTGATGCAAAATGAAATAAGCAGAACTAGGAAAACAATTCACACAATATCTACAGCAATGTGAATGGAAAATGTAGCTGCAATGAGATGCATTGACCCAAAAAAATAGATTGAGAAGGTACTTCCCGTTTTCCACCTCTATGGAGGTGGGAACCATAGGTATGGATTCCTGCATATAATGTTGGATTTGGGACAATATGTTTTTGGTTTCTTGAATAGTTCCCCCACCTTCCCTGTTTAATGTAAGTTATAGGGATGACTTTTTGGGAAGGAGGGTTGGGGGAATAGACTAGGATATGTAGGTGATGTCCAAACAAAACAATAATTTTTAAAAAGTCTTATGCTTGTCTTCATACTTTATAAAAATGCTATTTCCAGGGGGTATAGGGCTATACTAACTGATTGACTCAAACAAGTATTCTTCTCAGCATTAAGCTGTGAACATCATGTGCTGGCTATATGTGTATGGCACCAACTGATAATTTAAGGAAAAAAATCCCCAAGAGATGGCTGTGTAGGACTCACCCAAATGTACTGATTAGAAGGCTTCTTAAACTTTTTTCATTCCTGAACACTTTTTGCCCAAGAAAATTTTACTTGCCCAAGACATATAAAATAGGTATTCAAAAATTTTACTGACAATAAATCATCATTCTACGAACTCCCCATATTCAATTATGGGGTCTAATCACAGTTTAAGAAGCTGGGGACCAGAAGTCAGAGAACCTGGGTTCAATGCCTGATGACATTAGAACCGTCGCTAAACTATCCTGGATTCAGTTTCCTCATCTGTGAAACAAGGGAGTTAGACTAGAAAACCAGTTAGTTATCTGCCACTTCCTTATCCCTGTTCTACTTCCTTGAGTGACTCCAATATCCCTCATTTTCATTCCTTACATCTAATTTGAGAGAGAGAGAGAGAGAGAGAGAAAGAGAGAGGGAAAAAGACAGAGAGAGATAGAGACTGAATATTTCTTCTAAGGACTTTTGAAATCGAGTCAGATTTTTAACCTTGGAAGCACAACTACCCTTAGGGGAGGTGACAATATTTTCCAGGTGAGTGGGTTCAAGAACAAACATTTTAACAGGTACAGTATAAAGAATGCTAGATTTGGAGTTAGAAGACACTGGCTTTGCCACTTCTTAACTGTATGAAGTTGGACAAGTTTCAATCTCTGTAGGGTTCAATTTCCTCAACTATAATATGAGAATTGGAATAAATGCCTTTTGAGACTTCTAGCTCTACTTCTCATACTTGATAGTGGAAAATTCTAATTCCCTGAATATTTGTTTTTGTGATTCCTTCCATGCAGTAACATTTTCTCTGAATTTAAGAATGTGGATGTTGCATGTATGTTCAAGAATTAGATTTGTTAGATTCTTTTGGAGGATATCTTTGAAAGTTTCCCAGAAAACAGTAAACTATGCTCCAGTGCTCAGGCTGAATTCTGACTTATCTGTCCAACATCCTCAATTGATCAATAGGCTTGGTTTAGGAAGGGGAAGATAATTATCTCTTGAGTAAATAAATGTTAGAACAACTTTCTTTTTTTATTTTGGTATTTCCCTCCTACCCCTCTCTTCTCCACCTCCTCAGAGTTGAATATTTTCCCTCTCCAATTCTATTGGCTTTGGAAGACTGTTTTTCAGGTAATTTATGTTTTGTCTTTAACTATACTAAGTGTTCCTTGACTGTTAAATTCTGGATCAAACATTTGAATGGCTCATTGTTCTACTCTGTATGATCTGTTCTCTCCCTGCTTTCATTTCTTTAAACACATCCAATTCTTCCTCAGGCTTCCAGAGACAAAGATAGCTAGATCATGTGCCTCCTGCTGTTTTTGCCAGAGGCTGGTTATTATAAATAAAAGTAATTTCACCTGTAGGAGTTATTTCCTTTGGAGTAACTCTTGTTTTCTTTCTGTCCTCACTATGGATGACCTATTGGTTGCTGACAGCCACATCCTTAGAATATCTCTTTTGAGTGGAGAGCAGTAAAAAACTATATTAAGATTGATACATAACTGGTTGCATTCCACAGGAAATTTTCCAGTGGATGGTTTTGGTTTTCTTTTCAGGAAAGGAAAGATTTAAAATTGTGCATTAAATGCACAAATTATTTTTTATATTAATGACAAAAGTTAACTCCAAGTCATTTTTGTACCAAAAGGAATAATTTAACCAAAATGGCAAAGTACTTTTAGTTTCATGTAATTGTTTTCAATGTTTAAACAAAAATAATGTTTTCCCCATCCCAGGGATAGATTAGTTTCTTCTGCAGATGAAGAACAAGAGAAATATAAAAAGAATAAGTGGCCCTTAAAGAACAACATTTAGAAACCATGAAATCTTAAGAGTACTTCTTGGTCCTTCTGGTCAAAAAAGGGAATGACTGGTCATAGGCAGCTAAAACAAGCAAAGCTAGAAAAAGGAGAACAATGAAGCTCATTCTTTAATGCTTAATTAAATGTATATATTTTAAATGCCCTAAATTCTGTTTTCTATGCTTTTTCTTGTTTGAGACTCAGAGTAACTCTGTGAGGTAGGTACTATTATACCTTTTTTACAGATGAAGAAACTTAGACTAAAAAAGATTTAAGTGACTTGTTGGGGTCAATATAGTTAATACATTAACTTTAGCTTACAGTGAAGCCCCAATTTTCAAACCTTGCCAAAGACACACAAATGTCTTACCTGTTTCAAGGTCATATATCTAGTCTGAAGGATCTATGCTTTCCCTCCCAAACCCTAAGACTCAGCTAATAGTTACTTGAACATAAGGTATTCCTCCCCCCCCAAATTAATTATAGTCAGAAAAAACACTAATGACTCAATTTATGAATATGTACAAACATTTTCTGCTTGTCACTAGAAGAGTAAATGAATTTCATTAAACATAAAAAGAAATTAAGATGAAGTGTCTCCATAGCAGACAATATTTTGACTTCACACAACTTATTAACTGTATTCCATAATCCCTGGCATTTATTTTGATTCAGTACATCAATATATGTTAAAAATTTAAAAATTAAAAATCGCCTAAAGATGCTTCTGAAATTTTTCCAGGGGCAGCTAGGTAGTGCAATGGATAGAGCACTAGCCCTGAAGTTAGGAGGACCTGAGTTCAAATTTGACTTCAGACACTTAACACTTCCTAGCTGTGTGATCCTGGGCAAGTCACTTAACCCCAATTGCTTCAGCGCAAAAAAAAAAAAAAAAAAATCTGCCTCCCCCTACCCCCCCAAATGATGAATGTGCTATATAAAATTCAGGTGAGTTATCACCTCATACCTATCAGATTGGCTAAGATGACAGGAAAAGATAATGATAAACTTTGGAGGGGATGTGGGAAAACTGGGGCACTAATGTTTTGTTGGTGGAACTGTGAACTGATATAACCATTCTGGAGAGCAATTTGGAACTATGCCCAAAGAACTATCAAACTGTGCATACCCTTTGATCCAGCAGTGGGTCTGTATCCCAAAGAGTTCATAAAAGAGGGATTCATACTTACAAAAAGTTTGTAGCAGCTCTTTTTATGGTGGTAAGGAATTGGATGCCAGAAACTGAGAAATGGCTGAATAAACTGTTGTATATGAAAGTAATGGAACATTGTTGTTCTATAAGAAATGATGAAGAGGCTGAATTCAGAAAATCCTGGAAAGACTTACATGAACTGATGCTAAATGAAATGTTTAGAACTAGGAGAACACTGAACATAGTAAGAGCAAAATTATGTGATGATCAACTATGATAGGCTTAATTCTTCTCAGCAATACAGTGATCCAAGACAATTCCAATAGACTTGGGATGGAAAATGTCACCCACAGTCCAGAGAAAGAACAATGGAGATTGAATGAGGATCAAAGCATACTATTTTCACCTTTTTTGTTTTTGTTTTTTTTTTTCTTTCTTGTAGTTTTCCTCTTTTGTTCTAATTTTTCTTTCACAATATGATTCACGGGAAAAATCCATGTATAATTACATATACACAATTACACATACATGTTATACATATGTAATTATATATAACCCATATCAGATTGCTTGCTGTCTTGGAAGAGAAAAAAAATTGGAGTCCAAAATGTCATAAATATGTAATTGGAAAGAACAATTAAAATTATATATAAAAAAAAAAAAGATCAAAGAGGGAAGGATTCTGGGAAGATGGTAGAAAAGATCAGAAAATTAAGTTCTCCAGATTTCCCCTACAAACAGCATAAATTTGCACCTCAGGGTAAACACAGAAAGGCGAAAAACAGAAGACTTGGGACAGAAAAGGAGTTTTCTCCTAAAATAACCCCAGAAGACCCAAAGAAAGATCCAAGGCAGGAATTAACCAGTTTGAGTGCAAACACTTCCAGGCTAACTCCACAGAAACAGCAAATTGAGAACCTTGGGGGCTAACTGATATGGACAGATCATTTTATGTTTTTTACATGAAAACATATACCACATATCTAAGACATTAGTAATTAAGTAGTTCAAAAGAAAGACTGGGGCAGAGTTGAGTATGATCTGATTCTAAAAAGCAAACTTGCCTAGGAAAAGATAAAAATAGTAATTATGTTATACAAATGAATATACAGAGGCTTGAGGGAGGAAGGCTCAGTTCTGAAAACCTATTTCACATGTGGAATGGGTTAAATAAGGAACTGTCTGTCTGTCTGTCTGTCTATCTATCTATCTACCTACCTACCTACCTAGCTACCTACCTCCTCCAAAATCTATAAAGAAACAAGGAAGGAAGATAATATAAGATGGGATATAAAAGGATATGTAGATTTCTGGCAGTGGAACAAGGTATGTAGATTAATGGTCAAGGGATAAAGGGAAGGAAAGGGTGTGTGTCACAGGGTATAGAGGGACATTTAGATTAATAAGAGTGGGTTAAGGTGTGTAGATTAATAGGAATGGGATAAAAAGGGAAGAAAAGGATGGGGAGAGAAGATCCATGGATTGAAAGAGGTTAAGTAATAACAAGGCAAGTTAGGGAGCAGAATTAAAGTAGAAGAGCTAGCAGGAATAGGAAATAAGATATACCCAAACACCATAACAAGGATTAGGAGTAGAATTTAATAGAAAAAAAGTAGGGCTAACAATCATTGATCTTAGACAAAGTCAGATTTAAAGATTCAATCAAAAGAGAAATCTACATCACATATCAGCCATACTAACAATGTTTCAGATGCATGTTTACATATGGATAAATGTGTATGTATATATATGTGTCTGAGTACATGTGGATAGGGATGCATGTAGATCTATGTATGTGTGGATACAGATATATGTATATGGGTGTATGAATAAGTATAGTGTGTGTGTGTGTGTGTGTGTGTATGTATAAATATATCTGTACTTATAGCCTGCTTAGGGAAAGTGGGAAGGATGAAAGGGGAAAAAAAGAATAAAGTAAAAAAGTACACAGCAGAGAATAAAAGAATGACCTACAAGGAAACAAAAAAAAGATGGATACTCATGACTATAATTTCTTCTATTAATATATATATGCTTTCTTGAATAGTCAAAGCCATAAGAGAGAGCATGAGTTCCCTAAAGGTATATATGTAGGGAGACAAAAACAAATCAGAGATTCAAGTGCAGTGTCTGCTCCCAATTAGGGGGTAGGGAGAGAAGAAAACATACCTTGAATTTTCCCTTTCACCTCCACACCCTTCTTATTCATATTACTTTTCAATAAAGTCCATACTTCTTTTCCTTGTAAGAACTTTTCCATTCAAAATACTTAGATAGAAGGAAGTAGAGGGGGAAAAAGACACACATATTTTTACAAGACTCAGTTCACTTACATATTATGATCTCAATGCTTTTCATGATATCCTTATCTACATAATACACTCAGAAATGAAGATGCAAATTTAGATGCCAGATCCCAAATAATGAATTTATAATTACACATAAAATATATATATAATATGTATATGTATCCACACACACATATATGTATATGTATCCACACATGTATGTATGTGTGTATGTGTATACATCCATGCATGTAAATATGGAGAGGTGATACAATACAAAATATTCAGCTTAGAGTCAGGAAAACCTGTGTTCAAATATTGCTTCAGATATTTATTATGTACTCTAGGTAAGTCACTTAACCTTTCTCAACTTCAGTTTCCTCATCTGTAAAATGGGCATAATAACACTTACCTCACAGGGAATAAGACAATATATGTAAACAGCTCTGCAAACTCCAAAGCACTATATAAATGCTGCCTTTTCCATTAATCAAGCACACTGAGATAAAAGAATTATACAAGAGACTTTCTTCATTATATCTTTAAATAAGAAGTAAAAAACTAAGAAGGAATAATTTTTATTTTATTTTTAAAACTAGATATCAATTTCTTTTTTAGCAAGATTATCTGGAATATTCTTCCATCTCATAGAATCCATGTTCCTTTCAAGACTCCCTCATACACGAGGTCTCTTCCTGTTCCTCCCCTACTGGAAATTACTTTGTGTGGCTATGGGTCCATTATATTGTTCCCATTTCTGAACTGAAATTCCTTGCCTGTGAAATGAGAGGTTTGGACTAAAAGGACCTCTAAGGTTTGGTCCAACTGTGAATCTATAATCCTTGAAGGCAGGAAGGCTGTTATTTGAGTTTACTGTAAAATGCAATAACTTTTAGAAAGGCTATAGCTTTATAAAATGCACTACAGAGGTTCTTTCATCATCTGAAAAAGTATTTTTATGCTCTTTATGCTATTTAACATGTCAAGACCAGTCCCAAATTTGATACTTGGTTACTGAACAGGACTAAAATAATTCCCTTTCCTTGCCCCAATTCAGAGGAATGATAGTTCTGTTTGCCTGAATTTCAATTTAGATTCTTGATGCAAGGAAGTATAACTAAAATAATTTCAGTTTATTAAAAACCACATTCTCTCTCTCTCTCTCTCTCTCTCTCTCTCTCTCTCTCTCTCTCTCTCACACACACACACACACACACACAAATGATATGCCAATATACTAATATATAACTAAACTAAAACAGTACATTGTGTAAAGCCTAGAATCAGGAAGAACTGAGTTCAAATTTGACCTTAGACACTAGTTGTGTAACACTGAGTAAACCACTTAACCTTGTTTACCTCAGTTTCCTCAACTATAAAAATGAGTTGGAGAAGAAAATGGCAAATCACTCCAGTACCATTAGCAAGAAAACCCCAGATTGGGTCAAGAAAAGTTAGATATGATTAAAAAATGACAAAACAATAAATATACCTTTAATTTTCCCCCCTTAACTAATAACTTTCTAATCAATTACCATATGTATAATTGCATGCTCTTAAGAAAACCCTATTTTATTATTTTTTTTAAAGTCCACATTCAGTACTGCATTAAATTCTTATGAAGAGCTGCTTTTAAAATTGGTTTTATACAGGATATAAATATTCCAAAACATAGTCTACTCATCTAAAGGAACATATATAAGAGTCATATATTTCTCAATGTGTATCTAAGAGTCTGAACTTGCAGGGACTGAAATACAATATAATATGGCTCAGCACTTAGACATATACTTGTTTTGCCAACACTCCTCAAGGTTAACGCTTAAATGAAGGACAACTTATTTAGAATCAGAAGATTTAAAACTGGGAAGAGCTCCAGAGATCATTTAAACAGAACCCCTTTATTTTTACAGATGAAGAAAATGAGATTTGACCAGGCTTCAATTTTTATAAGTAATAAGTAGCAGGCTGAGAGTTGAATTCAGATCTTAGGACACTGAGAACCTCTTTCCATTAAACTAGTCACTTCCTCATTTAATATAACAAACAGAACCAGTCTTGTAAAAAGAAAAAAGACTATAAGCAGCAACAGAATAGAATTGTGAAGAAATCTACTCTCCCCCTCAAAAAGACTAACTGGAAGAGATTTTCCATATCCCCAGGACAGAAAGGAATCAACAGGCTGTTCTCATCCTCTTAAAAACTTTAGTTTTTTCCCCCAGTCAAATAAGAATAATAAAGCTACTTTAAAGAGTCAATATGAAGAATAATAAAAATGACAATGTATATATATACAAGTAATAAGAACAGTTATGTGGTGCAGCAGATAGAACTTCCTGGGTGGAGTTAGAATCTTCCTGTGTTCAACTCTGGACTCAGACACTTACTTGGTTATATGAGCCTGAGCAAATCCCTTAACCCTATTTGCCACATGAATTGGAGAAGGAAATGACAAACTACTCCAATATGTTTGTCAAGAAAACTCCAAATGGGGTCATGGGGAATTGGACAAGAATAAAAATGACTAAACAACAGTAAGCAATATAGGTCAACTTAACTTTTAACAAAATGTACAAATAAATGAAATAGTTCTGCTGAAAAATAAAATTTGTAAATGAAGAAAAGGCAAAGAAAGGTAACTAGACAAGGATTAGTGTGCATGCATGGCTTACAACAACAAGAGATGAAGAGTTTGATATGTTGATATGCACATGAAAAATAAATAAATATATCTATGTGGCAAGCAGGAGAATAATGCAAACAACTGAAACACAAGAACAAAATGATTATTTATATTAAGGGTTGTATAGAAGGTAAGCACTAAAGATACTACCTAAAATTCTTCAACATTATAAAAGTCTAGTAGCAATGATTTCAAGGCAGCTGGATGGAATAGATTACTGACTGGGACTAGAGATAGAAGACCTAAAATAAAATCTGGCCATCAGCACTTATTGCCTATGTGGCCCTGGATAAGTCATTTAATCCTTTCTGCTTCAGTTTCCTTATCTGTCAAATGAACTAGAGAAGGAAATGGCAGGATCTCTGCCAAAAAAATCCCAAATGGGATCACAGAGTCAGATATGACTAGAATGACTCGAACAACAAGAAACGATCTTATATCAAGAAGTAAAATGTTTCTGGCTTTAGGGAAGAAGATTTTGCTGTTCAAACTGGGTATTGGTCAGTTTTACTCACAGGAGATGTGATTTCTGGTTTGGGTGCTGGTGGTTTAAATGTAGAATTTTTCAAAGAAGTATCTATTCTTCTATCTGCAGCAGCAACTCCAGACAAACATTCTAGATAATCAGGAGGTGGGATGACAACATTGCTTTTTTCTGCTAAATTCACTGTACTGATGCTTCTAACAGGTGCAGGGCTACAAATCAAAAAATGAAAGGGAAGGGAAGAAATGTATTAGATTAAAGTCTGTCTAAGCAGCAAAACTTCTAACATCTTGAATCCACACTAAATTTATATGCAAAGTAAAAAAGAAAGGGTTATATATTAAGAGAACTTATAACTAGACCAATGAGAAATCCTGAAAAAAGATTACAAATAAGAGAGAACAATTTATTACATCTGAGGGATTTCTAGATACAATGAATTTTAGAGCAGATGACAAGAAATAAATGTCAATTGTATTTAGTACTGCTGGTATCAGATTGCCCTAATTTGTTTGTTTTTAAATCAATATACTGTCTTTTGCAACACAATAATTTTATTAGTTTCTATTATAATTGTTAGCCATCTCATTTCTTTTGTTAGAGGTATCTTCAGAACATATTAGGTACTGGAAAAAATATGTGAGGGAGGTCAATAATTAAGATGAATTTTTTATTTTTCACACATGCTATGCATTATTACCATGTACCTTCCTCTTAACATCTCAATCTGTTATTGACTTCCTCTCTTAGGGAATCTGAGCTTGAAATACTATTTTCATGTTGTGAAAGATGAAAGGAAAAGAATTACATAAATGCAAGGCAAAAGATGAATAGTAATAACAACCTAGAAAGTGCTTTTTATTACTATTCAACATGCAATGAGTCTCTAGAATGTTAATGAATAATGAATATACCTGGAGAAGTATTGGACAATAAAGCTTTCGGGCAAAGAGTGCATTTTGCATAAAGAAATACAATTCAGAACTCAAATTATTACCTGGGAGTTGGCACATTTAGAGTTTCTTCTTCATTTTCTTCTAGTGGCTTTGTATATGATAATGGAAACCAGCCTCTCCTATAGTGAAGAAAAAACCCAACAACTTATATATTCATTTGAATTTTATTTATAATGGGCCTTGGCTAGTAATAAAAAAAAAGGAGGATGTTTGAAGTGAAAAATTTTGGTAACATTTCTCTTTGGCACATAAGTACAACAATGCCCTATTTTTAGGTAGTGCTTTAAATTTTGCAAAGTACTTTACATATATTATCTTATTTGATTCTTATAATATTCTCATGAATTACATACTGCAGTGATAATTATTCCTATTTACAAATGAGGAAAATTGAGACAGAGAGGTAAACCTGAGATAGAATTTGAACATTCCTCCTGAATCAAAATCTTTCACTGTTGTGAGCAAAATTTTTGTCTCAAATGATGAGCAGATATTCTGACTCTTGCTGAAATGGTAAATATCTTATAGATAGATATACAAATCTAATCAATGCTTTACTAAAAAACTTGGATGCTTATGAAATCCAAATTCCTTAATTTGGTATTCAAGGTCTTCGATGATGTGGCCCAATTTATTTTTTCAATTTTTATCTGTCACTGCTCCCTTGGCCTAATCTATTTTCTGGGACAACTTGAACTATATTCAATATGCATTGTCTTCTCCCACCTATATGTCTCTTCTTGTGAAGTTTCTTTGTTTGCCAGGCCTTCCTCATACATCACTGTCAAAAAATCTACCTGTCCGTTCTTCAGGGCTCTTCCATGAAACTTCCTGATTCCCCTAACAATTCTTCCTTTTCTTAAGAAATTCTCAAGACCCTTCTGTTTCTTTTTTTGGAACATATTTTGTCTTGTACTATACTTAGAAGACAAAATTATGCATGTAATTTTATATATAAATAAAAATATGTGTGTATATGTATGCATATGTCTATGTTTAAAATGCTTTGTCAACCTTAAGTGCTAATTCATATCAGCTATTATTGTTTTTCATTACTATAAACTTTGCTTTAGGGCAGCTAGCCCTTGCAGTGGTTAAAGAGCCTGGAACCAGGAATTCAAGCCTGCCCTGGGAGCCTGAGCAAGTGATGCTCTTTGACTCAGTTTCCTCATTGGTAAAATGAGCTAGAGTAGGGAATGGCAAACCAGCTCAGTTTCTTTGCCAAGAAAATCCCAAATGGGGTCCCAAAGAGTGAAATGAATGAATAACAACCACCACCAAAAAAATTGTCTTACTCTGCAGATAGATTGTGAACTTTGTCATTAATGTTGTGATTAGTCTGATGTCCTGAACACAGTAGGCCTCAACAAGTATTATCAGTACAATTAAGTTGAGGTTACTTTGCATGTTGAACAAGGCAAAAAATACACTGTTTTCATAACAAGATACTAAGAGAAGTAAGAAAGACTTAGAAGCTAGGAGTATAAAGTGTAACTAATCTAATTCCTCCACTTTACAGATGAAGTCTGGCCTAGAGAGATTAAGTAATTTGCCCAGTCATACAGGCAGTAAATAACAAAGGTGGGATTTGAATTTAGGACCCTCAGTCTCCCAAACCAGCACACTTCCCATTGAACTACACTGTCTCCTAATCTGAAGCTAGATTTATTCATTTATAAAATGGAGATCATAATATTGCCACTATCTAGGAAGAATAAATCCCTAAATAATGACTCTTATGAACAAAGCTATTAAATCACCACTGTTGGCTATAAATGCTGTCTTTGTTCCAACAGAGCAGTTCATTGCTATAGAGGACACAATGACATTTGGAGAAGTAAAAGTTGTTATAATTGACATTCTCATAAAGAAAAAAGAGCTTCAGAATCTAAAGAGAAATAGTCCCAAAGCAAAGGCTTTCTAACATTTTTTTGACCCTCTATTTTCTTAAATTAAAAAAAATTGGGGAACCGATTCTGGAGTATACAGAGAATGATTTACACATTGCTGTTATTAAAATCACTGCTTTGAACTATATGTTTTCTTTGTCAATTAACAGTATTTTTATTAAATGATTGCTACATGCTAAGTGGGCAATTAGGTGGCGCAGTGGATAGAATGCTGGGTCTGAAGTTAGGAAAACTTATCTTTATGAGTTCAAATCCAGCCTCAGACATTAACTAGCTGTGTGACCCTGGGAAAATCACTTAGTCCTGTTTGCCTCAGTTTCCTCTTCTGGAAAATGATGGCAAACCACTCCAATATCTTTGCCAAGAAAACCCCTAATAGATTAGACACTGACTAAAATAACTCAACTATAAACCTTTATTTTTGATTGTTAAACTTAGTAGTAGTAATCTAATAGGCCTTTCCCAAATACCACAATTACTCTGGGTTACATTCATTCTAATTCCTGTGTCACCATGGTATGAACAACTCACTGACTTACACTTTGTTTTGGTCATGTTCTCCATAGAGCCAGCCATCTTTTTCCTCCGGGATGAGCAATGTGATGATGTCTCCTTGTGCAAAGCTAAGTAATGTCTTGTTACTTCCAGCAGTATGTGGGAAGATTGTTTTTACTTTCTGCCTTTTAATCATGTTTAATCCCGTTGCCACAGAAATAGATCGCTGTAAACTGGGATCGTCTGAATTATCTGTTAAAATGAATGCAACATTGATGGCTAATCCATACAATAAAACATTAAATTGTTTTAAACAAAATATAGGTCAGGCTCAAATCTACTAGTGGAATCCTCATGCCATTTATTGTGACCCTTGCCAATAATTCTAAACTATCCAACTAAATTACTGGCTAGGTTTTCACAATAGTTCTGCTCAGTATCAGACTAAGGGCATGAGGGAAAGGAAGAATTATGGCCAGAGGAATTTTTCTTTCCAAACCACAAACAAACCCCCAGATCATCAAAGCAAACCAAAACCTTGTTCAGTCTGCCAATCTGATTCTCTTCAGGGGTATTCTTTTTGTAACTCTGAAGGTACTTTACTTCCAGATGGCAAGAAAGTACTTTCTTATCCCATCTTCTCTATACTTTAATCATATTCAAAGGATATACACACCAATTTTAAAAACTATAACCCAAATCCCAATGAAAAATTCTATTTTTCTTCTCTCTCTCAAAAAAAAAAAAAAAAAAAAAAGGAATTTTTGATCTGGATGAAAAGTCTAAAAATGTTAAAGGTTCTTCAACTTTACCTGATGGGCTTATCCAAAAAAATAAGTATATGGAAACGTAAGAGTAAAGAAAATACTCTGGACATTCCAATTAAGATATATTATGCTACGTGCTTCTTGCTAGACAGATAGTTATAATTCCAATTTTTAAGCTTGAACTGCACTTTGATATACTTTTTAAAAAATGTCTTTATTCCTCTTTAGTATTTGTATAATAATACTTAAAAATTTAAATATAGCAAGCTTTCTAAACTCTTATTATCTAGATAATATTGAAACAACTAGAAATTTTCATTTAGCTTCCCATAATGATATTTTCCAAAACCTCAAAATCAAAGTCACATGAATGTAAATCCTATATACAATATTTTAATTATACATTTTAAACTATTACTGTTGGTGGCATTTTCCAAAAGCAAGACTATAAAATACTCTTTCCATATAGATCTCTCTCAAAAATCATTGTAAAGATTTCCTACACTCACCTTTGTCCCAACTACTTCAAAGCCCAAATCTTGTGCTTTTTTTTTTCTTTCTTAAACATAAAACTGAATCTTGTCAATTTAACTGAAATGGAACTCAAAAGCAGATTAAGGGCACCGAAAAAGGAAAGAAATGATTTCCTAAGGGGCATAGTACTCTTTATGTGATAATTAATCCTTCTATACTTACAGGTAAAAATGCAAGTTTACATTTTGATTTTTAATTTTCAGAACTGTTTAACAACCTTGGCTGCATGATGAATTTAATCATTTGGGAAAGCCACCCAAGTACTGATCCTGCTCCTAAAGAATACGTAATTCTTTGCTAGAAAAGATGAAAAATCTGAGCCTACTGGCAAGAGGAGTTGTAGTCTGGGAATTTATAATCTGAAACATGTCTCAGAATGTTTCATTGTAAATATAATTTCATGATAATGGCCACAGATATCACTGATTTATATGCATATATCACAAAACAATCAGTACTTGTCTAATTAGGATGCTCTTATAAAAGTGGACCTTTGTTTTGCAGGATTTCATTGTTGACACTAGTTATATTTGTTTTTCCCCCCGCAACTGGTACATGTTTGATTGAAAGTATTCACAAAGTGTAATTACAAATTAAGTATTGGTTCAAAAAGACTACAAAGAAAACAAAATTTCTTACCAGCTGTATTATTTAATCTTTCTGAAGTTTTTGGGATGGTTGCTGGGTTGTTGAACATATCAGCCAGAGGACTGGCATATGCTCTGGCTGAAGGAACTGGGGGCATCTTTGGTGAATACTTAGGGAGAGTGTCATAATCTTTCCCGACCTGTGGATAATAATTAATATTACATTAACAAACAAGAATAATGATACTCAATTGCCTTAAGTTATAGCATGCATGACAATTCTGTGTTACTTAAGTTCTATTAAATTTAGACACGACCAGTTGCTTAAGGGGTGGCTAAGTATTACTATGTATTGAGGGTCAAGCCTGCAATCAGGAAGACTCATTTTCATGAGTTCAAATCCAGCCTCAGACATTTATTAGTTGTGTGATCCTCAATAAGTTACTTAACCTTGTTTGCCTCAGTTTCCTCATCTGCAAAACGAGCTGGAGAAGGATATGGCAAACCACTCCAAAAGTTCTTCCAATAAAACCTCACAGATTATCAGGGAAGAAAACTGAGAGTCGGAAAAGACCTGAGAGGCCTCACTTTTTTTTTTTTTTTTTTTTTTGCAAACCTCAAAGTGCTATATTTTTTTAATTAAAGTTTTATAATTCGAAATAAAAGTACCCACCATACAGCTTCTTTCTATCATTGGTGAAGGTTGAGGAGTTCCTGATACTGGAGTGGAACCTGGTGTTTTTATTTCTTCTATCATATTCATGATTTTCTCTGGCACTTTGGTAGCATCACCACAAGTTTCCTGCCATTTAGGTAGTTTAGAATTGAGTAATTCTGCAGACTGTAAAGCCAAAAGAAATAAAAGAGTTAAAGAGGAACTTATTTTGTTTGGGAACTTGATGATAAACAAGATATTGCCTATAATGGTAAACTATGGAGCTGAAAGGGACTTTGGAAATCATCTAGTCCAAAACTATAGGCAAAGGCACTGAAGCTCAGAGAGGTAAGAGATTTGACCATTCTTGCATGGCTAATTAATGGCAGTCTTAGAACAGGACTGTTTACCTTCTAGCTTCTGGCTCAGGGTTCTTTTCTCCCTATGCCCCAGATGCTGCCGTTGCCACACAGGATGATACCATCACTTACTCAAAAAGACATAAAGTTTTGAACTGAACTGAATTCAACAAAATTTATTGATGGCAAAGTAGATAGATCCCTGGACCTGAAGTCAGAAAGACCCATAAGTTCAGTTTCAGACTGAATAATATAATTCTTACTTACCAATAGTGGTATAATCCTAGGCAAGTCACTTAACCCTACTTGTCTCAGTTTCCTTATTTGTAAAATAAATTGGAGAAGGAAATGGTAGACAACTCCAAGATCTTTGCCAAGAAAACGTCAAATGGGGTCATGAAGAATCAGTCACAATTAAAACAATCAAACAAAAAATATACTATGTGTCAGTACTGTACCATAGGAAATTAAAAAAAAATCTTCTAAATAAGTTCAAGTTATCAAAATATATATTAAGGAAAAAAAAAACCCCAAACTAATTTCATACTACATGTGTATACACCCCCCCCCCAATATATACAAAAACAACCAAACAACAAACATGTGTCATAGGAAATAAAAATCTTCTAAATATGTTTAGGTTATCAAAGTATATATTAAGAGGAAAAAAAAAGGACCAACCCAATTTCATATTGCATTTGCACACAATGCAATATATACATATATCAGAATCATTTGAAATATATTTATTACATAATATACCACATATATAGTCTTTTTCTACTATATTACTACATTGCCCTCTTCAAAAATATATGTGGAAAAGTTTTGCATATTGAAAACTATCTTTGCATGGTCTTGGAAAAAATAACATAAAAATATGAGTGTTTTATATATTATATGTTCTGCATGCAAATATGTGTATGTGTGTAGAACGCAATTGAATCAGAGTACTGAATTCAAATTCTACTTCTGCTGCCTAAGTACCTGTACTACTTGATGAAATCACTCAATCTCCCTAGATTTTAGTTTCTACAGTTATAAAAAGGAGTTGAACCAGATGGCTTGACTTCTGAGGTCCCTACCAACTCTAAATCTATGATGTCACAATCCTCTGTAAGTGTGAATTATATTTGGAAGACCACTAGAACCTTCACCATCTATTTTCCTTTTACACTTACCTGTAAGTGATAGTAATTTATATGATTGGCAAAAGAACAGTGTTTGTCAACCAGAAAGCAGAATCGCCTTTTCTCTTCAAGGAGAGCTTCTTTGCAGCCATCGGCAATAAATTTTTGGATATCGCTCTGTCGAGAGGTGACAGTTTCCACATACTAAGGGAAAAAATGGCAATTATAAGTGTAACAATGTTAATATTCAAGCTATCCAGATCATAGAATCCAAATTCACAGCACAAGTTCAACATTTACTAGCTGGATCAGTTTTCAAAAAGATCATTTAAGAGCCTAGTTTAAGATGATTCATTGTCAAACTGGGCAATTGGGTGCCTCATATCTTCAGTTTGATATAGAAATGCTAATGTTTTTTAATGTTAAGTGATGAACTCTCCCTAACTATAGAAAACTCAATAGCCTCTAGGCTTTTGATTACTAATTGCTCTAAACTATATCAAATTAGTGTATTATTCATCCTATCAGATAGAATGTTAGTAGATAAAGATGCATCTGGGCAAACATACCATTTACCAGGAATCATTTGCCAGCAAAAAAACCCAAAATAAAACCAACCCAGAAAAAAAATTGAAACAATCAGATAGAAAGCTTCTATTTACCTCAATTTCTTTGTGTTCATATTTTAGGGCATTTCTTCCACCTTGACTTTTTCTTCTAATCTTTTTCAACTCCGCCTGAGATTTCTCCAAAGAATCTAATTTACTTCTGTGTTCTGTTTGGTATCTCTTTAGAGTTGCCTGTAATTAAAACATTATGCCAAAATGCCATATAAACATTTATTCAATTATCACTACCAATTAGCATTTAATGAAGGGGCAGGTCCTTTACTTTGCAACTCTGAAGTACCTTATAATTATAGTGGGGAGGTGAAGAGTGGTTGCCTATTGGAGTGGAAAAACTCTGCTTTGAGGAGACTTGGATTCTGGCTCTAAAAGTAGTTAGATGGCCAAGAGCAAGTCAATTAACCCTCATATACCTCAACTTTCTCATCTATAAAATGGTAGAAAAATACTCCCCTGCAGAGTTGTGAGGAAAGCTTTTTGTATATTATAAAGTACTATATAAATATTGCATGTAAATTGTTCTGTATCTAAAGATTTGTTGGCATGTTTTAAAACTCCAGATAGATAGGAAACTCTGTGAAAGTGAGAACAAATATTTTCTTTTTCACTTTTAATACCACTTTTAACACACAGGCACAAAAAGATTATATGTGAAATGGTAAATCTCCATTTTATATTGCTCACTTTTTTTTGGAAAGTATGCAATATGTTTCACATTATTACTTTGAAAATTGTCCTACTTGTTGGTTCATTATGAACTCTGTATTTTAAAAAAAGTCAATAGCCTCTCTCTCTCTCTTTTTTTTTTTTGGCTTCATTATAGCTAACTGTCCCCTCTAACTCCAATTAAAACTAAGAAAAAAAAAGGGGGGGGATTTATATTTTAAAGAAATAATAGGATCATGGTTTAGTCTAGTTATAATTTTATCTTTATGTGAAGATTTATATGTGTGTTTTAGCAGCTGTTTTTTTTTTTTTTTTTGTCTTTGTTTTAATGGAACCCTGGTAGAAGTTAATAGTTTTCATTGGTGAGTAGTCCTAACATTGTTTTGGATGGGATGAGAAAGTGATTTTTACAGCTTTCTCTATGGAAAGAAAATTTGAAAGATTCCTTAAATGAAGAAGTGGGAGGTGTCAAGTTAAGATAAGTTAAACACACAAGCATTTACTGAATACATATACATTTCAGGGATTGGGCTAAGTGCTGGAAATAAGTATAAAAGAAAAAAGGAAAGTAAAAAGCAAACAAGCAGTACCTGCCTTCAGAAATTTATTTCTGTTCTAATGAAATTATATCAATATGAGACAATACTCTATGAAGGAAAGACATTAACAGGTAGGGGAAATGGGAATGGCCTTGAGTATGGAGGATTTGGATTGAGAATTAGGGAAATTAAGAGGTTGAATTAAGGATTAAGAACATTCCAGTTAGTTCAAAGGCACAGAGATGGGAGATGGAATGCAGTGTTTGAGGAATTTTAAATAGGGCAGTGTAGCCAAAACAGAGTTTATGGAGAAGAATAAGGGGGGAAAAAGTGTGGAAATGTAGAAAGAAGTCAAATTAAGAACAGTAAAGTGCCTAAGGCATTTACATTAGTCCCAAAGTTAACAGGAGGTCTAGAGCTCATAGAACAGAGGGTGACTATAGTCAGACTTATTCTTTAAAAAAAATCACCTGAGTGGAAGATGAGGGGTTAGGAGAGATTTGGGGCAGGGAAACCAATTGGAATTGAAGAATGGAAGTGGAACTCGTGTATATGATGATAAGATCTGTGTGTGTGGCTGAGGTTGAGTGGAGGAATAAGTAATGGGAAGTGAGCAGGTTAAAGTTAGGTTTAGATTTAAAGTATAGGTTAAAATAAGGAAGACATTACAAAAGAAGAGATTCAATAAAAGAAATTTAGGAAACAAAAGGAATGCAAAGTATTTTTAGCAAGATAACTGATTAGGATTAAAAAGCCTGGGAGGTAAATTAAATGGGTGTAGGAAAAAAGGTATCTAAGCATAAAGGTGGGAAGGGTTCTGATAATGTGACTGAGAGCCCAAAGGCTGTGTCAAAAGTGAAAGAAAATGATAGTAGCTTTTTATATTAACAGAAAAGGGGAAAGGTTAAATATGGAAAGTTTTGTTAAGTGGTAATAATAGGAACATAAAGGACAGAGCTTTGGGATGAAATAAAAGTTCTAGGAAAACAGAAGAAAATTTTTATTGAAAGGATGAACATGTGACCAAAGATAAAGGCTAACTAGATTGGTGAAAGGAAAGGGGGAAAGAGAAAGGGAATAAGTATTTATGAAGTAAAAAGTGCTAAAAGATTAGCACTGGGTTAAGCACTTAAACAAAAATCTCATTTGATTCTAACAATAATGCTAATCTCTATTTTACACTTCAAAATCGTAGAGCAAACTGAAGTAGAATGATTTGCCTAGAGCCTCAAAGTCAAGTATTGAACTCAGATCTTCCAGATTTCAGGTAATGTGCTGTATCCACTCCACCAATCCTACTTTCACTAGGAAAGGAAAGAAAGAATTGTCCTCCCTTTTCATTTCTGCCTCTTAGAATTCCAGAATTTCCTTCAAGGTTCAGCTCCCAGGATATCTCCTTTCCTAGTGTCTCTAATTGTCTGCAATTAGGCACTTAATGAATGTCTGTTGGAATCGATTGGATTAGAGCAATATTCCAGGGATGAGTGTACAATCTCTTATAGTTAGGTGAACGTTCACTATGACATATTTCAGTACTCAAAAAAAAATACTAATTTGCAAAATTTAATATCTGCTTTATTAAAAAAATACTACAGTCGACATAAATTCTTCTTTATTATTTATTATTATCTCATTTAATCCTCATTATATCCTACGAGGCAGGTGCTATTAAGTATGTCTGACTTCAGGTCCAGTACTCTATCCATAGTGTCACTTAGATGCCTTAATTAAATACTTAACTAAATCAAGGAAATTGTTTAAATGAGATAATATTTAGTTATAAAAAGTACTTAGCACAGTGCTTAGTGAGCACTATGTAAATGTTAGATATTATTAAATTTGCAGAAAGCTTTAATGATTTCTTATATTTCTTCTATCCACTTTAAGCAAGTAGCTGTGTGTTCTTTAAAAACAAGCCCAGAAGAAAAATTAGAGAGTAAAAAAGAATGCAAGAAAAAAGAAAAGAAAGAAATGAAGAAACTCCATCTAAGTTTTAAGGCTGGGGAAACTGGAAGCTGGTTGGGGAAAATCCCTGCACAGCTAGCAATAGGTCTTTGGGTTCAGGTTAAAGTGAAAAACGGACCCAGAATTGAAAGCAGAAAGATTATTTCTTTGGTGATAATTCACTAGTAGCAATCTGGTGACTGAAATAAAGCAGAATACTCACATTCATGTATTTGACATCAAGTTCTGTCTTCTTTTCTAGTTCATGTATAATTTCTTTATGGAATTTTTTAAACTACCGGAAAGAAAAATAATACATGGCATATTTAAAAATAGTTGTTGAAAATTGTAAAAACAAAATTAAATGACTTTCAAAAAACTAAATATGAAAAAAGTTCACCTACATTTTCATCAAGACTGTCATTGAGTTTCTTGTGAGTATTTGAAATCTCTATAAGGACATGTCCTGCAAATAAAACCAAATATATTGAAAAACAGCATCTCTATTTCAGAATTTGATATATATCAAAAATATACTGTCATTGTGAAACTATCTTATGTATACTTTATTTATTATGTCCTTTATTTTTTAACAGAAGCCTACTATACTTTGCTCCACATGTTGTGTCTGATAAATAATTACCTGGATGATTACAGTAACTAATTATAGGAGCAGATTATACTTTTTTTTTTTTAAACGATAATCCTCAAAGATAATCTGATTATCTGTCAGGGTTAAAGGAAGAGATTACTTTCTTTTTCTAACATTTGCAATTTTCTCATCCCAGAACAAAGTAGTATTGCTGTGGTATGCAGCCTGAACACTTTGAATGTATATCTCTTATAGGACATTAGGCTTGGCAAGTTACTGAAACAACTGCACAGATTCTGTCAGGATCCATTCACACAGAAAGAAGTGAATATTTGAAAACAAAGTTCAGGGCAGCTAGATGGCACAGTGGATAGAGCCCCGGCCCAGAGTTCAAAAAAGCATTTACTTACTAGCAAATCACTTAACCCCCAAAAGAAAACAAAACAAACAAAAACCCCACCAAAAACAAAGTGTTGAGGAGATCCAAATTCAAGTCCTTAAGATACCTGTGCTTGCTTGTAGATTCCCTCATCTGGAAAATGAGAGGACTGGAGCTATGGTTTCTAAAGTTCCTTCTAGTTCTATATTTTTGATTTGTGAGATTAAATTTAGAGATATGATAGCTTTTAGAAGGGGTATAGTGAGAAAAGAGCTAGACAGAGGGAGATGGGTTCAAATCTTGCTTGTCACACATGTATGACAAAGGGTAAATTATATAACTTCTCTAAAACTTATACAACTTCTTAAGATGTAAGAGATATATGTGCTAAGTTACAGAAAGATTGCTCTATGTATTGGTGCCCAAATCACAGACATATACTAGACCCAGTATATAGATATATTATGTGCATAGTGAATGGTACACATAGTTCTGGGACCATGTGATGTATAGGATCTTTGAATCTACTAAATATAGTGGATGCATGTTATACTCAGAATATATGTGCTATACGGGGGCAGCTATGTGGTGCAGTGGATAGAGCACCATCCCTGAAGTCAGGAGGACTCAATTTCAAATTCGGCCTCAGACACTTAACACTTCCTAGCTGTGTGACTGGCAAGTCACTTAACTCCAATTGCCTCAGAAAAAACAAACAAATAAATAAATAAATGCTATACAAAATAAGGAACATTTCTTGGACCCTCAGATGGAGGGTTTTCTTTCAACTAGGTCTGGGAAAGAATAGCAGTCATAAAAACATAACATTTACAAGATTATTTTATAGGTCATACTTTAGTTCTTAAGATTTTATACCTCCATCAAAAGAAAAACCAGCATAGCTTATCAATACATTGAAAAAGTTCAAAAACATGTGTAATATGTAACCTTTGTACCTCCCACTTCCATGAAGGAGTAGGTTGGAGGTGTCTTCTCATTTGAGTCATCATATTTATTTTTTAAAAATAAAGGGAATAACAAAAAGAAAAATAAACAAAAAATTGGAAAAAATAGCAATTCAGCAAAATTAACCAAATATATTAACTGGTATCTATGATCAAGGCAAAAAGCATTAAGTCATTAGATATGTAAACAAGCACAATGTCAGCAATCAATTTACTGAATCTTCTGGGAATGGTTAGCTGGTCCTTTACTCATTCCCTGTCTCCCAACATGGTTACAAATGCAAAAATACCAGAATCTATTTGTTCAGTGAACTCCAGAACTGATATCCAAACAGTAGTAGCTTATTTACATAGGAATTGCTTGGAGTCAGGAAGATCTGAATTCAAAATCTGGCTTAAAATTTGCTAAGTGAGCCAGGAAAGTCGCTTTAATTTTTATTTGTCTCAGTTTCTTCAAATGTAACGTGGGGATAATGATGGTACCTGTTTTCCAAAGTTGTGAGGATAAAATGAAATATTTGCAAAACCCAGAGCTTGGCACATAGTAAGCACTCTACTAATGTCTGTTTCTTCCTATTACACCACAATCTTTGGCAGAAAGAGTATTTAGAATACCCAGACAATCTTTGATGAAGTTTTCTTCAGTGTAGACGGCCTTCTACATAAACAGATTCATTTCTTATCCAATTTTAACAGAATTTGGAATCAGAAGGAACTCTGAAGGCAATTAATGGATCTTTTAACAGAAGCTTCTCTACAACATTCTGCATGGTGCAATGGAAACAAAACAGGCTAGGGCTCTCACAGGATCTAGGTTTAAACCCTGACTCTGTAGGACAACTCATAAAAATACTTAAATTGTGATATTCCTTTGGCTCCCTATAACCTTCAGGATCAAATATAAAATTCTCTAGAGTCTCTTTATAACCTGTTCCCTTTTTTTCCTTGCCCGACTTTTTTATACCTTACTCACCTTCATGTATTTTACGATTAAGTGACCTTTGCTACCCTTGCTGTCTCTCCCCCAGGGACGCACTATTTCTGGTTCTGGGCATTTTCAATGGCTATTCCTCATGTCCAGAATTCTCTTTGTTTTCCTTGGCTTCCTTCAAGCCCCAGCTAAAATCCCACTTTCTACATGAAGCTTTTCTGGATTGCCCTCTGTTGATTATCTTCAATGGATCAAATATCTTTTTTTAAATTTTATTTTATTTAATAATAACTTTTATTGACAGAACACATGCCAGGGTAATTTTTTTTTTTTTTTTTACAACATTATCCCTTGCACTCATTTCTGTTCCGATTTTCCCCCTCCCTTCTTCTACCCCCTCCCCAGATGGCAAGCAGTCCTATATATGTTAGATATGTTGCAGTATATCCTAGATACTGTATATGTTTGCAGAACCGAAAAGTTCTCTTGTTGCACAGGGAGAATTGGATTCAAAAGGTAAAAATAACCCGGGAAGAAAAACAAAAATGCAAATAGTTCACATTTGTTTCCCAGTGTTCTTTCTTTGGGTGTAGCTGTTTCTGTCCATCATTTATCAATTGAAACTCAGTTAAGTCTCTTTGTCATAGAAATCCACTTCCATCAGAATACATCCTCATACAATATCGTTGTCGAAGTGTATAATGATCTCCTGGTTCTGCTCATTTCACTTAGCATCAGTTCATGTAAGTCTCTCCAAGCCTCTCTGTATTCATCTTGCTGGTCATTTCTTACAGAACAATAATATTCCATAACATTCATATACCACAGTTTATCCAACCATTCTCCAATTGATGGGCATCCATTCAATTTCCAGTTTCTAGCCACTACAAACAGGACTGCCACAAACATTTTGGCACATACAGGTCCCTTTCCCTTCTTTAGTATCTCTTTGGAGTATAAGCCCAGTAGAAACACTGCTGGATCAAAGGGTATGCACAGTTTGATGACTTTTTGGGCATAATTCCAGATTGCTCTCCAGAATGGTTGGATTCATTCACAACTCCACCAACAATGCATCAGTGTCCCAGTTTTCCCGCATCCCCTCCAACATTCATCATTATTTTTTCCTGTCATCTTAGCCAATCTGACAGGTGTGTAGTGGTATCTCAGAGTTGTCTTAATTTGCATTTCTCTGATCAATAATGATTTGGAACACTCTTTCATATGAGTGGTAATAGTTTCAATTTCATCATCCAAAAATTGTCTGTTCATATCCTTTGACCATCAAATATCTTTTTTTAAAGAACATAGTTAATTGCATGCTGATTCCCCTATTAGACATTAAATTCCTTGAGAAAATAGACTGTTTTTAACTTTTCTTTGTATCCTTCACATCTAACATAATACTTGGCACCTAGCTAGTATCTAAATAAATGCTTGTTGATGATTCGAGGCAATTCCAACAGACTTGTGATAGAAAGAGCCAACTGCATCCAAAGACAGAACTATGGAGAATTAATATGGATAACAGCATAGTATTTTCACCTTTTTTTTCCCTCTCATGTTCCCCCCCCCTTTGATCTGATTTTTCATGTGCAGCATCATAAATATGGAAATATGTTTAGAAGAACTGCACACATTTAACCTATATTGGATTGGATTGCTTGTTGTCTAAGAGAGGGGGTAGGGAGAGGAAGGGAGAAAAATTTGAAACACAAGTTTCAAAGCCAAATGATGGGAAATATCTTTGCATATATTGGAAAAAAATAAAAAGCTATTAAAAAAAAGTAAAAAAGAAAAATAAATGCTTGTTGATCACCTGTGGAGTGCCACTATTCCTCTAGCTCATTTTACTTTTAAATAAACAATTCTAATGATTAGGAAGTTTCTCCCTATAGCAAGCTGAAGTCTGTCTCCCTGCTGCTTCCATCTACTGCTCCAGAGTTAGGCCCTATGAGGCCAAGCAGAACAAATGTAATCCTTCTAAATGTCAACCTTCAATTCTCTCCTGTAAGTTTTTCCTTTCCTTTTCCAGGATAAGTACCTCTAATTCCATCAAATGATCTTCACATGACAAGATCTCCCCACACTGGTTGCATTCTTTTGGATGCTCTGTGGTAGGTCCTAAATATAGTGCTCAAATTTAAAATCATAATATTCCATGTTACCCTTAGAACGTTTCCAGGCTTTTCAATCTGTCTAACAATTTAACTTTCTTTTATTTGTTGACTTCTCATTTAGAAAGTAAGCTTCTTGACAGCAAGAATTGTCTAGCTTTTTATATTTGTATTCTTAGTACTTAGTACATAATAAAAACTTAGTAAATGCTTCATAAGTATAGATTCATATCTATTTTGTTCCTTCCATCCTAACAGTTTTGGCTGAAAAATGGTCCTAAGACTGGAGCAGATCAATTTTTGTAACATAGTATACAACATAGTATAGAATTGGGTAGAAACTCTATACTTAAATTCATGGGAAAAATAGGACAGGCAGGCATGAATGGGTTGTGATGATAATAAGATAATGGTATCTAGAATATAATCTTTTCATATATAATCTTGAAACTGCATCCCTGAAAATAATACCAACAATACAAATTCATATGAATGTAATACACACCATTTATGCTCCCTTCCTCAGTAGCCCTAATAGAAATATGTATATCACTTATGATTGAAAAAACATACTACTGAATGCATGAACTGACTGACTTGTGAGCAGAAATGGTTCCTTTTTTTTTTTTTTTTTTTTTAGATTTTAACCCCTGCACCTCAAGTAATGTACAGAGTACATCAAGTACTTAAAATAAATGCTTGCTACCTATGGGCTGGAGTTGGGTAATTCAAATTCAGTCTCAGACACTAGTTATGTGACCCTGGGCAAGTCATTTAACCCTGTTTGCCTCAGTTTCCCCATCTGTAAAATGAGCTAGAAAAGGAAATGGCAAACCACTCATGTATTTCTGCCAAGAAAACTCCAAATGGGGTCAAAGAAGAGTTGGAACCACTGGAATGAGTGAACAATAAAATTTGATTTGTATCTTGCTGGATGTTAATAAGCTAATGAACTCTAATGAAGAGTTCATCTGTGTAGCTACTTCTGTCAGAGAGAACACATACATACTGGGATTATTCTTTAATGTTAAGTAGAAGGAGGCCATTTAACTGCCTTGCTTACAGTAGTATAAAAAAAACCCAGCTAAGTAAGAATTTGTGTCAAGATGGTAGTGATTTATTTTGATTCAGGATTCTTTTAACTTGATTCCTTTAATGTATCATTAATAAAGTGGATCTTAATTTTTTTTATATACTGATACCTTATTGCCTACATATTTTTTTTATTATAGCCTTTTATTTAGAAGTTATATACATGGGTAATTTTATAGAATTGATAATTGCCAAACCTTTTGTTCCAATTTTCTTCCTCCTTTCCCCTACCCCTTCCCCCAGATGGCAGGTTGACCAATACATGTTAAATATGTTAAAGTATAAATTAAATACAAAATAAGTATACATGTCCAAAGAATTATTTTGCTGTACAAAAAGAATCAGACTTTGAAATAGTATACAATTAGCTTGTGAAGGAAATCAAAAATGCAGGTGGACAAAAACAGAGGGATTGGGAATTCTATGTAATGGTTCTTAGTCATCTCCCAGAGTTCTTTCGCTGCTTGTAGCTGGTTCAATTCATTCCTGCTCCATTGGAACTGATTTAGTTCATCTCATTGCTGAAGATGGCCACATTCATCAGAATTGATCATCATATAGTATTGTTGTTATATGTGTACAATGTATCTCCTGGTCCTGCTCATTTCACTCAGCATCAGTTCATGTAAGTCTCTCCAAGCCTCTCTGAAATCATCCTGTTGGTCATTTCTTACCAAACAATAATATTCCATAATATTCCTATACCACAATTTTTCCAGCCATTCTCCAATTGATGGGCATCTACTCAGTTTCCAGTTTCTGGCCACTATAAAGAGAGCTGTCACAAACATTCTTGCACATACAGATCCCTTTCCCTTCTTTAAGAACTCTTTGGGATATAAGCCCAGTAATAACACTGCTGGATCAAAGGATATGTACAGTTTGATAACTTTTTGAGCATAGTTTCAAATTGTTCTCCAGAATGACTGGATGAATTCACAATTCCACCAACAATGTATTAGTGTCCCTGTTTTCCTACATCCTTTCCAACATTTTGCATTATCTTTCCCTGCCATTCTAGCCAATCTGACAGGTGTATAGTAGTATCTCAGCGTTGTCTTAATTTGCATTTCTCTGATTAATAATGACTTGGAGCATCTTTTCATATGGCTAGAAATAGTTTCTATTTCTTTGTCTGAGAATTGTCTGTTCATATCCTTTGACCATTTATCAATTGGAGAATGGCTTGATTTCTTACAAATTAGAGTCAATTCTCTCTATATTTTGGAAATGAGGCCTTTATCAGAACCTTTGACTGCAAAGATGTTTTCCCAATTTATTGCTTCCCTTCTAATCTTGTCTGCATTAGTTTTGTTTGTACAAAAACTTTTCAATTTGATATAATCAAAATTTTCTATTTTGTGATCAGTAATGATCTCTAGTTTTTCTTTGGTCATAAATTCCTTCCTTTTCCACAGGTTTGAGAGGTAAACTATGCTATGTTCCTCTAATTTATTTATAATCTCATTCTTTATGCCTAGGTCATGAACCCATTTTGACCTTATCTTGGTGTGGGTCGATGCCTAGTTTCTGCCATACTAGTTTCCAATTTTCCCAGCAATTTTTGTCAAACAGTGGAGTTCTTATCCCAAAAGCTGGAGTCTTTGGATTTGTCAAACACTAGAGTATTAAAGTTATTGACTGTTTTGTCCTTTGAACCTAACCTATTCCACTGACCAACTAGTCTATTTCTTAGCCAATACCAAATAGTTTTGGTAACTGCTGCTTTATAATATAATTTTAGATCTGGTACAGTTAGGCCACCTTCATTTTTTTTTTTCCATTAATTCCCTTGAAATTCTTGACCTTTTGTTTTTCCATATGAACTGTGCTTGTTATTTTTTCTAGGTCATTAAAATAGTTTTTTGGGAGTCTGATTGGTATAGCGCTAAATAAATAGATTAGTTTAGGTAGTATTGTCATCTTTAATATATTTGCTCGCCCTATCCAAGAGCATTTAATATTTTTCCAAGTGGTTAGTTCAGACTTAATTTGTGTGGAAAGTATTTTATAGTTTTGCTCATAAAGTTTCTGATTTTCCCTTGAAGATAGATTCCTAAGTATTTATACTATCAGTAGTTACTTTAAATGGAATTTCTCTTTGTAACTCTGTTGAACTTTGTTAGTGATATATAGGAATGCTAATGACTTATGTGGGTTTATTTTGTATCCTGCAACTTTGCTAAAGGTATGGATTATTTCTAATAACTTTTTAGTAGAATCTCTGGGGTTCTCTAAGTATACCATCATATCATCAGTAAAGAGTGTTAATTTGGTTTCCTCATTACCTACTCTAATTCTTTTAATCTCTTTCTCAACTCTTATTGCCAAAGCTAGCATTTCTAATACAATATTGAATAGTAATGATGATAGTGGGCAACCTTGTTTCACTCCTGATCTTATTGGGAATGGTTGCAGTTTGTTCCCATTGCATATGATGCTTACTGTTGGTTTTAAGTAGATGCTACTGATTATTTCCTATTTATTTTATTTAACAGTTTAAATTTAATGATTTAAAATAAACCATTTATTCCTATACTCTCAAGTGTTTTTAATAGGAATGGATGTTGGATTTTATCAAATGCTTTTTCTACATCTATTGAGATGATCATATGGTTTTTGTTAAATTGGTTATTAATATTATTGCCTACATTTTTATTCTCAGGCTTGAATTCCTGGACTGATCTAGTTTAGGCCTGGCCTACAATATGAGAACTTCAAAGCTGCATTTTGCCTTGAGTCAAACCTTTTAAAAAAAATTGCCAACAGATAACTACCAAATAAAAAATAGTGGGATTTTATATTTTATTATCTTTTGGTCAGTTTCATTACTGACAAGATATAGTCTGCTATAGAGAACCATTTGCAAAAGCTTGCCTGTTTCTTTGTCATATTTGCATCAAAAATATTTTCAATTTAAGTCAGATTTAAGATTTTATAGAAGTGGCAAAATGTCTCTTATTTGAATAAATTAAATATGTATTATGAATATATGGCCAACACTTTGGCAGAAATTATAAAGAGATTCTTCAAATATTTAAAATTAGGCATCTTGGTAAAAAGTTAAGTTGAAAAATTTGCTTAAATTACAATATTTTTATTTAAATAGTAAAATCCTTCTTTCCCATCCCCCTCCACACCCACAGGAACTATTTCTACTCTCAAGGAGTTTAATATTTAATGGCTAGGGACATGCTACTCACATTTTTATGTTAAATATATTTCTCCAATTTTATATGTCCAAGAAACTATCTGTTTAATGCTGGATGGCAGTGAGGCACAAGTCAGAAGAGAATATAGTTGTGTCTTTGAACTCTCTCATCACTAACACACCCTTTCCTATGGTTTCTTGTTCACACCCTGGTGCAAAAGCTTAATAAAATAAGCCATTCACTCTGTGGGTCAGGAATGGAAAACCTAACCTTACACAGCTTGTTATTCTTGTCCCTCACAGGGCATGGAATTTAAAAGTAGACCTCAAAGTATCAGACACTAAATCCTCAGTCAAGAAGATTTAGCGTAAACCAACAACAAAAAACCCCTCATCTTTACTATGATCCTGCCAAAGGTTTATCTTGAAATAGAAAATGAAAATATCTTGTGTGTTATTTTAAGTATTTAGAGTGGCTTAATATTAATATCAAAAGTTACTTTATGTTTGAAGTGTCCACACCACATGCCTCTGTTTATTTTTATTTCTGTGACCTCCTCTTACATAAATTGTTTTGAAAAGGGAAAGAAAAAACTTAGAAAAGGAGGAAAAAGACTAGCTACAGATTATAAGTGTAGATCTATAGGCATGTTTAAGCTTGAATTAACTTGACACTATCAGAACCTCAGAGGCACTATATGTAAAAACTTAATCATGTCTCCTCTTTTAGATTTTGAGCCAGTATTTGGAGAACAAACCTGGTGTACATAAACCTCCTGTGATTGTTAAGAATGAATAATATTGCTGTATAGACCTACTAATAAAATGGGATCCCATGCATTTAAAAAATTAAATATAACTTTAAAAATACCCTCCCCAATTTTTAACTTAAATTCATAAAAAAAAAAATGAAGCTGAGACTTAAATGTTAAAATGAGGCTTTCAAGTAACAATTTGCTGAAGAGTTTCTTTAAGAGCTATGTACACCCAGAGAGAGGACTATGGGAACTAAGTGTGGATCACCACACAGCATTTTCACTCTTTTGTTGGTTGGTTGATTGCATTTTATTTTCTTTCTCATTTTTTTCCTTTTTTGATCTGATTTTTCTTGTGCAGCATGATAATTGCATAAATATATATACATATATTGGATTTAACATTTTAAAAAGCATTTAACATATATTAAATTACTTGCCATCTAGAGGGGGTAAATCTGAAATACAAGATTTTGCAGGGTTCAATGTTGAAAAATTATCCATTCATATGTTTTAAAAAGAAAAAGCTTTAATTTAAAAAATATTAGAAATTTTTTAAAAAAGAGAATTATTTCTTCATTTTTTCCCTAAAAGAGTCTTACTATACACACTAGATCTCTAAAATTCTATAAATTCTCCATTACTTGGGGGGGTGGTAGTGTTATTTGGCCACTGATTACACTTAAGTTGTGAAGGAAAGACAGCAACTACAATAGCTCCCATTTATATAGTGTTTTAAGGTTTGCATAGCGCTTCATACAAAAATCAGTGCACTTTAAAGATCTGACAATGATAAAGCTTGAAAGAGCACAAAGGATTTTGAGAGATCTTATGCAGATTCTCTCAAATATATAAACTGTCCTGAAAGTCTTAGTGGAGGTATAGAATAATAAAATTTAATTATAACTCAATTAAACTTTTGGGACAACCAATGTTGAGGTATGCCAGTCATTCATCACAAGGGAGTGAGGGTCCTAGTCCCAGTCCCAAGGCAGAGAAAGGCACTAGTGCTTGTGGCTATAGGTGAGAGAGGGCCTAGTGACAGTTCTATATACAGGAAGAATATTTGCATTTTCAACTGCAGGGAAGCAGGGATCTACCTAGGTAAAGGAGAGTATATATACTCTCCTGGTATAGACCAGGAGAGTAGTGACCACACCTCTTCCTGGATCACCTTAGAATAATTGCATAAAAAAGCCTGAAGGTTGGGATACTATTTCCTTATCCATTCAAAGCCTACCTTTAACATAAAATTAAAAGTTTAAAAATAGACGGGAAAAATGATCAAACAAGGAAAAAAAAAAGAACCTAATCATAAAAAGCCATTATAGTTGCAAGAAAGACCAAAATATAAACTGAAAACAGCTACAAGCAAGCCACAGAGAAAAATGCTAATTGGAAACAAGCTCAACAATAACAACAACAAATCCTGGAAGTTAAAAAAAAGAGATGAGTACTAGAGGTGAAAAATGGGGAAAGAAATGAGAGTGATTCTAGAAAACTACGAAAAGAGACACAACACAAATACGAAGGAAAAAACATTTAGTCTTACATGAATTGATGCTAAGTGATCAATTCTGATGGACGTGCTCTTTCCAACAATGAGATGATTGAGGTCAGTTCCAATGATCTTATCGAGAGAGCCATCTATACCCAGAGAGAGGACTGTGGGAACTGAGTGTGGAATACAACATTTTCACTCTTTTTGTTGTTGTTTGCTTGCATTTTGTTTTCCTTTTGATCTGATTTTTCTTGTGCATGATACTTGTATAAACATGCAAACATATTGGATTTAACATGTAGAGTAAGCCAAATGGAAAAGAAGGTCCACAAATTCATTGAAGAAAAAAAAAAAAAAACTTAAAAAAAATTGGTCTACAGCAGGATGAATACAGAGAGGCTTGGAGAGACTTACATGAACTGATGTTAAGTGAAATGAGCAGAACCAGGAGATCATTATACACTTCAACAACGATATTGTATGAGGATGTATTCTGATGGAAGTGGATTTCTTTGACAAAGAAACCTAACTCAGTTTCAATTGATAAATGATGGACAGAAGCAGCTACATCCAAAGAAAGAACACTGGGAAATAAATGTGAACTATTTGCAGTTTTGTTTTTCTTTCCGGGTTATTTTTACCTTTTGAATCCAATTCTTCCTGTGCAGCAAGAGAACTGTTCGGTTCTGCAAACATATATTGTATCTAGGATATACTGCAACACATCTAACATATATAGGACTGCTTGCCATCTAGGGGAGGGGAAAAATCGGAACAGAAGCAAGTGCAAGGGATAATGTTGTAAAAAAAATTACCCTGGCATGGATTCTGTCAATATAAAGTTATTATAGAATAAAATAAAATATTAAAAAAAAATTGGTCTAAAGGGAAAAAAATACAAAAGCTTACTGAATAAAATTAGAATTGGGCATGCAGAAACTAATGACTCCAGGAGAAAAAAGAAACAAAGACAAAAGAATGACAAATAGAGGAAAATGTGAAATATTTCATTGGAAAAACAACTGACCTGAAAAATATATTGAAGAGGAATAATTTAAGAATCACTGGACTACCTCAAAGTCATGATAAAAAGAACCTAGATATCATATTTCAATAAACTATAAAGGAAAACTGTCCCAATGTTTTAGACACAGAGGGTAAAATAGAAATTGAAAGAATTCACTGATCAACTCCTAAAAAATGATCCTCAAAGGAAAACTCCTAGAAACATTATAGCCAAATTCTAGTGCTTCCAGGTTAAGAAGGAAATATTGCAAGCATTCAGAAAGAAACAATTCAGTTATTATGGAGCAATATTTAGGATCACAGATGATTCAGTTTCTTCCAGAATAAAGGAGCAGAGAGGGTTTGGCATATGATGTTTTGGAAGTCAAAGAAGATAGACTTATAACCAAGAATAACATATGCAGTGTAATACTTTGGGGTAGGGGTGTAGGGGGAGGAGAGAGAATGGATATTCTCCTGAAACAGAAGAAGCATTCCTGAAAAGATCAAAGCTTAATAGAAAAATTGACAATGACACACAAAACTCAAGAAAAACATAGAAAAAATAAATATGAAAGTAATCATAAGGAATTCAATAAAATTAAACTGCTTATATTCCTATGTGAGAAGATAATATACATAACTTCTAAGAATTTTATCATTGGTAAGGCATTCAGAAGGGATTTATAGAGAGGGCTTGAATATGCATCAATTATATTGGGATGATTTAAAAAAATGAAGAGGTGAGAAAGAGATGAATTGGGATTAAGTGAAAAGGAGAAGCAGAATGGGGAAAAATTTCTTACTTAAAGAAGTGATAAGAGAAGAGTTTTTATAGTGGAGAAGAAAATGGGATGGTTTGATCTCATTCCCATTGGAACTGGTTAAAAGAGGGAAGAATATGCACACTCAGTTGGACATAGAAATTTATCTAACCCAAAAGGAGAAGAGATTAAGGGGTTAAGTATGGGAGGTAACAAAAAAGGGAAGGTAGATTAATAGAGGAAGTGATCAGAAGGGAGGGAGGGAGACAGACAGAAGTGCATAAAGAAGGAAGGAAATATTAATCATAACTGTGAATGGGATGAGTTCACTCATAAAATGAAAGCAGATAACAGAATGAATTAGAAATCAGAATCCAACAGTTTTTATCCTGAGCCACCAAGAAAGCAAGTTCAAGAGAACTGAAATAACTTCACCCATGATAGCCCAAGGAATTTGGAACCAAACTTGGATCCTTTTGGCTCCAGTCCCAGTACTCTTTCCTCAACTCCAAGCTACCTTGTTTTATACTAACTCTTCACTTGGGGAAGTATATAGAGTGCCAGGAGGATTGACAAGTACTGTGGGCTCAAAAGAACTTTCCTTAATCTCTCAGTAAACTTTCATTTTTGGAACTGTAGATCTGGCAGTGGTACAGAGTGGTCCTATACAGAGATGAAACCACAGGTCTGGATCAGCATCACTTCTCACCTTCACATCCCTTCTCCCAATGTTAGACTCATGTTAAATATGCCTTGGATAGGGATGTATACCTTAAGCAACTTTTGAGCACCTAGCTCTTTTAAATAGATAAATGTTGCTATTCAAATGGCAGAAAAGCCAAACTTTAGGGCAATTAGGATCTTGCACAAGCAGAAGTATGTATATGGGTGTGAGGGTAGGAGTGGCAGGAAGACATAGGGGACCACATTGCCCAGTTCTAATTCCTTAGCCTCTTAATTTGAAGAGATGTCTCTGGGATTGTGACACAACTGTGATGTTCTAAAGTTTCTTCTTAGTTTTCCACACTAGGGATATTCAGAAATTCAGAATAGATTTGATCTAAAATTTGATCCTAAAACAATAAAGGGCATTAAGGAGCTCCTGTTGCTTCCTAAACTTGTCTTTCTGAGTTGCCATATTCTTCAGAAACACTGGAACCAGGAGTATGCAAGAGGCTCTGAATGCTACAAGGACAAACTTTCCCCAGAAGTGACAAAGTAAGAACAATTACCTCATCCTTTTTCCTCTATAACTTGTATTTTATTAAGAATAAACATATTACTAGATATTTTAAGAATGTACTTTCTCTGACAAATTTTACTCATTTATTTATGAAAAAGAAAATAAAATGAAAAATTAATAGAAGGGATTTATAAAAATAACAAATGCAAAGTAATTTATTTCAAAACATAAACAAAAAATTCAATTAAATTCACTTAATAAACACATTAGGTTTACGACTGTAAATGTTGGATGATTATTGTGAATTTAGTATACTTCAAGATTGGAAAATATTTTATTAGATATATTATCTCATTTGATTTTCACAACATTCTATAAGGAAAATGTTAATGACACCCTTGTTTTATAGATGAGGAACCTGAGGACAATGGAAGTTATGGCACTCTATCCATTATACTACCTAGATGCTTCAAGGAGAAAAAGGAGAGGAATTGATAAATGATAAAGTTGGGGGCAGAGGGAGAACCAGTATACTAAGCTACACTTGCTTTAATTAGAATTTTCCTAGCATCCTATGTCTCATGTAGGTCTATATTTATTTATTTGTAGGTAGATATATCTTACATCAGAATGTAAAACTGTGAGGTCACAATTTGCACTTACTTTATTTCTCTATCCTTAGCTCCTAGGGATAATGCTTTGAATATATACCAATCATTAATCAAATAAGCATCTACATACATCTCTAAATGTGCATTAATGTGCTTGAACTTTTTTTTTTTTAAAGTGGCAAACTTTGTTAAGTCTATTCTATTAATAATGTACACGTAGGAAGGCAAAATTGATATATAAAAAACAAAAGTTTAAAAGTAAATATTGAATGCAGCAAAGTAGTAACATCAAATATTTTTATAATATAAAGGGAAAAGATATTTTTACATAGAAACACACCCTCTGAATCCTAGATTGACAGGTGTCGTGGTTCACTGGGGGAGCAAAGCAGGTAAAGTAGGTTTTCTGATCTTGCCAGGATTTAAATAGTTGCACTGCCAGACAAACTAGCCCTGTTGGTGTTCTTCACAACTTTACATCTGAACAAGTTTCTTCCTTATCTTTGCCTCTTAGAATCCCTAACTTCCTTCAGAGTTAAGCTATAGGAGTTAACTTCTATACAAAGCCAGTTGGTACAGCGGATAAAGCATTGGATATAGAGACAGGACAACTGAATTTAAATCTTACCCCAAACATTAACCAGTTAACTAGCCCTGAGCAAGTTACTTAGCCTCAATTTTGCCTTAGTTTTCCCATTTATAAAGAGATGATGATAATAATAATAGCATTTCACAGAGTTATTGTGAAAGATAAAATGGCATTTATAAAGTGCTTTGTAAACTTCAAAATACACTTACACTCTTCCTCCTCCTTTTTCTCCCTATTATTATCCCCCTCAGCTGCTAGTGGCTTTCTCCAAATTTTTGTTGTTATGCAGTCATTTCAGTTATGTCTGACTCTGTGTAATCCCATTTGGAGTTTTCTTGGCAAAGATCCTGACGTGGTTAGCCATTTCCTTCTCTAGCTCATTTTACAAATGAGGAAAAAGAGGCAAACAGGGTTAAGTAACTTTTCCAGGGTCCCATAGCTAGTGTTGGATTTGAACTCGGGCACTCTAGCTACTAGCTGCCCTTCATATTCCTATGTTTACATGTTACTTCTTCCATAAAATGTAAACTTCTTGAAGGTGGGGACTTTAATTTTTGTCTTTGAATCCCCAACAACTAGTAAGGTCCTTGGCACAAAGTATGGTCTTAATAAGAGCTTGTTGGCTGATGAATTAAATATACTAAAATAAACAAAAATAAAAGAACAGAACCAAAAAGCCACCAAAACACCTTAATAATTGTTGACAGAAACTACTGAACACACAAGTGAAAAATCTTGCCCCAAATCCCTGATTTTTAATTAGACAAAACCAAATGAGTGATCAAATAAGCTAGCAAAAACAAACAAACAAACAAACAAAAAACCCCAAAACCAAAACAAAAACAAAAAAACACCACTCCTCTTCTGGCTTCAAAACGTCTATTTTTTTCAACACATCATCATCTAGCTAAAAAATCAGTACTCCTAAATTACTTCCACCCAGTTCGGCCAATCCCTAGATCCTTCAATTATTATCTCCTTTAGAAAATCTTTCATCAGTCTCCCCGTCCCCCCTTTCCCCACCTTTTAAAAACTTTTTTTATATCTGCAGGGACTCTCATCATGCAATTACATATTAATTGCTTTAAAAGTGCCTGCTGAATTAAATAGGTTTAGGTGGTTCCTAGGCTCTTTGGGTCTGTCTTTTTGTGGTTTTATAACTGGTTAATTTTCTGCAAGAATTTCACTTTGTCCATTTTTAGCTTGGGGGAATCTTTGCCTATTTGCTCATTTCCTCTTTTGGGGGTAGCAACAACTTGTTTAAACAGATTAGATTGAAGGTATTTTATTTATATACAGTATTATCTTCTCATTCCCTCTCTTTCTCCAATTTGGTGCTGGCTTTGCCTTTTATGCTTTTCTCATTGACAGTTTGACTGCACAGATAGCTGATACTCTTTTATTTCCCTTTGCTATTCTCCTTGTGAATCATACTTCCATTCGGTTGTATCTTTATATATCTTCTTGTTTCATCTATAGCAAGTACACCAATCTTGATGTGGGGATAACTTATATTAACTTGCTAGTCACCGAATAAGGACCTTGCACTTGGAATAGTAAGAGTTAAATTAATGTTTAAAGGTGGTCTAAAAAACTGATTCTTAAGCACCCTCTTCCTTATTTGCCACCACTATCCACCACAAAAATCCTGTTACAAACCTCATTGTGGTATGGAGGTAGCCCTGGATTCTTGAAAGTTATGTCAGTGGAGAACAAGCTCTGATGGTTTCTACCAGATTGGAAAGGTTTTGACCACAATCCCAGTAACACTGTTTTCTATTCAAGGACTAGTCTGGGGACAGAGAAGCTCATGAATAGATAGGCCCATAGTTAATAAATTCTGAGGTCAGAATAACTTGACCTAATAACAATATAAATAAAATAAAATAAAATAAAATAAAATGGTTCTTGGTCCTGTATAGTCTTTTTGCTTGGGAGGCAGTATACTGTACCAGAAAGAGGAATGGATTTGGAAGTAGAGAACTTGGTTTCTAATTCTAGCTTTGTTGCTTATTACTTGTATGCATTTAGGCAAATCATTTTATCATCCTAGCCTCTGATTTCTTCATCTATAATGAGCATATTGGACTGAAAGTTCTCTATGATTCTTTGTAGTTTTAAACCCATGGTCCTATGATTCTAAAATTCTAGGCCAGTTTTCTCAGCATATCATCGGAGTTTCTCTAAGAAATATTTTTTTACAAACAGAACACAATTATTCTACCACTGATTATTGATATCTTGTCCCCATTTTAAAAGAAAAATATTTAAGAAGATGATTATTCATAGAACATAGCATTCATTGATATACCATCAGATCTGGTAAACAAGAATTATCTATGGACCAAACTCTACAATCTTATTATGGATTTTAATCCAGCAATGGTTCTTTACACTGTTTCTTCAGAGCGTAAGAAAGCGTTCCTTTCTTATGTGAACAGTTTGGGTGCTGAAAGAAGAAAAAGAACTTTTGTGTAAGGAAAAAAGGATGCAATCAACTTGTGAAGAACCACAGTTTCTCAGATAAAATGTGAAGGAGAGACAACACAAACTGTTGAAATCAGCAGAAAGAGCCCCTCAGATAAATGTCCTGAAAGGACAGGACTTATTTGAAGGAAATGACTGAGGTAATGATGGCTGCAGGGCATTTTGCTTCAGGTCATTTACATGTGATTGTGTTTTAGAGTTATTTTTTAAAATTAAAAAAAGCATTGCCACTAAGGACATATATAAAGTGATGCTTGCTTCTAATAGTTTTATTTGATATGATACTGGAAGTTCTAATAATTGTAATAATAGAGGAAATTAGAGGGATTAATAATGGAAATGAATTACAAATATCATTTGTATCAGTATTGAGAAAATCTAGCTGTTTCAGCCAAAAAAAAGGTAACATAACTTAATTTTGCAAAAGTACAGCACAGAAATATTAATGCAAAAAATATATTGCATTATTAATGTCAATTTATGAAGCATTTATCAAATACCCACTGTGTTAGGTACTGTGATAGGACTGGGGATGCAAATACTCTAAAAATAGTCTAGAATCCCAGAACCAAACCACATTATCTGTCTAAAGATTAGTAGACCTAGGCCCTAACCTTGAATCCAAAATCTGGAAGTAGGTAGAATTACGAATGAAAAACAACAAAAATGCCACCAAGCTATTACCAAGACAGAGATGCTCAAGACAAACCTAGAAAAGAGAATAATTACAAAACATACATAAACTCATAGGAAAACATGGGTCAGGCACAAATTCAACTAGAATTCTTGGAAAAGATGAATAATAATTAAGAAATTTAAAATATTTTAAAAAATGAAAGGAGAATTATGAAAGCAAGAATTAGAAAAGAAGTTAACAGTTTGGTGTAAGAGGTACAAAACCTTGTCCATATAAAAAACTGAAAATTAAGAATGAACAAACTAGAAACCAATTACTCCATTTAAACAAAATCAAAAGACTGAAAAAAAAGAAAAAGAAAATGTAAGAAAAATGTAAGAAAATGGCAAAACAACTTATAAAGAAAATAGATCAAAGAGAGGGGAAGCCTCCCCTCCCCCCAATTAACAATCCTTAAACTAGCTAAAAGCTATGACATCATATGTAAGAAATCTTGAAAACAAAACACAGCTCGGGATGGGAGTAAAATTGAAATGAAAAGAATTCAAAATGAAAACTCCTAGTGAAGGGAGGGGGGAAAAACTGTCCCTTTTACTGAAGCTGTGTTCCTTTAAAGATTATCACTCTGAAACTGTGTTCCCTTTTGATCTGTGATGCATCCCTTTTGGAGTCTCAGCCCCTCCTGAGGAAGGCATATTCCCCCAGATAAGTTATCTTTCGGGGATGCTAAAGTCTTTGATTCAGTTAGAAATCTTGGTCAAAAAGCACCCCTTTGAAGTGTTGTTAATTCCAATAGGAGATCTGGGCCAGATATCAATAAGCATCTGGGCCTGGGAACTTTGGCTTTCTGAAACCTGAAGCCTCAACACCCCTTTTAAAAAGCAATTTTCCTAATAGGACTTTGCGGAAGGTCTGAAGCAGCTTGCTCTACTACAAGGACCCTACTGCCCACTGAGAAGGCATTCTCTTCTCAGTGTCAGCCTCCATTTCTCTAACAGGACTTTGCCACTAAAGAAGTCAGTCTCTTAGCAGAAGTGGCTTCCTATTCAAGAATAAACTTTCATTTTTGCCAATTAATAATTTGGGGTTTCAAGAATTCTTTCATGAAAACCTGCGTCAACCAAAAGGGAATTTTAACAACTCTGACTGCCACTAACCTCATCACTAGGAACATTATAGTCAAAATCTAGAGTTTATAGATCAAAGAAAAAAAAAAGTTGCTAACAACCACTACTATGAAGGAGCATAGAGCTTGGAATAAGAAGAGTGAATTGTGCAAAATCACCAAGAACAAACATGGCTCCATAGAAGAAATACGAGAAGATAGCCTGATTCTATTCCTTTGCACTGTGTATAAGTTTTGATTTTTTTCGACATATTAGTTCTACTACTCCTTTTCTTTTTCTTCTCCCTTAAAAATGCAAGAAAAATTGATATTATTGGTGAAAAAAAACTTTTTTTTCAGATCTCCCAACTACATGTCCCTTTGTTTTAGACAAGATACAAAAACATGTCAATTGAGAGTGAAGATAAGAGAAGGGTTGCTACTTCATCTGAGTAATGGCTTTATTCAATTAAGCCAACTTGATGTGTTCATTTACCTGAACTGCTATTTCTTTAAGGAATTGTTGATAAGATAAATACAAAATCATGGCATGAATTACACAAGTTCTTTTAATAAACCAAACAGATCTTTAGTGGAGACATCATTTAAACAAAAATGGAACATTGTTATGCTGCTAGAATAATAGAAGTTTCTTTTATGTCTTGTTAATTGATTCCAGAAGCAAATTAATATGCTTCACTCCTGAGTGGCAAAAATTACAAACAATAACAAATTAACCAATAAATGTGGTACACATTAAGAAAAAAGAATACATTTTCTAAATTTGAATCGGATGTATTATTTTTATCTTTAAATTCTCAATGAAAAATGTTCAGTTACACAAAAAACGTTGTTAAATGTATTAATTATGTATATCAAAGAAACACTAACAATTTGAATCTATATACAAAGATTGCTTTTTCAGTCAAGAAAATTAAACAAAAACCTCATCATTAAAAGATCAAGATTTTGCTAACGGCTCATTTTACCAAGCAATGCAAATTAACATTAAAAATTAATCTTGTTTTTTAAGCAACGGTAAATTAAGGGGCAAGTATCATCATTTAATGTTATCAACAACAAAAACCCTAAACAGGTGTACTGTAAATAATGAATGAAGATGACAAAGCTTATCTTTTTCATTTCACAGTAGTAACAACTTTAGAAGACTGGTAGAGATGTTGGTTAAGACTAAGAAATAAACCTTTAAAAATGAAAACAGTGCCTCTTCATATACAAAGTAGCAGCTTTCCATCTAAATACTAATCAAAGAAAGCATTGTGAGACAAAAGTAGATTTCAATGAGAATGAAACAATTCTTAAAAACAAAACAAAACAAAACAAAACAAAACCCAAGAGTTTTAAGGACCCTTCAGATTATAGATTTAGATCTAGATAGGATCCTATCTCCTCCCTTAATTAGATGAGGCACCAAGAGTTGTTCAGTCACAGAAATTAGTAAAGGTATTAGAATTTGAACCCAGGTCCCCTGTTATACCATGTTGCTTGTTTTATTATCAGTTCACGCATTCCTATATCATAAACCATATCATAATTATTGACAGATCTCTTGTCTAAGTCTAAAGAGATTCCACAACCTTACCAGTTTATTTCATTATCAAACAAATCTTATTCAACATCACCCTTCGGTTCCCTCTTTCACTCCCATAGACCATAAAAAGTATCACAGATGATCTTAAAGGTTTTTTTTTTTTTTTTTTTTTTTTTTTTTTTTTTGTGGGGGTGGGGGTGGGGATCTCTGAACCCTTCCAAGGTATCATGGGGTTTATTTACTAGCTAGATTGCCTTCTTCAGGACCATGCCTTAAACCAAAACCATTCAGATTCTCAGATTGGCCACTAAAAGATCACAGGTCAAGCCTCTTTTGGTTTTTGTTTGGGTCTTAATTGACTAACCCGAATTTGTGCTTAGTACAGAAACCCTGAGGGTCTTCCCCTCCCAAATTTATTTATTTAGATTTTTTAAAGATTAAGTGAAAGACAGATTCTTTGCCTCAATTGCTCCTAACCTAAATCAAGGAGTTCTGTAGCCTTGGGTTAAATTGAGACCTGTTGAAGACCTTTGCTTACAGTAAAAGGCCACTAGACTCAGATGGCTCTCCAGAGGTAAGTGAGGCAGGTGACCTTGCCTTCCCAGGAGAGAAGGAAAAATAACAAGCATAAAAATGAACATTTTTTTTTAATACATAAGAATAGGAAGCATTTCTATACACATGACTATAAAGGAGAAAGTTTCTCTTTTCAAGCTACACAGTAAATTTGTCATTATTTGGAATAGTACCTTACACAGAGAGCATAGACTTAAACTGGGGGCAGCTTGGTGGTAAAGTAGATAAGAGTGCCAGGTGTGGAGTTAGGAAAACCTGAGTTCAAATATAGTCGCAGACACTTCCTAGTAGTATGATCCTTAGCTAAATCACTTCCTCCTGTTTGCCTCAATTTCCTCATCTGTAAACTGAGCTGGAAAAGGAAATGGCAGTTCACTCTAGATTCTTTGCTAAGGAAACTTTAAATGGGGTCATAAGAAGATAGACAAGACTGAAATAATTGAGCAACAATGAATACCTAATTATGTAGCACACAGGTAATTTGTCAGAATCAGGCTTCAAATACAGGTTTCCTGACCTCCCAAATCTGGTACTTGTTCTATCACATCATGTTGACTCATTGACACTGGTGTGTGGGACAGTAGTGACCACAAAAATAATCAGACTCTCAAAGAAAAGCAAAAAAGGGTTTATTATGATCTTGAGAGAAAGGGCAACTCCCATCTGACAAGATGTTTGTCGAGTACAAACTGATTATATTGACCAGAAGTATCCCCACCCCCCACCTTTTCTCCCATTGTCTGGGAGTCCAGGCTTTCATTCTAAACAGAATTAATTTGAAGCTACATCCTTATGAGAGGTCTTCACTCAATTTATCCCATACACTGGTATGAAAGAACATCTTCCCTTCAAATCATACTCCGTTCTTCCTCTATTTCTTCCCCTGCTTCCCAAAAAATAGTCCCAAAAGGAATCTGACAATTTTGGAGTAGGGATGTTATGTTCTTAGAGTTCCAACTTACATTATAAGCCTAACTTTTCTTATAAAATCAACATCACAAGTGGTGTTACTTTATGGATGAACTAAAATTATTTTGTTGCTATTGTGTAGTCATTACAACTGTGTCTGACTGTGACTCAATTTGAGGTTTTTGACTAAGATCCTAAAGTGGTTTACCATTTCCTATACTAGCTCATTTTGTTGCCGAGGAAACCAAGGTAAACAGGGTTAAGTGACTTGCCAAGGGTCACACAGCTAGTAAATATCTGAGGCCAGATTTGAATTGATGAGCTTCTTGATTCCAGGTCCAGCATTCTATATATACTCTTACTACCTAATTACCCGTAAAATTATTAGTACAGTAATGCAGGAAATTACTAATTAAATAGATTGAATTAACTTAAGAATCTAACTAATAGGGGCAGCTAGGTGGCACAGTGGATACAGCACCAGCCCTGAAGTCAGGAAGACCCGAGTTCAAATGTGGTCTCAGACACTTAACACTTCCTATCTGAGTGACCCTGAGCAAGTCACTTAATCCCAATTGCCTCAGAGGGGGAAAAAAGAATCTAACCAATATTTATAACATTGCTTTTAGGAAAAAGTGTATTCAAATTTCCATACGACAGAGTTTATAAATTTTTGGAACTAACTCATTCATAAATTGGGAACTGATCATATTTTTAAAATTAAACAAAGAAAGCCATTAAGAAAAAGAGTGAATCGCTAAGTCTTAAGCAATGATATTGTGTTATTCATGGCATGGAAAAAAAAAATTTGTATTCCTTAACTAATAATAGTAGACAAGGTACTGCTTCCCAGAAGTTTGAAATCCAATGAAGAATGCTGCCAATTAAAACATTGGCTGTGTCTAGAATTCTTCTGATCACTCATCTTTTCCTTCATAACTCAGGTTAATTAAAAGTTAGGTGGGTACAGAGGATAAAGTGCTGGGCCTGGAGTTAAAAAGACATCTTTCTGAGTTCAAATATGGCCTCAGACACTTACTAGCTATGGGGCTCTTGGCAAGGCACTACCATGTTGTTATGTACAAACATACCAACAGGTATCGCTACTGCTATTAATTATTACCACCTTCACAAGTTTCTGTGTTTAGGAAAAAAAGAACCAATGGTTAAACTCCTTGATAATGAGCCTTTCTGAAATACCATAGAGCCTCCCCCACCCCCCCTTACCTTTTTAAACAAAGATTAAAAAAAAGAAAAATCAGTTCAGGTAAGATCACATGTAACATTTCACAACTAAAGGACACCTCTTTAACCTTTCCATTAAAAAAGGAGGAAAGTACATTTGATAAAGAGTTTTCCTTAAAACACCTTGTAAGGTAAGTAGCATAGACTCTATATCCATTTCACAGATAAGGAAACAGATTCAGATTGCTTAAGTAATTTTCCAAAAACCCTACTCCTAGTATTTTGAAGTTAAGTCTTGAACCTATGACTTCTATTCCAATTCCAGTGTTCTTTCTAATAAAAAAATCTAGCCATTGTAGCAGCCTATGTGCAAAGTACTGTTATGTACTTTATACAAAACCCATTTGATCCTTTTTATTTTTAACATAATTTAATTTTTTCCAAATACATGTAAAGAGAGTTTTCAACATTCACCTTTGCAAAATCTTATGTTCTAAAATGTTTTCCTTCTTCTTTGCTCCTCCCCCTTCCCAAGTCAGCAAGCTAATATACTTTAACCACATGGAATTCTTCTAAACACATTTCCATATTCGTCATGCTACACACACACACACACACACACACACACACACACACACACACACCAAAAGAGGGGGGAAAAAACCCAAGAGAAAGGTTAAAAATAAAAATCAAGCAAGCAAGCAACAACAAAAACATAAAAACATTATACTTTGATCCACATTCAGTCTCAAATAGTTCTCTCTCTGGATGTTGCGGACACTTTCCATTCCAAATCTATTGGAATTGCCTTGAATTGTTGCATTGCTGAAAAGAATCAAGTCCATCACACTTGATAATTATATAATCTTATATTACGGTGTACATTTTCTTGTTTCTACTCATTTCACTTAGTATCAGTTCCTATAAGTCTCTCCAGACATTTCTGAAATCAGCCTGCTTGCCATTTCTTATAGTACAATACTATTCCATTGGCCATCTCTAGTCATCCTGATCCATTATCTGGTCACTGGACCATATAGCCCTCACTTAAATCCAATTCGCTTATCTGTCATGACATCCCCTCCCTGATGTGATAATGCTTTTCGATAATGAAGGACAAACAACAATATTCCTATTCCATAGCCATTTCCAACTGATGAGCATCCACTCGGTTTCCAGTTCCTTGCCACTACAAAAATGGCTGCTACAGTTTTGCAGATGCGAGTCCTTTTCCTTCTTTTTATGATCTCTTTGGGATACAGACCCAATATTGACACTGCTGGACCATTTGATTCTTTTAACAAATTTTGGGAGGTAGGAGCCATTGTTATTTTCAATTTACGGATGGAGGAACTGAGGCAACCAGAGATTGGCTGATTTGCTTAAGTTTTCACACACCTAGTAAAATATGAGATTGCATTTGAATTCAGGTATTCCTTATTCTACCCAATAATCTATCCACTCTATTACCTAGCTGCTTTCTTTATATCCCAAGATCAGAATATTACCAGGCAAGCTGAATATTCTCGCAGCACTCAGGTTAGAAGAGCCATTACCTAAAATATGGAGCTTTGATGGAAGCCCCTTACCTAGTCATTTGAGACTGATATTTTAATAAGGAATGTTTATAGTTCCTTTACAGAAAGAAAGTTAACAGAAAGCTTCAAGGCCCCATAAAAACATTACATCTACACAGGATGTTTATTTCAACTTACCTCCTAACACTGTTTAACTTCTGAATAATGCATGTATTTTGCAGACTTTTGACCTTATTTGTTTGTTTTTTGGAAAGGCCATATGGGTTAAGTGCACAGGATACCATGAGATACATTTCTAAAGATGATCCTTTGGTGCTGAGAGTGTCCTAATTCTATTCTATTTCTTGAGTTTACATCAGAAAAATGCAAAAATAAGGGACTTTAAATATTACCTATTCCAACCCTTTTATGTTAAAAAAAAAAAAAAAAACCAAAAAACTATCCTAAAAGGTTAAGTATTTGCCCCAAAGTTGCTTAGGTGAATAACTCAGGATACAAACACAGACCTTGGTATCTCCTGAGGTCAAATCCTTCGCTTTATTGCCTCCTATCCTGTTATCTCAAGATTAGTCTGGAATTTTCATATATTTATGGCAATTCCTTCAATTTAATTGCATTAAATATCATTGAAAATTTAAATAGTCTGTCAGATACGCAGCTATTAGAATTATCCAAATACATACAGATTTTTTTTAAAAAACCAATTACATTTTAAAGGAAGTACTTTTTACAACACATGCAATTAAGAATGACTTTATGGCAAGTGAAATATTTATCTACTCTTGGATTCAAATAAACTAATTTACTAATGTTATTTTGTAACTATGGCTACAGCAGGTTAACAACCATCAGACAAAAGAGGTTTTCTTTTTTAAAAGCACCTTTGTGTTCACAAGATAGGATTGAAAATGTAACTATCTGGCCAGGATATGTATTACAGTCAAGATTTTTATGGATAAATTGATAGCATATAAAAAGGGTCTAGTTCTTATATGTAATAGCTAGATACACTCATAAATGGCAGAATATTTGGTTTAATTTGCACCTAGTGATTACTATTTTGTTTCTTAACTATTTCTAAAATATCAGTCAGTTTTCGGGGAGCAGGGGAAAGAAGAGAGAAGAAAGAAGAAAGTCCTTTTTATTCTATGTATATTCTCATAATTTTGAGATGCCATTTTTTTTCTTTTGCATTTCTCCCCCATTGAAAAACAAACCAAAACATGTTAAATTCACAATTGAATCACTTATAGGCAATTTTCAATTTAAAAACATCGGGTATAGGAGGTAAACATATAGATCAAGAACAATAAGTTCAAACTTAGACACATACTAGATTTGGGATTTGGGGCAAGTCAAAATTTCTCTGTACATCTTTTCATCTGTAAAATAAGGTTGAACTTGATCTTGTGAGATCCCTTCTAACATTAGATCTATGATCCTCTAATTCAATATTTATAAAAGTCTGTACTATATTGTCAATCAACCTTCATTTAGTGAGAGCTTACTATGTGCCAAGCATTTTTGTTAAGTACTAAAAATACAAAAGCAAAAAGCAAAAAAAAAAAAAAAAGAAAAACAACCCTAAAACCAACCCTTACTCTCAATGAGCTTACATAGTAACGGGTGAAACAATGTATAAATAACAAAAATACAGAATTAGACAGAAAATAAGAAGAGAAAGCAACTCCCTCCATTTTTAGAATCATTATCAACATTTTATTAGTGATTTGAGCGATGTCCAAGAGTCAAGAATGATCTGAAATCAGCTTAGAGGACGCAATCTAAATCTACCATTTTGAGTCTGAAGTCACCATTATCTGCCCCTTAGTTTCTCTGACTTCCTTCAAGATTCAGCTCAAAGCCAACCTTCTGGAGAAGTCTTTTCTCCATTCTCCTATCTGCTGCATGATGGATGGCCAGCCAGTGCCAAGTCGTGAAGATGGAATGTCACATTTAAAGAACAGAAAGCAAACCAGTGTATCTTGCTTGGGAGTTTGTGATGAGGAATGAGATGTGAGAAGACTGGAAATGTAGAAAGAGACCAAATTGTAAAGACTTTAAAATGTCAAATAGGAGTTTATATGATCCTCCAGGCAACAGGGAGCCAGTGGAATTTGTTGGGGGTGGTGATGACATGATCAGACGTGCATTAGGTGAATTACTTTGCCAGTTATGTTGGTATATTGAAGATATATTGAAGAGATCTGAGGCAGGAGAATCAAATAGGAAGTTGTTGCAGTAGTCCAGCTCAGGCTGAGAGTGATTAAGGCTTAGACTATGGTTAAGGATGGCACTGGGGTTGTGAACCCTCAACAGCAAGAGAAAGTTAGGAAAAGAGCAGAGTTTGGGATTTTCCTCAAAACCAGTTCTCAGCTGGAGGTTAGCAAGGGAGGAGGTATAGTTGTTTTTGTTATTTTAAAAATGGGTTTGGTGGACTGAATGAATACTCTGGTTCTGTGACCTTTCCCAACGACTCATAACCAGACTACTTGGGGTACAGTTAACTGGTACTGATTTCTGGGCAGAATCTTACTTGAAAAGCACCAAGGCTTAACTGTGGATATTCACTGCCAGACCACTGTACAGGCTTGGGCAAGTCAATTTTGAGCAGGAGATTGGGGCACTCCAGCAGGTCTGGACAAATAGGTGCTCTGGGAATGATGTGAGGAGGGATAATGCCTGCTGCTCTATTTTGGAGGCAGAAGGTGATGATATTATTACCTAAAGAGCTTTAGAATGAGCTTTTTAATATTTGGGATGGGTAAGATGAGTAGTGGTCAGATTGCTAGCTAAGTGCTGTAAATAAATCTGTGTTGGAAAATCTGGAAGAAGAATAGGATACTTCTTAAAACCGTTGGTCGGCCTTTCATGTTCAAAGTCATTCAGGGTTTTGTGTACAGATCTGAGGGACACTTGGAATTAGGGTGAGGACTAAGGTTTCCTCAAAACTCAAACTGTTTAAACTTTTTTTTTTTAATTATAGTTTTTTTATTTACAAGATATATGCATGGGTAATTTTTCAGCATTGACCCTTGCAAAACCTTTTGTTCCAACTTTTCCCCTCCTTTCCCTACCCCTTCCCCAGATGGCAGGTAGATCAATACATGTTAAATACAATATATGTACACATGTCCATACACTTGTTTTGCTGGACAAGAAGAATTGGACTTTGAAATAGTGTACAATTAGCCTGTGAAGGAAATAAAAAATGCAAACAGTCAAAAACAGAGGGATTGGAAATGCTATGCAGTGGTTCACACTCATTTCCCAGTCAAACTGTTTAAACTGTAGAATAATCAAGAGGGAAAATGGAAGGCCACACACCAAAGGTTCTCATTCTTTTTGTACTGGTACTCTGGTGAATCTAGGGGCTTCTCAGATCAATGTTTTTTAAAAGCATAAACAAAATACATTGGATTACAGAGGAAAATGAATTTTATTGGAATATAGTTACCAAGATACACCCTTCTTCCCCCCACACACACGGAGTTCATGGACCTCAGGTTAAGAATCCCTACCTTATAATAACCCTGTTCAGATGAAGCTGAATGGTATCTTTACTTGGAAAAGTGTTCAGTATAATTTTAGTATTTCCTTTTTCTTCCCCTCCCCCCAAAAAACCTATCAAACTTTTCTAGCTCCCCTTTTTATATGGTCTTCTCCCACTGAATGAATATATGTTCTTGAAGGCAAAGACTTTCTTGTTTGTATTTTTATCCCTAGCACTTAGAACAATGTCTAGCACAAAGTAAATGTTTAAAAAATGCCTTTTCTTGGGGAGAGATAATAAATTCTGTTTGAGGAAATACAATGGCTAGAGACTAAGGCATTTTTAATAGTAAAGAAATCAGTATAGAAGGAATAATTTGATGATGCAGAAGTTAGGAAGATAATAAGTTATCTACTGAATTGAGGGAACAGCTTTGGAAAGAAGACTGTCCTTAAGAATGTAAAAAGATGATAAATTAGAGCTGGAACATTTTTTGGATGAGGAAACTGAGGCACAGAAAATTAAGTGATTTGTCCAAGCTAAATAAATTATCTTACTCCAAATCCTATATATTTCTTAATTGCACTATACATTGTTTTTATAAGTTTTTCAAAGTATAAATGGTCAAATCAAAACATACTTTATGTTGTTTACAGAAAGAAAAAAAGAAATCAAAATGATTCTGAGTTTTTACCATATTCCATGCAAGTAGGAAAAAATGAAAAAAGATGGCAACAATTCAGTTTGAGGTGGCAAGCATACTGATACCTTGCCAGTGGAGCTGGGATGTACTCAGTCTGGATTTCTATTTGGGATTACACAAGAAAAGTGACTAAGCAATCCATTTCTTTCAAGACCCAGCAGTTCCCAAGGAAACCAAAGACAAAACTAAAAATCCAATATAAACCAAAATATTCATTGTAGGACAACGGTAGCAAAAACTTTGAAACAAATGCCACTGATTATGGAATGGCTGGAAAACTATGGAATATGAATAAAATTGGCTACTTTGTGCAGTAGGGAAATGACAAATAGGAGGAATTTAGTGAAAATTAGGAAAATATGTATCAACTGATACAGAGCAAAATAAGTAGAATCAAAGAACTTATGTTCATAATGACTACATGAACAAAAAAAAAAAATCCCTCAAAAGAAGTTGAATTCTGAATAATGGAAAAACTGCCTTTAAATTGAAGGACTGTAAGAACTCAAGGTGTTCTTTATATTCAACATTCTGACAAAAAACTTGATCACAGTAATTTAAAAAGTCAACTATCTTGATGTGCCTATTTACCTGAATTGCCAATAGGAGGCACTGTGAACATTTTCTTTTCCTTTCTTTCTTTCTTTTTAATTAAAGTCTTTTATTTTCAAAACATATGCATGGATAACTTTTCAATATTAATCCTTGCAAAATCTTGTGTTCCAATTTTACCCCCACTTTTCCCCACTCCCTTCCCTAGATGCCAAGTAATCCATTATATGTTAAACATGGTAGAAATATATATGAACTTTTTTTTTTTTAAAGAATTATTATTGGTATAAGATAAATACAAAATTATGACTGGACTTTGATGACTCTGGAAGAAAAGAGTAAGGTGGCTGATGACTCTGCATTTCTGCCCCCTTAAATCAAATTCAATCAAGTCAAGACATCATCCTATGATATTATTGGTCCTCTTGGAAAACAAACGACAAACAATAACAACAGAAAAACTAATTAAGATCACAAAGAAGAGATATGGGCACATACCTTATTCCTTACAACATGGTGGGAGTAGAGCATTAATGTCAGGATACTGTCTACCTTTTCTGTATCAGATATTTTTGCTTAAAGACAGAGGGAAGGCAAAAAAGGATGTATAGGAACATTCTGAAATTTAAAAAGTGTTGAGGGAGTTCATATCACACAGGATCAGTCTCAGTAAAGTAAAAAAAAAAAAAAGATTATCTGAGAGGGAGAGGTATTGTAAAGGATTGTAAAGGGATTTATACAACCTATCTAGACTTAGAATACCACTCAAAGGACATCCAGTTCAACTTTTACTTAAATCATGAATCCCATCTCCAGTATCTTCAACTAGTGGTTTTTTAATTGAAGACTTCCAGTCCCAAATAACTCTATACCTTTCAAGTACAGATCTTTTAAGACAATTTATTCCATAGTTGAACAGCAATAACTGTTGAGCCAAAATGCTCTTTCCTGTAGTTTCTATTACTGCTCTTGATCATTAGATCAAGAAGAATACATTTTCAGAATTTATACTATAAATGATAGTTTAATATTTGTAGGCTACAACGGGAACCTATTTATTTCATATATTATGTATATATACACACACACATATACACGTATACGTAGCTAAACTATTATTTAATACAACCATTCATTTTGAAGACAGGTATCATATCAGTCAATAGTACTTTTTTAAAGCACCCACCAAGGAGAACAAGAACAAGGTTAATCCCTCTTCCAAATGATAATCTTGAAATTATCACTGAAGACTATAATATCATATCACATCTTTCTCCAGGAAACACCCCCAAATTTCATATGATAGCTTTCAGTTACACTTATCATTCGGGTCCCTGGATACTAAATCTCTTCTAAATCTTCCTAATTTCCACAAACCTCTCTCCTCAAAGAAAACTTCATAGAAATACAAGGAAGAAAAAAATTGCTTTTAGTACAATAATAGATTTTAAAAAATCAAATTAGAAGTAAAAGTATTAATATCTTTAAGTTATGTAAAGCACTAAGAATAATATAGTTCAGTTGTTTTGATAATTAGAAGATAAACAGGTTAACAGGCTCAAAAAAACCCTATTACTTATATCGCAATTTCTTTGGGGAAAAACAAAACTAATTTCAATGAGGGAAAAAATAAAACCACTTGTATGCTGCCTATTTTTCACTGAGGACAACTTCAAGTAAATAATAAAATGCAACCTTGACCTCAACTAAGTAAGATCTAGATATGTTGGAATGCACAATTCAGAGCTTTCTCCTTTTGCCTTGAATCAGATAGGTGCTGCAATATGGAGATATTGGTATTGTGTAAATTGACACAGTGTATAATGTATAAATCTCAAGGTGATTGGTACTCTTGTAAAGCTTACATATATTATTTCATTTGATTTTTTTTTAAGCATTTCAATTGATTTTAATGACAACCTATGAGTTGCTATTATCCTTATTTTTACAGATGAAAAAACAGACGAGATGACTTGTACAGAGTCACAAAGCTGTCAAGTGTTTGATGGAAGAGTCAGGTATTCCTGACTCCAAGTCCAAAACCCTACCACTGTATCACCTAGCTGCCTCGTAAAAGATATCATTGCCAAGGTAGTAATCAGGCACACATTTTTGTGAAGAGGTCATCAAAATATGGTCTGCAACTAGTCTGGTATAATTTTAATGCTAATAAATACTTGTAAATACTACCAAGGAGAAGTTCACAAGCTCTGTACTTGAAAAAATGTCAATATTTTAAAGAACATTCATATAGAAAGTAGGTGGCAAAGAATTCAAAGTATCAAAACATTTGATTCTCATTTGCATTAGAAAAACTGTCAAATGTCAATGGAAAAAAAGAAAAGTTGTAATAAAGTTGTCAGCCACATGCTGTTGATGCTATATATGGTATACCGACCATTTAATATCCCTGAAAAATGTCAATTGTAGGAGAAAATCAGTTTAGATCCCCAAGATCTCAGATTTTTCTATTGTTTTTTTTTTTTTAAATAAAATCACTTATTTTATTAAATTAGAAAAGGAGCAAGTGAGCCTTGTCTGCAGACAGTATGTTCTACTGTTATCTCATTGTATTTGGAAGAAGAGGATCTGGGTTGCAATCCAGCTGCTACTTATTCGATATGGACTATTAGGTAAGCGTCTATTTTTCTGGGCCCCAGAAAATGGGAGGATGAACTAAATGATTTGTCTTAGACCAGAGGTTCTTTTTATTTTGATAACTATTTCAATATAATTGGTTTTCTTTGTAGTTCTATATATTTTATTTTATGCATTTTAGGACATTCCTATGAGGAGTCCATAGACTTCACTAGATTTGCCAAAAGAACCCATGATCTTTTCATGGTTAAGAACCTAGTCAGGGCAAGTCTTTTTCGGTTTTACATCTCTGGTTCCTTCATCAATTACTGATCACGAAAAACACAGGCTGGATTTACAAATGAAATTTGACTTTTTTGTGCCGATAGAAAATTAAAATTTTCAGTAGTTTTTCTGTTTCTGGAGAAAGATTTTAATCTCTCTAAAGCACATGTAATTGTTTTTTACTCACTAGCTGTGCATCCATGAGCAAGTCACTTAACCCCTAAAGCCTCAGTTTCCTTAACTGTAAAATAGGGATAATAAAAGTGCCTACCTCACAGGCTTGGTGTGAAGATTAAATGAAAAAACATTTGCAAATTGCTTTGCAAATCTTTAAGTGCGATGTGAATGCTATTATGGTTATTATTAATTACTTTGTTGTTATAATCTAGGGTCAAAATAGTGTATGAGGCCTTAGAGAGCATTCCAAAAACGAGGGAATTGGAATTATGAGAAAAAAATCTAATTTAACCAAAGGTCAGATAACTAGCAAATGAAAGAGTAGGACTTTGAACTCAGTCTCCAGCATCCCAAATGGAGTACACTTTCTCCATTATAATACTCTTGTTTACTTCAGCATAAAAGCCTTTTCTATTTTATTCAACTATAGAATGATGTATAATTCAAAAGTGATTCTGAAGTTTTTCATTACTAACCAAACTTTCTTAGAAAGATTACCTTATAAAAATGTCCATTCTCATTTTCTCCATGAAAGTAAGGAACTTTAAAGATTAATTTTGAGTACTACAAAATACACACACAAACACAGAGAAAATTATCCAAAGAGTTGATTAGTTAAAATATTTAAGTGACCAACTCTTCTTCCTTTAAACATCATAAATGTATATAGTATTTACATATTTTGAAAACATTAAAAATCTTCTTACTGATAGAAGGATAACATTTTTGTGATGTGTATGTGATCACATTTAAAACCACATAGTTAACAAAACAGGTAATTCTAACACTGATAAATTTTTATAATGGTCAACTGGAAGGATCTTAAAAGAAATGAATAGATTACCTGAAGAAATGACTGTCCTTCTGAATCTAATGAAAGCCAAGTATTATTTTTTCCATTTCCCAGGGAGAAAAAATTAATATTCAGAGGCACTTTACTTTGGAGAAAATTATTTAAAAAACCCAAAACACTGTACTTTTAAGCTTTTGCACTACAATTACTTTCTCCAAAAGGGAGGCTTTGGCCCCAGTTGATCTTTCCTTACAGTAAAGAATGACATAAGCAAAGCCAACAGATGCAGTGGTTGAATCTGATGGAGTAAACTTTCACTCATTGTATATTGTGCTTTCAGATAATAGCTAATATAATATGAAAACATGAGAATAAATAAAAAACAGATGGCCATTTCTGTATGCTTTAAAAACTTAGAAAAGAAATTCTATAACAAGTTTAAAATATTCCAAATGAATAGTTTTAGTGGGGTTTGAATCAATTTGTTAAAAAACATATAAGTGATTGACATTAGGCAAGATGTAAATTTACCAGCCATATTTCAACAAAACCTTTTGTATAAATGGTGGATGATACTTAAAAATGAGTATTATAATTTAGTAAATGAAATTAATGATGCAATGATGCATTTCTTTTGGATCTATTACAAAAATCTTGGTGCAGGGAAGGAAAGGGAATTAACTATTGCCTACTGTGTGCCAATTTGTTCCAAGTGCTTTACAAATATTAACTCATTTGATCCTCACAACTCTCTTGCTACAAAAAAAGGGGCTATTATTATTCCCATTTTACAGATGAAGAAATTGAGATAGACAGAGGTTAAGTAACTTGTCCAGGGACAGCTAAAAAGTATTTGAGTCTGCATTTGAATCCAGTGTTCTATCCTGTATACCATCTAGTTGCCTAATTTATCTGTGTAAAATCTCTTTTGTAGGTACTAAAACCAATTATTTAAATAAACTAAACTCAGAATTAGAACTTTAACTCTCTGGATCACAAAATGTTAAACCAAGATTTTAAAAATAATGAAGCATAATATTGCTTTTGCTAAACTGAATAATTAAATATTTTAGTGAAAACAAGCTTTTTTGTTAATACTAATTTTTTAAAGATATTATTTCATCTTCATAGAATGAAGATGGCATCTGAAACAGAATTTGGATTTCTACACTCAAAGTTAAAATACAGGGAATATAGTAAACCTAAATATGAAATAGAAACTTTTCTGAGATTTTGCAAATATAGGAGACTTTTAAAATGAATTGTTGCTTTCCCTGATTTCAACCCCTTGGAATATGATGCTCCTTCCAGGATAAATTTACCATGTCTTTCTACCATATGGCTGTTTCAAGCCAAAGTGACTCTACATCTCTTAGTCCCTTTCCTGCTTTTGACTGAAAGCCTGGAGAGTAAAGTATGAAACTCCTCCTAATACCTTCCTTTACAGAGGACAGAATTTGGATTCTCAGTTCATACCACCTGTACCTGCTACTCTGCCTGTTTTTAACTCCCAAAACAAAATGCCCCTGGAACTTTTTGGTGTCCTTTCCTTCCTCTCCTCCCCCCTCCAGCTTTTCTGCCTCATTTTGTGTGTTGTTTTCCCCTTGAGATTATAAACTCCTTGAGAGCAGGGATTGTCTTTTTTTTTTTTTTTTTTTTTTAAATTATCATGTCCCACACAGTGCCTTCCACATTGGTGATTGTTTAGTTGATTAGTGTCTTAATCTCTGTGGCCCTGTAGACCATAGCACACCTATGGGGTATTCTAGGCAAAGATATTGAAATAGTTTTCCATTAAGACAAATTTGATGCATATTTATTGGATTAGACTTATTGGACATATTCACACACGTGTATATATACAAGTGTGTATACACAGACAAGTCACAGAAAAGTTCTAAACACAACACAGGAATACTCAGCAGTGTTACTAAGGAGGAAAAGGGACCTGTATGTGCACGAATGTTTGTGGCAGCCCTGTTGTAGTGGCCACAAACTGGAAACTGAGTGGATGCCCATCAATTGGAGAATGGTTGAGTAAATTGTGGTATATGAATATTATGGAATATTATTATTCGGTAAGAAATGACCAGCAGGATGATTTCAGAGAGGCCTGGAGAGACTTACACGAACTGATGCTGAGTGAAATGAGCAGGATCAGGAAATCATTATATACTTCAACAACAATAGGATGATCAATTCCGAGGGATGTGGCTTTCTTCAACAATAAGGAGATTCAAACCAGTTCCACTTATTCAGTGATGAAGAGAGCTATCTACATCCAGAGAGAGAACCATGGGAATAGAGTGTGGACCACAACATAGCATTCTCACTCTCTCTGTTGTCATTTGCTTCATTTTGCTTTCTTTCTCAGTTTTTCTTTTCCTTCCTTCTTGATCTGATTTTTCTTGCACAACCAGATAACTGTATAAATATGTATACACATATTGAATCTAACATGTATTTCAACATAATTAACATATATTGGACTACCTGCCAACTAGGGGAGGGGGTGGGGAGGAGAAAATTTGGAACAAAAGGTTACACAAGGGTCAATGCTGAAAAAATTATCCATACATATGTTTTGTAAATAAAAAGCTTTAATAATAATAATAAAAAAATACTGAACAACAACAAAAAGAAGCTATTCTAATGTGAGGAAATGAAGGAACTAGAGTGAGGGATCATTCTGAGGAATTTTAAGGGGAACAAAACAGAAGTGATATTGACTTAAGAATAGCTACAGACCAATTATACAGGAGGAAGTAGATAAGGAAACAAATACTAAGAACCCTGGGGAGCAATGACCATTTCAACTCAAAATTTGTAAAATAAGAATGGAAAGCAAGGCATAGTCTAGACCTGTAGAAGAAAGACCTTTAGAGAAAGATTTCAAAGAATTCAGAGAAAGAACAGATCATATTCCATGGCCTAAGGTTCTATAGGGTCAATCAGGCTGCAGGAAGACAGATACACTATTAACTTTTAGTGGATTTGAAGACTGAATAATACACACAAAGACAATGAAAAACATTTCACATGAAACTAAATGCTATAATTATAGTGACCAATCTTGGCCTAGGAGAAGAAATGAGGAAATGTATTTCTTCCTTTTCAATTGAAAAAGATGAAAAATATAAGTGTGTAATATTGCAGATGCTATCAAATATGGTCAGTTAATAGATAGACAGACTACTTCTTCCCCTTCCTCTTGCCTTGGTATAAGAGAATGCTCACAAAAGGGTTTGTAAGGAGTAAATACAGCAATGATTTTGGTGTAAAAACAAAAATTATCAATATAACTTTAAAAAGAAGTCATTCCCAAAAGGATGTGATAATTCTTAACACCCAAACAGAAATGATTCAGGAAAAGATGGCTGGAATGAATGTATTAGGAATGCACAGGTCAACCTAAGTTTTAAAACAAAACAGAAAACAGAAGCAAAGATAAGTAGCTAAGGATGGAGACAAAAACATGGTGTTGTTCATAAAAGTGTTATGATTAGTGTAAGTACAATAATATGGTAGTTGTATTTTAGTTATTCACTAGGAAAAGAGAATGATCAAAAGAGGGAAGAGACTGGATGAAAATTAATGACTGGGAGAAAACATGTTAATCTTATTTTGCTCTTCTTTCCTCTTTAAGGGGAATGATCTTTAGACTAGAAAGGACAGATCAACAAAAAAAGACTAATAAGTTAAACTAGTTGTGACTTTAATCTTTGGTAAAAATAACTGTAGTCTCTTAAGTATTTTCCTCCATCCCCCCTCCCCCAATTCCCAGGTTGTACTTCAGAAAAATGAGATTAACAATGAATTCATGAGTTCCCCATTGAACAGTAGTATACAAATTGGTTCCCAAATCCAAAATGCTGAGAGAAGAATCCAAGGACTGATGTAGGGCCTGGGCATAACTGGGAAATAAGAATGCTGTTTTTTTTGGGGGGTGGTGGTGAAGGGGGGAAGGGAAGCAATGATTTTAACCAACTTCTAGAAAGCCATCTAGCAAATTTTGGGAGGAAACCTTTTCCCAGCACACAAATCCAAATCATTAGAATTGCCTTTGTTTTTGTTAGTTGGGGAACACACTGGAATTAGTTTTTTCTTTATTATTACTGAGAAAATATTCACATGAATATAGTTCACCTAGTTTCCAAAACTCAAAATTTCATTTTAAATTTCTGTTAATTTAAGAAAAGTTTCCTTAAGAGAACATTTTCTCTACTCCCAAATTATAAACAATTCAATAAAAATACTAAGGGATTCTAACATAAAATATGAAACAAGAAGAACTGAATTACAATGAAATAAACTTTAAATGTCACAAATTGTGATGTAAAGAAAAATAACTTCAGTTTGTGACCCAAAATCTAGCTGACTGGTTCGTCAGTACAACTCACAGTAAAAAGTTCCAACAGATCTTTATTCTCCACCCTTTCCTCCCTACCCCCCCACCCTAACCCCAGGAAAATCTTAAAACACAATCTTCTTATATATTTCTTTAGTTTTTCATTGAAAAATTCATTGAAATTCACTCTTACTGGGAGAGATTTAATGTACATTCCAAAAGATTACAGAAAGCTAGACAATATATTAAAAACAATTCTAGAAAATACACTCAAAAAAGCAAAAGCAAACTTTCGAATTGTTTGTTCTTTTTTTATTTACTGTTCTTTCCATAGGAACACAGAATGTGAAAAGTCACATGATGGTGTAGTTTAAGTTCAGAAAAGCCACGTAAGTAAAAGGGAATAAATATTAATCTTTCAAGGACAACTCCTATTTGCATGTTAGTCTTCTGTTAAAAAAATGTTCTAGACTTTTGTAGGAAATCAGTTCTTTTTCTGTTTTAGTCAATATGGCATTTAGGGATTGTACTTCAAAGATTGAAGTTTGAAGGGGAAAAAAAAGCAACAGAAGATTAACATTTATGTCATTTGTATTTATATAGAAGTAGGAAAGAAAGACTTCAGTTCCACTAAGAAAAAATGTGTAAGGAAGGTGAAGTTTTAATCCAATGTTTACAACAACGTTGTTGCTGTGGAAATAGCTGATTGAGTATTATGAACTCGCTTTTGTATAAAGTTAAGGTGTGGAAGAGAAAAAGTCTTATTCAAACAGTGGCAAGAACTATAAAATGTAAAAATAGCAACTGATGACAGATGTTTAAGCATAAAACCATATGTTTCAATGGGAACATATTTCTTTTCTTCAGATACCAAAAAAAAAAATAGACTTTTTATTCCAATTTAGTAACATTTTGGGAACATTATCAACTCAGTTTCTCGAATCCTCTAATGTTTGTAGTGGTGTCTCAAATTGTTACCTCTGCCTTCTCTTTGTACTTATGTATTGGCAACATGATAATGTTTAAAATATTCTAATTCAGACATTGTGAAAAACATGGAAAAACTGCTAAAGATAAACAAAGGGAACATAACATTTTGAATAACTTCCTGTAATGATTAACTCTATTAAATATGATAATGTTTATTACCCTGGTCTATACTTGAATTCTGTCTTTAATTTATGTAGTTTAAGATTTCTTATATGCTAAGTTAATGTTAATTACAACATAGTGTATTTACATATCCATCTAGCCCTTTTTCCAGGCTATTTTAACAATGAGGGTCATTTCAATTATCATGCTTGATAAACCATAAAATAACTTACTTGGAAGTTTAAAAATGGTTTATACCTTAAATTTAACATATTGTGATTTTCTCTCCCTTGTTTTCTCTTCTTCACCCTTTACAAATGTCTGCTTTTTTTTTCTGCTGTGACTCCTTCAGTTTTTCAGAAGATGGCATAGTTCTCTCTTTGAAATGTTTGCTACTTGTCATTTTTACTTCATCTAAGTTAAGTCACATTAAATTTTCTTAAGTATCCATGAAGTAAGAAAATTGTTTAACAGGAGAACAGAAACAGAATTGTACTAGTAGAAAAGAAAAAAATAAATAAACCCTCTGGAGAGAACCAAATTCCTCTTAATTTATGGTGATCTAAGATTGCCTGTCACTATGAAAATGCATTGCTAAATAGGTTGTTTTCTTGACTCTGTAAAGTAGATCAATTTAAACAAAACTGATAAGATAAAATCTAAAAGCAATTCAGGGAAAAAGGGAGGGTCATAGAAAAGAACATAAAATGAGTTTCTGATTTTCAACTATGTGAGTCACAGGAAATGTTCATAACATAAGGTAAAATCTGGGGGCCCAGTTAGCCCATCCCTCTCAATAAATACAGATCATAACTCCATTAATTTCTGTTGTATGAATCAGGAGTTGTAAATCTGACATGAAAATCCTGTCTAAATCTATAACAACATTTTTCACCAAATGGGAGTTTAAAATGAGGGATGTTTTTAATGTAGTCCTAAGAAGGCCAGTCAGACATAGTTATAGTCTTTTTCTGGTCTACTTGTCATTTCTGTTGCCAATTATTTCCTGTTAAGCAATTGTTCTCTTTAGTTTTTCTTAATCATCACCTCCTCTTCATCCTGTCTCACTTTAAGGATCAATGATTTAGAGTTGGAATGTATCTCAGAGGTCATCTAGTCCAATTCACTATATTTGTTCATTTTAAAACAAGAAATCAATCATTTAACAAGGAAAAAAGGAAACAAATTAAGAGACTATTACATGATAGGCACTGGGCTAGGAGATGTATAATATCTAATGCTCATAATCACTATGGAAAGAAAGTGCTCTCCCCATTTTACAATTAAGGAAACTGAGGCAGACAGAGGTTAAACAATTATCTACACATCTACTAAGTGTCTGGGAATGGATTTCAACTTAGATCTTCCTCACTCCAAGATCAGTACTATATTTCCTAATTAACAAATATTTATTAAGTAATAATCATACTAGGTAATATTTATATAAAATTTATTATGTGCCAGGCAGGCACTATGCTAAGCATTTCACAATTATTTTCTCATTTGATAAGGTTAGGAAGTAGATATTATTATCCCTATTTTATCATACAGGTAAAAATCTATAAAGATGAGGAAACTGAGGCAAACAGGTTAAGATACTTGCATAGGATCATATAGATAGTAAGTGTCTAATAAGTCTGAATTTGAACTTACTCCAGATCTGGCACTCTATCCACTGAACTGTAAATGATTACCACATGCCAAACATTCTTTCAGTACTTACAAAGGAAAAAACCAAAAAGTCCTTACTCTCAAGGAGCTTGAATTCCAATGGGGAAACCAATGAGTATATACAAATGAGTATATATATATATACAAAGATTAAGGGAAAATGTAAATAGGAAATATTTAACAAAATAAATGAAAATACAATGCAACACAGATAATATTTATAGTTTATAGTTTCCTAAGTCAATATGTATGTATGTATGTATGTGCCAGGAAAGATCTGTTCTTACTAGAATTTGAATGATCTAGTCTATATGCCTCTACCCACACACTCTCTCTCCTTCTCCCTTTCTCTTTCTCTTCTTCCCTTCCTCTTCCCCTTCCCCGCTCCCATCCCCCACTAGTCTTTCCACCTTTCCCAAGCTGGAAGAGCAACAACCACCTGAGCCAACTTTTACTTGCTCTGTTTTTGACCTGTACCACATCACCTCTTCCCACCCGTGGGGTTTCACCATTTTGCTAGCCCTAGCTAGCGGCACCCAAATATAACTTACAACTCAGAACTCCTGAACTCAATCATAGTAACATGGATTACAAGTATCACCCATACCTGTCACAACCTTCATTTTAAAAATAAGAAAGCAGATGCCAGAGAAATTAAGTAGCTCAAGGTTATACAGATAATAAACAATTTCATCATGTTACAGATGAAGAAACTAAGACCTGGAATGATAAACTCATTTGCCCAAAGACCAAAGGGAGTGGGAGAGCCAGGATATAGGACCCTGACTACCAATTCCAGAGCCAGGGTTTGCTGGCTTCCTAAAGCAATCATTCTGCCATGCTCAGAGCATCCTTTCCAGTCACCTACACTTTTACACTTTATTCCCTGCCAGATACATTTATTTGCCTAGTATCCTGACTGAACCCTCTCCCTCATTTAACATTGTACCTTTCTTAGTTTTGTTTTTTTCTTTTGGGAGAGGCAAGTGGATATAAGTGACTTACCAGGGTCACACAGCTAGTGTAATAAGTGTCTGAAGTCAGATTTGAACTTAGATCTTCTTGCCTTTAGAACTGGTGCTCTATCCATTGTACCATCTAGCTACCCTAATGTTGAATCTTTAATGGTTACTCTTTTCTTAAAACCTTATTTACTTATTTTTTAAATGTGCATTGCTTTATGAATCATGTTGAGAAAGAAAATTCAGAAAAGGAAAAACCATGGGAAAGGGGAAAAAAACAACAAACAGAAAAAAGAAATTAATATATAGCATATGCTGAATTGCATTCAATCTCCATAGCTCTTTTTCTGCATGCAGCTAGTGCTCTCTATCCAAGGTTCATTGGGATTGCCTTAGATGGCTGAACACTTTTAGACAATGATAATTAGGGGGTAGCTAGGTGATACAGTCTGAGTTTGAAGTAAGGAATCTTTACCTCAGATACTTAGTTGTGTAACTCTGGGAAAGTCACTTAACCCCATTTGCCTTAGTTCCTCATCTGTAAAAATAAAGTGGAAAAGGAAATGGCAAACCACTCTAATATATCTGTCAAGAAAGTTCCAAATAACGTCACAAAGAGTTAAGACATGACCAAAACTAGTGACTGAACAATCTATTAAATTTCTTTCCTTGATCATTTAACACATTTCTACTCTATAGGTCTCTCCCTATCTCAGTGAATCTGAAGTACCTGATCCCTTGTTTAAACTCTGTGCTCAATAATCCCTATTGACTATTCCCTTATTCCCAGCAGCCTCAACCCAAACCTACTAGAATCCTACTTTTAAGTTACTTAGACCTTTTCACTGTGTTCCCTACTCCATAGGTAACAAACTAACTTTCATCTTAAAACCTTTGCTGTTCAGAGATACAAAGAGAAATTTCATTTAAAATAACTGTTGATAGTATGATTTGGGAATCTATCTGCCAAGGGAAAGTCAGGAACTAAATGAGCAAAACTACACAACACTTCCACACAAATAAAGTCAGATCTAAACAACTGGAAAAATATTAAGTACTCTTGGATAAGGCGAGCAAATATAATAAAGATGACAGTACTACCTAAACTAATCTATTTATTTAGTGCTATAACAGACTCCCAAGAAACTATTTTAATGACCTAGAAAAAATAACAAAATTCATCTGGAAGAACAAAAGGTCAAGAATTTCAAGGGAACTAATGAAAAAAAAAAAATCAAATGAAGGTGGCCTAGCTGGACCTGATCTAAAACTATATTATAAAGCAGCATTTACCAAAACCATTTGATATTGGCTAAGAAATATCATTTGATATTGGCTAAGAGTATGTGATCAGTGGAATAAGCTAGGTTCACAGGACAAAATAGTCAATAACTATAGCAATCTAGTGTTTGACAAACCCAAAGACTCCAACTTTTGGGTTAAGAATGCACTATTTCTTGACAAAAACTGCTGGGAAAACTGGAAATTAGTATGGCAGAAACTAGGCATTGACCCATACTTAACTCCGTATACCAAGATAAGATCAAAATGGGTTCATGATTTAGGCATAAAGAATGAGATTATAAATAAATTAGAAGAACATAGGATAGTTTACCTCTCAGACCTGTGAAGGAGAAAGGAGTTTGTGACCAAAAAGAGCTAGAGATCGTTATTGATGACAAAATAGAAAATTTTGATTGTATCAAGTTAAAAAGCTTTTGTACAAACAAAACTAATACAGACAAGATTAGAAGGGAAGCAGTAAACTGGGAAAACATCTTTATAGTTAAAAGTTCTGATAAAGGCCTCATTTCCAAAATAAATAGAGAATTGACTCAAATTTATAAGAAAACAAACCATTCTCCAATTGATAAATGGTTAAAGGATATGAACAGACAATTTTCAGATGATGAAATTGAAACAATTTCTACCCATATGAAATGGTGTTCCAAATCATTATTGATCAGAGAAATGAAAATTAAGACAACTCTGAGATACCACTACATACCTCTCAGATTGGCTAAGATGATAGGAAAAGATAATGATGAATGTTGGAGGGGATGTGGGGAAACTGGGATACTGATGCATTGTAGGTGGAGTTGTGAACAGATCCATCCATTCTGGGGAGCAATTTGGAACTATACTCAAAAAGTTGTCAAACTGTGCATCCCCTTTAATCCAGCAGAGTTACTACTGGGCTTATGCCCCAAAGAGATATTAAAGAAGGGAAAGGGACCTGTATGTGCCAAAATGTTTGTGGCAGCCCTGTTTGTAGTAGCTAGAAATTGGAAATTGAATGGATGCCCATCAATTGGAGAATGGTTGAGTAAATTATGGTATATGAATGTTATGGAATATTATTGTTTTGTAAGAAATGACCAGCAGGATGAATACAGAGAGGTTTGGAGAGACTTACATGAACTGATGCTAAGTGAAATGAGCAGAACCAGGAGATCATTATACATTTCAATAACAATACTATATGAGGATCAATTCTGATGGAAGTGGCTCTCTTCAACAATGGGAGGATCCAAATCAATTCCACTTGATCAGTAATGAACAGAACCAGCTACACCCAGTGAAAGAACACTGGAAAATGAGTGTGAACCACAACATAGCATTCATGCTCTTTCTATTATTGTTTGCTTGCATTTTTGTTTTTCTTTCCAGGTTATTTTTACCTTCTTTCTAAATCTGATTTTTCACAGCTCCTGTAGCCACCCTTTCCAATACTAATGATTATGGTGGGGAAGTTGGAATATCCCTTATTCCTAGGTTCTCCCTCTGCTATGATCACTTGGTGACCTCTTTTTTCTCCCTTGAGGTTCAATCAATCCATATTTATGGTAGTTCTTTTGCTGACAGGATTCACTGCCTTGAGTCTTTCTCTCACTCCAGTCCATCTGTCAAATTGATTTTTCCAAAGTGAAAGCCTGACCACATCATCTTCTTTCTTTAATCAACTTTAGTGGGTCCTTTTTGCCTCCAGAAACAAATATAAAAATCTACTAGGGATCTTTTTAGAACTTTCACAATTTGGTTTCTATCTTCTTTTTCTTCTTAGACTTTTTTCCCCCATGTACTGTGATACAGTGACACTGTTCTCTGCTGCCCCTGATGTAAGATTACTGCCCTCCACCCAACTCTAGGCATTTTTGTTGGCTTTTTCCTTTCTTATTTCTGCTTCGTTTCTCTGGCTTTCTACAAATTTTGGCTAAAATCTCCACCTTGTAAAAAAAGTCTCTTGATTTCCTTTAATGCTAGTGTCTCTTCCTTTGTTTATTATCGATTATCACCAATTATCACATACATATAGTTTGTGTATAATTGTTTGTATGTTATTTCCCTTTTTTTTGTCTTTCTTTTAATCCCTAGTCTTTGAATAGTGCCTGGCATAATATGTGCTTAATAAATGCTTGTTGACTTGCCTTTTTACACTGTACCCTGTTGCCTCTCAAAATGAACTTAGTACTTTCTCATGTGGGCTGAAGAAAGATGGGGGGGGGAGGAGGGAGTCATTGCTGCTTTCCTTTTTGGCAGTATGAAAACACTGCCACACATTTCATTTGGAGGAATTAGAAACAAAAGAGAGGATCAAATCCCCCTTGCTATGTCTGTAGGTGATTTGTTGTTTAACTTACCCAACTCTGTGGACACAGGAGAACCAGTAGCTATTTCTCCAATCTTTGCTACACCATCATAATATGCTCTTCCTGCCATAATCATAGCTAGAAGGGATAGAAAAAAGCAGTAATTAATAAATTAATTAAAAAAAACAATAACAATGCAGATTTCCCCTTTAAAACATTTATCCTACTCGCCATCTAGAGGGGGAAGGTGAGGAAAAAAATTTGGAACATAAAGTTTGCAGGGGTGGATGTTGAAAACTATCTTTATATTACGTGTATTTTTTTTTTTTTAAGATTGATAAAAGAAGTTTATTATGGGGTTTGGAAGTAAGGTTAAAGTTAAGGAAATTGGTAAATGTAGAGATAAGAAGAGCACCGGACACAGTTCCACTGGACAGAGGGTCCTGACATGCCAGGTGTAAGGCTAGCATGTTTGGGACCTCTGCCAACCATTACGTGTATTTTGAAAAGTAAAAAGCTACTATAAAAAACAAATCCATTGCTTTTATCACAGAATAAATCAATCACTCTTTCAAAAACAATTATGACTTGAATGCAGATTTGTTTTTATAATTCGGCTGACAGGCAGTCTGTGACTTACTAGTATGTGACTTAGGCAGCATCCTTAAGTGTTAACATAGTCCACTGGGTGGACTGGGAAAGTGAGCCACTATTGGCTTGCCATTAATCATTGCTTCTACTAGGAAGCAGATTCCAATTTCCAAACAATCAACTTTGTGGGAGTTGCCTGTGCCTTTAAAGTAGTGTTGTTTCTGAATCAGTGGATAAATTTGTGGTTGTCCCATGAAAAACCTAAAAAAGCTTTGAAAGAGTTTATCATTCCAAAAAAAAGGCCTTAATAATCAAACATCTATTCACAAAGTGAAGACAATATGGGATTGTGTACATTGTTTTCAAATTTCTTCAAATATAACTTTCTATTTTCATTCCAAAGTTTTGAGCCTAGACCTTTGTTTCTAGAGATTTAATTTGGAGGGGTAGAAATGGGAGTTTTTCATAGAGAAGCTTTTATCTGAAATTCCTTTATTAAAAAATAAAGCTCACTTTGAGGACTTTAAGAGTGAATTATAGGTATTTTTTCTTCTAGATTGCTTAGTTGCCTTTGGTGATAGTTACACAATTTACATTTTACTAATATTTTTGGTGTATATGTATCCCCAAATTAAAAAAAAAATTGAAAAAGTTTATATTGATGCTTTGGAAGCAAACATATTGTATATTAAGAATATGGTTGAGACATTTTAGGTATTAATAATAGGCACAGTAAGAATTCTGTATAGAGATAGCGATGAAGAAATTTAAGGGAAAATAGTATTTCTCATTATACATTTTGGCACTTTTTGTTTATATGTGATCCCTTGTTTTATCTTTTATTATCACACTTTTCCAGAAGCAGGTTCTCCAGCTTCTTCCACGAAACCAGAATCAAGCAGAACAATCTGTGCATTCTATAAGAACTTCCCCTGACAAGGTGCATATGTAAACATTCTATAATAGCTTTCACTCAGTTTGACAGTAGTAAAAAGATAGACGATGGAAAGAATAGAGCCTAGAGTCAAGAAGATCAGAATTCAAATTTTATCTCAGACAATATCTGAGTGACCCTAGGCAAGTCCCTTAACCTCTGTTTACCTCAGTTTTTTCATATGTAAAATGGAGATTCTAATAATTGTCCTCAGCACAGCACCTGACAAAGGAAGTGCTATTTAAATGTCCATTCTCCCTTTTCAGGGATTGAAGTGATAGGTAAGAAGAATGAAGCCATCTTCTCCAATTGGGAAAAGGGTGGCCAAGTGGCAGCAATGGTGCTCCCTCCCTCTGTCCACTTGGATATCATATCCTTACTTACAGACGCTCTTAAAAAATAATTTTTCTCTCTCTTGCACCTCTGAACCCTTCCAAGGTAACTTGAGATTTACTGGCAAGATTTCTTTCTTAAGGACCAGGCCTAAAACAAAAACCAATGTGATTCTAATTGGCTATCAATAGATCCTGGGCCAAGCCCCATTTGATCATTGTTTAGATCCAGCTTGACTCAAATTTAAGGTAATTAGCAATCATTTTGCTTTGGCTAGAAACTCTGAGGATCTTCCCCGCCCAGATTCATTCATTCATTCATTCATTCAGATTGTTTTTAGACTAGGTAAAAGAGAAAGAAGAGATTCTTTGTCTCAATTACTACCTAGCCTTAATCACTGAATGGATGCCCGGCCTCAGTCATATTGAGATTTGTTGAAAACCTTAGTTTATAAAGGATGTGTGGGACAGCGGCCTTTTCCCGAATTAAAATCAGACTCAAGGTCAAAAAACAAAAAAAAAATGATTTATTATCATCTCTGGAGAAAGGGCAACTCCCAACAGACAAGGTGTCAGTAGGAGTGCAAAACATAAGATTAAATAGACCCTAAAGGCAAAACCATCCACCCCCATCTTTTCTCCCATAGTTTAGGGGAATACACTGTAAAGGCAGAAATCTATCTCAGAAACAAAAGAATCCTAGTAAATAACAAACACTTAATTCAAATTTCCCTAGAGAACTGTTATACAGGAAGATAGTCTTGGATGAGTGAATTCTGTTACCTGAATTCCCAATGCCACCATAGCCTTTAAAAGAAGTACTTAAATGCTAAGTAAGAGGTGGGGGGAACCAAGAGGGGAAATGTTCCTCCAAGACAATCGAACACCTGCAGCTTTTTAGCTATTTCTCCACTAGTTATGGCAAAGTCTCCAGTCACAGTTAGGGCAGAGTTTAAGGGCACCATTCCCATGATAGGTCTTTATTCAAGGCCAAGGTCTTCCACTGCATGCAGGGCCATCTCCAGTCATCCTGATCTATATCTGATGTCTCTGGAGGGGAAAGTGAGTCAGACTTTGCACAGCCCTCCCTCACTTCAATGCATTTCACTTGCTTGTTATGACATCACCTTTCCTGATGATATGGTCCTCTTTGAGACAAAGAACAAACAACAGTTTTATATGTGATAAGACACATGTGATTTTAACCCTGTGAAAAGAGATTATGTTCATTCTTCAGGTTTATCTCTGATAAATGCAATGCTCTCAAAACAGTGCTATATAATTTTCGGATGTCAATAATATCATTCATATTTTACTAAGGAGCAAGAAATTAGGACACAAGTGGTGGACAGATGGTTATTACACACTTAACAGTATATCCCCTGCACAGAAGTATATATGCATTTTAAATACATACACTTTTATGTATAGTCTTTGTTTATTCAAGTTCTATTCCTTCCTTCCTTCACTCCTGAGAGGATAAGCAATCAGCTATGGGTTATACATGTGCAATCATTTTACCTTTGTTTTAAAACAGTTTTTTTTTTTTTTTAAATCTCTTTCATTTCCAAACTTATTCACCTTGTCTCCCACCCTGGAAGCCTTCCTCTCAATCAAACAACAAGCATTTGCTCAGCACAGTATTAAATGCTGGATATACAAAGACAAAAATGAATAGCTCATCTAATGGAGGAAACACTATATGTGTATCCAAGTGCATAAAGAACGAATGCAAAATGAATACAAGGCAGTATTGGAAGGAGGTTTATTAGCAGCTGGGAGTGGCAGTGCTGGAAATGCTTCATGAAGAAGATATCACTAGAACTTAGAATTCAGAGGTTCCAAAAGGCAGATGAGGATAGAGTGAATTCCAGGCAGGAGTGGTGTGTGTGTTAAGTATAAATTGCAAGGATAGGAGTAAAATGGGAAGAAAATTGAAAAGGCAGATGGGGCCAAGTTATGGAAAGATTTAAATATCAAATCAGGAATTTACAGATAATCTTTCAGGCAAGAGGGAGCCACTGGAGTTTGCAGAGTTAGGAATTACATTATTGAGTATGGGGGGGAGGGGGAAGAGGGAGAGGAGTGCTGAGGAAAGACTTGTACTTTAGAAAAATAATTAGCAGCTGTGTGGAGGACAATTGGGAAGGGGAGAGTCTTCATGATGGAAGATTTTATTAGGGTAGTGGCCTTATGAATAAAGACAGAACATATCCAAGAGATATGGTGGGGCAGCTAGGTGGAGCATTTATTTAGTTACTGTTTGTCTCGGTTTCTTCACCTGTAAAATGAGATGGAGAAGGAAATGGCAAGCTACTCCAGTGTCTTTGCCAAGAAAACCCCAAATGGGGTTATGAAGTTAGACATGATTGAAGTAACTACAACAACAGCAGTGTAAAATATTCAATAGGCAACTAGCAATGTATGATTGAAGTTCAAAAGAGATAAACTCCATACATAGATTTGGGAGTCTTCTGCAAAGTGGTGATGATTGAATCTACAACATCTGATGATATTACCAGGTGAGAGAGTACAGAGGATAGGTTTCAGTACATAGCTTTAAGATAGGAAGGAAGACAGACGATGAATCAGTAAAATAAAACTGAAATTGCTGGACAGGGAGAGGATCAGGAGAAAGTAATGTCTCTGATAGGAGAAAATATCCTGGAAGAGAATGATTAATTGTGTCAAATGAAGCACCAAGGTCAAGGACTAAGAAGGAACCATTAGATTGGTGATAAAGAAATTATGGGTTAATTTCAGAGGAAGCAATATCAGTTGAATGATGAGGCTGGAAAGCAGACCTTTGGAGATAAAGAGAGTGAGGGGAGAGGAAATGGATAATGAATATAGGTAATTTTTTTCAAGGTGTTTATCTGAAAGAGCGAGGAATTGTAGGATGATAGCATGTTAGGATCTAGTGAGGATTTCTTAGGATGGAGACGACTTGGATGTGAGATGAAGAGAAGGGACTGTTAGGACTGTTAGGAGAAGAGGCAATTCTTAGTGGATAACCTCAATTTTAAAAAATAATAATAGCAATAATTAATATTTATATAGCACTTTAAGGCTTACAAATCATTACCTTATTTGAAAGGATCAAATAAGCATCCTTGGAAAGAAGATAGTAGTTTTTATTATTTCCATTTTACAGATGAAGACACTGAGGCAGAAATTGGTTAAGTGGCTTGTCCAGAATTGCAATTATTAATTGTTTGAGGCAGAATTCCAATTCAGATTTTCCTATATTAACTACAGTAGGTTAATTTGCCCCCTCGCTACTTAATTATTGTCTAAATATAAGGCAAAGGCAAAGGGTGCTTTAATTCCTGTATTTCTCTTAATTCTTTGTTTTCGTTTTTTTTTTAAGCAGTAAAATTCCATCATATTTATGCATTTATATAATGCATTTATTCATTATAATTTGTTTCAAATTCTTTGATATTATGAAAAAATCAAGGGGGTATTTCAGCATGCATAAGATCTTTATTTCTGTCTTTTGACTTTTTTCGGGTCTAAGTCTTGCAGTGGGAAATCTAGGTCAAGGAATATGGACATTTTAGTATTTAAAAAAAAATGATTCCAAATTATATTCTAGGGTGTCTGTATTAACTCATAGCTCCACTAATAGCATAATAGTGTGTCCATCTTTCTGCAGCCCTCCAGCACTGACTAGTGCCATCTGTATTTTACTTTTAAAGTTGACCTAAATGCTTACTTTCCTAATAATGCCTTTTTCAAACCTCTGCCAGACCAAGTTTTCTTCTGTTCAGACTTAGGTGTGGCACTTTTTAACTAAAAACTTAAAACCTCTACTAAAAATCTCCTACCTATAAAGTAGATTTCAAATTCCCTTGCCAATCATTTGAAGCTCCCATAATCTGTTGCCATCATACTTCATCTATCACCTTCTCATCATTTACTCACAAGAATTTTTTTCAGTATTTACTCAGAAGGAACCTAAAACAAAACAAACAAACCCAAATATCCCAAAACCTCCTCAGTCTTTGTTCATACTGTTCACTTTGCCTGATACAGGGAACTTCCTTAATTTCCCTTTTACTCCCTTCCCCCCAGCTATCTAAATTCCAAATTATCCGTTAAAGCTAAAGCCAAAGCCAAATATCAAATCTGCACAAAATCATCCCAAATTACTATTGGTAATGACTCTTAAGGGAGCTTAGAAAACATTAAAAATCTAGAAAGGAGAAAAACCAAAGATCTATAGAAGTTGAATCACATCTTACTTGGGGACTAGGTGTAAAAGTTGTCTGTATGTCTCAGTAATTCAGCTTAAATTGTTTTCTTTTCTTTCTTTCTCTCTCTCTCTCTCTCTCTTTTTTTAAGCTTGAATTGTTTTCTCCCCACTTTGGTGAAGCAGTTTAATTGCAAAGACAAAACGATACAATAAGAAAAGCATTACTGCTTGGCAGGTCACTGTGACTTTTCAGCAGGGGAACTCTGAAGAAGTGACTTCAAGTAATCTGGAAGGGAAGAAGAGCCACATAAGGCTTCTAAATGGGAGTCTTTTGAAGACTGGGAAAAGTCCTGGATCTGGATTATGAAGAACCACAGCTCTATTGCTACTTGTAGGCCACTGGGCAATTATTTAACTTCTATGAGTTCCAGTTTCCCTTTTTGTAAAATGTAATATTCCAAACTCCCTACCTTAGAGGGATGTGAAAACGAAATGAGAATATGTAAAAAGCTTTTTGTAAACCATAAGAGATTTCCCCATCTCTCTGGCATATAAAAAAATGCTACATAAATATGCTATATGAAAACCATGTTACATATAAAATGTGCTAATATAGACATGTAGATATACCATATTTTATAGTTTGCTCCATCTATAAAATTAGGGAGTTAGACTAAATGATCTTTGCAAGTCCCTTTCAGCTATTAAATTCAATGGTTCTAGAATTTCCATCTGAGCCACTCTCTGTATAATATAGCTGGTAATATGGTCTTGGTGGAACTCACAGAACCATTAACTTAATAACTGAAAAAAGACTTGCAGAGCTCTTTCCCCAACTCTTTAATTTTACAGATAGAGCAACTGAGATTCAGCTGAAATGAAACTAAAATCCAAATTTCTTGGCATTCTCAGGAAAGGAACTTGTTCACAACACAACTTGATGGTTTTGTGATAGTCAGCTGAGACATTGAAAATTTCTGGCAAAGAACAATAGAAACCCAGAAGAAAAATTCAATTCAATTTAACAAACATTTTCCAAGTTACTTATTAGTACGAGCAAGGCATAGTGCTGAGTTACCTTATATTTATTCCGTATGTTTATAAAGCAGGATATTTAGGGTTTCCTGCATTCATGTAGCCTAGCAAGGTGCTCATTCAAATCCTCTCTCTCTCTCTTTCCCCAATCTCTAATTTATTTTGTTTATTCATTCTTATTTTAAATCTTAAGGTAACAAAAGAACATGCTCTACTGTCCACATTAATTATTAAATTGCAACATCTTTCTTATTACATTTAGCTCTTATAGTCCCCAACTCATAAAAGAGTAACCTCTTTCTCAGAAACATTTGCTCATCTCTGTATATCAAACCCCCAACTGCCTTGGCTTAAATAAACATCAAGGTTACTGACTATACTATTTACTAACAGTGGTAGATACAGTTAAAGCAAAGACAAAAATAATTATTTATAATATATCAGCTGTGAGAAAGATCACAGGAAAAGTTATTAACTATTATTAAAACTGCTGACTTATCAATTCTGGGCACACAATCCTACCATTAGTTTTCTCAGGATACAAATTAAAATTTTTTCTCAACAATACTAATCCAATTCTCCAGGAAATAAATCATCTCAAACTTTTCCCCTCAGTTCTCTCTCTCCAGTCATTACAGTTAACAATCTTTTCAGAACAACATTTAAACTCTCAATTGCCTCATAGACTCCATATAAATGATGGCTAAACTATTCTTGTCCAAGATTTTAATGCCTCTTAATGATACAGTAACAATATCTATAGTCTCTGTGGGAGAGAATAGTGAGTCTAGTGTTCCACATTTATACACATTGGTCTCCTCCAATACAATGTAAGAAGAGGGATTGTATCATTTTTCATCTTTGTCTAGGGCTTATATAATTTGGCATGCAGAAAGTACTTAATAAATGCTCATTGATTAATTGATAATCAAACATGGAGTACACTTGTTCAAAGACAAAATGTCTCTTGCAGGGAATAGTGACTAGGCCAGTTTGTTCCAACACAGAATGTATTAAACGGAATAATGTGAAATATGTCTGGAAACAAAATCAGGAGTTAGTCAAAAAAGGGATTCAAATGCCAAATGACAGAGTTTAAATTTTAGCTTGTAGACTACAGTCCGACTCCCTCATATTACAGAGAAGGAAACTGAGTAGAAATGATTTGCCCAGGATCATAGATATAATACACGTCAGAGACAGTATTTTGAAACTGAATCTTCTCACTCCAGAGTCAGTATTCTTTCTCAATCGGAGCTTTCAGAGAAACACAGTCAATTCTATCAATTAAGCACATCACTTTGTCAGCTGTCTGGAGGTTGGATTAGAAAGGGCAAAACTGGAGGCAGGTAGAACAATGAGGAGGCTATTACAAGGCTCTGAGATAAATAGTAGCTGTGTAAATGGAGACAAGGGGATGGATACTGTAGAAGCAGATTAGACAAGGATTGGCAACTGAATAGATACAAGTATATAAAAGTGAAGAGGGGAGAATGAAATTAGGACCTGACTATCTGGAAGATTGATGATACCCTCCACAGAATTTAGGAAGTTAGGAGGAAGGGTGTGTTGGAGGGGAAAGTCAATGACTTCTGTTTTGGATATGATGAGATTGGGATGGAATGTCCAGGTAGAGATGCCATGTAAGCCACTGGAGGTGTGGATCCAGAGCTTAGGAGAAGTAGATTTGGAAGTTGTTTGCATAGACATGACTGAACTGAAGGTAACTGATGAGATCACTTAAAGCAAAGAAAGTGTAGAACAGAGTAGAACACATACAGCAATCCAATAAATGGGACTGAGAAGTCCTTCGGGAAAAGAACTCTGTAGAGATCGATGTCATGAAAGTCATGGAAAGAGAATATCAAAGAAGAGGAGTGAAAAGTATGTTAACAGTACCATGACCTGTTGAGAAGTTAAGAAAGATTAGGGCTGAGAAATGTTATTGAACTTAGCAATTAAAAGATTATTAATAACCTTGGAGAGAGCAGTTTCAGTCAAGTGGTAAGGTGAGAAGCCAGACTTTGAGGGGTTGAGAAATGACCGTCAAGTGAAGAAGTAGAGAATAACAAGAGTCGACAACTTTTTTAAAAAAAAGGTTTTGATTGTAAATGTCAAATGATGACTAGAGGATATAAGAAGGGTGATTTAAAAAAAAATCATCATTAAAAATTTATTTAGTATTTTATTTTCCCTCAGTTATGTGTAAAGACGATTTTTAAAACTTTGAGTTTTAAATTCTCTGCCTTCTTTCTTCTCCCTTCCCTCACTGCGAAGGCAAGCAATTCGATATAGGTTATGCATGTGTAGTCATGCGAAACTTTTCCATTATTAAGTCACATTGTGAAAGAAAGCACTGACCAAACATAAACACACACCAAACATCATCTCTCTCCCAACTCTCAAGAAAAATAAAAAAGTATGTTTGAATCTGTATTCAGACATTATCACATGGATGGATAGCCTTTTTCATAATAAATCCTTCAGAGTCTTGGATCATTGCATTACTGAGAATACCTAAGTCATTCATAACTGTGAATGCTATTATAATATTGCTATATATAATTATAACATAATAATTCACACACATAAACACAATAAAATAAAACAAAAATACTATACAACAAATGTAACATAATAATATATACAGCAATATAATGTTGCTGTTCAAATAAAGATATTTTTAAGAATGAGGATGATCTGGACAGTGATTAAGGGATTCTGAGATAGAGAATAATACAAGGTTCAACTGATTGCCCATAGTTAAGATTTCAAATGGAGGATTGATTTTCTGGAACAGAAGAGGGGGCAGGGAGTGATTAGAAGTTAGGAAAGGGTGAAGAAGAATAATTACAGGAGTAAAGCAGAGACGTGGAAGAATGAGAGATTATAGTCTGAGAAAGGAATGGCAAAAGATGAAGGCTTCACAATTAGGAGTGAGATCAAAGATATTTCTGTGTATGACTGATATATGAAAAAATGAAGCTGAGGAGCTAGGAGGTCAAAGTGTGTTATGGAGACATCAAAATGCACAATTTAATTTCTTAAGTATTAAGACTATGACTGAATCGGAGAAGAAAATAGGAGCAGGTGATGAATTCCTTGACAAAGAAGGGAGAGAACTTTGGGGTTATGTGATTAGATAGGTAGCTAACTAGAAATTTTCTTTGATCCTCACAATCACTCAGGTCTCCAAAACAGAAATTAAGTACCAAAGAAAAAGCAACTTCAGTTGTCTGCATGGTCTAGGTCACTAGTACTCGAAAAGAAGATTGAAAACCCCTCACAACTCCATGAACTAATAATGCCTTCCTTGAACTCATTCAACACTCCCTCCCCTACCTCCCATCATGCTACTGGCAACAAAGCTGCAATAGCTGCTCTGGTACATAGACTTGCAGCAAAACCAAATTCACTATACAACCATGATGGTTTTGTGATGGTCTTCTGGGGCCAGTTTGTCACCAGCCTAGATCTGATGAATTTGGAATTATCCATTATGGGAGGACGCTAAGATGCTTTAAGGGCTAATACCAAGGGGAACCATCCCAAAGGGGAGGGAGTCATAAAATGAGCAATAGGGAAAAATAATAGGAAAAAAAAAATGGACTGAAATTACCAAAGATGTGAGAAGGAAGAAAACCCAACCTTAAGTCAAAAGGAGATAAATCAACAGGGAAAACATTAACCACAGAAGGTAGTATGGTCTTCAATAAACAAGTTCAAGAATCTATAAATAAACATAGTAAAACTAAGAGAAATGTCAATACATGATGAGACAGAAGACCCTGTGGAATTTGAAGTGAATATGGAATCACAACATACTTTTCCTGAGCAGATTAAAAGAGAAATGAGGATTATGAAAACAGAATTTATAGTCTGAACAGCAGAAGCAATTGATAAAATAGAAAAACCTGAATTTGAGTCAGCAAATCTCATCAAAGAAACAAAGAAAGGACAACTGTTTGGAATGCAAATATACAGAAGTGAAGGACAATCTACAAGAAGAAAAGCAAAAAACATGAACATTAAATGGAAACATGCTTTCATTTTCTTTTTTTAAAATTCTAATAATAGTTTTCAAAATACAAATAGTTTTCAACATTCACCCTTGCAAAAGCCTGTATTCCAAATTTTCTCCTACTCCTCTCCCTCTCCAAGACAGCAAGTAATCCAATGTTAAATACGTGTAATTCTTTTATATATACCTCCATACTTATCATGCTGCACAAGAAGTCAGATCAAAAAGGAAAAAAAATGAGAAAAAACAAAGCAAGCAAACAACAAAAAAGATGAAAATATTACATTGTGATACATATTCAGACCCACAGTCCTCTTTCTGGATGGAAATGACTCTCTCCATCATAAGTTTATTGGAATTGCCCTGAGTCACCTCACTGTTGAAAACATTCATGTCCATCAGAGTCTTGCAGTTGCTATATACAATGTTCTCTTGGTTCTACTAAATTCACTTAGCATCAGTTCATCTAAGTCTCTCCTGGTCTTTCTGAAATAACCTTGCTGATTGTTTCTTATAGAACAATAATATTCTATAAAATTCAACTATTCCTCAACTGATGGGTATCCATTCAATTTCCAGCTCTTTTTGCCATTATAAAAATGGCTGCTACAAATATTTTTTGCAAATATGGGTCTTTTCCCTTTTTTATGATCTCTTTGGGATACAGGCCCAATAGAGACATTGCTGGATCAAAGGGCGTGCACAGTTTGATAGCCCTGCTAGCATAGTTCCAAATTGTTTTCCAGAATGGTTGGATTAGTTCACAACTCCACCAACAATGTATTAGTGTCCCAGCAGAAAACATGCTTTCAAATTCAAGCAAAGTATATTGATGGTATATAGGATGTATAGAAACAAACTAAAAATTATGTCTTCCAGAAGAATATGACCAAAAAAAAGAATAGGAGAATAATATGTATTCTGAAGAGCAATGGCACTGAGGATGTAGCTCAGATAACCTGGACATCTGAGCTTATTCATAAGAGGAAAATGGTGGCTGTTCAATAACAAAGAGGCATTCAAAACATAGAAAGAAAAAACTACACCTGAAGAGATTAATTACTTTTTGAATTCCCTAGGCAAGAGAAACGGACATATCCAAAAACTCACTAATATGCCTTGAGTCAGAACTTGTTTTCCTGATTTCTAAAGTCTGCCTGTGCCATGCTGGTAAATAATCAATGGTAAATCTTTAGAAAGAAAGGAAATATGCATGTGTGTGTGTGTGTGTGTGTGTGTGTACAAAATACAAAATTTATTTGTATGTTTGTGTGTGGGAGAAAAAGCTAATGACACAAAAAGTTCAAATCATACTATATGGAGATGCGCCTTCTAGCCATCATTATATGGTGTCTAATAAAAGTTAAGTGATGGGAAGGGGAAGAAGTGGCAAAAGTGGGTTCTGGACAGTTTGGGGATACATTATCCAGGGAAGAATTGCTTTGATCACATTTTAAGTTGTTGAATTCCTCAGTAAAGCCTTGTTAAGATAAGGGATTCATGTGTAGCAAACTACTTTGTTCCATACAGATAAACAAGTTATAAAACTCATATTTATTTAACATTAAACTCATTTTGTTTTGATATGAAACCTAGATTTTCTAAATCTAGAAACAATTTCAAGATAATGATATGACATTATATACGGCAACAAGATTATATGATGATCAATTCTGATGGACGTGGCTCTCTTCAACAATGAGATGATTCAAACCAATTCCAATTGGTCAGTGATGATGAGAGCTATCTAGACACAGAGAGAGGACTGTGGGAACTGAGTTTGGTTCACAACATAGCATTTTTACTTTTTGTTGTCGTCTGATTGCATTTTATTTTGCTTCTCTTTTTTTCTTGTGTGTGTGTGTGTGTGTGTGTGTGTGTGTGTGTGTGTGTACACAACACATACATATATTTCTACCATGTTTAACATATATGGGAGTACTTGCCATCTAGGGAAGGGCATGGAGGAAGGGAAGGGGGGAAATTGGGACACAGGGTTTTGCAAGGACTAATGTTGAAAAACTGTCCATGCATATGGTTCCCCCCCCCCCCCCCCCCCGCTGAGGTAATCGGGGTTAAGTGACTTGGCCAGGGTCACACAGCTAGTCTGGTGTCTGAGGCCAGATTTGAACTTAGGTCTTTCTGACTTCAGGGCTGGTACTCTATCCACTGCACCACCTAGCTGCTCTCCATGCATATGTTTTGAAAAATAAAAAGCTTAAAAAAAAAAAAAAAAGATAATGATATGAAAATGACTAATTCACTTGTTTTGATCCAAGTTAAAAATAAAACTTCTCAAATGGGGTTATTTCTAAAGACAAAAACTTGCTCATATAATATTAAGAATAGCATTTTGTAATTGAAAGACTACTGGATTGAGAACCAAGGCACTTGACACTAAATAGCTGTCTGAATAAGAGAGACACTAAATAGCTATTTGAATAAGAGAGACAATCTCTGAGTCTCAGTTTCCTTATTTGTAAAAAGTGAGTGAACTAGATGTCTATTAAATTATCTTTGAGTTCCCTATGATCCTACAATTTTTATTCTCAGGTAGAATATAAGTTCTTAAGGAGCAAGAGCCGTTTTACATTTATTTTTGCATCCCCAATGTCTAAAATAGGGCTTTGCATATAGTTGAGATTTGATTAATGGTGTCAGACTGGAATACTTTAGTTCCATAACTGTGAAAAATCTATTAATTTCCAGAATGGAAAATTTTGGGAATATGTAAAGATTTAAAGTTAATAACAACAAACATTTATTGTGCACCTACTATGTGCAAGGCATTGTGTATTAAATTAAAAAATCAGACAGTAATTAACACTTACCATTAACAGCCTTCTCATAGTTTTTCCCTAGGTTTATTAAGTTCCGTAGCCCAGGATTGAACTGCTCCACTACATTCTGATAAACAAATAAAGAAAAACCAGTTAAAAAGTAAACCAAGTACATCCACAGATTTCTATACATGAACTGACTGAATGTAACAGAAGAACTTAGACCATGTAAATACAAGTATAACTACTACCAATTAGAAAGGGGTAATGGTTTAAAAATAACTAATAGCAGTTACTTCCTCACATGGTTGAATAAGAGCACTTATATTTGTCATGCTGTATGTAGCACTGGCATATTTCCAGGGGCCTAAGGGCTGAGTATGACCTACTACTATAAATGGCGTGCTTTGCAGACACTCAAGTCACTATTGTGAAAGTACAACTCATATTGCATACAGGTCCCAGAGGTTAAGGCTCTATCTCTGTGTCTAAGCAAGTTAGGGGCTATAGTTCCAGAAAAAAAACAAAGAAAAAAATCATTACCTAACTTGTTTGGTTGTTTTTAGTTCCACTGTCATAGAAACTGCTAAATCCTTTGGCTTTTTTTTTTTTTTTTTATTAGAGTGGAAAATCTTAAAAAAAAAAAAAAATCCACCAAAAAAACCCTGTATCCTGTTTCAAAGACATATGCCATCATGTATTGGTACCATTTTTTTCCTCTCCAGGTTGTCAATGGCATTTTCAGTCCTGTTTTTATAGTTAATCCAGATGTTATAACCTCAAAAATATCCACATTTACCATACAAATGGATGTAATGATAATGACAAGTACAATGCTGATCTTATCTTAAATGACAATTAAAGGACCTAAAAAGACAATATGGGATCAGAAATATGGAAAATATGAACCTTTTAAATGACATGACTGTTTTGTACTCTACTTTTTTTTGATCAAAAACACTTTGTGATTAATATATGTAAACATTAAAGCATTCTAAATTAAGACATTCAATACTATTTTTACTCTAGTTTAGATGTCTAGCCAGAGGGAAAAAATGTGGAGGTGGGAGATGAGTGAGAAACAATAGCCAACATTCATAAATCTAGATATTTTATACATTTTCTTTTCAGAATGAGATGGATTGTTTAGTAAGAGTTTGAATAAGATATAGTATAATATGTTTTCCTATATTACTTTAAAATATTACGTCAGTAGAATACAGTATAGCAGTATTATTTAATCTTACAGTATTCTTAATAGATAGCTAGGTGACTCAATGGATAAAGTGCTGTACCTGGAGGAATTCCTGAGTTCAAACCTAGCCTCAGACTAGTTGTGTCACCCTAAGCAAGTCACTTAACCTGTTTGCTTAATCTACTGGAAAAGGAAATGGCAAACCCCTCCATTGTCTTTGCTGGGAAACCCCCTTCAACAATTGTTTCATAGGAGTCAAAGAGTTGGACACAACTGAACGATAATATTCTAGATGGAACAAAGATTTTCCTCAATTTTTGTAACTATAGAAATAAGGCTTGGTTTAAGAAACATGTGCAACACAACATAATTAGAAGCAAAAGCTCTTTGGGGGAAGGGACTGTGTTCTTAATAAAGTTTTAGCTAGGAGTGATAGAACATTCCTATAATCCCTACTACTAGGGAAACAGAGAACTTGGCAAGTTGGGGCTGCAGTAGGCTAAGGAAATGATGAATCAACTTAGTGAACAGCAAGCAGAGCTATCAGGCTGCCTAAGGAGGTGCAAGTCAACCAATGTTAGAAAACAGAGTAGGGCAGGTTCCTATGCCAATCAATAATGGGGTTGGCCAGTGAATGGTTTTGGGGGAAAATAGGGAGACCTACTCTCAAAAATAAAGGCACTATCTCCATCACACTTTGAATCTCTCCTAGTATATATCTCAGTGTTCTCCATAATGCTTATTACAGAAGGCAATTGTTATTTGAAGCTTTTAGATTTTTGTGAAAATGGTACTTTGAGGCAGATTGATACATTGGAAGAATAACTAGACTGGGAACCAGAAAACTTGAACTCTATCTCTCCAACTTTACTACTAATTTTTTGATGCAATCTTGGGCAAGCCAATTCATTTTACTGGGACTCAGTTTCTTCTTCGTTTATGAAATGATACAAGATAATTCCTTCTACTACCAAGATTTTCAAGTTACACGAACTTTTGAGTTCAAGCTAAGAAAAAAAAAAATCACTGAAAACTTATTCAAGTAAAACAACTCAAATCAGATAATTAAAAAAATAGTCTAAATATAATTTTTTTGAGTAGAACATAATGAGCTTGGAAGAAAGCAGTTCAAAAAGATCTGAAAGTTCAGTGTATATACTTTAGGTTTTCACTATTTAAGGTCCAGATATAGAATCAGATTCAAAAAGAAACTCAGTAATCCTGGCCTCTTTTGAGAGTGGAAAATCTACTTCTACTGCTTCTCTTGGCTATTAATCCAATTATTTTGGCTGAGGCACATGCAGTTTGAAATTCAGCAACAAACAAGTGCTGCTACCTCATAGAATTCTACAGTCCTATTATACTTATGAATTAAATAGATATCCAAGTTGGAAGAGAAATAAATATAGGGAAAAACAGTATATAGAATAGAATAGGAGCTCCTATTTCAGTGTTCAGCACCTAAGGAAAATTGGCAATGGTGGCTTACAAAACTTAAATTGTTGAAATCTTACAGTTCGGAGGTATATTAGTCATAGAAAACAAACTGATTTCAAGAAAGGAATTTGGCTCAAAGATTAAGATATGAGATATTGGGTAACTTTTAAAAGGATTATCATTATTATTATTTTAAGATAGAGGATGCTCAAATCATCATTTGGGTTTGACAATACTAATTGCTATACATGCCACTATCCACTGCTTGGTGAGGAATTCCATTTGCTGTGCCAGTTTAAGCCAGAATAGGTTACACACCCTCTTAGAGGGGAACATGGGCATGGTGTAGCTATGGTTACAAAACAACAAATTTGAGGGTTGATTGATGGTGGGGAAAAGCAGGATGTTCATGTATCATACCTGGAACTTCTCCCTCTACTCACAGGATGTCTACCCCACCCCACAAAATTTAAGAGGATTTTTAAAAAATTAAGGGTGGTGGTAGAAAAACTGTTTCATTGCCTGAAATATTTCTTCCTATTTTGATTTTCACTTTATATTTTAAGTTTCAAATTCTCCACATCATATTTGATTCACTCCAAAGTAAAATATTAGAACTGGTGGCCATCCTTTCCTCCCATGTTATATACTTCAAAATAACGTTGATAAATGAAGACTATTAGGAAACTTTTTCTACTACATTTTTAGGCTGGCTAGATTTGACTCTTAAGTAGCAATAAATGTTATGCTATTCTCTGTAGGGCTTAAAGTCTTTTAAAGCAGAATAAATGATTTTTCTTAGTTTTACTCATCTTTAAAGTATAAGATTTTTGCTATCACAAATGAAATGATTGAAATGCAAAATACATATTTTACCACTTGAAAGAATTGAATTTAGTAAGTGTAGGGCTTGCTTCATTTGCCCTGTGGCAAGAATAATATATTCAAGTTCCTGCCTTATACTCTAGGCTACATTACTGTTTCTCTTAAAAAAAGGTGTCTGGGGCAGAGTAGTAAAATTATCCTTTAGAGTAAAGTGATCTAGGGAACCAAGGCTGTGCCCATTGATGTAGCTTTTGGTAGTCTAAGAACAAAAGCCATCTGAAGAGGAGTCTGGAGCTCCTTTTTCTGCTCTACCACACCAGCATGACCAATACAAGCAGGGACCTCTCTTCCCCTTTTCTTCTCCTTCTCTCTCTCTCTGTAATGGGAGCCAAAAGAGGAGTAAGCTCCACATAATCAGTTACAACAAGACCTAAAGCTGATTGTGGCATGAACTCATATACCAGGATTTTCATTAAACTTGAACAAGGTAAGGAAAGCCATCAATCTATATAGTGCGACCTAAATAACATCTCTTATGAATATGAAATAGAAGTGATGAACAGATTTCAGGGATTAACTCTGGTATATAGTGTCTCAAGAACTTTAGAAAGAAGTTTAAAATACTGCACAGCAACAAAAAACAAACAAAAAAAGCAAGAAAGCAAAATGGCTCTGATGACTTTTTAACAAATAGTTGAAGAAGGTATTTCCAGAGAAAAGCAAGAAAGGTTAAAGGGTTTTCTTCAATGAGCAATACAAAGAGATGGAAGAAAATAACAGAATGGGAAAGACAGATCTCTTCAAGAAAATGAGAAATTTCAAGGAAAAGTTTCATATAAAAATGGGCATGATAAAAGACAAAAATGATAGGAGCTTAACAGAGAATAACAGAGAATAAAACTATTTAAAAATCCTAAAAGATGATGCTGTTAAAGTGCTGCTTTTAATATGTCAGCAAATTTGGAACATTCAACAGTGGCCACTGGATTGGAAAAGATCAAACTATATTCCAATCTTAAAGAAGGGTAATGCTAAGTAATTTTGAAATTATTGAACCAACTGCACTCATTTTAAATGTCAACAAGGTTATACTTAAGATTTTGCAAGGCAGATTTCAGCAATATGTCAATAGAGAACTACCAAAAGAGCAGGCTGATTTTCAGAGAGGTAGGGGATCTAGAACTGAAATTGCCAACATTCATTGGATTATGGAGAAAGCAAGGGAGTTGCAGGAAAACATCTCTTTTGCTTCATTAACTACACTAAATACAGCCTTTGATTGTGTAGATCACAACAAAATGTGTTAAGTCTTCAAAGAGAGGGAAGAAACAGATCTTCTTACTTATCTCCTGAAGAACCTGTATGCAATTAAAAAAGTAGATAAAATAGAACCAAATATGAAACAAAAGACTGGTTTAAGATTGGGGACTATGACAAAGCTGTATATTGTCACCTTATTTATTTAACTTATATGCAGAGTACATCATGTAAAATACCAGCTGAATTAATTAAAAACAAGAATTAAGAAATACCAACAACTTCAGATATTCATATGATAATACTCTGATGGCAGTAAGTCAAAAAGAATTAAGAAGCTTCTTGATGAAAGTAAAAGAGGAGAGCAGAAAAGCTGACTTGAAGCTTACCACAGCAACAAACACAAAATCACCCTAAGATCATGGCAAGTGATTCTACCATTTCCTGGCAAACTGAGGGAGAAGAAATGGAAGCAATTTCAGATTTTATATTTTTGGGCTCAAAGTTCACTGTACATGGTGATTGTAGCCATGAAATTAAAAGATTCCTTAGTCAAATTGACCTGGCTTTTTTCCTTTCTAGTAGCAGTATATGGCTAGAAGAGTTGGACTATAAGGAATGCTGAGCACCTTAGAATCAATGCTTTTGAATTTTGGTGCTAGAGGGGACTTTTGAGAATTCTCTGAACAGCAAGGAGATCAAATCAGTCAATATTTAAAGAAATTAATTTCTGCTATTCATTGAAAGAACAAATGCTAAAGCTGAAACTTACTTTGGCTACATAATGAGAAGACAGGATTCGTGGGAAAAGATCTTGGATGTTGGGAAAGACTGAAGACAAAAGGAAAGGAGAGACAGAGAATGAAATGCATAGATAGTATCATGGAAGCAATAAACATGAGCTTGGACAGACTTTGAAGATAATGGAAGACAAGCCTAGTGTACATGATTCGTGGTTCAAAAAGAATCAGCCACGACTGAATGATCAACAATTTTTCAGGCATAAGAAGCTACGGATTTTAAGAGAGAGAAGGGAGAATGTCAAGTATGGAAGACCAAACTGGGTACAGATATGGAGATGAATGACAAAATGACACATACAGGAAGTAAAAAGTAGGCTGGTTTGGCTAGAATATAGAGGATTTGGGGTAATAGAGGAGTGATGTGAAATCACTCTAAAGATCAGTTGTAGCCAAACTGGCCTTAAGTGCTAAACAAGAGTCTGTATTTTATTCTAGAAGCAATAAATAGGCAGTATGGATAATGGAAAGAAGACTGAATTTGGGGTTAGTTTCAATCTTAGCTTTATCACTTAACTTACCTGTGTTATCTTGGCCAAGTTATTTAATTTCTCTTGGTTTCATTTTCCTGATTTGTAAAATGAAGGAGTTGGACTATATGACTTTTGAAATCCCTCTGAGCTCTAATCTATGATTTTATAAAAACATACATTATTTTGATTCTATAGAGTAGTTCTCAATTAACAAATTTTATTCTGAGTGAGAAAGCAAGCAGTTGATTACTTAGCAATAGGGAACTAATAAATTTTTGTGAACAAAAGACTGACATAGACAAACTTTTTCTTCTATCTGTGTGGAAGATGTAGTGAAAGAGGAGAGAGTATGGGGCAAGGACACAGATAACAGTCCAATAAAGGGAGTCAGGAGAGGTGAACAATCTTTTGTGGTAGTAAAGAACTGAAAACAGCAGAAACTCATTATTTGGAGAATGAGTACACATATATTGTGGCACCTAGCTAATGGAAATATGACTCAAGTAGGAGGAAAACTAGGAAACAATAGTGTCAGAAGCTTAGAATCAGGAAGAACAAAGTTTAGTTCTATCTCTGACTCATACCAAAATCATGAATTTCTTTAGGGTAGGGGCTTGTTCTTTTGGCTCTTTTTATATCCAACACTCAGCACAATACCTAGAATATAGCAGGTACTTAATAAATGTTTCTTTCTGGCTATGTGACTGGATAAAAGTTCTTTTATTTCTAAGTCCATTAATATACAGAAGAGTTACTATAACTGTACCGGGGGAGGAATTTCCACACTGGGAATTCTCTAAGTCAATGACACTACATGTCCAAGCCAAAGAAATCTATTTTAAAATGTCTATTAAGAATGACAGATGTTTTAAAAATTGTTCCTCAGTTAATTTGCAATATGGCTATTTTCCTAAACAAATCTTGTCCCCATCTTTTTAATAAGTCAGATGTTTATTAAACTCTTACTATGTAAAAGATATTATGCTACTTATTGTTGTATTACTGGGTCAAAGTATATTTGCAGTTTTCTAGCCCTTTGGGCAAAGTTGCAAATTGTTTTCCAGAATGGTTAGACTAGTTTACAATTGCACCAACAGTGTAGCTATTTTCCCACAACCCCTCCAGCGTCTGTCACATTTTATGCTTTTTCTTCTGTCATCTTTGCCAATGGGTGTGAGGTGCTATCAGAGTTGTGTAAAATTGTGTTTCTCTAATTATTAGTGACTCGGTATTTTTTCATGAGTATTGATAGCTTCAATTTCTTCCTCTGAAAACTATCTGTTTATATTTTTTGAACATTTATCAATTGGGGAATGGTTCCTATTTTTATAAATTTGACTCTGTTCTCTTTTGGTTAAGGAGTGAGATATTTTTGAGAGAAATTAGCTGCAATCCCTCAGGTTCCTATTTTTTTCTTCTAATTTTGGTTGCTTTGGTTTTCTTAGTGGAAAACCTTTTTAATTTTATGTGGCCAGAATTACATGAATATTTAGAGATAGTTTAGTCCAAAACCCTTATTATACAGGGTAGCAACTGATCTCCTCCTTATTTATTCACTCTCCTAAAAAATGATTGGTTTTGATTAATTGTATCTTATGGGATAAATGGAGGAATTTACAATTTTCTCCCCACTCTGTTTTAATAGCTTTTCTTTTTCTTTTTCAAGGCAATTGGGGTTAATTGATTTACTCAAGGTCACATAGCTAGGAAGTGTTAAATGTCTGAGGTCTCATTTGAACTCCGGTCCTCTTGACTTCAGGCTGAATGCTTTATCTACTTTACCACATAGCTGCCTCTACCCTACATTCTGGAAATCAATTTGAAATTCTGAAAATAAAGTGACGAAAATATCCATACTCTGATTCAGAAATACTACTCCTAGGCATCTACCCTAAGGAGATTGCTAATAAAAATAAAGGCTCCCTATAAACCAAAATATTTAGGCACATAGACCATTTTTCATAGTAATAAAGTAACTAGAAACATTGATACCCATTGATAGGGAAATGGCTAAATTACAATCTTAAATGTAAAGGAAACGATCCTGTTTTAAGAAAAAAGATCATGATAAATACTGAAAAGCATACAGAGAATGCACAAACTGATGCAAAATAAAAGCAGAGCCAAAAAATAATATATGCACAATGTAAATTGAAGAATAATCACAAGAGTCAAAAGTGAATGTTGCAAAATTATAAAGAGCAAGCTTAGCACTAAAGAGCTCTTCCCCCTCTACTTTGCAGAGATGCATATACCATCAGATTTTTTCAATCTGCTGACTGATTTTGCTACATTAACTTTTATCTTCTTTCTCTCTTAAAGAGATAGTTCTCTGAGAGAGATACAGGGGTAAAGTAGGATGATGTAAAAACAAAAACTAATCAATAAAAATCCACTAATTAAAAAGGTAAGTGAAAAAAGTGCCTAGCCAGTTAAGGATAAAATATATACTTGAAAGTCTGGGGATCATCAAGCAAAAATTAGATGACCATTTGTTAACATCTGTTGTAGACTAAATACTCATTCCAATACAAATTGGATTAAATAGTTTCTGAAGACTCATCCAACCATGAGATTCTGATCTAAGGAACACTTATGATGTTATTAAAATCACAGGACTTAGAGCAGAAAGGAATCTCAGATCATCTATATTAATCTCTCTCTCTTTCTCTCTCTCTCTCTCTCTCTCTCTCTCTCTCTCTCTCGTGTGTGTGTGTGTGTGTGTGTGTGTGTGTTTTTAAACACATGAGAAAACTGAAGTAGTGAGGAGTGAATCAACTTGATCAAAGTCAGAGGCAAGATTGAGATTCAAAACCAAATCCCTTTGACTTCAAATACAGCATACTTTTCCACTGCCCCTCCTTTACTGCTTGTTGATATCATTACTCATATCATTATTCTCTTTATATCCTTATCTTCTAATGAATGAGCAAATTTAAGAAAAAAGAAGCCCTATTTATAAACAGATGTTTCTTCTGAAATGTAATCAAAATTAGAATAAGATGAAGAAGCTGGATAGAATAATTTTATCTATATAGTCTTAAAAATTTTATAATTAGAATAAATAAATATTAAAATGCATTCCAAAGCAAAATATGATTTTGATCATCTATTTGGATTACTTTATATCTTCTGATGGATAATGTGCTAGTTTTTACATTGTACATTACCTAAAGATTAAAAATTAAAATAATGAAATATCTCTAATATCTATTTTTTCATAGACATCACAGAATCTAGAATCAGGAGGCACTCCTCAGAGATTAGTTTAATCCCTTAATTGTCCAGATAGAGGTTGAGTCTGCCATTCATAAAATTAGATCTTTAACTCAAGATTATGTGAAGTTTTTCCTGTGCACAAATTTTAATAAGATTGAAATATATTTAATAAATGAAACAATTTTACAAATACATAAACTGATACAGAGGAGAACAAACAAATTATTGCAATTTGTATTTATTGATAGCTTACAAATTTATACCAATATAACTCCCTGTTCAAAACTTCTAATTAATATATTAGAATTTACAGTCTTACTGTTCAGATAAGATGAGATAGTATGGAAGTACTTTGAAAAGTTGAAAGTATTATATGCACATTAAAATACAAATGTTACAGAGAAAAGAGTTCTGTATTGATTTAATAATTAGGCACAATTGAGCAAACTAACTTTACTGAGATTCAGTTTTCTCATGAATAGAGTGGAAATACTATGCACTGTGTAAAATCTTCAAGTTATATAAATACAAACTTTTACTATTTGGTTGCTTGAAATGTTTCTCTTTTCATTTGGAAGTTTTAAAATGTACATTTTAACTTCCTATATAATCTTACTTGGATAGAGAACTTTTTTATTTTTTAACAATATCACTTTATTTTCACACAAGACCATTCTAATTTAGACAAATAGAAACAACTTTTTAAAAACTCTTATGTGTCAGCTTTTTAAAATGCTGATAATCTCTAAGTAGGAATGGAAAAAAATTTTTTTCAAGAACTAAATTGATGATTTAATCTTTAGTGATTCACTTACATTACAGATTAATGTCACCATAGGTAATTTTTCATCATTTAAGTCAAAGAAGTGTAGTCAAAATTTATGGTTAATGTAAAATACTATATGACACTATCAGTATCACTTTAAAATAATATATCTGGATCATCTTAGAAATGTGTCTTTACAGGTAAGCCAGCTGTATTTGGCTTCTCTTTATCTTAACTAACACATATGAAAGCACTGCTGATAAATCCCATGGCCCAGTGGACCAATTAAGTAAGAAAATTGAGTGTGTGGCAACAAGGCCACTGCCTCCAGCTTCATTAGATCATATTAATAACTCTCCAATCCATAATCACTAGACTTAGCTTCTACCTAGTAAACCATAACAGGCCTTCAGAAAGAAATATCAGAGCTCTCCCTGAAGATTATAGATCGCCAGACCTGTTTTTTTCCATAAGGTCACTTTTTTAGATCCTGCCTTACGTATTAGATTAGGCATCCTCTCTTTCCATGAAAAATTCCAAGTATGGCCACCTTTTACTTCCTGGGCCATTGGGAAACATGAGTTAACAGAAATAAGAAACAAAAACAAAGCTAAAACAACATCTACAGAAAAAGAGAAATTAGTGATATGTTTCCCTTTCTGAACACTGATTTTAACCAGTCTAGAAAACCCAAGAAAGCATTTATAATCATTATTTTGGTGATTTTTTTCTATATTAATTAGAACTTAATGGAAAAAAAAGCCATTTATAAACCAGCAAATCCAATAGTTATACTGCCCAGTTTGAAACTGTCATAACAACTACTCTTAGGAAAAAAAGAACTTAGGTAAAAATATAGGACCACTTTCTTAGAAGTTTTTGTTAAAAAATCCTCAGCTTAAAAAAAAAAAAAAAGTAGGGTCTTCTTATTGGTCTGAACATCCTCTTAAACTCTTCTTCCTTTCATCTTTTTTTTTTAATTATTATATATGGGGTTTCTGATTGTTAAGAAATTATTTCAGCAAAAGCTTTTCTCTTCAAGTGAATGAAGGCCACAGTAGGGAAGAAAATATTGACGGCAAATAATGTAAAGGAAAATAAGGTCAGATATGACTGGCTGGTGTGTTGGTTTGTTTTGTTGAAGTATACTTTTTGGTATAATTGAGGATTTTACTGCTGAATGATAGTGTTGGTGGGAATGAGGTCACTGGCATTAACAAAAGGCAACAGTAAATTTGATGACATCAAACTATGATTATGAAACTCTTTATCAGACTCTATTGCCTTGACTTCTTTCAATAGCATGACACTGGAAGGTATTTGTGTATTGCCAAAGAGGAGGTATTGTGCATACCTAACAAGTACTTGTATGCACAGCTGAGACCTAATGTCTCTTTCCCATTAAGTCCATTAGTGTGTCATCTGTACTGGTTCAAGACAGTCCTGGAAGGATTTATGGGGTTAGAATTTTTTTGGAATAGACTGGGTCTTCAGACATAAATTCTAACCTTAAGCAACAACAAAGAAGGTAAAAAATATAGGTGTTCATTTGTTATGAAAGAATTGTGTTCTAGTTCTCTAACTCTTGAGTTAATGAATACTTGTTAAAATATCAGAATTAAACTAGTTCAATGCAATATGCAGTCTAGATTTTAGAATACTTACTTTAGAATATTGACAAGTCAATAAATATATTTTAAGCACTATGTATCAGGCACTATGCAAAACTCTGGAGATACAAAGAAATGCCCCAAATCAAATAAACCAAAGAGTAGATAACCTAGCTTCCTCCTATCTTTGCAGGCTTCTTAGACTTTACAGATCCTAATAAACTCTTTAATCTAATGACAATGGCCTCCCTACTGTCCCTGGCACAAAACAATGCATCCCCAGTCCCTGCTCTCACATAGTTCACATTCCAGTGTAGGAGACAATACGTAATCAACTATGTATAATAAAGATATACATAGGATAAATTGGAGAGTCTTAGAAGAAAGATAATAAGATTAAGAAAGATAGAAAAATGCTTCTTGTTAGAAGGTAGGAATTTGGCTGAGGCTTTCAGAAGAGCAGCAAGCTAGGCGACAAGAAATGAGAGCAGAAGAATTCCAAGTTGGGAAACAATCAATGAAAATACCTAGAATAGGGAGATGGAGTGTTGTGTTTGAGGAAGATAATGTCATTGGAGTAAATGGGTGGGGAATAAAGAATGAGAAAGCTTGAAAGATAGAAAGAAATGAAAGATTCTGAATGTCAAATAGAGAAAATTTCATATTTGATCCAACTGTAGAATATATCTTTTGTCAGTTACAATCAACATGCTAATTTATTTTTTCTTAATTGTTCTTTGTTACAAAGGAGAGTTCCAAGGTGTGGGAAAGGGGAGAAGGAAGGAGAAAAGGGGTTATGAGGAAGTAACAGTGATAGAAAAAAGCATCAATAAAACATTAAAAAATAAAGTAACTGAATCAAAGAAAATACAATGGCAATTGAAGAGATCCAATTTCGCTACTGGATTGCAAAATGTGATTCTATTTTAAATACTAAAAAAAAAAAAAAAAAGTTTTACATTTGGTTATAGGATAAGATCATTAAAATTTTTTTACTTAGAGCTTAAAGGCAGAAAATTACACTGGTTCAAGGTCCATAGGGTGTTATAGTTATGGGACAATGCCAAAAAAGCTTTCAAGTGGTAGAAAGTAGGCATTTTTACTTTTGGCAGTTAGCAAGTTTTAGACTTTATAAGGATGTCAGAGCTACCCTAGTTCCTTACTTAAGCAATAATTTGGGGGATTGTTCTTTTTTAGACTTTGAACTTTAATTGAGGACGGCTAGCTATAAGTGACAAATGTTTTTCATTCAATTCACCATATTAAAAAAAAGTGAAGAAACCCCCACAACACTCTGTAATTAGGGTTTTGGTTTTTGTTGTTGTTGTTGTTTTAGCCAATTTTTAAAAAAATTCTGCTTTTGGAGCCTTAACTAATGTTCTCAAACAGAAAGCAATATGTTAAATATAAGATAATCATAATATAAATTAGGATATAAATGAGTCAAGATGCAAAAAAAAAATGTTGTTAGATCTAAATTGGAACTTCCAAATTTGAATTAGATTAGAAAGGATTTCATTAAGGAAGTAATGCCTAATCTAAATTAGGCCTTAAAGAATAAATAACATTTCAATAGAAATTGGTGGGGATAGTAGGGGTAATGGGAATGTGGGGTAGGGAGAGGGGTAGGAAATATGGTAATGGCAATACTAGGTAAATGGGATGACATGATTGCAAATGCAAAATGGAGCAGGAGGAATTTTTGTAATCATGAAGAATCCTTGAAATCTTTGCAGGAGTATAGAGCACATGGAAGTATAATTTAAGATGGAACTGGAAAGATTTGTTAGAGTATTGAATATTAGACAAAGGTCCATAATTCAAGAGCTGACACGGAGGCTATGGAGAGCTTTTGAGCAGAGGAACAATAATTGGACCTTTGTCCAATAGAATATTTCTCTAGCATTAATAGAGGGTGAAAGTGAAATGATGATTCCAAGGTTTTGAGCCTGGATGATATGAATAAGGAGAGGTAATACTGGTACTGAGGATAGAAGGTTGGGTTTAGGGTCTGAAAGACCTGAAATCAAGTTCTTCCTCTACTATATATTGGCTGCATGGTCCTGGGCAAATCTTTAATCTCTAAGTGCACCAATCAAAGTATAAAACTCCAGAGCATATGCTAATCTGAATTACTAGAAGAAATTTGCTCACTAGGAATAATGTAAACCAACGAAATCACAGGTTTATACCATCTTTTTTTCCAAACATAAATGAAAAAAGGACTGTACAAGACAAAAGAGAAATGATCTAAAATAACCTGCTAGTTTATAGTCTTCCAGAATTACCTTCTTAATACAAAATACTGTGTGGAAAATGTTACCAGTCCCATTATTAATTTTTATTTTGTTTTGCTGAGGAATTGGGGGTTAAGTAACTTGCCCAGGGTCACACAGCTAGGAAGTGTTAAGTGTCAGGCCAGATTTGAAATCAGGTCCTCCTGACTTCAGGGCTAGTGCTCTATCTACTGCCCCACCTAGCTGCCCCTCTTCTATATTTATATATTTCTTACAGCACAATAATATCTCTTTACATTCACATACCACAATTTGTTCAGTAGTTCCCCAATTGAGGGGCACTCCCTTTAGTAGCTAGTTCTTTACTATTGCTATAAAAAATTGATGACTTTTAATTAAAGACAGTGGGACCTAAAAGCAAGGAATAGATAGGTTTCAGAAGTAAAATCAACTGGTTGTGAGCGATATGGGATAAAAAAGAATCAAAAATAATTTCAGGGTTTTAAACATAGGAGACTGGATGAATGTGATCAGAGAAAGAAACAGATAAAAAATCAAAGGAGAATCAGGAAGGTGGGGTATTTCTGAAACCAAAGAGGAAAGAAAATCCCCCCAAACTCGGCTGTGACAAAAACTGAAGGGAATTCAATGAGGATGAGTTCTGATTTCTTGATTGGGGAGTTAGAGCTTACTTTGAGAGTCTTGGTAGAGTGGTAAGGTAAGATCTGACTGCAAGGAATGGAAGAGATAACTGACAGTGAGGAAGCTGGAAGGAAGCTCCTTCAAGAACTTTAGAAATGATAGAAAAAAAAAAAAAAGATGAGCTGATTGATATCTGACTGGGGTAGAAGGATTGAGTGAAAGCTTAATTAAGAATAAGAGATCTGAATATTATTATAGGCAAATGAAAAACTCTTGAGTCGTAGGGGATGATTACTAGAGCAAGATCCAAGAGAAGGCAGGGAGGAATGGGATCAAGAGGAAGAAAGTAGGATTAATTTTGATGAAATGTAACAATCTCTCTTCTGTGACTAGAGGGAAGGAGTGAATCAATGAGCTTTCATTCAACACCTATTCTGGGCATTGTGCTGAGCTCTGGTTTTACAAAGAATTAAAAAAAAAAAAAAGTCCTGCTCTCAAGGAGTTAATGGATATAAAAGGGGAGATAACATGCAAGTAACTATATAAAACAGAATAAATTGGGAGTAGTCTAAAAGGGAAGGCACTAAGATTATGGAAGACTATGAAAGGCTTCTTGTAGAAGGCGGAATATTAGCTGGGATTTGAAGGAAACCGGGAAGCCAAAAAGTAGGAATGAATGAAGAAGGAAGAAAATTTCAGAATGCTAAGTAGAGAAATCCAAGTATGGGGGAACAGCCAATGAAAATGCTTGGAATTTGCGAGATGGGAGTTTTTTTAATTTATTTTTTATTATAGCTTTTTATATACAAAACATTTTGGGTTAATTTTTCAACATTGACCCTTGAAGAACTTCTGTTCCAACTTTTCCCCTCCTTTCCCCCACCCCCTTCCCTAGATTGCAGGCAGTCCCATATATGTTAAATGTTAAAAGTATGTGTTAAATATAATATATGTATACATATTTATATAGTTATCTTGTTGCACAGGAAAGATTGGATTTAGAAAGAAGATAAAAATAACCTGAGAAGAAAAAAACAAAAATGCAAGCAAACAGTAACAGAAAGAGTGGAAATGTTATGTTGTGGTCCATACTCATTCCCCAGTATTCTTTCTCTGGGTGTAGCTGGTTCTGTTCATTATAGATCAATTGGAACTGATTTGGATCCAGAGATGGAGTTTTGTATGAAGAACAACAAGGTTAGTGTCATGGAAGGGGCTGTTATGGTAGGAGCTATACTTTCAGGAGATCAGTTTGATAGCAGAGTAGATAATGGATTGGAGTGGGAAAGAAATTTGAGGCAAGGAGGCTCAAGAAAGGCTATTTCAATGGACCAGCTGTGAGGTGATGAAGACCTATATTAGGATAGCTGAAGTGTCAGAATGGAGGAGGATGTAGATAAGAAATATTTCAAAGATAGAAATGATAGGATTTGGAAACTGTTTGAATATGAGGTAGGAGTGTGTGAGACTGAGGAATCAAGGATGATACTTAGGAGCATAAATCTGGGGGACGAAGAGAATCATAGTATTCTCAACAGTAATAGCAAGTTAGGAAGAGGTGAGATTTTCAGAACTGGAGTAGGGGCAGAGATGAGTTCAGTTTTACCTTTGTAACAATCTCTTCAATAATCCTCTCTTCCCTCCTCTGACATTGTTAACCCCCTGGTTCAGGCTCTCATCATTTCATGTTTGAACTATTGAAATGTTCTCTTGCTTGGTCTCACTGCCTCAAGTCACTCCCCATATATCAGTCTATCCTTTACTTCTCTGACAATTATACCTTCTGCTTCTTTTTCTATTTCTTTGATAATTTCTTCTCGGATGATGGTACCTTCATCCCCTTTATTACCTAGGTTTGAAAAATTCAAGTTATCTTAGCCTCTCCCTTGCATCCTACTCCAATATCTAATCAGTTGCCAAGTCTTATTGATTTTAACCTTTTTATGTCCAGCACCTATTTTATTTTTACTCTTATTGTAAGTTATTATTATTCAGCTTTTTATCATACATTTCCTGAACTATCAAAACAACTTCCTATCTGGTCTCTGTTCTTTTTGTTCTAGCTTTTGAAGTTACCTAGCATAAAACAATCTTCCTAATGCACAGAGAACTTGAGCTTAAAAATCTATCTTTTGCCCACTGGATAAAATATCAATTCCTTAGCTTAAAATTCAAGACTATCCACAATACGGCTTCAGCCTCCTTTGCCATGTCTTCCGCATTATTCCCTTCCATATAGTCTATGCTCTGTGCTGTGCTCTGGGTAAATATGTCTACTCAATATTTCAAAAATAATTTGAAGGCATTCTGAGATAGCAAAATAGATATAGATGTTTTTGTTTGCTCTCTTTTCTTTTCACTTTTACCTTTCTATAGTTTTCCCCTTTTTCCTCGGGATACAATAGAAAAAATGATGGATTTGATTTGCAATCCTAGCTCTATCACTTGCTGTATAAACTTTGACCCAATGATGGCACTTCCTTCACAAAATCTTCATGCAAGTATCCACTTGAAAAATTTCCCTTGCTTATCTAATAGCTCATCTTCAAGTTTCAGCTAAAATTGCACTTTTGGCAAGAAGTCTTTCTCAGTCCCCCCTTAATGCTAGCTTCTTTTCTTTGAAATTATCTCCAATTTATAAAGGGCAGAGAATAACTGGTGGCTATGGACTCATGTTTATGCCATTCTATTCCTCTGAATAAATGTCTAGAAGAGAGAGGTACATGTATCACTGTCAACTGAGAACATATAAAAAACAAGCTGAAAGGACAAAAATTTACAACCATGAACATGAGAGGTTTCCCAAGTTCAGAAGATCTAGGGTATGCGCCTATTCACAAGATTCCAAATAATTAATACTTAAGATTTCAGTTGTAAATAAAAAGCTTTAATAAAAAAATTTAAAAAAAATTCAGAATAGATGTTGACCAGCATTAATAAGCTCATGAGGAATTCTCTGTACATACATGAAGCTATGATTAGAGAGAAGAATTTCAAAGTTCTAAATCTCAAAAGTGACTCTAAGGGACAGGACATTAAAAAAAAAAGCTATATACATTTGTTATTAAATGGTTGACAAAGATTGGATGGTGTTTTACTCATTGTATCAAGATTATACTCAGTAATAATATATTCCTAGAAACCATCTAGAGATTATAGCCATACCTTTCTTCTAAACAGACATATTCTTACACTGAGCTTAGCAAAAATACCTTTTACTCCATTTAAACCACAGTGTAGTTAAAAAAATTTAAAAAGAACTTTTAATATAGAATGTGAAGAATTCAACTCAATGCTTCACCAGCAATAAAAATTTATGGGTTAAAACAAAACAAAACAAAAGAATCATATCACGTGAAACTTTTAAAATTCACAGTATTCAAAGGAATCCTACTATAATCTACACAAGGTTTACAGATAAAGAAAATACAAGAGAATTATTCCAGAAATGATTATTAAGAGTAGCATTTGTGAATTGGTGAACTCAAAAGAAATGTAGTTCACCTGAAATCACTGTCCTTTCATCTGTTAAAGCTAGTCTCCATCCAGTTCCTGTTACTTGCTAAGTAGTCTCAGGCTTCCAAACAAATGAGGCCCATTTCAGGAAAAAAAAGTACTTTCCTGTAAACTCCCTTGATTTTTATTTCATGACACACCTTTTCAAAACAATAGACAAGGCAGGTAAGGAACACCTAACCAAACAATATGTATGTTCTCGATGGCTTCAGGTTTTATGCCTTTCCAACAGTTTTTAACCCAAGAACTGGGAATATTATACACTTAAAAGTAGTAATTTATGATTAACTGTGAAATTTAACATTTAAAAAATGAATAGTGGCATAAAGACATTCATAGTTCTTATTTTCCTTAAGTCACACTGGGTAGTATAATATTTCAAGTTTCAAGTTAGTTTGCAGTTTATATTTTATGTTCAAAGGTACAAATGTGAAAGGGAACTTCTACATGATATAACTAACCGTACTTACTGTCTCCTAACTTTCATAACTTCTGGTATAAATATGGAAAAACTTCCAATGAGGCACATTTTCCAAATATTAGTTAAAATATCACATAATAACATAAAATACTATGAAAGTATATTAGATATTAAATATATTATTAAATTATATGTTAGCATTAAACACTGGCCATTAAAATATCACACGTTAATATTAAATTTTGGCTATTCAAAAAAATTCTTTATTGCATAGTTATTTAGTGAAAAGTACACTAAACTTAGAAGTAGAAGACATAGGTTCTAATGTCATGTAACATTTTGAGTTGTTTGATAATTCTGTAGCTGTTTTTCCACTTGCCAAATAAATAGTATTAATCTCCTATAAACTTCACAAAAACTTATAGAAATTAATGTAGCATTATGAAGATAGAACTGGAAGTCAACATATTTGGGTTCTAGTATTTATTGACTTTATTACAAACTATGTTCCTTCCAGTTCTAAAGCATGAAAAGACCCTGGAAAAGTCTATTCAACCTGCACTTTTCCTTAGCTGTCTAAAAAAAAAAGGGGGGGTGGGTGGGAGGTTTGAACTAGTTGAAACAAAAAAGTAAAAAAAAAAAAAAAAAAAAAAAAAAAGCTGAAATGTCTTTGTAAAAAGATAAATAAAGATCCTTCTGACTGAAAATAAATTAACTAGTAAATTCCCAAATGTTATGATTAAAATAACTCTTTTATAATAAAATTAAACAAGGACGTATCCCCTTAAAACCCTTCAACATTAAACAAATTTAATCCTAAAAGTCTACGTTGATTTGAGATATTAATGAATTATTTGGACACCCATTTTATGAAACCTTGAGAACTAGGAGAAGATCCCCAACACTGGTAGATCCTGTGTGGAGAATTTATAGGAGAATATGGACAAAAATTAAAAAGGATAGGCAATCATGGATGGGATAGATCACTGGAGGAATACCCATATTGAGGAAATCCTAGATCCAATGAAGCAAAATTATCTTAGGGCTCCTAATAGAAAGCTGATGTCTTAGGCTTTTTCTTGATTCACAGCCAGGAACTTACCTAGCTTTTCTTCTGATTAATTTAGGGCCAATTGAAATATGGAACTAAGCTACTGATACAAGTAACCTCTCTGAAGCTTTCCCTCCTTTCCCTTTACAGTCACCATGGGGCCTTAGAATGGGAAAGCTTTGGGCTGTTAAATCCTCTTTTATCTTATGACCCAAGTTCCTTTGAGTAAACCTGATGATGAAAGCACATATTTTGGGAAAAACTGAGAGAGGAATGTCAGATATTTTTTAGCTGATGTAATAAGTATTGCTAGTAACAGGGGAAGGAAGGTGGAGACAATTTGAAACTTCAAATAAATAACTTGCACCTGTGTATTACAGTACTCGATGTGTTTTATAAGTAATAGAAATCTGGCATTGACTTTCATTTACAAATCACAGAATAAGCTGCAAAAGAGAAAAAGAATCATAATAAGAAAACACTATTTCTGTTTACCCTCATTTTGCTATAAGATGGCAAAAAAAAAACCCCAAAAAAACAGAACCTCAACTTTAAAAATCCTATTTAGTTAGGTGCAAAAAAAATGCAGTGCTAAGATTTAAAGGGATAAATGACACAAAATGTTGATGTCTTCATAAATTGCCAAAATGCAGCTAGTAGTTTAATGAGTAATCAGTTAGAAGCAAGAAATTAAAAGGTAAAAATGTGAAGAATAATTAATAGTTCTTCTTCACTGTCACCATTGAACATTTAAATACCCTCACTTACATAGAAAAAATTTGTAAAGGAAAATGGCATTATCCTGTTCTTGGTCAAATTCTATAGTGTATGGGAGGGAAAGCATTAGAAATGGTGGCTGGATGATGTCATAACCATGAATTATCAAAGACTTCTTCAACACCTAACTTCCAGGAAGGTTATGTAGCTCTATTTAATCATATGCTGGCACACCCTTAGAATTTCCTCTAAGTGTCACTAAGATACATATGCATCAGGAAACCATGCAATACAACAAGAGTGTGAGGGCAAATTCAGAGTAGAGAATTTAACTCAAACTCCCCAATCAAACTGACAAAATTTGCATTTATTCCTAATATTACCCTTCTTCAACATTTTAGTGTTTATTAATTTCCACTTGTTTTTAAAGTATTATCACACAAATTCCTGAGACTGAACATGCACCAAGGTGTAGTGATTAAGTATCAGAGTGAAAGACCTATTATCCAGTTTCTTCCTCTGAAACTTATTAGCTATGGCCCTAGTAGAAGCAACTAGGTCAAACAGTAGATAGAACCAGGGCCTGAAGTCAGAAAGACTCATCTTCCTAAATTCAACTCTAGCCTCAGTTACTAGCTATGTGACCCTGGACAAGTCACTTGACTCCGATTCAGTTTCTTTATTCAGTAAAATGAATTAGAATTAGGCAAACTTTTACCAAGAAAATTCTAAAATGTCGACAGTGTCAGACATGGCTGAAAAACAAAAACAAAGTGGCTATAGTCAAATCACTTTGTTTCCTCATCTGTAAAAAGAGGGCATTGAAATAGGTGGCCTTTAACTCCTATTCTAACCTTAAACCTAACTTAAATTTGTGAGAATATCATCTTAAATATTTGCAAAGCCACATAAAAACAAAACAAAACAAATAAATAAACATTTAAAGATAAAGATACTTGATAGCTAGACAAACAAAGGGGTAATTTCTTCTTCCTCTTCAGCATTTGTTCCTTTAAAGTTACAGAAATGTGAGAACTTTAAAATATAAAGAAATTAAAACCTATTTCTGCAAACCACATACCCTTTCCTGGAGCTGGCTTTTGTAAATGCACCTGGTTATGCTATGTTTTGCATTATAAAGATATAGCAGCTTGGCAGGTAATGCAAAAGACTCAGAAAAGAAAACACTTTAAAAAGAATTGTAGTTAAAGCACTCTGAAGGATTCCTGGCCATACAAATTTTCCTTTCAATAGGGTTTAGCTTTAGATTTGTTTATAGGGAATACAGAAGATAAGTAACTGAGATTTTCAAAGCTTTCAATCTGAACATGCCAAAAAGTAAGGGACAGTCATGGTTTAATGAAACCATCCATGATCACCTTCAGTTTTATATTGTACAGATTAAATTGTTTTATTTTTTACATGGTAAATTTAGACTCCCATTCCCAAATGCTAAATAAAAATGTAGATCTAAAATACTGAGGAAAAAAATGACTGAAATTAATCATCATCATCAAACATTTAAGCTTAGATATGTGTACAGTCTTTCAGAGATACAGCCATATGGATAGAATGCTAGGCTAGGAGTCAGAAAGACCACAGTTCAAATTCTATTTCACACACTAGTTGTGAGACTCCAGGAAAGTCACTTAACCTCTGCCTCAATTTTCTCAATTGTAAAATGGGAACAGCATTTACCCCTATGGATTGTTGTAAGGATCCAATGAGATAATATTTGTAAAATGTTTAGCGCAGTGTGTGCACATAATAAACATGTTGTAAGTGCTTATTCCTTTTCTTTGCTCCTTGTGCTCTTAGGGAGGGTTACAACTTAAAAAAAAATTAAGATATTCTATTTATAGTCTATGTAGCTACTAAATGTTTAAAGATATGAACTCAAGTTCATATCAAAAAATGAGAACTTTAGGTTCAGGGCTAGCTGTCACTGGATGACAATGATGGAATGTCATAGAACTGGAGCTTGTGAAATTTTAAAATATATTTTTGTTTTTTGATATCTTTTATTTTTTACATCACTTGGATTTCCCTGTGAATGAAAAAAAAAATTATTAAATGTGTACTAGGAGCAAAGTATAGGGGATATAATGTATCCCTTATCTTCCCAGAAGGCTATTCCTTAAAACAAAGAATAAAAAGAGGGGGGAAATACATAAAAAGTGTGAAATATGTAGATTTATATTCACAATCCCCCCAACTCTTGAGGTATATGAAAATTTTTCCTTCTTTACTATCAGTCATCAACCAGGCTGAGCCTCCAGAAAGATAAGGCATTTTTTTGGATTAATCAGGATAATTATATGTATATGTGTATATATTTCCCTTAAATACTATTTTATTTTTCTAAATTCATGCAAAGACATTTTTAACATTCACCTCTGCAAAATCTGATGTTTCAAATTTTTTTCTCTCACCCTCTTCCCTCCCTAAGACAGCAAGCAATCCGACATGGGTTAAATATGTGCAATTCTTCTTAACATATTTCTATATTCATCATGCTACACAAGAAAAATCAGATCAAAAGGAAAAAAAAAATGAGAAAGGAAAAAAATCACAAGCAAACAAAACAAAAATGGTGAAAATACTATACTTTGATCCCTAGTCATTCTCTATAATTCTCTAGATGAGGATGGCACCTCCCATTTGTTTCAGAGAATCATAAATCACAGACTGAAAAACCAGAAGGAACTTTTAGAACCTAATCCAATCCTCATTTTACAGATGAGGAAATTTATGCCCAAGTGGATAAATGACTTGCCCAGGATGACACTAATAAGTGTTTAAGCAGGCAGTTGTATCCAAGCGTTTTCTGATGCCAAGTCCAACACTATCCATTATACCAAATGTATATGGTAGTCACACGCATGTTCATATGTATCTACAAATCCTCAATATATTGACCTAACACAAAATATTTTTTCAATTTAAGTATAAAATATTAACATTCAAGTCTCTGGAAATTTAAAAACCTGCCAACTATGAAAGAAAATATAAATATGACGGAAGCAATTTGGTCAAGGTTAATGGACCCCAAAGCATGACCTTGTTAAATCTATCAGCCATAGGTATTTCTCTCATTCATACACAGACACACACACAATTTTCTCAAACAAGGCCTTTAATTTGATACCAAGGTCAGGTAGGGGCAGAATCAATGTGTGCTAAAGGTATGTTTAAAAATGAAACAATTTAAAATAAACTGGAGGTGAATTTTGGGCAAACATATGAAGAAACAGTTTAGTCTTTGGAATCCATGGGGTTAAACTATGGAAACATTTTTAATCTCCTACCCAGCAAACTCATTTTGAGAATTCAGTGAAGCAACATAAACTAAATCTTGGGGTAAATAAAAAAAATAAAATTTAATGTAGGCCTCAAAAAAAATCTGGAGTTTAGGAAAGTCATACGTCTGAGTCCAATATTTATTAAAAAGTTGTTATACACTGAACTAAAACAAAAGTTGCTCTGCAGTCTATAAATTAAGTATATATATTTTTTCAAAAGGAATTCATTTAACAAATACTTAAACTTAAAAGTATCTCATTACTGAATAGATCACTAGTCATAAATCTGTTTATGGAAAAATGCTCGTACAAATGTAAAACACATTACTGAATATTTAAAAAATCCTTAAGAAACATAAATGTTAATCATGACTTAAAAAAAGGAACATCCACTTTAAACATTTGAGTTTTTGTTGACTCAAAATGTTTCACAATCATAATCGGCATGTATCAAAGACCAGTCTAACATGAGAGAAGGTATAAAAAGAAAAGGGTGTTTCAAGATCCACTGAAAAGTAGACTAACTGCCACTTTAGTAAAATCCAACAAGATGAGTGTACTACAATAAAGCCTTTTCAGCTGCAGGAACTACAAATGAGCTATTGCTCACCTGGTAATTCTTAATTAAATGGGGAGTTTCTCTTTCACATACTTGCAAGTATTATTATTTTTTTTAAGACGAGACACTGAATGCCCTTTTTCGGCTTCTGGAAAACATGTAATAGTAATTCCACTGCTACTTTTATGTGTTTTAACTATAATTTTCATGGGGTTTGATGAAAAATGGAAAACTTTTTAAGGGAAGCTCCTTTTCCCAGGGTTTAAGTTTTTACAGCAAATTGATTATTATTATTATTTAAAAGATTGGTTTTATGTCCCTCAAATCCAAAGAGTTCTATATAAATGTTTATGCAGAAAAAAAAATCTTGCTGGAAAGCACCTTCCTTGCTTTGATCAACATTTGCCTCTTGGGACGATAAATCTGGCTATTTACTTCAATCCAAATCAACCTCTGACTATTGGGACTAATGTAAATGGAGTTTGATTCTCTTGGATGGCGTCCCTGCAGTAGTAAAAGTGGGAGAAATATCTGCCACAAAATCTAGCAATGGGAATTTAGGACTGGAGGTTTTTTGGTTTTGTTTTGTTTTAGCAGAGCTTACAGGAGATAGGTAAAGATTGTTTTCTTTCACCACGCAACAACTCCTCTCACTCCTACTCCCTCTACCCTTTCTTTCTCCTTTAATTCTCATTACCCCCAGCCCAGAGACGAGAGAACCAACAACTTCGAGCTGGGAGGGACCGTTTCCGTTCTTTCTCCACTAACCAAGGACACAAGAGGTGGTCTAGCATCAATCTACAAATCCCAGGAAGACTCCCCGCCTTTCTCCCTCGCCCCTCCACCCCGATCTCCCCAGCAAACTTCTGGGCATCCCTCCCGAGCTCTGGAACACTGAACCTCCAGCGTCTCTCTTCCGTCCTCCAGAAGAGCCCCCATCAGTTCCCTCCCACAACTTAGCCGGTCACTGCGGGTCCCCCAATCCCTTACTCTGTAGGTGTTTTCGGTGAGCTTGTTCACTTCCTCCGGACCCCGAGACATGGTGCCGGTGTCTCCGCGACTCGGCCGGGAGTCTCAGTGCCCGCCTCTGGGACAGAGAAGAGGATTAAGTGCCGACCCCTGCTCCGGGGCCACACCGCCTTCCCGGGCAGCTTGGGTTGAAGCTGAGTGCCCGGGGGGCGCTCCCGTCTCCAGGGGACGGCGTGCCTAGGGAGCAGGGGACCGCGGGAGAGTGCGGGCAGGAGGAGGAGGAGAAGCGAGGCTAGGTTCGCGTATTCCGCCGCCCGGTACGGAGCGCCCCTCTCTCTCGGCCGAGCCCAGCGAAACTGTCAAAACTTGGGGACCTTCAGCTGCTACGGCCGCCGCAGCCTCCGCCAACCGCGGAGGAGGAGTAGAAGCAGGACCTGGAGCCCGACGAGGAGGAGGGGGGAGGAGGGAGCATAGAGGAGGGCGGTGCAGTCTGACGCGGCAGCCCAAGCAAGGGAGGGGCGGGGCGGGGCGCGGCCTGGCCCTACCTGCGTTGGGGCTGGGGCTGTGCCGAGCGAGGCCGGGGCGCCTCGGGCCGGGGAGAGGCACCGGATGCGCTCTGCTGAGTGCAGGGCGCCCTCTCCTGGGGCCTGCACCCAGACCCCCGGCACAGGCCCGGGTCCCCCTCCCATCCCTCCCGCCTCTGGACCCTCGGGATCCCGAGGAGCACCTGGGGCAGGACGGCCGAGGGGAGGGACCCTCGGAGGGCGGGAGCGAAAGTGTCTGGCTGGTCTTGTTTTCTCGCGCCAACCCTGTCTAGAGAGGAATAACTTGGTGCCTGGCGGTGCCAGGGTCTCTTCAAGTTTCCCAAACTGCGGCACGAACTTCCTTCAGACTCCTGCCTGGGAGAGCCATCCTAGGAGGACTGAGCAAGTTTTTTATTCTTTTATATTGTGGCCGATGGTAGTGAGGAGTCTCGTTAGAGCATCTTGAGTTCCTCTTTCAGGGCTTTGATGTTGCTGATTCACCCCTCCAGCTCCCTACCACTTAGCCTTAGAGCTGGAAACTCAAATGCACAGAGGGGACATAGAAGCTAAGATTAGGAGTATATCTTTCTTTGTGTCGAAGCTATAAAAGGAAAGATTTAAAATGTGAATGCAGCGAGGCATGGCAATGTCAACCCGAGTCAGCTTGTCAGAGAGGTCAGGAGTTGTCCTTGCGATTATTTAGCTTTTTGGGTTGCTACTGAGGCAGAGAGGGGTTGTGATTCACATGGGTGGACTATGTACCCACACTATCGCCGTAACTTATTCTTTCAGGAGAGGCTCCGTGGGACATTGGAAAGAACTGAGTTTAGAGTCAGAACTGGGGCTCAAACTTCACTTCATCCATTTACGACTTGTGTGATAACAGGCAAATTATTTGATTTGCTTTCTGGTCTTCTATTTCCTTATCTATAAAACACGGACGAGATCTCTACGGTTCCTATAATTTTCTTAGTGAACTTGTGACTAGACACTCTCACTAGGTGTATTTCTCTTATTTTCAGTATCTATTTGCGTGGGTGTGTGAGAGTAGTAGGGGGAAGGCATGCTTAGCAGTCACAGACCATTTTTTCCCCTTATTTTTGGTGACTAGTTGAAGGAATTGAATACAGTAGCATTAAGAGCGATGAGCCTCTTCTGGTCTTCTCCCAAGGGTAAAATTCGAAGGAGAAGCATTTGTGAACAACATAACCTTGATTTTAGATTCGGAAAGAAATGTTTGGAGGTGGAGTGAAGAAGTAAGGGAGGGATAAGGAGCTAAGGTGTTATGTTACAGTTGGACCTGGCTAGTGCCTACAGCCTAGGGCTGATGAGTCTAGATTTCGGTGTTCCCCTCGTCAGGGCAGGTAGGTGCACAGTCATTCAAAAAAAATCTGTGCCACGATCTGTTTTAAACGAAGGGATTTAAAAAAAAAAAAAAAAGGCCATAGATAGTCTCTGCCTCGTAGGAACTCAGTCTTTCCGGGGAGAAAGCAAGCAAACAAATACGTACAAACGAGCTAAATAGGAAATAAGGAAGGGAAGACTAAAAATTAGAATTAAGAGCAGTGGGCAAAGGCTTCTGGTAAAAATGTAATATGAATTGGTTAAAGGAAATCAGGGAAGTCGGTAGGCAGCTATAAGGAGAAAGAACATTCTAGGCATGAGATAGCCAGAGAAAATGGCTAGAATTGGGAGATATGGAACAGCAAGGAGGCCAGTTGCTGTTAATGGAACTGCAAAGGAAGTCGGTTGTTACTAGATCGAAGAGTAAGTGGAGAGTAAGGTACAAAAAGACTGGAAAGTAGGAGGGAGGGGGCTATGTTCAAAAGAGACTTTGGACGCTAGAGGATTTTGTATTTTATCTTGGAGGCAATAGGGAAGTATTTCTCAATTAACAAAACAAAACCCATCAACTACTGGTTCTTTAAATAAAAATAAAACACTTAAAGCTAAGGAAGATAAAGAATGGATGGAGTTCCTGTTGGAGATCCTTCTTTCTTAAAAATTTCCAAATATAACTAGTATTGAAATGGCACCTAGTATTTGCAATTCACTAGGGAAAGCCACACAGTAACATTTCTGTGACTCCTTTATTTGCTCTTCTGAGGTCAGACTTTGAAAGGTGTCAGATACTGGACTTAGAACAGAAACACGATTTGAACTCTTGCAAAGGAAGGACTCTGTTATCTGTTACTGGAAGCTGTAAAATGAATTAGCCTAGAAATGGAAAGGTATACCTAGCACCTAGAAATAGCATTTAGACAGTAAAACACATTATATCTTAATGGAAAGGTGGTTTTAAGTTTTGATGTTATTTTTTCTCTCTTCACCTGATTTATAGTATTAAAAAAAAATTCTGGTTATAGATGATGTGGTTTATGATGTGGGGTTTAACACCAAATTATGTGGTTCATGGACCAAAATGATGTGGGTGATGTAGACACCAGATGATCATTGCACCAAAAGTTGGGGTTCGGTCATGTGAAGAATCCACAATGGCCATTCTCTTTGGCAAAAGGTAGATTTAAGGGAAGAGGTTACAGACAAAATGAAGGGATACAATAGACACCAGGAATGATCAATATGAAACAGAGTTGGGAGAACATAGAAAGGGGTTTTCCTGAAAGGGAAATAGCATCCCCAAAGAGTTAGCTAGCTATAAGGAGGAGAAAGGGAATTGGGAAGCATAATGGAATTAGGAGAGATACTGTGTGACATGGGGGAAGAAGAAGGAAAAAGACATCATGAGGCAGAATGCAGTGACAGAATGATCTAAAATAAGTAGATATAGGGAAAATTTAATCTAGAGATTTGCCTGGGATTTCTGACAGGGTATGTCAAAGTGACACTACTTGAGACCTTTACAGGGGATGGGTCTCAGGGATTTGACCTAACTTGGATTTCAGACTGGATGACCTCCCCAGAAGGTGGGACCATGGAGTTAAACTGATCTTTATCAGAGTCTTCTTCCTGTTTCCCTCAGGGATAAATTCTTTATATGCCATAGAATATAGTGGATCATGTGTACTATATACACAAGAGAAGCCGAATAGCTTCTTTTCAATTAGGAAGACTGGGTTCAAATTATGCCTTTTAATATATACTAGCTCTATGTACATCGACAAATCATTGAATCTCTCATTTCCCCAGGCAACTTTCTAAGGCTACAAAGTGCAAATTTTCAGATCTCATTCCCTACACTATTGAAATCACAGAAGCATCCCTTGATAGATATCAGATGTCCCATATATCTTTTTACTTAACATCTTAGTTGCATTTGTAATGTGTTATACTTATGACCTTATAATTACTACCACCATTATAACTAATGATAATAAAAAATGACATTCATTCTACATAAGTTTATAGCTTGTTCTCTCTCTCTCTTTCTCCCCCTCCCCCCCCCCATGTTCTTCTCATTTTATCTAGGAACATTCTACAATGCCTTATAAATGAAATAGGAATCATTTCATGCACCATTAAAATATAGTCAACACAATTCACAATAAAACAATATTATTTATATCCAGAAATGATAAAGAATAACATACCCCAATTAAAAAAAAACAATAATATGGTAAGTTTTTTAGATAGTTACTATAATTACCCTGGTAGGAATTTGATTACAGGATAAGGTTAACAAAATTACTTTGTACAACTTCTCTTTTACCAGGATTCTGTCACTGTAAAACAGAAAGTGTTTCTGTATTTAACTATAAATTTTGTTCTAGGAATTCACTGTACTTATAATAAAAATAACACTGTCGAGTACTAACTTTTATCACCTTTTACCTGGACAATTTCAGTAGCCTTCTCACTAGTCTTATTGTTTATAGTTCACATTCCCCTTCATTCTAACCTCCTACAGAGGTGGAATTGGTATTGCTAAAGCTAAAATTTAATCAGATCACTCTTCTGCTCAAGAAGCTTCTGTGGTTCCTTAATTGCTGTTAGGACAAAATATAAACTCATCTGATTGGCATTTAAAGCCCTTCAAAATCTGACTCCAAACAATCTTTTCAGGTTTGATTATAGATTATTGCCCCTAACCCAGTTTGCTCCAGCCCAAAGGGCCTAATTGCTGTTTCCCCATCAAGCAAATTCCACCTCCTTGCTTTTAAATCTTTGCCCAGGTCATAACCCAATCCTGATATGCCTGCTTCTATTTCTTAGAATCCATAGCTCCCTTCAAGAGCCTTTTGTTTATTCGTGGCCTCTCTTCCTCCATAGGAGTGTGAGCACCTTGCTCCATTCCCCCCTTATCACCTTGTATAATTTTGTATATATCTATAAATGCATAGTGTTTGCTATATTTCCTGATAAAATTTAAAACTCTTCGAGGATAAAGACTATTTCCCCCCCTTTGTGATCCCAATGCTTATAGGAGTTGCTTAATACATGGCTTATTTTATTTGTTCATTGATTTTGTATATATTCACAACATTCACATATCTATCCATGTGTTCTCTTTCCTGGCATAATGAAACCAGTGATTGACTCATTTGTTTTATATCACCAGTGCTTAGTGATGAGATTGTAGGCAACTAATGATTAGGAGATAGCATATTGCCTGACTTATAGTAGGTACTTAATATACTAAGTTAGTGAATGATTTCCTTTACCTTTCCCTCTGTGCTTGGGAATGGGCTGTGTCACTTCTCAGATGTAAAACATAAGTCTAAAAAGAAAGAAATGTGGCTTCTTTTGTGTATTTGGCAGGTTGGAAAAGTTTCAGTTATTGAGTCATGTCCAGCTCTGGAGAGGACCCCATTTAGGGTTTTTTTTGGCAAAGAGTAGTTTGCCATTTCCTTCTCCAGCTTATTTTACCCTTGTGAAAATTGAGGCAAACAGGGTTAAGTGACCTGGCTAAGATCACACAGCTAGTTTCTGAGACCAGACTTAAATTTAGGAAGATGAGTCTTCCTGATTCTAGGACCCTCACTCTATCACCCAGCTACCTGGAATCAATAAGACATGAGTTCAAATATAAATTTTCAGATATTTTACTAGGGATATGACCATGGGCAACTCACTTAACCCTGTTTGCTTCAGTTTCCTCATTTTTTAAATGGCAATACTACTTAAACCTATCTGGCACATAGGTTTGTTGTCAAGATCAGAGGAAATAATATTTGTATAGCATCTGACATATAGTAATAACTTAATAAATACTTGTTTCCCTTTTAGACTTCTTGAGCACATAAACTTTATACAATAGCAAATAGTGCCATTTTCTCTGTTCTCATTCATTCATAACAAAAATAGAAATCTTTGACATCTCCTCCTCTCTCCTATTAGACATTTACTAGCTATGTGATCCTGGGTAAATCATTTCATCTCTTCATGCTTCAGAATTTTGGTTTTTTTCCAGATCTAAGTTTGGGATCCCATGATCCTATAAAATGTTACTCACTCAATCAATTATTTATTAATCACCTAAATATTTGAGGCTCTTTGCTAGGTACTAGGGAAATGAAGACAAAAATAAGACAGTTCCTATCCTTGAAGGGCTTATATCAGAGGATAAATCTATTTACATAACTATGCAAGAATGTTCTGGTATGTTCACATGAGACACTTTTAAATTTATTCTATATTAACTCTCTCTACATCATTTTCCTCAATCTAAACAATCAGCAAAATAATAAATCAAGCCAATGTGTAAATGCTTACACTAAAAAATGAATGAACAACTCTGGCAGCCTGTTATAGCTGGCTCCAGTTCACTTCTTATCCTATGAATAAAATATAAACAAAATAAATATAAGGAAACTTTTTGATGGTGGCACTAGCACCTGGAGAGATTGCTTTAATCTTATAATGCAACTTTTTTCTAAAATAAGAATTTTAATTTGTTTTGTGTTTCTACAGACATTTAAGTTTGTCCAATATAAACAAACATGATGAAAGGATGTCACGCTTTTCAGTTGAGGCAGTTTAGTGAAGTAAAAGAGAAGAATCTTGGTATAATGGACTTCAAATCAAAAAGGGTCAGATACTTACTCTATGAGGGCAAAGCACTTAAATTCTGTGGACTTCAATTTCCTCACTTGTAAAAAGAGGAGAGTGGACTTGATACTCTTTAAGGTGCCTTTTAGTTCTTAATGAAAAAGAGACTATACCAGTATTAATTCATTGGATGTCATTGTACCTCAGTTTCCTAATCTCTAAAACAGGGAAGTTGTATTAGATGATCTCTCACCCTTTCAATTCTCTTTCAAAGTTAAGATTCTTTTAACTTGGCAAATACTGATCTTCAAACTTTCTTTTACCTCAGTTTCTGTAATTATACTTTTGGCTTGAGGGTTCTTTATTAGTGGCTCTCGTAGGGACAAATACTAGATTTGTGATTTCAATGGCGTAGGGAATTTCTAGGTAAAAGAGCTTCCTCTACCAAGGCAAATTGGCACCTTTCCTTCAAGGGTGAGTAATTGACTTGCTTAAGTCACAATGCCAGTATTTGTCAGTGGCAAAACTTTTAAGACCAGCCTTATGTGGATTATACGAAGCTGCTTCTTAATGGCTCATGAAAGAAGGTAAATGTTTTTTACTTTTCTGGAGGGTAAAAATAGTGGTCTGCTGGGGAAATGAAGAAAACCAGTTCTTTACCCTAACTTGATGGACATTTATTTAATTAATTTCTGATGGTTGAGCAGTTGTTCCTATTATATTAATTTGTGTCAGGAGAAAAAAAACACACACATACACACACACACAACAATCTTTGGACTAAAAAAAGTAAGATTTTACTCTCCTCTTCTCCCCAATAGGATAATTTTCTTCAAATATAATCATATCTGCAAAGCTCTTCTCTCATCAAGGTTTTGTTTTTAAGACCTAATACTTTCCTTTTTCATGTGAAATTAGTCAAGATAGGAAAAAAGTTGTCTTTGTTTGGATTCAGTCTGGAACTGAAAGAGCTGGGAGGAGAGGTATGTATTCCTTTCATGTTCATTCTGAACATACTTTGCAGAGATGCATTGTGTTTGCTGACCACATCTTAAATTCCCTCTAACTGATCATATTGCTGTCACTGAATTGAAAATTTGAGAACTCTCTGGATTTCTAACCTCTTTCCCACAGTAAAGAGTATGGGAAGTTCATCTAGTAGAATACAGCAGGCTATTCCTTGGCATTAGGAAGACTCATGTCTCAACATTTTAATTCTTTTTCAATGTGACCTTTTCCTACTTCTTCAGATTTCTAATACCTACCTCCCTTCTATATATTCTGAGATCCTGTGACTCTGGCTTCCTTCCTATTCCTCATTTTAAGACCCTCCATCTCCCAACTCCATTTTCACTGTCTCCTCCACGCCTGGAACTCTCTTCCTCCTCATTTCCAATGAGTGGTTTCCTTACCTTCTTGCAAATCTCAGCTAAAAGCCCTGCAAGAAACTTTTCCTAGCCCCTTTTAATCTCAGTGACTTCCCTTGGAGACTATCTCCAATTTATCCTGAATATATCTTGTTTGTCCATGGTTGTTTGCAGGTTGACTGCTATCACACTGTAAATTCCTTGAGAGTAATGATTCTTTCTTTCTCTTTCCTCCCTCTCTTCTCCCCCTCTCACCCTCCAGTGCCTAATACTGTGGTTATTACATAACATGTACGTAATAAACACCTTGTTAAATAAGACTCAAGATCATAACTCTGATAAATTCTTTTTGACCTTCAGCATACTTCAAGCACTTAATGTTAAGTTAATGTACAGATCCCTTTAATATTCTTTCCTGTTATTTTTTAAAGTGAATATCATAGTCTCATTTGTTTCTAAGACAGATATAAATGGGACATAAGAAAATCTTCCCATTACCGCTCATCACTGTTCTCCAGTTCTCATTTTTAAATTCCATGAATTTATGAGTGTAATGTAATGAATTATCAAAGAAAGTGATTGTTTCACTAGCACGGGGACTAATAGTCCCAAGGATTTAAAAAATAAGCATAAAAGGACAATTTCCATTAAGGAAATGCATAAAATTATAAATAGTTCATCAATAACTTCCTGTTTATCAATAGTAATTTCTTTAAAATTGTCCCCAACATATTGACTTTGACCAATAAGCAGAAGTCTGCTTAAGAATCAATGGGTGTTTTGCTGAGTAAGGAGGCCTGACTTTGCCTATTAAGCTTGCTGTAATGTCCCATTAACTTTTTGATCACTATAAAACTTTTAGCATATGTTTTACCAAGCCAAATTGTCCTGTTGGCAATTTAAATTGCTCTTAAGCAGTGATAAATTCACCATAGAGCTGGCCTTGCTATTTAAAGTGCATTTATCAATTAAAAACATGTATTCTATGCATTATTTGACATAACTATTCAGGAATATTTAAAATCTGAATTTACTCTAGCACAACTTTTTTTGATTTGGCAATACAACTGAATAGAACATTGGCAAGGAAGTCAGTATGAGCTTTATCACTATCTTGCTGTGTGACCTTGGACAACTGATGTTCAGTTTCCTTATGTGCAAAATGAAGCAATTGGACTAAATTGGACTAAATAAGCTCTACTATCTCTTCCAAATCTAAGATTCTTTAACAGGATTAAACTATAGAATTAACATAATAGTATTAAAATGTTGGACAAAATGATGTTAAGTTCTTAAACGAAGATACAGAAACAAGAAAAAAGTACTAGATTGATGAAGATGCATGTTTTGACAATTTTATTCCTTTGTTGTTATTGGATTATGTTGTTACATTTCAAAATTCCAATTTTGATTGCAAAGCATAATTATATAGTCTCTCATATTGAGGTGGGGGTTGGGGACCTCTGGTCAGCTATCAATCTTGTTTTACTTTACTATGAGCCAACTAGTGACTAGCTGAGCTTTTAGCTCTTTAATTGCTGAGCTCCTGCCCTGGGACTCTAGTGTCCAGATTGGTGAGCCTCAAATGGCTCCTAAACCATGTTTCGTTTTAACCCTCCAGCTACCTTCTTGTCATCTGTCCTGCCACAACTTGAGTATGCTCCATACCTCTCTTCCTCACTGCTTTCTATTTTTGCAACCATAATAAGATATCAATACTGCCACTTCTACCAGAAAAGATATCAACCTGCTCCCCTATAGATTTCCTCATCATCCTTGTAACTTTTTAACTAAAATATTCCTCCCTGGACACCATTCCCTTGTATGTGTTGTCTTTCCCTATTAGAATAAATTCTTTGAAGGTTATATTGTGTTAGATTTTGTATTTGTATCTCTAGGGCTTGGCACAATACTTGTCACATAATAGGCATTTATAAATACTTTTTTTTTCACTTATTCATTCATTACTTTTTCCAAGAAATAACTGTTTCTGAATAATTTTCAGAGATGAAAAATAAATTAATGCCTTAACTAAATGACTCATTAAGCTTTTTCAGCCATCAATAATTATTTATACAAAACAATGAGCACAAAAATGAAACTAACAAAAATATTCTTTGACTAGAATGAGTCCTTAAAAGAAAAAATATAAGTTATGCATACATTTTGAAAACTGCTTAATAAATATACATTTGAAAATTCATACAATTCTTAGTACAATTACACAGAGGAGTGGATTTTTCTATAATGTAGGATATTTTGGCATAATTCACAAAAATTCACAAAAATAATTAGTTGACTAAAATAATCTGATGTGGATACTTGGCAAAAAGGCAAACAAAACAGCTATATGAATGCAGATTTTTGTATTTTGGCATTGCATGGAGTTTTGACTCAGTAGATTTTCCTTTCATTTTGGTACATAGTCTAATACTTATTGTCTTTAATCTTTCTAGGATGAGATAAATTTTATTTATATGCAGTCTAGTGAATCCCCTCATCTGAAGTAATCTTTGGGTTTATTATACAATTGCACAAGTACAAAAAATATAAAATAAGCATTTTTATACAACTACAAAGACTATAAATGAGCTATAATTTTCTACTGGTTCCAGGGCAACATCTTTAAAAATAAAATTTTTATAGATATTTTTGGGTTGTATTTTAACATTATTTTAATTTTCTTCCATTATCTTTTCCTCTCTCTTTCCAAAAAGCCATTCCATTTAATATTTAATATTTTTAAAGACAAAAAATAAAAAGCAAAAAACCCATCTGATCAACATATCAAAAAAGCCTGAAAATATATCTAATATTTAACATTTGTGGATCTCTTCTGCTAAGAAGTGGGGTGAAGAGTCTCTTTTTATATTTCTTCTTTTGAATCATGCTTTTTCATTATGATTTTCCAGGGTGAGATTATTACTTTTCAGGTGATTCATTTGTTCATTCACTCACAAGCATTGATAAAGCTTCTACATACTGGGGATAAAAAACAAATAAAAAGCTAGTCCTTTTCCTCAAGAAGTTTACATTCTACTTGAAGGGGTTACATGATATTTAAACAGCTAAGTAAATGCAAGGTAATTTGAGGAGGGAGAAAACATGATAATGATGATGTTCTATAAAGGCTTCCCTATGAGATGGTACCTGATTTAGGCATTGAAGAACCCTGGATATTCTCTCTGTCTGTCTGTCTGTCTGTCTCTCTCTCTCGTTCTCTCTCTCTCTCTTTCTCTCTCTCTCTCTCTCTCTCTCTCTCTCTCTCTCTCTCTCTCTCTCTCTCTCTATATATATATATATATATATATTATGTATATATATTCTGATAAACAGCAAAGGAGAGGAAGAAATGTATTCCAGGAATAGGGTGTAAAGGCAACAAAAACCAGATGTGGAATGCTGAATTTGGGGAATAACAAATAGGCCAGTTAGTCTAGATCACAGAGTATATGCAGGTGAATGATGTGAAAAATGGAAAGCAAGGTGGGAACCAGTGTGTAAAAGTCTTTAAATGCCAAGCTGATGAGTTTGTGATTTATGAAAGATTCTTAGTCAGATCCATGCTTTTTAGAGGCAGTTACAGAGATGAAGAACTACAGAAGGAATACAGTACAAGCAGGAAGACCTAATAATTATGATGCTAATAATAATAATTATCATTTTTAATGGTTTGCAAAGTGCTCTACAAAAACTAGCTCAGTTTATCTTTGTAGCAACCCTGGGAATTTGTTACTATTTTTATCTCCCTCTTTTTTTAGTAGATGAGGAAACTGAGGCAGATAGAGGTTTTTACAGTAGTTCATATATTTATTATTTTAATCTCAAAGCTACTGTTCTAGTTTATTGTATATCACTAGAATTTTACTAAGGGACATATTAAAACATATGCAATAGTTAGCTTGAGTGCCTCTTTACAGTATAGCAATTTTCCCAACTCTAATCTCAGTGCCCAACGGAACTATGCTTTTGTATTATATAATGCATTGAGGTGGTTAAGGTTTCTTTTTTTCCCTGTGTTTTCCCTGTTATTCATTTTAAGCTTTTTTTTTTTTTTTTTTTTTTTTTTTTTGTACTTGCATAAAAATAATGGAGTCAGGAAGACTTTACAGGGAATGAAGAGTGCAATTTGCCCATGGTTTGTATTTCCCCTGAGATTTTGAGTTAAAACCCAGGCATGTACATTCAAATAATTTATATATATAGCACAATAGACACTTAATAAATGCTTTCCCACTCATTCAGTCATCTTTTCATTCATCCATCATAGGCTATGTAGTCAATTTTCAGGGAAATACAAAATGTAGTGTTAAAATAACATAAAGTATAATTTTCAGACTTTCTCCTTGTAAGATTAATCTAAGTTCAGAATTCGTATTCAACCAGCACAGACTTAGTAGAAGTGAGAACTAGTTTATTACTGCTCAGAAACTTGTAATAGAGAAACAATACACCACTTAACAGAGGCTGTTATCACAATTATAACAAAAACAGACAGACAAACAGGGAACATACATCATCACCATTTGGGAAACATCAACTTCTGATCTTTCTGGCTGGAGGACCCCCAAATCTACAGAGCTGGCCTGAGTCAATTCTGGAGAGGAAAACAAATCTCAAGCAAGGCATCCCTTTCTGAGTGAAGCTCCCAAGTCTCTACCCTATCATGGGGTTTATATAGGCTGAGACCAAAGAAGGCACTATGCCAGTATTATTATGTGATATATAACTCCCTTGGACAGAACAGATTCTCACATATGGGGACTTCCATCAAGGGGAGTAGTTCATTCATTCCCTTAAAGCAGCTGGTTTCACTCAGGGAATTGGCCAAGTTTCCCCGGGTGAAACCCATGGCAAAGCTCAAAGAAAGGTCTTAAATCAAGCCCAAGGAAAAATGGTCGGCTCTTTCTGTGCCTCCCAGTGTCTTATCAAATAATTGCAAGCATATTCTCATGTTCTCAGTACAAGGTTATACAAAGGGACTTGGCTGATATTCACTGAGATTCCTTATCATCATAGAAAATATTCTAAGGACATGGCTGAGACTTACTAAAATTTCTTGCACTCACATTTGATTTTTTTTTTTTTTAGGTATTATATTGGTTCAAATCTTCTAATTAGAAGTAATTGTCAAGGAGAATCAGATGGTCTCTGAAGACCCTTAGAAATTTTTTAGTCAATACATTTTTACCTTAGCATAGAATTTGGTATAAAATAAACTTGTTTAAGGCCCAGAACGTCTTTAGTTACTAGAAAGACTTCATTTTATAATATCACATCACCTATGTTATAGCCTAAAATATTGCCAATGCCATATAGCACCAACCTATAATAAGCACTTAATAAATGCTTGATGACTGATTGTTGACCCTTTGCCTACCAAGGAGACTTACTGTCTTGTCAACTAGGATAAATTGGGATTGTTTAAGAATATCTAGGGTAGTGATGGGTGGAATTGATAGGGCACTTGGTTTAAGTCAGTAAATCTGGCCTTAGGTACTTATTAGTTGTTTGATCTCTAGCAAATCACTTAATCCTGTTTGCCTCATTGGTAAAGTGAACTGTAGAAAAAAAATACGCTAAGTTCTTCAGTATCTTGCCAAGAAAACCCCTAATGGTATCATGAAGAACTTGAGGAGACTGAAATGACAGAACAACAATGACAATTTTTGAAATGAGTTAGAGGCTGTAATCAGTAAGAAATAGTGATATCTGTATGACCAAATGTGGTTCCAAAAACCATACCAATTGGTAGAATCAGATGAAGTACTAATATGAACCCGGAAGCCCCTGCTTTTTGATCTTTGAGATACAGGGCTCAGGACTGTGAGAAAAGAATTCCTTTTAGGAGAATAAGAATTGTAATACTTAGTAAATATAGCAGAATAAATGGAATAAGATGCTCTTTTTCAAGGTTGTCACTTCAGTTTTTCTTTTTTAAAATTTTTGCAAAGGACCAAGTCCTTTCTCTTGTACTATTTGCTTTATTTTCTTTTGTTACAGGATCATAAGACTGATTGAGTCTAAGGTTCTTTATCATCAGCAACTTAACTTGAGTTAGAATGGAAAATTGAGTATAATTCCTGACTTTTACATGGCAGTTTAAAGTGTGCAAAACACTTTATTTTTTGACCATAGTGACTCATAAGACCATTTATATATATTTTCTTATTTGAGCTTTATAACAATCCTGTTGGTTAGGTGCTATTATTTTTCCATTTTACATGAGGAAAGGGAAAGAGCACTAACTCTGAAGTTAGAAAACTTAGGTTCAAATCTCACTTCTCATACTTATTATTTGTGTGACTGTGGGTAAATGATTTAATCTCTCTGGGCTTCAAGGTTTCTTCATCTTTTAATATGGGGTGATTGTATTAGATGGTAGCAGAATTTCCTTCCAGTTCTCTTTTATGATTTTGTGAGGCTTGAAACTTGCCCATAGTTAGAAAATATTTGAAACAGGATTTAAATTCAGGTCTCTCTTGTCTCCAAGTTGGTTGTTCTTTTCCCTCTCTCAGAATGAAGCCTCTATCATCAACAAATACAAAAAGTAAGAAGTATTAAGTAATAAATACTTAAATACCCATGTCTACTTGACAAGAAAAAGCTTTTTTTAAAAATTTCCACTTGATAGTATTGTATTTTTTCCAGTTATATGTGGAAGTTTTCAACATTTACTTTTACAAGATTTGAGTTCCAATTTTTTTCCTTCTCTCCCTTTTCCCCAAAATGGCAAGCAATCTGATATAGATTATCCTATTAACACTTTCCCATATTAGTCATATTGTAAAAGAAAAATCAGAATAAAAAGAAATAACTACAAGGAAAAAAAAAAAGCAAAAATGTCAATCTGGTAGGTGGTAGATGGTACCTCAGGATTGTTTTAATTTATATATGTTATTTCTCTAATCAACAGTGATTTAGAGCATTTTTTCACATTATTATACATAGCTTTAATTTCTTCATCCGTTCTTCAACCATAAAAGCAAAGCTTCTTTATTCTCATTAATACTTTTGATGTATGAGATGGGAGTGTGAAATTCATGATCAAAACTAGGGAAGTTATTACTGTATTGATATATTTTTAGGTACTGTATAGTTTAGTAGGGAAAATGCTTTACTTAGACTCAGGGAGATGGGTTCAAATTCCAATTCTGATACTAGTTATGTAGTGTAGGACAAGTTGATTAATGTTTTAGAGCTGTAATTTTCCTCATCTTTTCCCGTATGAACTAACTGAACTCTGAAGTAACTACTGTAGAATTAAATAAGTTAGCATACGTAAAATGCTTTGTGAACCTCAAAGTGTGGTAGAGGAAATTCCAAAAGTTCAGTTTAGAGTCACAATAGCTTTAAACTGCACTGATTTGGGACACCCAGTATATGTTCTAATCACTCTCATTACTTCACAAGGTTTTCATGAATTTCAAATGAGAATATATGTAAATTGTGTGGTAAGCCTTAAAGTGCTCACAAGGTGATCAGAAAAAGTGATACAAGGATACTCCCAAAGCCTCTCCTAAGAACTTTGGAATTGATTGTGTGACACGGGAGACACTGGCACAGGACTGCCCAGCATGGTGTGCACTTATCAGAGAAGGTGCTGTGCTCTGTGAGCAAAGCAGAACTGCAATAGCTCAAAAGAAATGGGAGATGCACAAATTTAGACAATCCACCCCAAAGATTCATATGGACTTTTTATGCCTGACCTGTGGTAAAACTTTCTGAACTCATATTGATCTGATCAGCCACAGTTGAACACACTGTAACTTGATTCTAGCATAGTTATAGTTCTTTTTAGTCTTCTTCAAGAATGAATGACAATAAATATATAAATTTCTCTTCCCTAGAATCAAACCTTATTAAGAGTGGAGAACATGTTCTATTTAATCTGAAATAAGAAAAAAATGATTCTTTCTTTCTGAAAAGAATAAGATAATTTATTCATTCATTTCAGTTATGTGCATTGCCATTTCTTTCTCCAACTTATTTTTCACAGATGAGGAAACCGAGGCAAATGGATTAAATGACTTGTCCAGAGTCATGTAATTAGTGAATGAGGTGAGATTTGAAATTAGGTCTTTCTGACTTTAGACCTGGCACTTTATCTATTATGCCATGTAGCTGCCCAGGATATTATGAAAAAGAATACTATTCTGAGATCATATTAATATTTCCCCAAACAACTGATTGTAAACTTTAATCAGTAATCTAATTTAAAAAAAAACCCACCTCTTAATCACACACAGCACAACAGCAACAAACAACACATAATAATAATGATAATTGTAATAATGGTAATAATAATAAGCTTTTATATAACATCTAATAAATACATGATAGAAACTGTGCTGGGCACTTTTCAAATATTATTTAATTTGATCCTCACAATACTCATAGGAGGGAGGTGCTGTTATTACCCCTATTTTATAATTGAAGAAACTGAGGCAAACAAATGTGAAAGGATTTAACTCAAGTTACATAGCTACAGCTACAGTATACAGTAAGTATCTGAAGTGGAATTTGAACACAGGTCTCCCTGATTCCAGAGCTAATATCCATTCCATTACCTAGTGGCTATTTGTATATTTGGGATTATATAAACTAGATACCCAGATTCTAAAATAAAATTTTCAATTTTTTCATCTAGTTTGGGTATTACTTGTTTAACCCCCCCCCCAACCTTGCCCAACCCCTCCCCCCAAACATTATACAATGACATTCATTTCTTTGATAATTACTAAACAGGGATTTCCTAGTCCATTTTCATATTGGGACCAAACTGGTGATCCTGATACATTTTTATCCATTCCTTTGAGATCTCCTTAAGCTTCATTGTTTCTTGAACACAGATCATTACTATAGCTTGCTTTCACCCAACAGGTATCTCTCCATTATTTTCTGGGATATTCATAACTTTGAATCATTGAAGACTGTGGTGGATCTAAATTCATAAGCATCTATGATCTGAAATATTGGAAAAGAAAGTGAGCTGGTCACATAGGGAGAACAGAATAACAGAGGACAGTCTATGTATCCACAAAGTCAATCAACCAAAAGAACCCCAAACATTTATTAGAGAAAAACAGGAATGTGGAACTAGTTCAAGCTTACTATAGTTCATTAAATTATTAGTGTGAACATTTACACTTTGAAAATCAACAAATACTACAAATCAGGGTCTTATTATTTTGATTGTTTGGAATCAAGAAAGCAGTAGAGAAATGTTAACAGCAATACAGATTGAACTTAAAAGTGCATTTTTATTAGAGTTTGTTATTAAAAATTTATCAGCATACCACGGGGGAAAGACCTCTAATATCCTGGAAGATCTTTTAATTTAATATTAATATTGGGTGTAGAGAATGCCCCAAAATAGAAAAACATGGATGGGTTGGGTTCTGCATTAATAAAGGGAAGATATACACTAATGAGATCACAATTCCATTGGTGTATTAAAATGCTTGTGATCCTGAGTATTTTCTAGTTGAATTTTAAATTTTGTTGGTAGATTAAGGAGTAAAAAATATTCAGTAGAAATAAGACTGGTATGAAATAACACTGTAGAGATTTTTCCTTTAGCAAGATAAATATGAGATGAAGGGATTGACTGGGAATCCAGACTTTAATGTTTCTTTCTCTTCCTTAGTTTTCATGAATTTCAGATGTTTTTACTGCTTTCCTAACTTTATATATTTATTTGTGAGATTATAAAATGTATCATTAAAAGTTGAAATAAAGTCATCTATCTATCTATCCATCTAAGACTTGCTTGGATTTTACTACTCATTTTTTCACTTACATAAAATTTAGAATGGATAATGAAATTATATACATAAAATGCTTTGAAATTTTTGGAATAAAAGTATAAGAAATATAAATTGTCATCCCAATAGTTTTTAAAGATCTATTTTGCCTATTTTAGCCACTAGATGGCAAGCATGTTATGTATAATTAGACCTAGTAGGATCAGATTTATTTAAAAATATTTATTAAAAAATAGTTCCTTAATATAGGTGGTAGTTCTGGACCAAGTTGTAGGTCAATTCTTTGGTGTATGATATGTGTAAAGTTTAACAGAGATTATATTGGCCAGGACCATGTTGGAATCCAGGATGATGCATAAAAAGGACTACTAGATAGGTTTAAAGGACAAAACAGACAATAACTTTAATAATATAGTGTTTGACAAACCCAAAGACCCCAGTTTTTGGGATAAGAACGCATTATTTGACAAAAATTGCTGGGAAAATTGGAAATTAGTATGGTAGAAACTAGGCATTGACCCACACTTAACCATACACCAAGATAAGGTCAAAATGGGTTCATGACCTAGGCATAAAGAATGAGATTATAAATAAATAGGAAGAGCATAGGATAGTTTACCTCTCAGACCTATGGAAGAGGGAGGAATTTATGACCAAAGAAGAACTAGAGATCACTATTGACCACAAAATAGAAAATTTTGATTATATCAAATTGAAAAGTTTTTGTACAAACAAAACAAATGCAGACAAGATTAGAAGGGAAACAATAAACTGGGAAAACATTTTTACAATCAAAGGTTCTAATAAAGGCCTCATTTCCAAAATATATAGAGAATTGACCTAATTTATAAGAAATCAAACCATTCTCCAATTGATAAATGGTCAAAGGATATGAACAGACAATTCTCAGATGAAGAAATTGAAACTATTTATAGACATATGAAAATATGCTCCAAATCATTATTAATCAGAGAAATGCAAATTAAGACAACTCTGAGATACCACTACACACCTGTCAGATTGGCTAGAATGACAGGGAAAGATAATGGGGAATGTTGGAGGGGATGTGGGAAAACAGGGACACTGATACATTGTTGGTGGAATTGTTAACACATCCAGCCATTCTGGAAAGCAATTTGGAACTATGCTCAAAAAGTTATCAAACTGTGCATACCCTTTGATCCAGCAGTGTTTCTACTGGGCTTATACCCCAAAGAGATACTAAAGAAGGGAAAGGGATCTATATGTACCAAAATGTTTGTGGCAGCCCTGTTTGTAGTGGCTAGAAGCTGGAAAATGAATGGATGCCCATCAATTGGAGAATGGTTGAGTAAATTGTTGTATATGAATGTTATGGAATATTATTGTTCTGTAAGAAATGACCAGCAGGATGAATACAGAGAGGACTGGTGAGACTTACATGAACTGATACTAAGTGAAATGAGCAGAACCAGGAGATCATTATATACCTCAACAACGATACTGTGTGAGGATGTATTCTGATGGAAGTAGATCTCTTCGATAAAGAGAGCTAATTCAGTTCCAATTGATCAAGGATGGACAGAAGCATCTACACCCAAAGAAAGAACATTGGGAAATGAATATAAACTGCTTGCATTTTTGTTTTTCTTCCCAGGCTATTTTTACCTTCTGAATCCAATTCTCCCTGTGCAACAAGAAAACTGTTCGGTTCTGCACACATATATTGTATCTAGGATATACTGTAACCTATTCAACATGTAAAGGACTGCTTGCCATCTGGGGGAGGGGGTGGAGGGAGGGAGGGGAAAAATCGGAACAGAAGTGAATGCAAGGGATAATGCTGTAAAAAATTACCCTGGCATGGGTTCTATCAATAAAAAGTTATTAAAAAAAAAAAAAAAAAGGACTACAAGACCTAGTCAAAAGATCTCAGTTTGAGCTTTTGCTCTACCACATCTGGTTGATTTATCTTGGATATATTATTTAATCTTACTTAATTTCCTTACCTGCAAAAATGAGGAAGTTAGATTAAAATGATCTCTGGATCCCATCAAGCTCTAAAGCTATAATTCTATGATCTAGCGATTTGAACTTAGGCAAGTCATTTTATCTTTCTGACTCAGTTTTCCTACATGGGAGCCAATAAAGTAATGCATAGATAGTGCTTTATGACTGGAAAGTGCCATGTACATATAAGCTATTATCATAATTATTCCTCTATGAAATCGCTAGTCTGATGCCTTATTACAATGTGGAGGTAATCTTGGCCAGTAGATCAGAAGTTGAAGCAGACCCTCCCAAATTGCATAGGCTTTATGTATGGTCCTGACAATGAACTGAGATCAATCTGGACAAGTTCACAGTAGAGAGTGGTCTATGAAGTGATAAGTATTTTTGTTCACAGTACCTAATAAAACTATCTATTAAAGAGTGGAGAGTCTCTGATCTTTGTCAGTGTATGTATTGCCCATATGGATGAAATGACAGCTATTTTTATTGTTATCAATCAAATTTCTAGGTGCTCAATTTAACTGAACAAAACTTACCTAGGGTCACACAGTTATATAAAATGTGTACCAGGAGAAAACTATTGATATGAATGGCCCAAGATTATTTTGGAGATGTTTAAATTTCTCTAGATATCTAACTCCTTTACAGGAGAAATCTGGGAATGTTATGATTTGACATTCCCAAATGATAACTTTAGCTCCCCTTATAAGCTCTCATACAAGGCTTTAAGCATAGAATAGGTTTTGTTTACACAATAAAGGACACAAAAAAAATTTCCCTTGAGTTTGTAAGGACTTGGCAATACCCTTATACTGTTACTCAGAAACCTATGATGTTCTGGTAAATTGCAATATTGCTATGAGTGCACTTCTATTAAGGAGGAGAGATTGAGTGATTTCTCTCATCACTCATCATGGTTACTCTGCCTTGTGCTTAGCAGTGGCTCTGCTTCTGGCCAATGTCTATTGCTTCTTTATTCATTGTTCTCCTCTTCTAGACAGTTTATGTGCTTTCTCACTGTTCCATTGTGAAATTCTGTTTCTCAAACTTCACTCTCCTTTAAAGACTAACATTATGGATTCTTTTTCCCACTTGCTGGTTCTCCTTTTGCAGGTGTTTTCCAGCAGACATTCCCCTTTCTTGGAGTTGGTATCAGTCCTTGAATAGTTGGACTATCGTAGTCTTAGTTGGAATCCTTCTGGATGATATTATAGCACCTGGATTTTCCTTGTAAAAAGATAAAAATTAGGGGAGAGAGAGATAAGGAAGGAGTGGATTCTAGATTTGTGGGATTATTAGCCCCATGATCCTGGGCAAGTCAATTAACCTCTTTCAGCCTCAGTTTCTCCACCTGTAAAATGAGGACAATAATAGCACATTTGTCACAGAGTTGTTGAGAAGATGAAATAAGATAATATATGTAAAATGCTTTGAAAATCTACAATTGCCATATAAATACTAGTTTAATATAGAGTAGCATGATGCCATGATCAGATCTTATTTCAGATGAAGAAAGACTCTAAGGAAGAGAATCATGGCTTATTGCATGAGGTTAGAGGATGGAAGAATGTGACAGAAAGAAAAAAGAGGAGAAATATAACTGAACTAATTGAGACTAAGCAACATATATGAGACTTCCTGAAGAGGGGAGAACTACCCTCTGAGGAGGAAAATGCTTCTTGTCCTTTAAAAGAAGATGTGGATCCACAAGTGCTGTCATCAAGTGAAAGATCATCTCATAAAGGTCATAAGAATAAGAGGTTCATGGGGATTGTTGACTCTCTGCTGAGGGATATGAAGGCTTTTCTTTGTTGACCATATTACAACAATATGCTTCTGCCCAAAGCATAGCAACTTAAAATGTCTTAATGCTATGCCTTAACAGTAATTTTATTCTTCAAAAGCTTGAAGGAACTAACTACTCTCTTAGATTTGGCTCTATTTTTTCAAATCAATAAGCATTTATTAAGCAACCACTATATGCTAGGCTCAGTGCCAAGTTCTTCTTCTTCTTCTTCTTCTTCTTTTTTTTTTTTTGATTAAAGCCCTTTATTTTCAAAACATATGTATAGATAATTTTCAGCATTTGCCTTGCAAACTTTGTGTTCCAAATATTTTTTCCCTTCTCTTCCTCCCATCCCCTTTCCTAGACAGCAAGTCATTCAATATGCCAAACATGTGTAATTCTTCTATACATATTTCCACATTTATCATGTTGCCCAATAAAAATCAGATCGAAAAGGAAGAAAATGAAAAAAGAAAACAAAATGCAAGCAAAAATACAATAAAAAGGTGAAAATACTTTGTTGTGATACATATTTAATTCCCATAGTCCTCTTTCTGGGTACAGATGGCTCTCTTCATCACAAGACCATTGGAATTGGCCAGAATCACCTCGCTGCTGAAAAGAGCCACATCCATCAGAGTTGATCATCATATAATCTTGTTGTTGCTGTGTGCAATTTTCTCTCTGTTCTATTCACTTTACTTCACATCAATTCATATAGGTCTCTCCAGGCCTCTCTGAAATCATCCTGCTGATTGTTTCTTATAGAACAATGAAAAGGAACTGATTGCTGAGAAGTAGAATTAATGGGACTCTTGGGAAGAAGGGACCAGATAGAGTATATAGATGATGATAAGAATTGATGGAGAGAAAGCACAAATATCAAACTTTTATTTTGCTTCTACTTTTTTCTATTATACAGAATGATCTTTGGAATGGAAAGAGCAGAATGATAATGGTTAATGGGGAGGTAATACCCAAGTTATAAAAGAAAGTACCTGAAAGCTAGAGCCCACCTAACTGCTCTCAGTCCACCAGATGCAGAATGAATTGTATCTTGCATGGAGAAAGAACTGGCAAATGTGATTGCTTTGTGATCTTTGAAAGATCATGGAAATACTTTTTCACCAGGCTGCAATTCCGGTGAATACTCTTCCATTTTGCCCTAGAAAACACTTCATCTAGAAGATCACTTCAGCCCTAGAATTCACATATTGGAAGTACATCTGTCCTTATGACCCTTTCTTTTGATTGGATGGCTTCTTCAAGAATTTCCCTTTAAAGAAGGCACCCCAGGTAGCCATCTCTTCCTTTCTCACTGGGCTCACTAGGACTCACTAGAGTTTTCCTCATGTCCAGTACTTTCCTCCTTCCTCAAGTCCTTTTCATTTTCCTTATGCTGTTTTATTCTTTAGAACATACACTTTCTTTCATTCCTCCCTTTCCCTTTTCCCTTCCCTCCCCAATGTCTTTCTGCCTGTATTTGGATTTACACTGCTTAGCATAGTGCCAGCATGTTGTAAGCATTTCATAAATATACTTATTGACTGACTGCCTGAATGGGAGAAGTGCCACAAGACTCCAGAGAGGCAAATGTCCCAGTTTTCAAAAGAAGACAGAGAATAGAGTCTACAACATATAGGCCAAGGAACGTACTTTTTATTCCTGGAAAGATTATAGATATTCACTCTCCTTTCAGTAATACCATCCTTTTAATAATATATTCAAAAATTTTTAAAATGTGAGATGTGCAAATTTAGAGATATCTCTGCCAACTTGTGGTGGAGCCTTGCAAGTTTGTATTAGTTTGATCAGTCTCAGCTGACACATTGTACATTGATTGCAAGATAGTGATATCATATTGGTTCTCTTTGAGCACAAAGAATAACACCCAAGCTAGAATGTTGCTACTAGGAAAAAGAGTTCCTGACTTTTTTTTTTTTTAAGCATCGTTTCATATTGCTGCTCATCCCTTCATTGTCTTTTTACTTTGTTTTTAATTTTAAAAGATTTTTATTATTTAATTAATAATCATTTATGTTCTGTCCTCACATGATCCTACTCCAATCAAAAGGAAAACGAGGAGGCAGGCAGCCAGGTGGATAGGGAGTGAATAGAGAACTGACCATTGGAGATAGAAGGACTTGAGTTCTAATTGAACTTCAGATAAGTGTCTAGCTGTGTGACTCAGGGCAAATCACTTAGCACCAATTGCTCTACCGAAAAAAAGGAAAATAAAACTCTTGAAACAAATATATGTTGTCAAGCAAAATGATTGCTTTATTGTTCACTTCCAAAAATGTAAGTCTGATTTTGCATATTCATATTTAGTTCTTTATCTTTCTTTCAGAAGGAGGGTAGCATGTTTCATTGTTGGTCCTCTGGAATTGTGATTGATCATTGGGTTAATTAGAGATCTTCAGTTTTTCCAAACTTGTTTTTACAATGTTGCTGTTATAGTCTAAAATATTCTTCTGGTGCTGTTCACTTCTCTCTACATCAGTTCATCCAAATCTTCCAATGGTTTTCTGAAATTATAATCGTTTATCATTTCTTACAGCATAATAGTATTTCATTACCCACATATATCACAATTTATTCAGTCATCCCTTAATTGATAAAGATGTTTTAGTTTCTAGCTCTTTCTAGCTTTAGTCTTCTAGATCTTCTAACTACAAAAATGGACTGCTATGAATATATATATATATATATATATGTTTGCTGAGGCAGTTGGGGTTAAGTGACTTGCCCAGGGTCACACAGCTAAGAAGTGTTAAGTGTCTAAGGCCAGATTTGAACTCAAGCTCATCTGACTACAGGGATGGTGCTCTATCTACCTAGCTGTCCCTGCTATAAATATTTTTGCACATAAAGAAACTTCTTTTTTTGACCTCTTTGTATTACAAGCCTAATAGTGGGTCAGAAGGGAAGGCACAGTTTAGTAACTTTGGGGACATAGTACAGAATTGCTTTCCATAGTGGTTGGACCACATCATAGCTCCACCAACAACGCATTAATATTTCTGTTTTCTTGTAGCTAATCCAATATTTGTCATTTTCTTTTATGTCAACTTTGCTCATCTGAGTGAGACAAAACTTCAGTTTTTTAAATGAGTATTTCTCTAGTTATTAGATTTCTGCTCTTTCTTTCTTAATACTTACCTTGATTTCTAGGAATAATTCTCACTATTTTACTTTATGCCTATATCCAGAATATGGTAATCTTATTTGCAAAAGACCATTGTTGATTATATTTCTAGATCATATCATTTTGGAGAGTTGTTTTACACACACACGTACACACACATCTTGTATATAGTGTATGTATGTAGGTTTTCAAATAATGTCAGAAGGATATCATGCTAACTTGTACCTTTTAATCATTTTACTTTATAAAAACAAACTAATACAATATAATTGAAACAAAAATATTTATATATTAGTTCTAGAAGATTCTTTTATAATTCATCTATATGACAGGAATGAAAGTGTATACTCTAGGAACTTTTGTAACACTTTGGCTCTGCTCTACTTCCCTTTTCACTTCCCAAGTCATCAAGTATAGCTATATTAATAAATCCAGGCAGTTAGTCAGCAATTATATATTAAGCACTTACTGTGTGCTAGGTACTTTGCTAATCCAGCCAAATATATTTAAATAAAGGCTGAGTGCAATATCTGTTATAGTCACCAGTTGGTGCTCAAAACCCATAAACACCTGAGCTTTCCCCTCTGCCTATCTATACCCTGGACAAGTTGCTTTGCAGTGGGGTGGCAACCTCATTCAACCGGAAGCCCTCTGTAGCCTTAAGACTGAAGCTCAGAAACAGCCTTTTTGAGCCTTAGGGCATTAAATTTCAGTTTAGTCTGGGAAATGAAAAGAGATGTTGTTCATATGAGTGTTAAAATATAAAATCTACTGTTTATTTCTTAAATAAGAGCCCCCATATTTCTTAGGAGTTTTCAATTATTTTAGGTCATTTCCTATAAAATCCACACATTCAAACAGTATATCATGTTCACATAATTTTTAACAATATGTAAAAGACTGCAAAATCATGTATATAAACCATTTCTATTGTGCCTGAAACTTCTCAGAACCTATGAGATAATTCAATGTAGATGAGAAAATCCTGGATACTCATACTTCTGGTTCATGGAAAAAAAAAATGGAGAGGTGGGATAGACAAGAAAGAAAATAATCCTCGGGATAAATAGAAGATGGGGGAAAAAGAAGGAATGTGATCGATATTGGTGTTCTATAAATAAAAGTGATCTGCTATTCCTCTATTGCTCCTCTTCACTTTACTTTGTCTAGATCTGGGTCACTGTTTCTTACATTTTTTCCTTTTCATTCTCCCTTAAGATTCACCTTCAAAAGTTGACATTTGTTTTATTTGTGACTCTTTTTTTTCTTTGCCTCTTCTCTTTCTCTTTAAACCTTCTCTCTCCTCTTTCTTTTCCTGCCTATGTTCTTTTTGGGTTTATTATTTTTCTAAACCAGAGTCTTTCTGGGTGTGTATAAAATGTAAGGGTTCATTCAACCATACTTTGTTTAGTTCACATCAGAGTGAAGTTTATCTGCTCCTTATTCTTTTGATGTTTTGTATACTTTTCTTTTCATGTACCTTCTTCCTTATTTCTTTTTTGTTGTACTCCTTTCTCTGTCCCTTTTCTTTCATTTCTTAAAACCACAAAAAAATAGAACTAATTTATTCCCAGACTCATGTTTTTCTGATTTAACTTTCTCTGTGATTCTGGAAGACATTGGGATTCTGAAGGGATACTATCACTTCTCTTCCCATTAAGATGGAAATAGATCATCACTGTATAATAATAATAATAATAACAATGAACATTTATGTCACTGTGCTATACATTTTACAAATGTCATCTCATTTGATCTTTATAACATCACTGTGAGGTTAGTGCTATTTTTATATCTATTTTACAGATGCAGAAACTGAGGTTAAGTGAGCTTAAGGCTGGTAAAGTGTCTGAGTCCAGATTTGCACCTGCAGGTCATTATGACTCCAGGCCCAGTATTTGATCTATTGTAACACCTAACTACCTTTTTAAGTTTTAACCCTTTTCAAATGCTTAAATGTATTTACTTTTCTAGTTTTCCCTGGATTCCAGTGTTTGCATTTCAAAACTTCTATTCATCTCTGGACTCTTCATCAAGAATACTTGAAAGTCCTCTATTTCTATTAAAGGTCCATGCATTACTTTAGAATTAAATTTGCAGGGTAAATTAGTCTTATGTAAGCTTTTAATTTTTGACCTTTGGAATATTGTATTTTAAGATTTTACCTCTTATGGTTGTTTCAAAATAGCCTTTTGTGATGCTGACTAGGTTTCTTGGAGTTTGAACTCTTTCTGATTATTTGCAGTATTTTTCTTTGACATGAAAATTTTGGATTTAGGTTTTGACATATTAAGGAATTTTCAATTTGGGATTTGTTTCAGGAGATGATTAGTGGCTTCTTTCTTTTTTTTCACTTTGTTTTTGGTTTCTGATAGATCTGAATAATTTTATGACCTTGTAATATAGCATTCACCTTTTTTGGAGTTATAGTGTAGACAGTTTAGTGATTTTTAAATTATCTCTTCTTGACATGATTTATAGTGGCTTTTGATACTAAATACTATACATGTTCTTGCATTTAAAAAAAATCTTTAAAATTTGTTTTATTTTTTCTAGTTTTCTGTAGTCACTGAGTTCTGTTTGTTCCATTCTATTTTTTTTTTTTTTGAAGTAATCTGCTACTTGGGTAAGTTTTTTCATGTTTCATTTTAAGCTAATCATTCTCCTTCCATTTTTTTCTCCAGAGGTCTTATTGTATTTTTTAGTCTTTTGCTTCATTTTACCCAGATAACTTTTATGCCCAGGCCTATTTTTTTCTTTCTAAGCCTCTGTTTGTAGCTGTGGAATTAATTTCTTTTTGGGTCACTCTTGATTGATTTTATTATTTCATTGCCTTCCATATCTTCTATTTATGCATATTTCTAGCTTCTGTTCCTAGTTTGAGACTTTGTATCAGGGATACTCTTGTTCCCTTGGATAAGGTGGTCAGGCCCTGTTTGTCCTGATTTCTGTTTTCTGAGTTCTATTAATGACTACAACCCTCCTGCCCTCCTCTGCCTACCAGTGTATCTTTCATTGAGAGCACTGGCAAGTTTTAGGTTTTCCCTTGATTATCTTGAGAGAAAAACTTCATGATCTTTAAGATCTCCTATATCATCCTGATTAAAATATGCAGAAAAGAATTCTGTGGACTTCTGTTACCCCTGGAGCCTTCTTGATCAGAGAGCTGGCTGGCTTTCCTATTGTTTGGCTATATTTGTGCTGGCTTCTCTAATGGGATCCCACTCCTAAAATCTGCAAATCATGGCTGTCTTTTTGTGTAGTTCTGAGATGGATGAAGGTAATTATTGTTGGTTCCCTTTGGATTGCTTGACCATTATTTAATTTATCTCCCTTTTTAGACCTTTCTAGGCTATATGTGGAGGAACTGTGTTCTTCTGAGATCCTTCATGTTGCTATCTTGACTAGATATCCCCATCTTTTTCTGTTATCCCCCAGTGCCTAGCACTGAATTGAATTAAATTCTAGTTCAATGTTTACAGACAGGCATATACATATACATGTATACATATATGTATATATATCATATATAACTTGAAGGTCCTTCTGTCCCCAAATATCTTACCAGTTTCTTTAAATTCTTTATAATCATCAATATATATTTTTTTAAATTATTGAACTAAATAGAAAATAAGAAAAAAATAGAATAGAAAAAAGACAGAAAATAAAAAAATGAAACATTGTCATATGTCCAGCAGACTATCAGAGAGAATTCAATATATAAAACAGGAAATTTCCATTTCAAAAAAGCATATATAGTAATAGAAGAAATTATATTCACGAGTGTCCCTCTTTTCTTTGCTTCCTTGTAGGTTATTCTCTGCTGAGCAAAAGTGCTTTTAATTCTTTTTTCCCCCCTTTCATTTCCCCCCATCTTCCCTAATCCAAATTAAGGACAAATATATTTATATATACATATATATTATATATGCATATATATGTTTATATACACATTTATACCCCCATAGACCTCCCCACAGATCTATATGCATATAGACCTAGATATACTTAGATATATATATATATATATGCATATTCATTTACTCATATGTAAACATACCTCTAAAACAATAAGAATATAGCTGATATATAATATAGATTTCTCCCTTGATTGAATCTTTAAGTTTGACTTTGCCTAAGTGATAACTAGCTCTACTTTTTTTCCCCCTAGTAAATTCTACTCCTGATCCTTGTTGTAGTGTTTCTGTATATCTCTTCTTTCTTATCCTTGCTAACTCTTTTACTTTAATTCTGTTCTTTAACTTGTCTTGCTATACTTAACCTCCCCCAGTCCATGGATTTCTTCCTTATCTTTTCCTCCTCTTTTCTTTTATCTTTATTCCATTTCTATTAATCTACACACCTTATCCTACTCCTGTTAATCTAAACATTCTTTTGTATCCTCACTTTATCTTATACTATCCTTTCCTTCCCTTCTTTATTCCTTTCTATACACCTTATCTCACCACCATTACTCTACATACCCTTCTGTACCCCACTTTATCTTTTATCCTTTGCCCATTAATTTATCCCTTGTCCCGCTGGCCATAAATCTACACATTCTTCTGTACCCCACCTTATCCTATTCCTTCCCCTATCTCTCCTTCCCTTCTTTCTTTCTTTCTTTTTTTTTTTTTTAATTATAGCTTTTTATTTACAACCCTTATTTCTTTATAGATTTTGGAGGGTGCTAACCTCTAAATGGTATATATATATATAGTTCCTTATTTAACCTATTCCCAATGTGAGTAGGTTTTCAGAATTATAAACCCTTCTCTCTCCTCCAAAGCCTGTTTCTAGTCTTCCTCTGCACCTCATTGTCTAACACAATTACTATTTTTACCTTTTCTTAGACAGTTTTTCTTTTTAGAGTCAGAGCATAGTCAACTCTGCCTCTTTCTTTCTTTCTTTCTTTCTTTCTTTCTTTCTTTCTTTCTTTCTTTCTTTCTTTCTTTCTTTCTTTCTTTCTTTCTTTCTTTCTTCCTTCCTTCCCCTTTCTTCTTTCCTTCCTTCCTTCCTTCTTTCCTTCTTTCCTTCCTTCCTTCTTTCCTTCTTTCCTTCCTTCCTTCTTTCCTTCTTTCCTTCCTTCTTTCTTTCTTCCTTCCTTCTTTCCTTCCTTCCTTCCTTCCTTCCTTCTTTCCTTCTTTCCTTCCTTCCTTCCTTCCTTCCTTCCTTCCTTCCTTCCTTCCTTCCTTCCTTCCTTCCTTCTTTCTTTCTTTCTTTCTTTCTTTCTTTCTTTCTTTCTTTCTTTCTTTCTTTCTTTCTTTCTTTCTTTCTTTCTTTCTTTCTTTCTTCCTTCTTCCTTCTTTCCTTCTTCCTTCCTTCCTTCCTTCTTTCGTTCTTTCTTTCTTTCTTTCTTTTTTTCTTCTCCCTTCCTTTCTTTGTCTCCCTTCCTCCCTTCCTTCTTCTCTCTCTCTCTCTCTCTCTCTCTCTCTCTCTCTCTCTTTCTTTCTTTCCTTCCAGTTTGGGGATTTTTTTCCCTTTCTTTTCTTATTTTTTTATTATAGCTTTTTATTTACAAGATATATGCATGGATAATTTTTCAGCATTGAACCCTTGGAAAACCTTCTGTTCCAACTTTTCCCCTCGTCTCCCCCACCCTTCCCCAGATGGCAGGTAGACCCATACATGTTAAATATGTTAAAGTATATGTTAAATACAATATATGTATACATATTTAAAAAGTTATTTTGCTGCATAAGAAAAATCGGACTTAGAAATAAGGTAAAATTAACCTGAGAAGGAAATCAAAAATGCAAGTGGACAAAAACAGAGGAATGGAAATGTTATGTTGTAGTTCACACTCATTTCCCAGAGTTCTTTCGCTGGGTGTAGCTGGTTCTCTTCATTATTGAACAAATCTCATCCTGCAGTATTGTTGTTGAAGTATATAATGATCTCCTGGTCTTGCTCATTTCACTCAGCATCAGTTCATATAAGTCTCTCCAGGCCTTTAGAGTGGCTGGATCTGTTCATAATTCTACCAACAATGTATTCATGTCCCAGTCCCAATCTTTCTTTTGAGCTCCCCAATTACTGATGTCCATCTTAAACATATGGTATGCATCTCCACATAAAAACCATAAACAATTTGTCCACATTAAGTTCCTTGAAGTTAATCTTTGATATTGGCTCTTATATGTTGAGTTTTCTATTGTTTGTATTTGGTTGAGAGAAAGTCCTGAAAATCTGCAAGTTCATTGAATGTCCATTTTTAAAATTCAATATTATAGATAATTTTGTTGAATGTAATATTTTTGGCTCCAGGCCTATTTCTTTTGATTGCCAATATATATGATACCAGGTTAAATTGCCTTTTTCTTTGTTCTTACAAAAATTTCTCTTTGATCTGGAGGTTTCAGAATTTGACAATAATATTCCTATGTATTTTCCACAAAGGATCTCTTTGAAGTAGTGATTATTGGATTTTTTTCTATTTCTACTTTCCCTGGATGTTCTATCACTCCAGGACAATTTTCTTGGATTATTTTTTGCATTCTTGTATCAATATTCATTTTTTGGTCACAGTTTTCAGGTAGTCCAATTTTTCTTATATTTTCTCTTCTTGATATGTTCTCTAGATCTGTTATTTTTCTTATGTTTCACATCATGTTCTATTTTTTTCATTCTTTATATTTTGTCTTGTTATATCTTGATCTCTCATAACTTTATTGGCTTTTCCTTGCCTAATTTTGATTTTCAAAGAATTATTTTCTTCTTTAAGACTATCTCCTTTTTGGACCTGTATGTGCCAAAATGTTTGTGGCAGCCCTGTTTGTAGTGGCTAGAAGCTGGAAAATGAATGGATGCCCATCCATTGGAGAATGGTTGAGTAAATTGTGGTATATGAACGTTATGGAATATTATTGTTCTGTAAGGAATGACCAGCAGGATGAATACAGAGAGGACTGGCGAGACTTACATGAACTGATGCTAAGTGAAATGAGCAGAACCAGGAGATCATTATATACCTCAACAATGATACTGTTTGAGGATGTATTCTAATGGAAGTGGATCTCTTCGATAAAGAGAGCTAATTCAGTTTCAATTGATCAAAGATAGGCAGAAGCAGCTACACCCAAAGAAAGAACACTGGGAGATGAATATAAACTGCTTGCATTTTTGTTTTTCTTCCCGGGTTATTTATACCTTCTGAATTCAATTCTCCCTGTGCAACAAGAAAACTGTTTGGTTCTGCACACGTATATTGTATCTAGGATATTCAACCTATTGTATTGTAACCTATTCAACATGTAAAGGATTGCTTGCCATTTGGGGGAGGGGGTAGAGGGAGGGAGGGGAAAAATCGGAACAGAAGTGAATGCAAGGGATAATGTTGTAAAAAATTACCTTGGCATGAGTTCTATCAATAAAAAGTTATTTAAAAAAAAAAAAAAAGACTATCTCCTTTTCTAGTTGGTTAACTTTTTTTCATAATCTTTTTGTTTTTCTTAAATGGTTTTTAATTAATTTAATTTTTAGTTTTCTCAATCTCTTTCATTTGATTTGTAAAGTCTTTTTTTGTTTTTCTATAAATTCTCTCTGGGTAGGGAGCCATAACTATTACTTTTTGGGTAGAAGAAGCTTTTTCTCACTTCAATGTTCTTCTCTGAAGATGAACCCTGGCTTTCCCTATTCCCATAGTAAGTTTCTATAATTGGGTTCTTTCTTCTTTGCCTGTTCATTTTTTTTTTTTTTAAATGAGAAGTATTATTGTAAGTACCTCTAATTCTGGGGTGGGAGGAGGATGGTGCCTCTAGCTTCAGTTCAGCTCTCCCTTCTGACCTGGAACCCTCAACCAAAACTCCCCTTCCCCTCCTGCAAGTGCCCATAGCCAGTAGCATTCCTGCTCTACTGCTTCTGTATTCACCCAATATACTGGTTTCTTCTCACCCAGGGCTATGTCTCAGCAGCACAGCTGGGCCTGGTGTTCCTAACCATCAAAGGTTCCCTCAAGTATTCCTGTACTCAGATCCCCAAATCAGAATGCTGTTCAGGAGACAAAAGTTTCTATGATTCCATCTGAGGTTCCAGCCAAATCCATGAGGAGTCCCCACTTGCTGTTTCTTTGGGGATAGCCTGGAGGTGTTTGGACTTTGCATTACTTAATCTCTGGTCTCAAGTCTTTCTTCAGGTCTTTTTGGGTTGTCCCAGGAGAATCTCTGTTCCATCAGAGACTTCTTGTTTTTTCACTAGTCTATATTTGCTCTATTTGTTCTTTTTGTAGGGGAAGTCTGGAGAGTCTGAAATTAACTAATCTATTCCACCATTTTCTCAGAATCTTCCTTAGCCATCAGTTTTTACTACATCGGAGTATTCTATTACATTCATATACCATATTTTGTTCTGCACTCTCTAGTCACTATGTACATATATGTTTCTAGTTTTTTGTTATCACAAATAATGCTACTATGAACATTTTCACCTATATACATATATGAATAAGTACACACATATGAATGTATGTATTATGTGTATATATATGTGTATATTATTTCTCTGCCTTTTTTTCTTCCTCCTTCTCTTCTGCCGAACTATTTATTAACTTTTCTTGTATAATTCCAAATTGTTTTCAGAACTGGTTGAACCAATTCACAACTCCATTATGAAGGCAAACTCAATGAGAGACAGTATGATATGGTTAGAGAGCCCACTTCAGTCATCAAGGCCTGAGTTCAAGTCTAGTCTTTGTCACATACTAGGGGCAAAACCTTGGGCAAATTATTTAACCTCTCTGAAACTATGTGTTATAACAGAATAGGTGTTGATTTGTATTTTGAACATTTTTGGGGGGTATGTGGTTATTATAGCATGCATTTCTTCTTCGGAAAACTGTTTATGTCTCTTGCCTTTAAAAAAACTTAATAGTATTTTTTCTAATTACATATAAAGATAGTTTTCAACATTTACTTTTCTAAAACTTTTGAGCTTCAGTTTTTCCCCTTCTTGACTTCCCTCCCCCATCTCCAAGATAGCAATCAATCTGATATAGGTTATACATGTATAATCATGTTAAACTTGTTTCCACATTGGTCATGTTGTGCAAGAATGGTGAAACAAAAGGGAAAAACCATGAGAAAGAAAAAAATAAAATAAAACATAAAGATGAAAATAATATACTTCAATTTGCATTCAGAATCCATTATTCTTTCTCTGGATTGTTCAGCATTTCCATTGCTAGTCTCTTGAAATTGTCTTGAATCATTGCATTGCTGAGAAGAGTAAAGTCCATCATAGCTGATCATTATACAGTGCTGCCTTTATGATGGACAATGTTATCCTTGTTCTGCTCACTTCACTCAGCATCAGTTTATGTAAATCTTTCTAAGTTTTTCTGAAATCTTCCTGCTCATTATTTTTTTTTTTTCTTTTCTTTTTTATAGCTTTTTATTTATAAGATATATGCATGGGTAATTTTTCAGCATTGACTATTGCAAATTCTTTTGTTCCAACTTTTTCTTTCTTTCCCCCCACCCCTTCCCCCAGATGGCAGGTTGACCAATACATGTTAAATATGTTGAAGTATAAGTTAAATACAATATATGTATACATGTCCAAATAGTTATTTTGCTGTATAAAAAGTCAGACTTTGAAACATTGTACAATTCTGCTTATCATTTCTTTTGAAACAATAGTTTCCATTGCATTCATATACCACAACTTGTTCAACCATTTCTTAATTGATGGGCATCTGTTCAATTTCTAGTTCTTTGTCACCACAAAAAGAGTTGCTATAAATATTTTTGTACATGTAGATTATTTCTCATTTTTGATGATCTCTTTGTGATACAGACCTAGTAATGATATTACTTTATCATTTTTTTTTCATCATGGAGTACTATAGTGAAAAGTATGTTGAATTTGGAGTGAAAGGACCTGGGTTCAAAACATGATTCTGCTACTTTCTACTTGTGTCATTTAACCACTCTGACCCTAAGTTTTTCATTTGTAAAATTAGGAGGTTAGATTCTATGACTTCTAATCTTTTCTCCAAATCTATCATCTTGTGGTTCCTGTATGTTTTAAATGTTAATTGGTGATAATTATTTACTGTTTTTTTCCAAATCCAAATCTTTTCTTTTGATTCCACTGTAATGATCTTGTTTTTATTTCTGAAATCATATTATTTGTAATCAAAAGTGGTCTATTGTATCTTTTGTGATCTTTCTATCCTTTTTTTTTTATTTAGCATTTTCCTTCCAGCTATAATAGCAAGAGATATAAACTTCCATTCTTCTGTATATATTTTTTAAATGCTGAGGCAGGACAGCACAATAAGTAGAGACTTAGACTTGGAGTCAGGAACACTAAGGTTCAGCTCCTCCCTTAGGCATTTTCTAGCTATGTGGTTTTCTAAACCTTGGTTTCCTTATCTGTACAATGGACATAATAGCACCCATTTCACAATGTTGTTGGAAGGATCAAATAAGTTCATTTGTGTAAAGGGCTTTGCAAAATTTGAAGTACTACATAAGTGTGAGCTCTTGTTATCATAATATGACTTTTAATTAGTAATAACTTTATCAATTTAATGTGTAGACCATTTCTCCATTAGGAATTTTTTATAGGATACCATGTGAGCGGCTGAGATAAGCAAGTTACATCATCATGTTCATAATTTTTTTTTTAACAAGTTGTTTTTCAGTTCTTCATATAATCTGTCAAAAAAGGGAATTTCTCAATAGTTTATATTTTGTGACAACAAATGCTAGACTGCTGTGTCTGTTTATGTTGTTTATGTTTTACTCACTTGTTCTAGTCTAGTACCAGAAAACATCAATAATTTAGTTTTATAATGTAGATTGAAATCTGGTAGTGCCACAGTCCTTTGTTACTTTTAAAAAAATGTTCCCCTTTTTACTTTGTAGTCTTTAAATAATTATTGTTATTTTTTCCCCTAATTGTATGAAACATACCTTTGATAATTCAGTTACATAGAACAAAATCTCAAAAAAAAATTTGGCTGACATCGTCATATTTATTGGGATGGCACAACCCAACTGTGAACACTGAATATTTACTTAATTATTTAGTCAGCTATCTTTGTAAATTTTATATATATATGTATTTACATAAGTCCTGTGCGTATCTTGGTAGGTTAAGTGATAGATATTTAACAAAATTTGTTGTTATCCTAAACAGAATCTCTCTTCCTATATCTTTCTCCTCTATTTTATTTAGAAATATATAGAAAGGTCAAATGTTTGTACTTTAGTTTTTTTAATCCAGGTTCTTTATTAAGCTATTTTTAATATGAATAACTTTTTAAATTTATTTTTTAGGGTTTTTAAAGAAGCAACTAGGTGGTGCAGTGTAATGGGCTGAGGCTTGAGTTGATGCACTGAGGTCCCAAGCACGTGAGGCTAAATAGTAATTGGACCATACTCTATTAATATATATGCATGGAGAAAGAATGGCCCCGGTCCACTCTTTGTTCAAGTCCTGATGTGTTGTATAGGAAATGACATTTTTGGTGGGTGGAGGCAGGGGGGCGGAAAGAGAGGCTGCTGGCTGGCATCTTGTCACAGCTGCTCACATTGTTATCGCAACTGTCCTTTACCTCCGATTCCCCTCTGCTATCTGGCTTCCTGTCACAGCTGCCCATATTGCTATCGCAATCCTTCTTCATCTCTATTGAGAATAAAGATTGAAGATTTTTCCCTTAATCTGAATTTCTGACTCCAGATGATTTTAAATATGTGGTCATCACTGTGCAGGGCTCAGAGTTCAAATTTGAGTTCAAATATGGCCTTAGAGACTTAGTGACTAAGGTCACTGCTATGTTTCTTTGTGGAAAATGGATAAAATAATATCATTTCTCTCACAGGGCTGTTGTAAGGATTAAATGAGATAATATTTGTAAAAAAAACCAAACAAACCCACAGTGCTTGCCATTTGGTAGGTGTTATATAAATGCAAATTCTCTTACCATACCATAATTTTGTTTCTTTGTTTTCAAATAGAGGTTATTTTGACAAATTTGTTCCCTTAATTTCTTTTTCTTTTTTGCCTGAGGGAGGAGCTGAACCTCTGTTGAAGGGATTAGAAATCCTTACTTTATTCCTGATTTTACTTCTAAAGTTTGTATCTTTTACTCATGAACATAATGTTCATTTTCCTTTTTAGATAAAAGCTTTTTGATTACATTAAAAAAGGTCCTTTATTTTTATTTATTTTTTTTCCTGAGGCAATTTCGGTTAAGTGACTTACCCAGGGTCACACAGCTAGGACATGTTAAATGTCTGAGGCCAAATTTGAACTCAGGTCCTCCTGACTTCAGGTCTGGTGTTCTATCTGCAACACCACCTAGCTGCCCGCCCTTTATTCTTTTAAAAAAGTATTTCAATATAAATGAGTATAATTTCATGTCAAAGGATTTTTCTGCATTTATTTTCATAATTTCTGATTTTTACTATTTTTGTTCTTAATATGACTTATCATATTTACAATTTTTCTAATTGTTATATTCCTGGTAAAACTTTCAACTGGTTGTGGTAAATAATGAAAACATATAGTTGTAAAGCCTTTAAAGAGTATTTTATTTAATATTTTTTGGTCACTGTTCATTAGGAATATAGTTTTATAGCTTCTTTCTCTAATTTTCCCTCATTTCAGTATCATGATTATGTTAGCCTTATAGAAGGAATTCATAAGATATCTTGTTTCATGATTTTGTGAACATTTTATGTTGTAGAAGAATTATTTATTCTTTAATTATTTGATATAATTTACTGAACTTAGAGTGTTCTTTTATTTTGGTTTTCATTAATGATTTGTTGATTTACTCTTTTTAAAATTAGGTTATTTTGATCATTTCTGCTATTTCATTAAATTGGGCCTTTGGATATTTATAAATATCCATCCCTTTAATTTTTTTTTTCATTCTCTACTTTCTAACTCTTATTTTGGAAATATAGTTTTCCTCTCTTTTATGTCATACTCCCATTACATCTTCCCAGTTATCACTCATAGGTTGGGTTTCTCAGGAGACAGCCACTTTGGGTTCAAGGTACACTGTGAGTCAACAATCCTGACACTATGGTTCATGGAGTGAAGTGGTTCATGAATCCCCATAAATACATTACTTTTAATAGTGAGCCAGAGGATATGATTAACTTAAAGCAAAAGCATTCACTACAATGGAATTATAAGAATAATTGCTACCAAACATTCATACTTTCCCATAAATACATGTAACATCGGTGAGAATCGTGAATATATACATAAGTACATTAGTAGAAAGGCTCACACATTTAGAATATATCAATGGCTAAAGCAATTCAACCCTTTAGTATTGCAAGGTCCTGATGTTCTTTTCCTTTCAAGTTATTCTTCTGATGCTTCTCCCTGATTGTAGCATCTCTGCTGGGCAGGCAACTTAACTGATCTCTTTGGGCCTTTTCTGCTCTTCAGTTCAATTCCTGATGACCAGGGCTGGCTCTTATTGGTTAATAGAGGTCACATTCCTCAGAGCTCTCCCCTGCCTCAATGCCCTGATCCTACTTTTTCCTCAGTGTGGAGTCTCTGATTGGAAAAACAGTTTATTTACAAAATACCATGGCTAAAATGTTCAAAGGATATGAATAAGCAGTTTTCTAATGAAGAAATCAAACCAATATATAGTCATATGAAAGAAATGTTCTAAATCTTCATCAATTAAAGAAATACAAATTAAAATAACTTTGAAATATCATTTTATATCTACCAGAGTAGCTAAAATAATTGAAGGAGAAAGCAAAAAATGTTGGCAGGGAGGTGGAAAAATTGGAACATTAATTCATTTTTGTGGAATCGTGAATTGATCCAACCATTTTGGAGCGCAATCTGGAACTATGACCAAAGGAGAAAGGAAAAGAATATCTATATTCTAAAATGTTTAAGAGTAACTCTAACTGGAAATTGCAGGGATGCACTTCAATTGGGGAATAACTGAGCAAATTATAGTTTATGATTGTGATGGAATACTATTGTGCTCAATGATGAAATGATGAGCTCAATGATCTTAGAAAAACAGGAAAAGACTTGTACAAAATAATAAAGAGTAAAATGAGCAGAACAAAGAAAATATATACAGTAATAACAATGTTATTTTAACAACTTTGAGCAAATAAGTTATTTTGACTAATAAAAATACCCAAATTAACTATACAGGTTATACAAAGAAAGATGCTACTTGCATCCAGAGAAAGATCTGATGAAAATATGTATAGAATAATTTTACATCCCCTCCTCAACAGAAACACCCTCACACACTCTCATACACACACATATATACATACACACACTCCTTATATGTCTAATAGTAGTCATCTCTAGCATGGGAAGGAAGAGGGAAGAAAAAAAGGGAAAAAAAGAAATTCACATGATGATTGCTTTGTATGTTTGAAAGGAATAACAAGTTTTGCATAGTAGTTTTGCAATTTCAGATGCAATCATCTTTTTTATTTTAAGTTATGGAAATGCTTGTTTTATTCCAGAAACCAAAAACAAACCAAGAACTAAAATAGAAACAAGAATCACAGCTAATAGGGTTAGAAAGGATAAACAAATTTCTTCCCTCACCCCTCAGAGGGGAAGAGCAATTCTCTTTCAAGAACTGGATTCTTTATTAGGGAAAATCCTCTCTTATGCATTCTCAGAGTTCTCTTCCCCCTTACTTTACTGTTTAGAGATCGGATCTAAATTTTATAAATGATGTGTGGCTGATTCTTGGCCAACTAATAGCTAGATGGCCTTGTATTCATTAATTTTGATGAGGCAGTTAAATTTTGATTGGAGAACTTCTTGATAATGTGGTAAACTTTTTCACAGTGTTGACAAATATTTGTACTTAATTCAAGATCTCAATTAAGACCTGATATCAAGACCTGATATCTCTGTAATTGGCCCCTTATCTTTTGCAATTGCTTCATTTGAACAGGGGAAAGGAAAATAAATTGGTTAGGAATATACTGATCAATTCTTCTCCCATTGGAAAATGGATTATCTATCTTATTGGGCTTCTTTTATAAAATAGGTTTTAGGGTTTTTGAAGAATCTATTTCATAGTATTTTTTTCAAGAAGTGAGCTTTTTAATCACTAAGCACCTTGGGATCATTGAAAACATTATACAGTTTTACAAATGCAATCCAGGTCAGCCTTATTCATTTTTGGCCCTACATCATAATGTATTTTGACATATCTTGACATATGTGCATGTGTGCATACACGCATATATGGATGAATTAATTTAGTGAACTATCTATCTAATGATATGTTGAAATTTGGTTCATGTGTTTTTCACTTGCTTTTTTTTTTCTTTTTAAAAAATGAAATTAATTTTTTTTCAGTTAAAAAGCATCTGCCTTCTCTTTTCCCCACCTTTATCTCTTTTACCTTAGAGGAAAAAAAATCAAAACAAATGCACATGATCAAGAAAAACACATTCTTATGTTAACTATGTCCAAAAAATGCATGTTTCACTCCATATGTCTATCCATAGTCCTATTCAGTAGGATGGTTATTTTCTTAACTATCAAACTTTTGGAATCATTTTCATAAAAGTCAAGTTGTGAAAGAAAACATACATCTTCCACCCTAATGAAAATAAAAACTTTTGAGAAAAATTAAGTTAAAAAGAGATAGATGCATTTCACTTTGCTTGAGTTCATGGAGGACTTTTCAGGATTTTTTTTTTTTTCCTGAAAGCATCCTGCTCATCATTTCCCATAGAACAATAATATTCTACCACAAACACATATCACAGTTTTTGTTTTGTTTTGTTTTGTTTTTGGTAGATCCAATTTTTTTCTTGCAGTTTATTATATTTTAACTTTTTTTTTTGAATTTTGATTTAAAAATTCTTTCTTTCAACACCCAATGAGAAGGCAAGCAGTATGATATCAGTTGTACATGTGAAATCATACAAAACATTTTCACATTAATTATTTTGTAGAAAAAAAAGCAAGAAAAAAGGTAAAACACAACTATACTTCCATTTGCACTTAGAATTCATCACTGTTTTCTGTGAACAAGGATAACATTTGTTCATTTTCCTTGCCCCTTTTCTCATACATCCCTTTTTCTCAGCTCTTAATTTTCTTTTGAGATCATTCCAACATAATTGACAAAAGTTCATATCTTCTATGTAGATTGCTTGTAACTCTTCTGATAATAAAAAAAATTCTTAGGAGTTACATGCATCATCTTTCTACATGAGAATGCAAAGAGTTTAACCTTATTAAATCCTTTATGATTTGTCTTTCATTTTTACATTTTAATGCTTCTCTTGAGTCTTGTGTCTGTATATAAATTTTTTTGTTCAGCTCTGATCTTTTTACCAAAAATGTTTAGAACTACTCTATTTAATGAAATATCCATTTTCTCCTAAACAATTATATTTAGTTTTTCTGGGTAGGTATTATTTGTTGTAATCCTAGGGGATTTGCCTTCTAAAATATAATATTCAAAACCCTTCATTTCTTAAACATGGAAGCTACTATATCGTAAGATCCTTATTGTGACTCCATGGTATTTGAATGGTTTCTTTCTGGATATTTGCAATATTTTCTTCTTGGCCTGGGGGACCTAGAATTTGCTTATTATATTCCTGGGTGTTTTCATTTTGGGATCTCTTTTAGGAAATGAAGAGTGAATTCTTGCAATTTCTACTTTACCCTCTGGTTCTACAGTATAGGGATGGTTTTCCTTGATAATTTCTTGAAAGATGATGTCTAGGCTCTTTTTTTGATCATGATTTTCAGATAGACTAATAATTTTAAAATTTTCTCTGCTGGATCTATTTTCTAGATCAGTTGTTTTTCCAATGAGATATTTCACATTTTTTTTCTATTTTTAAAATATTTTTGGTTTTGCTTTATTGTATCTTGATTTCTCATAAAGTCATTAGCTTGCATTTGCTCAATTCTGTTTTTTAAGGAATTATTTTCCTCAGTGACTTTTTGTACCTCCTTTCTCAAAATTTTGCTTTTTTAGGGCATTCTTCTCCTCATTAACCTTTTTGTATTTCCTTTTATACGACTCTCAATTCTTTTCCTAATTTTTTCTCTATTGCTCTTACTTGATTTTCAAAATCCCTTCCATAGCCTAAGCCCAATTCTCATTTTTTTGGAGAGTTTGGATGTAGGAGCTTCGACTTTGTTAACATCTTCCAAGTGTTTCAATCTTCCTTGTCACCACAATAACTTTCTATAGTCAGAAACTTTTTTTTATGGTCTGCTCATTTTCCTAGCCTATTATTCAGTTTTTAGGGCTCTGTTTCAGGATGGAGGGTATACTGTCCCAAATTTTTGTGTAGTTGTTTTCAGAAATCCTTCTAGGAATTTGACCACAAGCACTCTTTTCTGCCCTGGAGTTATTAGGTGTATTCTGTTCCCCAGGACTATACAAGCCAGCATGTTAAAGCAACAGAGTCCTGCTTTGCTTACACTGGAATTGCTGGGTTTGGGGCAAGGGCTGTTCTGGCTCGGCTGCCCTGGGACTGCATACCAGACTCCTACGTTTGCGCTCCACTGACCTTCCAAGTCCTTGTTGATGTCCCTGGACTGCTAGGAAGGGCTAGGGCTGCAGCGCTAGGATTGCACAGTGGGATCCCACTGACCTAAATTGCCTTTGGCTGGAAAATGTTCTACTTCTTTTTTTGTGGGTGTTCTGATGCTTTAATATTTGTTTAGAGTTATTATATAAAGGAATTTGGAATGGTTTGGGGGAGAAGTTGGGTAAGTTCTTGACTTCAGCCCATCATTTTCTTTTGCTTTTTAGTTGATTTTTTTTTTAATGAAACATTTTTGTAGCAATCCATAAATGCAGATGAGACATCAAAATCTTGAAGTTCTGGAAAAGTGGGGGAAGAAACTACTAGAAAGTAGAAGAAAGAAAAAGAAGGAAGGAGGAAAGAGAAGAAATGAGATAAAAAGGAAAGTAAGAGGAGAAAGGAATTCTTGAATGGCTAACATATTTTTTGATGATTCTTAAGATGTCACTTTCCAATAATTATTTTCCAAGAGAAAAGGATAACTATACATTTTAAAAATCAAACTATTAGTACATTAAAGACCTTCATAATTAACACTTCATCCATACTCACAAAAAGGCGAGGAGACTCATCCCACTTACAAAATAATTATTTAATGACAAGATGCAGAGATGAGGACTCATATTACTAAGACTTCATTACAGTCACAAAGTATATCCTCACAGTAATATTTACTAGTTTATAGTGAAGTGCTAGTATTAATAATTAAAACCAAATAACACTTACCATAATAATCAACAGAGTTTATTTGCTACAGTAACAGACTTTGGTCTATTTAGGTCAGTTTTTTTTTTTTTACTAATTCTCAAAATTTAGTTCTGTTCAGAGAGGTTTTTTTGAGGAGGTATAAATTTTACCTTTGGAAATAGAAAGTGATGTGGTATCAAGAATATTGGATTTGTATATTGCTTACTGTCTCAGGGAGGAAGAAGGAAAGAGGGAGGAAGAGATTTTGGCACCTCAAAATTAAAAAATGTTAAAAAATTTTTTTTATATAATTGAAAAATAATCCAATTATTTAAATAAACAAAGAGACAAAGAATACTGGATTTGGCATTAGATGACCTGGATTAGAATCCTAACTGGACATTTTATTATGTTATATTGGTATGCCACTTTATCATTCTAGATCACAGATTTTTCATATATTAAACAAGAGAGTTGAATTAGATGATCTCCAAGTGTTCTTCTTCTGGCCATATGTAATTTAGCATTTATTCCTATTATATCATTAAATCAGATCTGTTATTCTATCCAGTTTAGAGGTTTTCATATCTTGATTCTATCATGTTGAACTGTCTCCCTCCCAGCTTTGAGTCATTTACACATCTGAAAAAGTATGCCATCTATTTCTTCATCCAAGTAACTGATAAAAGTGTGGAACAGAACAGAGCCAAAACAGAGCCCTTGGACATTCTATGGGAGCTCTCCCTTCAGGCTGACATTGATCCATTAATCACTACTCTTTTGGTCCAGTCATTCAACCAGATCTAAATCCACTTATCATTCAGCCCATGTTTTTTCATCTTGTCTGACAGAATATTATGAGATAGAGAGATACAAAAAGTATTTTTACATTGGGGCAAGAAGCAGTAAAGACATATTCATTTGACAGAATGAATAGTAAAGATGGGTCCCTGCCTGTTATCTGGTAGTTTTTAATTTGATCTAATCCAATAATTTTTTATTAAGTGTCTACTATATGCAAAGTATTGTCACAAATTTTACTTTCTACATAAACCTTTCCTGGTCCCTCACTTCCCTCTTTCTGCCAAGCCCATGCCTTCCCTCTGAGATTACCTCCAATTATTTTGTGCAAATTTTATATTTACTAAGTTGTTTGCATAGTATCTCTCCCTCTAGAATGTGAGCTCCTTCAGGGCAGGGACTGTATTATTGCCTTTGTTTCCTCAGAATTTAGCATAGTACCTATAGCAAACACTTAATAAATGCTCATTGATTGACTGATATAGACAAATTGATACAAATAAGCAAACAGACAAAAGTCCCTACTTTCAAGGAGGTGACATTCTACTAGGGGTATAACCATTAACACTGATTATACCTTTGCATCATACAAGATAGTTTGAGGAGAGGAAAACAGCATGAACAACAAAGAAGACCAGAAAAGGCTTCCTGTAGGACAATGATGTCAAACCCAAATAGAAATGGGGGCCACTAAAATGTACATAAAATCCCTGCCCGCCTCATGTAACTTAGAAAACTGTGGTGATCTTTTTCTTCTTTAAAATATATAGGATGAAGGTTCTCTCTGGATGAAGGTGTAGGTTTCTCGGGAAGGTTTTTCTTGGAGGCACTCTTAGTTGCAGTTGAAAGTAATAATCACCCAAATGCAGCCAGCTGGTCAAAATACAAACGTTTATTTTCTCCTTTCAAAATAGCCCGGTTAGTTGAGGTCTATCTCTCTGCTTGATTCCAAGAGCTCTTGCAGATTGTCCTTTGCTTTCTTCAGCCTCCAGCCAGCACAAAGATGGAATGAATCTCTTGTCTCCTTCACTTGGGGCTCGGCTAGCTTTCTGGTGAGTCTTTCAGACCAGCTTGGTCTCAGTGGGGGAAGTGCAGGAGCCCAGACACCACAGTGGTGTGAGATGAAGATGAATCTGGTTGTGCCTCTGAGAGAGCCTTCTCAATCTTCCACTGAACTCTCGACTCCTAGCTTCTTCCTCTGAAAACTCTTCTTCCGCCACCAGCCAGCCAAGTGGAAAATATTCTGGAATGAATCACTCTTCACTGGTCTTATATATGACTCTTCTGAGAGAATGGGATTAAGGGTTTTCTCCCATAGTGCTCTCTGGCCCTGAGAGCTTCAAGGGAATTGAATTCAGATATCTCATACTAAACCCTGAAATTCTCCAAACGTGTGAACTCCAATGAGTAAAGGTGTAAACACAAACATTGTATCAATTAGTTCTACTTAGTACCTTATTTCAGGTTCTGGCCCAAAACATCTTCTTGTAAGATCAGATCAATAATCTATCAACTCTAATGAGTTAGCAGTTTGTAAAGATTCCAACAGAAAACCACATATTAATATTGTTTATGTTATTTTTATTTATCTTGTTAAATATTTTCCAACTACATTTTTGTCTGTTTAGATTTATACATTACATACATGCGCAACTAGGTAATACAGTGGATAAAGTGCAGTGCCTGGAATCAAGAAGACCTGAGTCCAAATCTAGCCTCACTCAGACTTTTATTAGCTGTGTGACTCTAAACAAATCACTTAACCCTGTTTACCTTAGTTTCCTCATCTGTAAAATAGGCTAAAGAAGAAAACGGCAAATCACTCCAATATTTTTGCCAAATGGGGTCACAAAGAGTCAAACATACTGAACAACAATACATATGTCTAGCATTCTATTTGACACTTCTGCTACAGGTTTCACCTGAGCTAGGAACTGAAGGAAACTGGCTACTAGGAGATGGAGGTGAGGAGACATTCTAGATGTTCCTGTATTCTAGACATGGTTTACTTCACTCATGCAAAGTCACAAGGTGTTATAGAACTCAGCTTCTTAAACTGTAGATTACAACCCTATATAGCATCTCATACTGAATGTGGGGGGGTCACAAAATTATGATTTATTATCATTAAATGTTGGATTTGTATTTACCTTATGTATGTATTACCTTATATATGTATTTACCTGTTGTTATGTAAAAATTTCTTGGGCAAAAATCAAGTGGAAAAAGCTTAAGAAATTCTGATATAGAATGCTGATTTCAGGGAACAGTAAGAAGCTAGTTTAGACAAAAATACAAAGTATATGAGGGGAAGTAATGTGAAATAAAGTTGGAAAGGTAATTGGATCCATAGTGTGAAATGCCAAGCAAAGAAGGTTACAGTTTATCTTAGCTGCAACAGGAAGCATAGGTTTATAGTTAGAAGGAATCTCAGAAGCCCTCTAGGATAATTCCTCATTCTACAGATGACAAAATTGAAACCCCAAAACATTTAAGGGACTTGCCAAGATTACATAGGTAGTAAATATTTTAGAACCTAGATAGTCTGCTTCCAGGATCAACGGTTTTTCTACTCTAATATGCAGGGGAATGACATAGATTTAGGATCCAGAAACATTCTTTTGGCAACTTTGTTTAAGATTGACATAATTGGGGAGAAATTAAAATCTGAAAGTCAGGTAGGAGGTAAAGAGAGTCTTTATTAGGATGATAGTCACAAAACTAGCAAGAAGAAGTGAAATGAAGAGATGTGGAGGCCACAGTGACAAAAATCAACAGAAGATGGGATATGATAGAAGGTGGGGGAAAAAAGGATGACTAAATTTGTGATCATGGGTGACTGGAAAGGTGGTGAAGTCCTTAACAGAATTAAGGAAGTTTGGAGGAATGGAGGCTTTTTGAGGGAAGATAATGAGTTTCATTTTGGATATGTTGACTTTGAGATGCTTGTGTTACAATCTATTGGTGGTAAGGGACTAAAGCTCAGGAGAGAGTTTAGTATTAGATATGTAGAAGTGGGAGTTATCTTCAAAGAGATAATTAAACCCATGGGAGTTATATAAGAAGAAAGGAAGTAGAGAGAGAAGAGCATCTAGTATGGTCCCTTAGGAAACACCCATGTTTATGGAACGTGGTTGATAATTTTACAAAGATTTAGTGGGAATGTTCAGCTAGGATAGAAAGAGCATAAGAAAGGAGCTGTATCAAAAAAGAAAAAAAAAGAAGGAAGGAGATGAGAATATCTAGGAAAAAGGGATGATCAACATAATCAAAAACTGCAGAGATCAAGAAGGATGAAAACTGAGAAAAGTCTATCAGATTTAGTAATTAAGAGATCGATGGTAACCTTCAAGAAAAAAGTCTTATTCAGTAGGTAGGGTCAATGACAAGGGTTTGAGGAAAGAGTGGTAGGAGAGGAACTCCCCCCCCCCCCCTTTTTTTTTTTTTTTGAGTTTGGCTGTCAAAAAGAGAGATTTAGGATGAATACTATTTATTTTAATTATTATTTTAAATTAGATATTAGTTAGGTCATGCTAGAAGTTCCAAGGAAGAAGATGAAGTCAGACAACATCCTGCCTCTCTCACTTGCCTATCCTTGTCCATTTCCCTGCCATCTTGTTGATATTTGGATGTGATTCCAGTAGTATATGATATGATTCCCTTTGATAATGGATTTGAGGTCAGTCGAGGGTGACAAAAAGGTAAGATATAAAAATGGTGGGAACTTAAGCTTACCATTCAGAATAGTCTTATCTTCCCCTATCCCTTTGTGGGAGAAGAGGTTTGCAGAAAGAGTATGTCTTTTGGGAATGGAATGCTTATTTCTACCCTTTTCTACTAGCATTCAGGTACCAGGATGCCTCTTCTCCTTGGATCCTCAGTTCCTGTTCCTCAATGCTGCACTTTAGCCTTCTGTACATCATTGGGTGAATAGATGAAGGACGATGATTTAGTTTTGCTTTCAAGATTGAAGTAAAGTAACTTTTACTCATCTCTTTAAAGACTGTGGTAGCATTCCGATCCTTATTCCTTCTCATTTGGCTTCTGATGGTTTGGCCTTCAGTTTCCAATGCACTGAAACTGAGGAGACCTATTTATTTCCATAGATCCTAGTGGGGGTATTAGTGGTGCATGGAAGAGAAGAGACACCTGTAATGGTCAACTTTCATTCTCCTTTCTTTCTCTTTTTCTGACCTGTGTGGGTGTTTTATCCTCACACCCTTAACCCTATAGGTACCAGTTTGCAGTATCAGTTTGGGGCCTTTTGGGCAAAATCCTATCCATGTTCCCCTGGTTATGATTCTGTTGCATGAGACTTTATCTAATAATCTTTACTGATATTCAGGTCCACCATGACTACAATATTACTGTGACTGGATCCATTCAAATAGATCTGTCAAAAAAGGAAATAAAATTAGTCTATTATGATTTCTTTTTGAACTTATTCTAGTTCTTTTTGATTATTGCTTCCTTTTCTATCTGTATACAAAGGATATATACAAAGGATATCTTTAATAATATGTCCTAGAATTTTGCTAGGAATCCAAATCAAGTTCACTAGACTGTAGTTTGAAGAATTCACCTTCTTTCCTTCTCTACCTCCTCATCCCTCCCTCACTCCAAATCTTTTTTTGAAAATTGGAACTTCTGGGGCAGCTAGATGGCACAGTGGATAGGGCACCGGCCCTGAAGTTAGGAGGACATGAATTCAAATCCGGCCTCAGACACTTAATACTTTCTAGTTGTGTGACCCTGGGCAAGTCACTTAACCTTAATTGCCTCAGCAAAAAAAAAAAAAAAAAAAAAAAATTTTGGAACTTCTTACACCTTGTTATCCATAGCTAGGTGGCACAATGGATAGAGCACAGAGCCTATAAACAGGAAGAACTGAGTTCAAATCTGACCTCAGACATATTACTTTGTGACCCCAGGTACTCAAACAAATTTTGCCTGCCTTAGTTTCCTCAATTATAAAATTGAGCACCTACCTCCCAGGGTTTTTATGAGGATCAAATGAGATAATATTTGTAAAGCACATGTATAGTACATTTGGGCTTGCAGAATTGCATTCACTGAATGTTGCTAGATACTATATTATTAACTTCTTACTTGAGTTTCAATTCCTGGTTAATAGGAATACAAAAAAACAAAAACAAAAACAAAAAAAAAAACCCAGGCTCTTTGAAGATCTTATCAAGTATCTTATGTAGCTTCAGGCAATCATGAAGAAAACTACTGATTCATACACTAAATGTTTGAAAATGAGGAAATTTTTTGCAGTTTTCAAAGGTACCTAACTTCCTCCTACAGTATAGTTTAACTTTATGGAAAAGAAAAGTAAAATCCATTTCAGGGGCATTCAAAATCATAGAATTGATGGGTCTTTAGAGATCATCAAGTAAGTCTCCATCACCATGGGAAAACCAAAGGCTAGAGAATCAGGGCAGTTAGATGATACAATGGATAGAAAGCTGGACCAGGTCAGAAAGACTCATCTTCCTGATTTCAAATCTATTTCAGACACTTATTAGCAATATTAACCTGGGCAATCCATTTTATCCTGTTTGCCTCAGTTTCCTTAATTGTAAAATGAGCTGGAGAAAAAATGGGCAGACTACTTGGTATCTTTGTCAAGAAAACCCCAAATGGGGTCATGAAGAGTTGAGAATAATCGAACAAGAAAATCAGATCCAGAGTGGGAAGAGGCTATTAGTGCTAGCCTCTCATTTTACATCTGAGGAAGCTTGGATACCTTGAGCATTTTTTGCAGTCTGTCATAGAAAGTAAGTCTCAGAGACAAGATTTGAACTGAAGTTCTTTGATTGTAGTCAGTGTCCTCCCCCCACCCTCAACCCCCCGAGGCAATTGGGGTTAAGTGACTTGCCCAGGATCATACAGCTAGGCAGTGTTAAGAGTTTGAGACCAGATTTGAAATCAGGTCCTCCTGACTTCAGGTCTGTGATCTATCCACAGTGCCACCTAACTGCCCCAGAGACAGTACTTTTTGTGGCATTTAGGTGGTGTGAGTCAAGTGCTGTCTTTGGAATCACAGAGACTTTAGTTCAAATCTTGCCTCTTGTCTGTGTGACTGGGCAAGTCATTTAAGCTCTTTCAGTTTCAGTTTCCTCATCTATAAAATGAGGGTAATAGCATCTATCTCACTGGATTGTGGTGATGATCAAATGTGACAGTGCATGTAATATATTTTGCAATCCTTACAAAGTTATATAAATGCTAATTATTATTCTGTTCTACTATACTTTCCTAAAATTAAGTGACCCACCCAAGAGTGTATGGTTGACTGGTAAGAAAACTAAGAAGAGAACCCTAGTCTCTTGAGTCACAGTCTGATTATTTCCCCACTACTCCATGCTACCTTTCAGTGAACTACTCTATAATTTAAAAATGAAAGGAATTTATTTTTCCATCCCAAAGTTCTCACAATCTTCTATGATGCTAATGCTTATATGCCCATGTTTCAGAGTGAAATTAGAATCATTAGGATATATGAGCGTACAAAGTACCATAGCTTTCTGTTTTTTCTAAGATGTTAAGCACCAAATATAAATACTGAATGAGTCAGGGTTGTTTTGGTTACTCTAATCTATATTCTTTATTTGCAGCAATTCATCTGATTTAAGTTGCATCCTGCAGTTTTTATGCTGGCAAATTTCCCTAAAATCAGCCCCTCTTGTACCTGCTATAAATGTTAGGAAATGAAAGAAGTTCATCAGAAAGGGAATATATCTTGGTCTCTGTCTCTCAGACTCATAGGAAACTATTCTCATGACTCTAACTATTTTCCTAGTATAGCAATTTCCATTTAAATCAGTTTTGAGGGGGGAACAAAAATGGAAGAGAGAGTAGTATTAATTCCCCTGCAAAAGCTTCAGTTTTTCTTTAATATTATAGAGAAAACCTGGGGATTCATTGAACTAAACAACTAAAATGTTTACATAGCAGGAAAAAACTTTAGTGGTTCCAGTCAGCAAATTAATCATACTTTCTCCTTGCTGAATCAAACTGAAATTTGATTATTTTATTTGAGAAAAATAAGGGTATTTTGTCCAGCTAAACTTGTTTACTACTACTATTTCTTCTTCTTCTTCTTCTTCTTCTTCTTCTTCTTCTTCTTCTTCTTCTTCTTCTTCTTCTTCTTTTCTTCTTCTTCTTCTCTTCTTCTTCTTCTTCTTCTTCTTCCTTCTTCTTCTTCTTCTTCTTCTTTTCTTCTTCTTCTTCTTCTTTTCTTCTTCTTCTTCTTTTCTTCTTCTTCTTCCTCTTCTTCTTTTCTTCTTCTTTTCTTCTTCTTCTTTTCTTCTTCTTCTTCTTTTCTTCTTCTTCTCTTCTTCTTCTTCTTCTTCTTCTTCTTCTTCTTCTTCTTCTTCTTCTTCTTCTTCTTTCTTCTTCTTCTTCTTCTTCTTCTTCTTCTTCTTCTTCTTCTTCTTCTTCTTCTTCTTCTTCTTCTTCTTCTTCTTCTTCTTCTTCTTCTTCTTCTTCTTCTGTTAAAAAGTTCCTGCAAGATATTATCTGTCTCTTACATGTGAGCTAATTGCTTTTTTTTTTTTTTTTTTTTACCATGCAATATTTGCCATCCAATATTTTTGGAGAGGGGAAAAACATCACATAGAAGAAAGAGTATGTTGGTTATGAAAAGGAACCTACATATGTCAATTGAAAGAAAACAAACAAACCCCCCCCCAAAAATCCAAAAACTTCTGTTTTTTGAAAATAAGGATGAAAAATGTCTCAAACTCACTTAATTGGTCCCTTTGGTTTTTGTGGTACCTAAGCCCTGCTGCTATGTCATCATTGGATTCACAATTCATGGATATATTTGAAAAATAGTAGCACGGTCACAGAAAGTCCCTAAACACAATGTCCCCAAAGAAAGATTGTGTGAACTGATTTTTTAATTGCTCTGCTTGTTGAACAGCATTATTCAAATTCATGTTGCTCAGTGACTCTGTGGAAGAAACATTATTTCATTCCTTTGCTTGTTAAAAGAATTCAGATAAGCTCAGGGACTAAGCTAGTCATCTACTCATAGACTATGTAAAATAGAAGACTATGAAATGGGGCTGGAAAAGTAGCCTGGGACCAGATGTGCTTTTTTCCTGGAGGCAAAAGGGCATCTCTGAAGATTTTTGAACAGGGGAGGGACTTAGTTAAAATTGTGCCTTAGGAAAATAATTTTGGAAGCTGTGTGGAAGATGAATTGGAGAAAAGAGAGATTGGAAATATGGAGAACAATTACAAAACTGTTATAATAATCCAGTAGAGAAGTAATTAAGACTTCCAATCCCTGGGGGCTTTGGTATTCATGTTGATGGTTCAGTTAAATTCAACAAACATTTATTAAGCACCAACTATGAGCATCTTTATTATTCCTGAACAACTCCTCTACTTTGCCAACTTTAACTCCATATTCTGTTGCTTTAAAGTTCATTAGTGATGACCTTAGATTCTCTTGCTCTTTGCAGTCATGAAACTGAGTTGATTTCACCCATGATAAATTCATAATACATAATCTCATTGCTGCTCAATGATCCTTCTATTCTACTTTTATTGACTCTTTACTTAATTTCTCACCCTTTTCTTTTTTTTTTTTAACTCTTCCCTTCCACACTATTCTCCCTCCATTTATGGCAGATGATCACCTAACTTCCTACTTAATTAAAAATATTGAGACTATCTAGGTTTCTTGGTCTCCCTCCATTCTTCAAACAGCTATTTAGTTGCTGGAAAAATGAAATACAAAGCATCTTTTCTGTAAGTGTGTATCCATTCTTTTATGGTGGAAGAATGTCTCAGGTTTATGTGTGGATTATATTTATTTTCCTGGATTTGCTTTATTATTATCATTACTGGATTTGTTTTACTTGTGATGATATTATTTATTTGCTTTATTGCTATAGAAGTATTTAAGATCCCAAAGTGCCATTACTGTGAATGGCTGACTTTATGTAAATGGAAGCATATTGATGGGGCTTGAGAGCTCAAGTGATGAGGAGAACAATCACTGTAACAATGTTACTCCTAGGAACTTGAGAGAATTTGAATATAATTGTACTTTTTTTTGTGAAAACCTACTCTAGTCAACATGAAGACAACATGAAGTGAGCAAACTCAGAATGAGCAAGTATTTACACACCTTGTATAAAGGGTGCTCACTTCCCACTCATTTATTACACTTATAATTTGTAGATGTAGGCTCCTTGAGGAAAAAAATTATTTCATTTTTGTCTCTGTATTGTCCATTCTTAGCACAGTGCTTGATACATAGTAACTATTTGATAAATGGGGCACATGGGGTATTCAGAGAGGACTACCAGTATATAGTATGTCCTTTCCAAGACTGTTCATCTACCTTTAGTGTCTACCTGGCATTTGGCTCCAAAGAAGCTGTAACACACATAGTGGCCATGTTCCAGTAAAGGCATCATGGCAGATGGGTTGACCCAGTTTGAGGGTAACTGACAGAACTCAAACTCATCAATGATTCAGGAGATGGTTACTTCAAATAATATGGATGGAGATACTAGATGATGGTAGAGACCAAATGATGGGGTCTGGTCATGTGAAAAATTCACAGTGGCCATTCTGTTTGGCAAAAGGCAGGTTTATTTAGGAAAGAGGTTACAGATAAAATGAAAGGATACAATAGACACTGGGAATGGTCAATATAAAATAGAATTGGGAGAGCATAGAAAGAGGTTTTAATAATTATTGATGGAAAGGCAAATTCCCTTATGGAACTTGCCATTTACCAGGAGAAAGGAAATACCCCATGAGGTTGGGGCATACCCTTAGCTAGCAGACTAAATCCTTTTTTTTTTTTTTTAATATATATTTTATTTTATTTTATAATAACTTTATATTGACAGAATCCATGCCAGGGTAATTTTTTTTTTTTTTTTTTACAACATTATCCCTTGCACTCGCTTCTGTTCCGATTTTCCCCCTCCTTTCCTGCACCCCCTTCTCTAGATGGCAAGCAGTCCTATATATGTTAGATATGTTGCAGTATATCCTAGATACAATATATGTTTGCAGAACCGAACAGTTCTCTTGTTGCATAGGGAGAATTGGATTCAGAAGGTAAAAATGACCCGGGAAGAAAAACAAAAATGCAAATAGTTCACATTCATTTCCCAGTGTTCTTTCTTTGGATGTAGCTGCTTCTGTCCATCATTTATCAATTGAAACTGAGTTAGGTCTCTTTGTCAAAGAAATCCACTTCCATCAGAATACATCCTCATACAATATCGTTGTTGAAGTATATAATGATCTCCAGTTCATGTAAGTCTCTCCAAGCCTCTCTGTATTCATTCTAGCAGACTAAATCCTGAAAGGGACTTAGCACCCCCAAAAGTTTGTTAGCTGTAAGGAGGAGAAATGAAGTTAGGAGAGACACCACAAGGCATGGTGGGGTTAGGAGAGAAACCAATAAGACATGGTGGGGTTAGGAGATACCATATGACATGAAGAAGGGTAAGGAAAAAAGATACTATGAGGCAGAGTGCGGTGGCAGATTGAGGGAGAATTTGGCCTCAGGGATTTGACATAACTTGGATTTCAGACTGGATTACTTCTAGAAGGTGGGACTATTGAACTAAACTGATTATCAAAGCCTTATTTCTGCCCGCCTGCCTCAGGGAATGATTTTTCTCAGTTCTTCAGTTTCATCCAACACATACACCATTCAGGATCTCATCACAAATATTGTGAAAACTTCTCCTGGTGGAATGGGTAGATGAGAACAATTTGTTCCAGTGACCACAAAAGTGGCTAAAATAGGTGTTGTGGAATGCTTAGAGCTTAGTCAGATATTGAAGATGTATCCTAGGCCATCACTAGTAGTCCTGACTTTTGTTTTGCCACCGGACTACTGATATAATGTGATTTGGGGGTCCCCTGACTTTGGGGGACTTCTGTTCTAATGGGTCAGTGGTCCTGGGTCTTCTGGCTTTGGAATCTGCCTCAGGAAACTTGCACACTCAATCTATCTGATTCTGACCACTCCTTAGCCAGCTAGCTTCTGGCCACAGAAAACTCCCACAGATCAAACTACTGAAACAATAGTAAATAAGACCACTCCAATTCAAGACTGACTGGTAATCTTATCATTAATAATCTGATCAACCAATCCTTTCAGAGACCACTCCTCCCTACCTAGAGCCATAGAATTAGCATATCTATGGTAGAAACTGGTTAAAACGACTCTCCTTGATTCTGTTTCTTTACTGGATTCTTTTAGAATTCAGTCCACTTTGTAATAGTGTACCATTATTTTCAATAAAACTTTGCCCCTTGACTAGGAGATGGGTTCAAGCCTGCAAATTCTTTTGAGATACCTCACGATGCCGGTCTGGGACTTTTGGGACTCCCTCCCCTTCCCAGCCTCAACACTTCTATGTCTCAGGAAGAGAGAATGAAGACAAAAACTTTGTGCAACTCCCTCATTTAAATCCAATTTATATGCAAGTCAAGCCATCTTCCATGGTGTTTTCTTGGAAAATGAAGGATGAACAATAATAACTTAATAACTGTTTATTGATGGATAGAATGTGTGATCAAAATAGTACTTATTCAGAATTGTAGGAAAAATGGATATGGGAGAAGATAGAGTTTTGTAGCCACCCATTTTGGTTTCCTTGTATTGATTAGCATTGTGTTGTGTGAAGGAATGATCATGAGTATCTGTGTTGGTTTAGGTTCATAAATTGTCTGCTTCAGCAATTTCCCAGATTTTGCTACAGTACAAATTGCAAGTGATGAAGCTGTGACATCAGAACCAGCCTACTTATCAGAATTTTATCAGCTGTGCTATTCCTAGTCACCACTCATAGACAAGAACTCTTGCAGGGTATTGGGCAATCCAATTAGTTTTACACATTCTTTTAAGACAAATAGCAGAGAATAATAATACCTCATAGAGATTCACAATTTATAAAGCTCTTTCCTCAAAACAACCTTGTTGCATAAATAAAATAAGTGTTATAATTGTACTTAACACATGAGGAAACCATGGTTAGAGAGATTAAGTGATAGTAAGTAGCAATGTCACAATTTGAATCTAGGTCAAGTTCAGTTCTATTGAATTTTCTATTTATTATGTCATATTATCTTTTATAACTAGAAAATGCTATTGTATTTTCTGGTTATCTTGGCTTATCCTTTGGGTTGGTATGGGATAGAAATTTCTCCTTTCCCTCTCTTTAGAGGGATCTAGACTGTAAGGTTTTTCATGGAGATAACAAAAGGATTTTTTCCCCAATAACTATAGAATTCTGAAAGTAGGTAATGAGATCTAACATACAACTCTTGATTATCTAGAAGTCATTATTCAGACCACTAATTTTATATTCTTTTTTCTTTTTATTATTTTGGGGTTCATTAGTACCTCTCTTAAAAGGGTGAGTTGGAGAAATACAAAGAAATGAAATGAGGACTTGATATTAAAAAAAAAAACAAAACTAATTATTAGCATCTCTGACAAAAGGCACTACTTTAACTTCTTGCTATATTGAGATTTAGGTATTATCAGTAGTTTTCAGTTCATGCTATTCTTGTCTTGAAAAAACTCAGATAATTATGACAGCAACTTCCCATTTCCTTGGATGAATAGATTGGTAAAGTAAATATGAAGAGTACTTCAGAGTTGCAATCTCAGATAAGTGGCAATTGGTCTGGAATGTATCTAGTATCATTTGTAATGACTCTCTTTTACTTGAGGACAACTCCCCATTTTTTGGCTATTTTTTTAAACCAAAGAACTCTTAATTCTGGGGAAATGCAAAGTTAAGAGTTCAGGAGAAACTTTGGGGTATTTTTGAATAGGGGGAATAGTTTTCCCAATACTATAGACATTGATGTTCTGAAGTTACTTGATGCTAGAAATGTTTCTGTGGAGAAAATTCCTTTATTTTTTCTTTTAAAAAATCTTTTCTTTCCTTCTTTCTTTTCTTTTCTTTTCTTTTTTTTCCTTTGGGGAAGGAAACTATTTGTTTATACATCAAACTTGTTTCTTAATATTTCCTTTTACTTTCCCCTACCCAGAGTGTTGTCCTTTGTAATAAAGAACAAAAAAGAAAGAAAGGGAAAAACAGTTAATCAAAATTAACTTTTTCTAAAAGTAACCATTCCAATCAAGTGCTGAATCTGTACTTGTTTATTTGCATGATAGCTACCTATGCTGGTTTATACTGAAAGATGTGAAACTCTGGGATAAAGCAACAACCTCTGGATAGTGTCTTTTTCTCCATAATGGCAGCAGGTAGAAGTGGATACTTTAGAAAGGAACAATCACTAAGCTAGGAAAATCTGTCTATTAAGTAAACAGACCTTAAAGTAAATGATCCTGCCCTTTAGATTTCTATGTCTTCTCTCTTATCAATCATATTAGGACTTTTGGACACTCCTTGGAAGTAAAGGAGTAGCATGATCTCTAGTTCATTATTTAGCTTTCAAATAAAAATATTGGGTTTCCCTAGCAAAATTGCCAGTAATTTAGCTATTCATATCAATGCAACATCAATAAGAAGCCTTTAATTTAATGGGATTGGGTACAATGTAAATCATTAACTGCACTCTACGTAAGGATATTGTTTCCTGGTAATGATATTATTCTCTATTTGCTGAAAACACACATTTATAGGTATGTAGGACATTATATAACAAATTGAGATACATTATAAGATCTAGTGAATTTACACACATAATTTTTAGTTGGTGATCTAACTTTCCAATAATAATTTTGGATTTCTCCAGCTAAATTTCCTGTATTCTAATTTCTTTCATTATTTAAAAATCCATAGGGAGCTCTTGTTGGGAATAGGTGCAATGTCTATCCACATGTGATTGACATACAAGTGTATTTTTCCTAGTGATAGTTACCTTCTATTATTAGCTAGAAACATACTCTTTTAGCAATTTCAAGCAAAGCTGTATGACCGTGAGCAAGAAATTTAATCCTGTTTGCCTCGGTTTCCTCATCTGCAAAATGAACTGGAGAAAGAAATGGCAAACCATTCTAATATCTTTACCAAAGAAACCCCAAATAGGATCATAAAGAATTGAACATGACTGAAATGACTAAACAACAAAACCTTTCTTCCAAACAAAGTATAGGACTTTCCTTCTGCAAAAGTACTTCAAAACCATGTAGACTTTTGTCTCTACTTCAGTTATCTATTTCATCTCTAGTTTTCAGTTTGGTTTACTAATTATAATATTAGGTTTATCCACAATTTTTAAATATTCTAGCAATTTGCAGCATTTAGCATGAAGAAGTTGCTAAGGGGACTTGGTAAAATGTTAGTTCATAACTATGCTCTATTCTAGATTCTTCTTTCTTGGTAATAACATTATCCTCCACCCCATAGGTAAAAAGAACTCTATTGCAATATGGATCACAATACAACAAGTTTCAACATATTCTATGGACAACTGATCACATTATTGCCCTATGGCTCCACTCATTATCTTTGTGCTGCCTCAGACCAAAATTACTTTCTCTGGTGACCACTCCTCTATATGTGTTATCTTCCTCCATGGATTTAAAAAAAAAGTGTGCTTTTCAAGGGCAGAGACTGTTTTACTTTTGTATGCACATCTCTAGTTCTTAGCATATTTCTACTTCTGTTTAATACATAGACTTTTAATAAATGCTTTTATTTTATTCATTCATTCATTCCTCAAGAATTTCTTTCACTGAGATGCTATAGTGTTTAAAATTCTAACATTAGAAATTTACTCATTCAGTTTGGGTACCACTCCATTAGTTACACTATTTGAAAATACACATAATAAAACCTTAGAGAGAATTATTTATCAGATTGATTTGGTGACAGAAGGAATATAGAATTGACTGATAACAATAAAAGAGTTCAGGATGTAAGAAAAAGGTAAGAAGATTAGAAAGAGGGGGAAAGGGATAATGAATCAAGAAAGAAGAAATAGGAGAGGAAGACATGGAATTTGCTACTTTTACAATTCTATTTTGGGCCAATCCTGAGGAAAAATATTAAGTTCTTTTCTGTAAGATTAGTATAATTTTGTTTCTGTCTAAATGTCTACCTGAGCTTTACATTTGTCCCTGAAATCTTTGTAACAAAGTGAAGTAAGTCTCTTATTCAGATACACAATATTGTGTCCACAATTTTCTCAGCCCATCAAGTCTCATTTCCTTTCCTCCCTTTCTTCCATAGGTAGTCAGTGCAGTAGATGTAGATGTAATAGAGTACCATCCTAGAGACCTCATCTTCCTAAGGTCAAATCTGAACTTAGACACTTACTAGTCACTTGACCCTGTTTGCTTCAGTTTTCTCATGTGTAAAATGAGCTGGAGAAGGAAATGGCAAACCTCTCTAGTATTTTTGCCAAGAAAACCCCAAATGGTGTCACAAAAGGTTGAATGTGATCGAAATGATTGAACAACTAAACTTCCCTTCCATACAAAGTACAATACTTTCATTCCACAAAACTACCTCATCTTGGCTAGGAGTAGAGTTGCATGGAAGAGGAAAAATCTGAAGCTTCTCAGGAAGATGTTCTGTTACAATTTTGCTTCCTTCTTCCTCCCATTCTTTCTAACATCAGTTTTCTTGAAAGAATGTCTTTGTAAGTGCAATAGTGATACATTTAATCTCTAATGGAGGGAAAAATAATTTAAGCGATTAGACAGTTTAAATGTTGTAGTCCATAGAGCCTAGACTAGAGTCAGGAAAAACCTGAGTTCCTATCCAAACTAAAATATTCATTAGCTATGTGACCCTAAGTAAGTCTGTTTATATCAGTTTCAATTGTAAAATAGGAATAATAATAGATAAAATAATAGGGGATAATAATTAAGATAAATAATAGTGGTGATAATACCACCCATAAAATGAGAAAAATATTTGTAAAGTACTTTGTAAATATTGACTATATAGATGCTAGCTGTTATTATTATTATTATTTTAAATATTTATTTATTTTTGCTGAGGTAATTGGGATTAAGTGACTTGCCCAGGGTCACACAACTAGGAAATGTTAAGTGTCTGAAGTCAGATTTGAACTCAGGTCCTCCTGACTTCAAGGCTGGTGCTCTATCCACTTCACTACCTAACTGTCCCTTATTATGTTTTTAAGAAGTTGTTTTCTTCCGTACATTTTCCCCATTTTTGTCAATTTTATTTTTTAAGGAATTGTTTTCTTCAGTAAATCTCTTTGTTTCTTTTTCCAAGCTGTTGACTTTTTTCTCCAAACTTTCATAACTCTCCTGCTCTTACTTCTTTTCCCCATTTCTTCCTATTTCTCTTTTAAGATCTTTTTGAACTCTTTGAAGAGAGCCATTTTAGTTGGAGAACAGTTCATATCCCCTTTGACACTTCATCTGAAGGTATTTTGCCTTTGCTGTCTTCTTCTGAGTTTGTGTTCTCATCTTCTCTGTCTCCATAGTAGCTTTCTATAGTCAGAGCTCTTTTTTCTTTTTTACTTATTTTAAAAAGTTAAGCTCTGCTCCCAGAGCATAGGGGAACTTGTTCCAAGCTTCCTGTGCAGCTGAACAGGGGCTTCTCACTGACTAAGCTGGACAGCTACAGGCTTTCTCACTATGCCAAGTGGGCCTGGTTAAGTCCTAGTGGTTTTGCTGGGGTTTGGGGATTCACACTTGCTTTCTGTAGTTGCCTTGGAGGTCTCACAGCTGGTTAGCTGATCCACTGGCCTTCTGAACCAGGACATTTGTATTTTGTATTTTGGCTGTATTTTGCTGTACTTCTGGCTAAAAGCCTTTCAGTAGGTTACCAATCCTGATTGTTTCCACATTGGGCTTCTCTGTGTCATGCCTGCATGGGCCGAATTATCCCCTGCCCAAGTGAGACAGACTTTTCCTGAAGTCCTTCCAAGGTATCTTAAGCTGGAAAATTATTATACTAAAATGTTTGTGGATTCTGTCATTCCAAATTCCATTCAGAGGCTTGATCTAGTGTTGATTCTAAAGGAAGCTGGGGAAAGCTCAGGGAATATTCTATTTACTCTCTGCCATCTAGGTTCTGCTGTTATTATTTTTATGATTAATGGTAATACTAGTATGTGAAGTATTACATACTACTATGGTCTACTGCTCTAATTCCAAATGGATACACATAGCACAAACTTTCTTTAGTTCTCTGAATGAAATTTGTACCAAATAGGTAAAATAAATTTTAATATTTTTTTTCCTCACCAAATCACCCTCTAAATTGAGAAATGGAAGCTTTTTTATAATTGTTTTTATGTCTTATAATTTGTTAGAGATGGCATAGTGGACTGAGAGTTGGTCCTAAAACAGGAAGATCCAAGTTCAAGTTCAGTCTGTGACATACACAGACTATATGATCTTAGGCAAGTCTCTTAACTTTGTGCTTTAGATAAGCTACCTTAAGTAATTTCCTCATCTGGCAATTCCCTAACCCAGAGGAATCACAGGTCCAGTTTTATATTTGTAAATTGCACAATGTGTGGTATAGAGTAGATGCTTAATTAATGATTATTGCTTTCCCCTTGTCTTATTCTTATAATTTGGTAATACTTTGTGTGGATATGAAGATTTAAATTCAGAATCTAACAGTAAGAGGAGAGATATTAACACACATCAAGGAATATCTCTGCCTAGATTTGAAAGACCTCAGGAGTCACGTGAGGCACTTGGTGTAATTTCTTTGGTAAAGTGATAGTTTGTTTAAGACAATCAAAATGCAGAATATATTTCAAAAGATATCTTGCTTTCCTCAAAATTGAAGTCTAGTGTCTGGAAAGCACATTGCTATTAAGTCCATAAAAATGATACAGTAGGAGAGAAAAAAGGCAAAGGTTAAGGCTTACTCTAGTGCACTATTTGCTAGCTGATTTTTGACATTCATAGATAATTACAATTCAAGTGCTTCAGGTTCTATTTGCCCAGGGAAAGATAAAAGAAAGGTCAGGTTCTCTAAAACCAGCATTGGATAGTTCTAAGTGTTCCTACTTATAATGTCACACCTCAGAGATATAAAATTTTAAAAATAGAAATTAGAAATTTTCTTTGATTTTTTGTTTCATTATGTAATACGAGCATCTTAGAAATACAATGACTAAAAATACAAACTGTGAATTTAACTGTGTTAAATTCTGTTCACTTAACATTAAATTTTTTTTTTATTTAAGTAAAAATTTTATTCATTTATGTTGAGAGAAAAACAAATCAGAGAAAGTATTTATAGGAGAATATATATCAGACAATACAGAATGAAGGAGCTCTTCCATTGGGAATGAGGTAACTCAGTGAGAGAGAGAGAGAGAGAGAGAGAATGAATGAATCTTGGCTTTTACCTAAGGAAAGTTCCCTGAAGTCTCTAAAGCAGTGAGCTGGGGATTAGAGCATGACAGAGACTGCCAGTTCTTCTCATGTTGTCTTCTTCCCAGAGTTAAAATGTTTTTTTCTCTTTCAGCAGCCTGAGGTGGGGTTGGCATTTTCCATTTTTTTCTCTCAAAACCATAAGCCAGAAATGCCCTAAGTGACTGCAGGTTCCAATGAAAGCTGATCAAAGTGAAAGAAGGGCTGAAAAGAGCAGAGCTCTTATTTCTCTTACTTTCACCAGCTCTACTTCACCCTCATTGCAGGCATTGGTTTTCATCAAAGAGGAGAGAGTACTATACCAAAGAGCTTTGAAACTCAGATTACATTTCTCCCCTGGATTGAAAATCTTTGCAATCTCTTGCAAAGATCAGCTGGGGCAAGTCCAAAACCTGGTTATATAGTATAAACACAAACATTAGCACTTGAAAACAATAATTCCCACTCATTGCCAAGAGTAGTAAAATCACTAACAGTCATACTTGATCAAGGGAGTGCATTGAAATATATTTTAGTAGCAAAACAGTGCATGTCTCTCTGCATTTATCATTTTTCTGTCAGGAGAAGAATAGAATGTACCATATTCCTTCTTGTGGACACTGGTTTATCATTGCATTGCACAGTGTTCTAAAATTTTTCAAAGTTGTTTCTCTTCATAATTTTAAGAAGAGATTTTTTTTGAATATTTTGTAAATAATAGCTCCTAAGTGTGTTCTACAAATATGTTCCTTTAACATAGAATCAACTTATCTAACATTGGAAATTGTTTCACTAAAAAACCTTTTATAATGAATGAACATAAGCTACTGAGTGAGATTCTTTTATAATTTTTCTGAAGCAGAAATAAACCAGGAAGGCATTAATCAATCTATTATTCATTATCATAAGTACTGAATATATGACTTCAACAAATCTATCAATTCTTGGATTATTGAACTTGAAGTCCATAAAAACTATATGTGGATATTTAGCATTCCTTTTGTATGTATAAATAAATTAACTACACTTTTTGGATTTTGCTTTGAGTACATATTTTGAGTATTTTTTTATATAGGAAAATACATTTATAAAAATACTATTTAAGAACTGAAATTTTTTTCTTCCCACCAAAATACATTTATAAAAATACTATTCAAGAACTGAAATTTTTTTTTCTCTCTCTCTCTTCTTGGATTGTGACCAAGTTGAAATGTTTTTTCCCCCAGGATATGTTTCTTCTAAACAACAGGTCTTTTGACATAAAACAGACTGAGTCTGAAGTTGACTCCTCTTTATAATCTTGATATTTTGGAATGGATGAAGCATATGCTTTGTAAAAGGAGGTGAAAAAAATTCTATATTTTGTAAAGTGAATGGCTATTAAACATATATTTAGCTCTTTGATTTTTTATTTTTATGACTTTGGGGCAAATCCCTTCCTCTCTGTGGGGCTCACTTTTTTTCACTTGTAAAAGGAGTGGTTTGGAACAGATGTTATCTTCCAATTTTAAATCTAAGCTCCTATGGTTTATAATCTCATTTTAGGGTTTTTGTTTATTTGAACTGCCTTATTAGAACAAAAGTAAAACTCAATACTACATTAGAAGAGATAATAAAAATGAGAATTTTAGTTTTAGAAAGTCACAACCTATTAAAACAAGCTATTAATACTGAAAGGAAGGAAACAGATAAATGGCAAAAAAAAAAAACCATGTCTAGTCTTAAGGAATTGCTGCTGGGCCTGAAGGAATTGTGGTACTATTCCTGTTCTTTATCCTATCATCACTTACTCACTGGGCTCAGTTCAAAGGGAACTTCTAATTAGGGGGATTAGATTCCCCTTTTCACACTCTTCAGTTTCTTAATTCCCTCTCTATCATTCCAGGGCTGCTTTTATTTATGACTAGCTTCTAGGACCAAAGAGAGAAAACAGAAAAATATGTACTCAAAGCAAAATCCAAAAAGTGTAGTTAATTTATTTATACATACAAAAGGAATGCTAAATATCCATAAGCATGCATTAACAGAACAATTAAACAGGATTCAGGAACTTAAATCAAAACCATTAAAATAATTTATTGGGAAGCTAATACTTAAATTTATCAGAACTTGTAGTACTGATAATTTGATATTTTCTATTTTACTTTAGTCTGACATTGTTCAAACAGCTGGTTTGTTTAGCCAGAAATAAATAGCCAGATTTTGGCCAATTTTTTTTCTTATTGGTGACTGACTTCTCTAATGCAGAAGAATTTTTGCCACCAACTAGTACTAACCTCATGAATTGCAGCCATCAGCCTACTCTAACTCACCAGGTTGTTTCTAACCCTGGCTACATCCATTTTGTGGTTGATCACTCATTCACCCAAGATCAGGAAATAATAAATCAAAAAAAGGCAGAGGAATCCAGGGATGTAGGGGAAAGCTCACCTAATTGCATCCCCTGGCACTGGCTGCTAGGTGGGTGAAGTTAAAATGATGTGGGGTAGAGAAGGATGCATACTTCTTCTCTCCTTGCTTGAATCACATCACATCACCTGGAGAATCATAGCAGAGAGAAATCTGCTAGAAACTGTCTCCATTTTTAACATGTCCAGTGAGTCACTTGCTTCTCTAGCTCTGCAGTCAATTAGAGAACTCCTCATCATCTGAATGTGTGAGCTCATTATTTCTGAGTCATATGTGGCTAGAAGCTGTCTCCAAAGCTCCTCCATAGTTGATCAGAGCCAGAAAGAACAACAATATTAAGCATGCTCCAAGGAATGGCCCTGTAGACTCATTCCATCTCTTCTCTATATGAATATAGACTATGATCACATCCTAATGCAAGTAAATTAACATAAAGGAGAGACCTAACAAGCCTAGAAATTACCTTTGTCAAAAAGCATGATCTTGCAAGGGGAAGAGATATGGTATTCAAAAGCAATGTCAGCTTAAGTATATGTATTAAATACTTAGTATATAATTTATTTGGAAAATATTATTGAGGGTTTTGGTGGAAGATTATTAACAATATCATTTCTTTTCTTTTTTTCTTTGAAAAGAAAAGTTTATTAGCATGCTGAGGAATATTATTTGGACAAATAGCAGCATCTACTTCCTAATTTATAGATTAGACTTAGAGAATTTTTTTTCAGGCAACAGTATCATTTCAAAAAGATAAAAAATCAGTCTAGGAAAGCTTGTCGAGGGATCTAGTTAAGCCAGGTAACTCTGAGAGTATTTAAGTATACTACTGGAAAAGAATTATAATCAGAGGATATATATATATATGGAAAATAATATAATAACCAGAGGATATATGTAAAGATCTCTACAATAGACTATTTTCGTCATTAATGTCAGTGAGGGCACCACATTTGGACTCCAACACAATACCCAGTGTTCTGAGAAAGTAGAAAACAGATAGGAAATGCATTTGAAGTAGATCAAATGTTCATAGAAGTCTATATTTGAGGTCACTCAGAAGGGGGCTGAAATATTGATTGGATGTTATAATTACTGAAAAAGGTGGCTATGGAACTATTAACCATATGCCTATTTTCTCATCTTTACAAATTATTTATAAAAAAAAGTTCACTTTATGTATTAGGGACATTCTTTTTTTTTTTTTTTTCACTTTTCAAAGTTTTTTTTAAAATTTTTAATAGCTTTTTATTTACAAGTTATATGCATGGGTAATTTTACAGCCTTGACAATTGCCAAACCTTTCGTTTCAATTTTTCCCCTCCTTTCCCCCCACCCTCACCCCCAAATGGCAGGTTGACCAATACATGCTAAATATGTTAAAGTATAAATTAAATACAAAATAAGTATACATGTCCAAACCATTATTTTGCTGTATAAAAAGAATCAGACTCTGAAATATTGTACAATTAGCCTGTGAAGGAAATAAAAAATGCAGGTGGGCAAAAATATAGGGATCGGGAATTCTATGTAATGGTTCTTAGTCATCTCCCAGAGTTCTTTCGCTGGGTGTAGCTGGTTCAGTTCATTACTGCTCCATTGGAACTGCTGTTCTCATTGCTGAAGATGGCCAGGTCCATCAGAATTGATCATCATATAGTATTGTTATTGAAGTATATAATGATTTCCTGGTCCTGCTCATTTCACTCAGCATCAGTTCATATAAGTTTTTCCAGGGCTTTCTGAAATCATCCTGTTGCTCATTTCTTACTGAACAATAATATTCCATAATATTCATATACCACAATTTATTCAGCCATTCTCCAATTGATGGGCATCCACTCAGTTTCCAGTTTCTGGCCACTACAAAGAGGGCTGCCACAAACATTCTTGCACATACAGGTCCTATTAGGGACGTTCTCTTGATGAAGATTTCAGAAGGAAATCATAGATGATATTTTATGGCAGACGAGATCTTTCTAATCACATAAAAAATCCCACTGCATTTTTTTTTGATAATAGAAAAAAAGCCATTTAATTTACCAAAGGATAGCAAGAATTACAAAAGATAAAATAGATAATTTAATCACATAAAATGACAAATTTTACATCAACAAAATTAGTACAATTAGGATAAGAAGGGAATACTTGATTGGGAAAATTCTTCCTATTACATATATTAATAAGGGTTAGATAATAGGTATACAAGTATACAAGATAGTCATTACTCAATGAATGAATCAATAGTCAAAGGATATGAGCAAATAGTTCTCAAAAGAAGAATAACAAGGTATTTTAAAAAAACAGGAAAGATTGCTCCTAATCAGTAAAGATAAGAAAAATATAAATAAAAAATATTTAAAAAATGAAGTTTAAATTCATGCTCAATAAATTGGCAAAGATGACAAAATATGACAATGGTCAACATAGGAGGATTGTGGGGAAAAAGGCAACAAAGACATTCTTGCTTCATCGGTGAATTGTTCTCAATATTCTGGATAGTAATTTCTTTAAAAAAATGACTAAAATGTTCATACTTTGACCCAGGATCCAGTTAGTCATATATTCCCAAGGAAGGCAAATATAGAAATAAGAGTATGATATACACCAAAATATTAGAGCAATACTTTCAATAGAAGCAAAGAACTGAAATCTAAGTAAGTACCCATTAATTTTGGAATCTATGCACCTTTTGGACTTCTCTCAAACCTAATCCTTCTTAATCTTTCTGCTACATGTGACACTGTTGATTACTCTGTCCTCCATGATCTTCTTCCCTTTCTTGGATTTTCATGATATGTTCTTCTCCTTGATCACCTCCTATCTGTCTAATTGCATCTTCTGAGTCTTTTTCCAACATTATCCAGTTAATGACCCCAACTTTTCTTCTCCAGTGTCCCATCTTGTGTTCTCTTCTCTCTCTCTAATTTTTATTGATAGCCATATCAGTCCCATGGATTTAACTATCAGATCTATGTCCAGCCTCAATATATACCTTGAGCTTCAGGTTTAGATTACCAGTTGCCTATTAGACATTTCAAACTGGATGTCCAAGATACAAAGAAAACATGGCTAAAAGCAAAGTATTTGCATTTTTCCCTGAATCCTCCTTTCTTCCAAACTCCCTGTCTCTTTTTAAAGGCACCAGAATTTTTTCTTTTGTCTTTTTGTTTAGTGTTTTATTTTCCCCCAATTACACGTGTTAACCAAATTTTATTGCCTTGTTCTCTAAAATGTGTATAGCCGCACAAAGCAGATAGGCTTTTTAGAGATTAAATAGCAGTTTAATGAATCACTTTCAGAGTAAGGAACACAGTTTGCAAACTGGAAGTTCTCCTGAGCAGGAGCTCTCCTGAGCTCCAGGAGCAAGTTTTCCTGAGAAATAGGTAGAGATTTTATGCACAAATTCTAAGTAGAAAGGGAGGGAGAAGTTGGATTATAGTACAATCATTTTCAGGCCTAAGTGGTTTCCCATGACAAGCTCACAAATGCAGGACAATATGGGTGATCTCCAGTCCTGTAAGAACAGTTCATAAATGACTGTGTCCCATATCCTGGAGTTTGTTATTTGGTGGGAGGACAAGACCAGAGTTCTGTCATGGGAACAAATTCTACAATCTTTGATTTACTTCACCTAAAATACATAGGAAAGCTTTGTCAAGAATTGATTGATCATTTCAAGCTGCAATGTAAGATTCTGACTCCCAAGCCAGAAGATGCAGCTCTGAGAAATCGAAATTATTAGTATATTAATTAAACATAACATCTTGATAATTATGGAAATCCTAATAATTTTTCCTCACATGTAAATTTTTTTTAACATCTGTATTTAAAGCTTTTAGTTTCAAATTTTCTCTCTTCCTCCATCTTTATCCTCTTCCTTGAGAAGGCAAGTAATTTGATATAGGTTATATATTATAGTCATACAAAACCGATTTCTATTTTAATCATGTTATAAAAGATAAAAAACACTTAAAGAAAAATAAAGTATGCTTCAATCTGTATTCAGTCAGCATCAGTTCTTTCTCTGGCAATGGATAGCATTTTTCAACCTAAATCCTTCAGAGTTTTCTTGGATCATTGTATTGCTGAGAATAGCTAAGTCATTGACAGCTGATCACCTTACAATATTGCTGTTACTTTGTACATAGTACATGTCAGTTTGCATCAGCTCATGGAAATTTTTCCAGGTTTTTTTTTGAGAATATCTTGCTTATGATTTCTTATAGTACAATATACTATCACAATCACATATCATAATTTGTTCAATTATTACCCAGTTGACAGACATGGCCACATTTTCTAATTCTTTGTCACCAGAATAGAGTAGCTAAAAACATTTTTGTTCATATAGGTCCTTTCCCTTTTTTTTTTTTTTTTTTTTAAAAAAATCTCTTTTGGGCTACAAATCTAGTAGTAGTATTGCTAGGTCAAAGGGTATGCATAGTTGTATAGTTAATTGGGCATAGTTTCAAATTGCTCTATAGAATGGTTGAATGAAGTTACCATTTCACCAAAAATGCATTAATGTCTCATTTCCCTTACATCCTTGCCATCATTTGCCATTTTCCTTTTCTATCCTAATAGTCAACCTAATAGGTATGAGATAGTACTTTAGATTGTTTGAATTTGCCTTTTTCCAATCAATAGTGACTCAGAGCATTTTTTTTCATATAGCTATAGATAGTTTTGATTACTTCATCTGAAAACTGTTCATATCTTTTGTTTATTTATGATTTGGGAAATGGCTCTTATTTTGATAAATTTGAATCAGTTCTCTATATGTTTGAGAAATGAAGTTTTTATCAGAGAAACATGCTTCAAAATTTTCTCTACAGTTATGATCGCTAACTGTATTTCTCTCCATCCTATTTTCCCCTCTGTTTATTTTACTCTCTCTCTCCTTTTACCTTGTCCCTCCTCAAAAGTATTTTGCTTCTAACTACTGCCTCCTCTATCCTGCCCTCCCTCTTATCATCCCTATCTCTGCTTATATCCCTCCTCTTTTACTTTCCTGTAGGGTAAAATAGATTTCTATACCAAATTGAGTGTTCATATTATTCACTGGTTGAGCCAATTCCAATGAGAGTAGGGTTAACCTACCCCTCTCAACTCTTCCATATTCCTCCACTGTAAAAGCTTTTTCTTGCCTCTTTTATATGAGATAATATTCCTCATTTGATCTTTTCCTTTCCTTTTCTCTCAGTGCATTCTACTCTCACCCCTTAATTTTAATTTTTTTTAGATATTATTCCTTCATATTTAACTCACACCTGTGCACTTTCTAACTGCCCTAAGAATGAGAAAGTTCTTTTGAATTACAAGTATCATCTTCTCATATAGAAATGTTTAAAAAAAAACAATCTTATTATGTTACTTATGATTTTTTGTACCTTTTAAGTCTTCTTTTGAGCTTGTATTTGAATGTCAGATTCTCTGTTCAGCTTTGCTCTTTTCATCAAGAATATTTGAAAGTCCTCTATTTCTTTGAATGAATGGCTTGAATTCCTTTCAAAATAAACCTTATGTTTGATTATCTTGTATATATTTGTCTTTTTTTTTTTTTTTTTTTAGCTTTATGCAATATAACTCTTCCCCATTACACAGCTAGTAAATGTCAAGTGTCTGAGGGCAGATTTGAATTCAGATTCTGACTCCAGGATGGTGTCTATCCACTGTGCCACTTAGCTGCTCCTCTGTTAAGTATTGATATTTATTTTGATACTAGAATGTTTAATTCCAGATGTCAAATAGTATATAGCTGATTTTAGAAGGGACTACAAAATTCCTAACTCTGAGGATCATGTAACAATAGGTATCTCTTTAACATGGAGAAATTTCAAGTTGTAAGAGAGTTAGACCATAATGGAGTCTCTTAGACAGTTCTCTTATGGGAGAAGTTCATGGATATGGATGAGTTCTTATATCCTGAGAGTTCTTGAATTGACCCATAGAGTGGCAATGTGAGCAACTGGAGTTTGAAATGTATTTTACTTACAGTTTGGCAAGTGTGTGATGGGTGGAGAGGATATTGAGTAAAATTGAGTAAGAAAGGAATAGAGAGGATTCTGGGAAGATGATAGAGTAGGTCTGAAAATTTTTGGCTCTCCAAATTTCCTACACACATACTAACACACACACACACACACACACACACACACACACACAGACAAAAAACAAAAAAACAAAACAAAAAGAGATAGATCACCTCAGAGTGAATGTAGAATAGCAGAAATAAATAGAAGTCAGGGTAGAGTAGTTATCCTCCTGAGACAACTTGAGAAGATCCTGGGAAAACCTAGATCTTCAAGGGTGGAAGTTTGGCTTGAGTGAAGTGCAAACACCTCTGGACCAATTCTGTAAAATTAACAATAGAAAGCCTTGAGAACAGCTGCTTGGGGAGGCAGCCTTAGTTTCAGGAATTTTCCCCTCAGGGACAGTGTGAGGGCCAGACAATTCTGTAGAAGACTGAAGGACTTGGCACTGTTGAGGGAAGCCAAGCATAGTTGTATGTGACTTGGTTCTGGACTATGATTGTGGGAGAAAAGGAGCTAACATAACAACGGTGAGTGTGATAGCAGAAAGCCAGAGACCCATTCTGCCTATGGGCATGGACTGGAGAGCAGAGGCCCTGGTTGCAAGGGGCAGAAAGGACAACTGAAATTTGCAGTCAGTAGAAGAATTCCAAGAAGCAAGAGTGTTTATGTGACTACATGACTGGGGTCCTAGTTGTGGTTTAGGGGTAAAAATGAGTGTTCAAAGTTGGACCCAGGGACAGAGCTTAGAAAATAACAGTAAGAAGGACCTGAGGCTTGGGCTATCATTCCCCATACCTCAGGATTAGAACTTGATTATACTAATAGCTGCTAAAAACAAAATTAAAATAATAAAACCCCAAACAAACAAATATGCAAAGGAAAAAGAACACAATTATATATGGCTACTCTGGAGACAGAGAAAGTTTTGATGCATATTCAGAGGAAGATAGTTAAGCTAAAAAAGTCACTCTTAGTGAAAAGCATCAAATGGTTCCAAGCCCAAAAATGTTCTTGCAAGAACCTACAAAGGACTTTAAAAACCAGTTAAGAGATGTCAAAGAAAAAATAGGGGGGGAAAAAAGCAATACAAAAAAAAAGAGCAATACAAGAAAATCAAGAGAATTATGAAAAGAAAGTCCACCAATGGGAAATAAGAGAAAAAAAATTCAAGGAAGAAAGTAATTAGAAAATTAGAATTGGGCAAAGGGGAAGCAAATGATATTAAAAGAGACTAAGAAATAATAAAACAAAATAAAAAGAATGAAAAAAATAGAATGTGAAACATTTCATCATAAAAACAGCTCATCTAGAGAACAGATTGAGGAGAAACAATATAAGAATTGTGGGACTGCCTGAAAGTTATGATGAAAAAAAGAATCTTATACAATATAGCAAGAAATTGTCAAGGAAAATTGCCCTGAGGATCTAGGAGGTAAAGCAGAAATAGAAAAAAAATCTACTGACCACTACTGGACAGAGGTCTCAGGAGAAAAAGTTATAGGAATATCATAACCAAATTTCTAAGCTCCCAACTTAAGGAGAAAATATTGCAAGCAACAAGAAAAAATTTTAATATCATAGAGCTACAAAATGGATTACAGAAGACCTAGCAGCTACTCTGTTAAAGGAGCATGAGTCTTGGAGTATTATATTTCATAGAGCAAAAGAGCTGGGGTTACAACCAAGAATAAATTACCCAGCAAAGTAAAAATAATCATAATTAATAATAATTATAATTCTAAATGAAAATAAAAGATATTTAATTAACTGAAAGACTTTCAGGTATTTGTGACAAAAAAATAGTAGAACTTAATGGAAAATTCAATGTATAAGATAAATATTAAAAACTAATTATAAGGGACTTATAATTTAATAAGGTCAAATTGTTTACTTCTTATATATGAAAATATTATCAATACTCTTGTGACTGTCATTATTTGGGCAGTTTGGAAGAAAGTCTTGGATTTAGCTGAGTATGATGGGGTGATTCTAAAAATATAAAACAGTGTAGGGAGAGGCAAAAGAGAATAATTATCTCATATAAATGAGGTATGAAGGGAAGAATTGATACAGAAGTGATGAGGGGAGAGTGGGTAGTGCTTGGAACCTTATTCTCATTGGAAATAGGGGACCAATATTATATATCTAAATAGGATGAGAAGAATATTGATGAAAAATAAGAAGGAAAGAAATATACAAGTAATTGTTCCTTAGTATGTGAATGAAATGAATTTAACTATAAAACAAAAATATATAGCAGATTAAAAATCTGAATTCAACAATATGTTGCTTTCAGGCAATGAGAGAAACAAAAAAAGACAAAATAAAGTTCTGGAATAGAATTCATTATGTAAAATTAACTGGGTAGTAATCATGATCTCAGACAAAGTTAAAGCTAAATGAGTTTTAATTAAAAGAGAAAAATGGGGAAAACACTATATGTCACCAATATTGTTTAATATTGTTTTAGACCATTTTAAATTATTAAATAGTATGAAATAACTGAGAATATACCTGCCAAAACAGACACAGGAATGGCATGAACATATATACATAAAGTCAGATTTAAATAATTGGAGTAATATTTATTATTCATGCATAGATAAAGTCAATATAATAACAATGTACAATTTTATCTAACCTATTTATTCAATACATCCCAATTAAATAATTAAAAATATTTTTATTAGAAATTAGAATTAGAAAAAGTAATAATAAAATTTACTTGAAAGAATAAAAGGTCAGGAAATTCAAAAAAATTAGAGAAAAAGGATGTAAAGAAAGGAGATTCAGCAGGACCAGATCTAAAACTATATGATAAAATAAGAGCACTATTGAAGTGTAAAATCATTTTGATTATTTTAAATAAAATATTTCTTGTATAAATAAAACGATAGTCAAGAATAGAAGGAATGTAGAAAATTGGGGGAAAAATTGGGGGAAGGATGTGATTGGGTTGGAATACTGCTGTGGTGTGAGAAATGATAAGTTCATTGAGTGAGAAAAACATGGAAAGACTTAGACCTATGAAGGAAGATGTTATTCATCTCCAAGGAAGGAGAAGACAAATAGAAATAAGCATAGGGTGGTCTTACATTTATAGGGAATATAATTTGGTTGAATAAGTTATGGTATATGAATGTTATGGAATTATTATGGAAAAATCAAAGATCAGGAGGATGATTTTAGAGAGGCCTTGAGAGACTTATGCTAAGTGAAATGAGCAGAATCAGGAGATCATTGTACATAGCTACAAGATTATATGACGATCAATTCTGATGATTATGACTCTTTCCAACAATGAGATGATTGATGCCAATTCCAATGATCTTGTGATGAAGAGAGTCATCTTACACTCAGAGAGAGGCCTGTAGGAACTGAATGTGGATCACAACATAACATTCTCTTTTGTTGTTCACTTGCGTTTTGTTTTCTTACTCATTTACTTTTTTTAATTTGATTTTTTTGTGAAGCAAGAGAATTGCATAAAAAAAGTTTATACATATTAGATTTAATATATATTTTAAAATGTTTAATATATATTGGATTGCTTGCCATCTAGAGGAGGGGGTAGGAGAAAAGAGAAAATCTGAAACACTGCTATGCAAAGGCTATGCAAAGGTCAGTGTCAAATTATTCATGCATATGTTTTGAAAATAAAAAGCTTTATAAAAAAACTTATAGCCTTCTTTAAGGCTGGAGTGAGGAGGGAAGGAGAAAATAAAATAATGTAAAAAGTACACAACAGAAAACAAAGAAATCCTAGAAGAAAACAAAGAAAAGCTGGGTAATTTTTAAGACAATATGTAGTATTTATTAAATAAATTTTCTTGAAATAGAAATTTATTGTTTTATATTGAATCTTTTCATGTTCTGCTGACTATGGAAATGGTCTTTTTTCTTTTTTCATTTTATATTTAATTTAAAAATGAATATATATATATATATGTATATATAATTATAAAAAGCAGGAAGTAGAGGCATCTATGATTTAAGTGATAATTATATGGGAGATATCTAAGACTGGGGCAAAAGGCAGATCTGATTCTTTTGAACCCATCTGCTCTCTTCAAGAGAACTCCTGTGGATAATAGTATTCTGCTTTCTCCCCGCTACTGGGAGATTGTGTATAAAAAGCCAAAGCTGTCTTGTTCCTTAAAGTTACATTTATCATTTCTGCTTAATTAGTTTTTAATTTGCCAGTTATAGAAAATGATTTATCCTAATTGCTTGAGTTTAAGTATTTTATTACCCATAAATTGCAAAAAAAGTTCCAAGAAAGAACAAAATAAGTGGTATATTTCATACATAGAAAGAATAGAAATGGAGGAAAAGGTCTTCTGTTTGATTTCCCAAGATTCTATCCCAATTGGGGGTTCCTGAGTCAATCGAGAGAGAATCTTATGGATTATGATAGTTTTTGAAATTTCAGTTGAATTATCAAGAGAATTCCTCTTGATCAAAGTCTAAATCATAGTAACAAAATTTAAGTAGTGAAAAAGAAGTAATGAAGAAGAAATTATTCTCTCAGAGCAGATTCTTCAGGAAAATTAAATCTACTTTGTGCTCTACTCAGTCTAATCTTGATTGAAGGGTACAATACAGGTATTGACTAAGGAAAGGTTATGCTCTTAGAGACAGCTGAAGGGAACAATTGGAACATGGTAGGTAATTTTGCCACCTGAAGGTGGGGGGCCAGGTAAGATGAAGTAGTTAATTTTTCTATGAAACTAATTACCTCCATCCTCACACAGTGTCACAAACTGATCAACTCCCTATTTTTAAAGCAGTACCAATAAGTATTGATGATTACAGCTTTATAGTATAATTTGAGATTTTGTACTACTAGGTCCCCTTCCTTTCCACTTTCCTCCCTATATTTCCCTTGAGATTCTTTACCTCTTATTCTTTCATGTGAATTGCATAATTTTATTTCTAGTTCTGAAAAATTAAATTAATATAGATAATATTGTTTCTCTTTATCATATTGGCATAGCCCGACTATGAGCAATTAATATCTTTCCAGTTATTTAAACTTACATTTATTTATGCAAAATATGTCTTATGGTTTTATTCATATACTTTTTCTTTCTGTTTTGGCTAGTTGGTTCCATATTATATATATTTTGTAGTTGTTTGAAAAGGAATTTCATTTTCTGTTTCTTCCTCTTGGATGTGATACTTCTTGGGTAAAGTATATCACTCTTCCCTAATTTTTTGTATTCTTCTTTCATACATCAATTGTGCTCTTACATTTCTTCCATGATATATTCCTTTCTCTCTTATTTTTATTTCTTCTCTGAAGATTAGGAAAAAAACCCAATCTAGGACAAAATGACACCTGGCTCCTTTGTTTATGTTTTATTTATTTCTATCTGTGATGTTTGAGGAAAATATGATTCTAAAAGAATGCTTCTCATTCTACCTCCCTTCTCCATTATAATGGATGCTTTTCCTTTCCCTTTTAATTGCTCATGATTTTTAGGTTTCTAGGTTTTCTTCAATTACTTTGAATATATTTCAAAATTTCTCTTAATCTTTATTTTCTCAGAAGTATTTTATTTTCCCAAATACATGTAAAGACAGTTTTCAAAATTCATTTTTGTAAGACTTCTTTTTTTTTCTCTCTCCATTTTTTATTTCCCCACTCCCCAAGGCAGCAAGCAATCTGATATAGGTTATACATGTACAATCCTTCTAAACATATTTCCATATTTGTCATGTTATACAAGTAAAACCAGATCAAAAGAGGAAAAAACCATGAGGAAGAAACAAACAAACAAACAAAAGTGAAAATACTATGCTTTAATCCACATTTACTCTCCATAGTTCTCTCTCTAGATATGAATGATATTTTTCATTCCAAGTATATTGGAATTGTCTTGAATCATTACATTGCTAAGAAAAGCAAAGTTCATCAATGTTAATTATCACATAATCTTACTGATACTGTGTACAATGTTTTCCTGGTTCTACTCACTTCACTCAGTATCAGTTCTTATCTTTAGGCCTTTCTGAAATCAGTCTGCTCATCATTTCTCATAGTAGTCTTTTAGGACCTGTGATCTTTTGTTATAGCTGCTGATAGATCCTGTACAATTCTAAACGTAGCTCTGATGTATTTGACATTTTTTTTGTTTGTTTCTTATAAAATTTTCTCTTTGATAAAGGGTTTTCAGAATTTAGCAATAATATTCCTGTGTTTTTTTCTTGGAGGATCTGAGGTGATGATAAGTAGATTTTTTCTATTTCTACTTTCCTTTCTTGTTCTATCACTTTAGGACAATTTTCTTTGATTATTTCTTGTATTATTATATCAAGGTTCTTATTTACTTATTTTTCTTTGAAAATCCATTACATTTTTATTTAAGTAATAGGTTTCTGGATGTCTTATGAACAATTTTATTTCTAGTGTTTACATATTCATTAAACACGAGCCCATGATTCCTTAAAAAAATGAACATATGCCCTCCAAGAGAGTTTGTACATCATCACTTACATAACAAAGGGAAGCTAAATAATTTATAGTTTTATTATTATTCATTCATCCCTTTATGTTAAATAAAGTGTACAGTGGCATTACACCCTTAAATAAATCAGCTATTGCACTTTTCTAACTTTTTCAAGTAATCTTTTCTAAATTTATAAATGCTTTTTATGAATGAATCTCAAGCAATATGTTACTTTGTTTTCTGGAACCAGAAGTAAAATTCCATCAGAATTTACATGTATTGCTCAGGGATTGTTTCCATTACCTCCTAGGTTGTCATCTTAGACCCAGTCCTGGGATCCTTTGTGATCATCACCAGTGTCATTTTGTTAGTGCTTGTGAATGCGTTTTATTTCTGCAATTATGCTGACCTTCAGCAAGGAGAGAAAGTCCATTATGATAGGTAATTCCCCAGCTCAGTAAGAATGAAGACTCAGCTGTTAGGAAGACTCAATATCACCAAAGCAAAGAATGGATGTTGCACACTTAGCACCACTATCCTTCTTTACTATTCTACGGAGGGCTCTTTGAGCCACTTTACTACTTGTAGAATGACACTAATTTCTATGTTCTTCATACATTTCCTAGCACACTGGTGACACTCAATTATTAAATAATAGTAGTGACACCTTACTTTCTAGGAGCAAATTAAGGTAAGAGTTCTGCATTAGCACTCTTCCTTTTGCTCTAACAATTGTTTTAAATTTTATCTCTTTTTTTTAATCCTCTCAAGCTTCTTTTTAAAATCAGATTATTAGTGCAACCACCTCTAATTCTATGGGTTGAGGATAATGCCACTGGTGTCACTTAAATTCTCCCCTCTGGCCTGCAATCCCAAACCAAGATTTCTTAACCTTCTGTAAGTACCCTCAGCCAGCAGTGTCTCTGCCCTGCTGCTTCACCAGGTGCTGGTTCCTTCTTACCCAGGACCATATCTCAGCAGCACAGCTGGGCCTGGTGCTTCCAATCAGCAGAGGTTCCCTCATTCTGTTAGGGAGGTGAAAGTTCTTATAATTAGGGCTGAGGCTACCTGGGAACCTTTAGGGCTCTCTGATTGCTGTTTCTGAGTAGCTAACCTGGAACTGTTTATACTCATATCCCGTTAAATCTCAGTCCTGGAATCAGCTTTTTGTATTATTCTAAAAGGATCTCTATTCTGTCCCACTCCTATTAGTTTTTCATCCATTTATGTTCACCCCAAGGCACATTTTGTTTTGTTTGTGGGAGAAATCTGGAAAGCTTGGAATTCTCTGACAGATTCTGCCATCTTCTCTGAATCCTCTTTCTTTTCCTCTCCTTCCAATTTTAGTTTTTCACATATGATTTTCTTCAGTTAGCTTTTATATCTCCCTTTCCATTCGGCTAATTTGACTTTTAAATGTGTTGTTTGCTTAGTAGATTTTGTGTGTATGTGTTTGTGTGTGTGAGATCATTTGCTCAGTTGTATTATTTAAGGAATTGTCATCTTCAATCAAATTTGATCCTTCCTTTTCCAAGCTATTGACTCTTTTCTTTCTCGCCATCTTGACTCTACCCTGTGTATGATGATTTTTAAATAATCTTTCTTTGACTTGGTTTCCAGCAAGTTTTTTTTTTTAATAATAGGAGTTTTACATTTTTAAAAATTATAATGGTTTATTGATTTTGTTGTAATATCACTTATCTCCTGGAGTCACTGTTCTGTTATTCCACACTAATTTTTAGCGTAAGGTTTTGTATTTTTTTCCCTAATGTATTTATTCTCCTTTCAATTTTTTTTTTTTTTTAGTACTTTTATTTCAGTTGTCTTTTCCTTTCTTTCTTTATTTCTTCCACATATCCTTTTAGTCCTAGTAGCCAAGCCATTGTTTTCCCCCTGAGGCTCCATATGTAGACTTAGTTTCTTTATCTGGGTTAACTTCTTAGCATTTCTATAATATTTCTTATTTCTGTTTAGTGTTATAGAATGTTTCTTTTATTTTCTTTAGTACATACCATTATATATGTAACAGAATCTTTTTTTTTTTTTTTTGTGGATGACCTTAAGACTAGGATTACAATAAAATCCTTTCAATAACTGAACAACAGCAGATAAATTTTTTTCAAAGTTTAAAAACTGACTGTTGCAATGTTTAAGAAGAGAAAGTGGTTTTGTTGAAATTTATTAAGAAATATAAAAATTGCTTTTTGTGAGTTTTTTGATTTTATGCAGCTAAATTTATTAAGACTTAAAACCACAGTAACACTTTTGGGACACACTATATAGTATTATCCTAATTTACCACCTGGTAATTTTATTCCCCCCCCAAAAAATGAGGGCATAATTTGTTCTTAGTAATGTCATGGTGGTTTCTGTTTCTAAATCCCCACAAACCATTCCTTTGATAATATACTCTAGAATTTTGCCAGGAATGAAAGTCAAATCCACTGTTGGATTTCAAATCCAGCTTGAAGGATGTTCCCTCTTCCACTTTTTGAAAATTGGCATATTTGCCTATTTTCTCAGGAGAGTGGCACCTTTCCTATTCTTCATACTTTTTCAAAGATCAGTGACAGTGGTTTAGTAATCTCAATTAACTTTTTTCCCCCACAACATGGATTATCTATATCTGGTGATTTGAACTCAGTGAGGGCAACCACTTTTATATATCCTAATTTAACTTGCATTTGAATTTCCTGTTAAATATTTTGTTTCATATTCTCCAGTCTGAAGATAATTCTCTTTAATGGGAGAAAAAAGGCCAAATTTTAAGAACTTTGTCTTTTCTCTTCATTATCTGTCATTGTGGTTGTCTTCATCCCCATCATCATCATAATCTTCATGGCAAATGATTTTAGGTAGCTGCCCTGGATCTTCTTTGCTCTTCTTGTTCTCCAAGATAGCTTAAAAAAAAAAGCTCCTTTCTTTCAACTTTGCCATTTATTATAGCTTTAGCTTATTATGAATTAGAGTGCCCTTAATATCATGCTTAGATTATACATGTTTAATTTATATAGGATTGTTTGTTGTTTTGGGTAAGGAGAAAAATTTGGAACACAACTTTTTGCAAAGGTGAACATTGAAAACTATTTTTGTGTGTATTTGTAAAAATAAAATACTATTAATGATAGAAAAAATGTTCTTCTTAGAAGACTTTGCCACTCTTCTGTAATCATTTTCAGTAACTGCCTCTTGATTATATATTTTGCATATGTATATAAAATACATGTATATTAATTTAAATTTAAATGTTTGTTTAATACATATTAATGTTAATATATATAATTAATGTATATTTGAATACATATACATTTATTTAAATTTGAATTGATTGATGAGTTGCATTTCATTCACAGCTATTTCTTTAGGATGCTTTTTTTTTCCTCTGCTCCTTCTCCTGCTGGAATCACATATATTGTGTCATTGAAGTTAAATAAGTATTCTGTCCACTTGAACTGTATTTCTCTTATAAGGTTGGAGTCGAAGTTAAGATGGATATACCTTTGAATCCTGCTTGTAGCATTTTTTATCAGTTGTGTGGCTGTAATCAGGTCATTTAACCTCTTTGTGTAATGGCCACACTAATATATTGGATACCTCCCAGGGTTGTTCTGATCATTAAATGAACAGTATATGCAAAGTACTCAGAGCCTTAGGTGGTACATAGATGTCAGCTATAATTTGATCTATTTTTTTCTCTGAATTCTTTCAGTTCAGACTATAGCTAACATATCCCCTTACTCTAAGATGGTTTGGTCCCCAAAGTTTCCTGTGACTTCTCTTTCAGTAGACTATTAGAACTGAGTAATTTGATTCATATATAAAATGGCAATTCACCTTTTGGTGGAGGATTTAAAGGTGGCTTCTTCCACCTTTAAATGAATGTACTCAGTTATTCTTAACTGAAAAATAACTATGGTAGATATTCCTATCACTACTCAATCAAGAACTCATTATCCAATTAATTAATGGGTGGTCTGCTGTATATTCCTGAGGAAGGAAAGTAGGAGGAAATAGACATTTATATAATGTCTACTATGTGCCAGTCACTTTTCATACATATTGTCACTTGATTCTCACAACTTCATGAAATTGGTGTATATTATAATCTTCATTCTAAAGTTAAGGAAATGTAAGCATTTATGCCCAATGTCATATAGACAGTAAGTATCTGAGGCTGGATTTGAATTTAGGTCCCATTCTGGGCCTCTTTCTACTATATTATCTAGTTACTTCTTATCACAGTATTACTGCATTTTCTCTAAATTTGAATCTCACCCAAATCCCCATCCTAACCAATCTTATTTATTTAGATCTTCAGCTATACTTGCTCTCATATACCTAGTCTTTGAAAATTTCCAAGACAGAGGGAACCATTTCTCCTTTCTGTTTTTACACTTAAGAGTTCTATGTTAACCAATAAATCCCTTTCCAATCTTATGAGAAGCTCAAGTTGTTTGGGTTACTTTATATGACTGTTTCAGTCAAAAATCAAACAGATTTGGAACCCTTTATACAAATTTGAGAAAGATTCTTATGATTGTGTTTGTGAAGTCCTTTATTTGAAACCTTTTCTGTGAGTTGAATTATTTTAGAATATAGAAGGAGGAAAAAAAGGCAGATAACAATCCTTTGTAGCCAGAGTAAGTTGGAAGATTCCTTCTTTTAAGTTTATGTCAGGGATGTCAAATACTCAGCTTGCAAGTACAGCCCCAACCAAAATAAAATAGAAGTAGAAAATGGCTATCAAAATAAATAAAAATTTAATAGAACGTAAATAGTATTAATATGTATTTTTCTAAGTCAGTCTGTAGCCAATAGGGGTCCTTATGTATGATTTAGTGATTCTGTTTCTAGTTGAGGTTGACCTTATTCTAGTTCTGAGGTAGAGCCAAGATGGCAGAGTAAAGTCAGGAAACTGCTTGAACTCTCCCAGTTTCTCTCAAAAACTATGTGAAACCAAGCCTCTGAACAGAGTCTGACAGAATGAAACCACTCTCAGCTCAAGATAGACTGAAAAAAACTTCAAGAAAGATCAGTCTCAGTGAGGTTAAAAGGATGTTTAGCTCAGTTCAGAAGACTGGGAAAGCCAATGAGAGAGATTCATCTCACCAAATCAGCAACTAAGACCTTTAGTCTTGGCTAAGTAAAGGAGCAAACCAGTGGGACAGCTTCCTGTCTCAGTTCAGAAGGCAAATGCTGAAAAACCAGGCTATTTCCTGAAAAGAGCAGGCAAAGCTACCCCCTGCAAACACAAGGGACCCCTATGTTCAAAGCCAAGGCTCAGGGCTGCACAGAAAGCTTGGGACAGTGTCCCCTTTACCCCAGGAACAGAGCTCAACCATAAAAGAAAAAAGAAAAAGGAAATGCCAAAAGAAAAAGAAAGAAAATGAGCAAGAAACACAAAAGAACCTTGACCAGAGAAAGCTACTATGGTGACAGGACACATCAAAACACCAAGTCAGATGAAGACAGAATGTCCACAGAGGAAATCTCAAAGGGTGATATGAATTGGTCTCAAGCCCAAAGAAGCTTTTTTGGAAATGCTCATAAAGGACTTTTAAAGGTAAATAAGAGGGATAGAAGAAAAAAATGAGAAAAGAAATGAGATGTATGTATAAGAGAGTCAAGAACTTAGAAAAGGAAAGAAAAAAATTGTCTGAAGAAAACAACTCCTTAAAACAGTAGAATTAACCAAATGGAAAAAAAGATATTTAAAAGCTAACTGAAGAAAATCACACATTAAAAACCAGTATAGGGCAAATGGAAGCTAATGACTGTGAGATAGCAAGAATTAATCAAACTAAAAAGAATGGAAAAAGCTGACCTGGAAAATAGATCCAGAACAGACATTTTAAAAATTATTGGCCTACCTAAAGTCCATGACTAAAAAAGGATTGACACATAGATTTATAGCTGGAAGGGACCTTATAGATTATTTAGTCAAATGCCCTTAGTCTGCCATAGAGGAAACTGAGACATTGCAAAGGGAAGAGGTTTGTTCATAGTTATACAGCTGATAAGTAGCAAATTCTGGATTTGAATCGAGAATCTTAAGATTCTAAAAACAGTGTTTTCTCCACATCAGATTGCCTCCTTGTTGATTATATGGAATGGACAAGTAGAGTGCTTTTTCAAAAGCATTAAATAACATCTATTTCTTTTTTCAGTGAAATCATAATTAAAAGTTGAGGGATAATTCTTTCCCTACTAGGGTACCATTGCTACCTAGTAATGAGAATTAGAAAATTCATATATATATATTTTTTAAGTAGTCACAAGCATAAGCCATTGTGAGTTGAAATAACGGTCAAGGTTACCAAAGGAATCAAAAAACTGTCTTGTTTCCCCTGGGGAAAAGAAAGTAATAGTAAGCTGTTACCACAAGATTTTCCTCTGGAATGAACAATAAAGGGGATAAAGTAATATAGCAGTAGAGTAATTTTTCATAGTAATTTTTTCTGCTTCCTTGCAGTTATTTTGAAAATCCAATCTATGATCTGTTTTCTTTGATGGCTTAATTTCCCCACCACTCTGCTCCTTGTATCTCTTTGCTTTTCAAGTTCATTTCCAACATAGTCCTCCATCAATTTATCTCCAGCCATTTATTTATTTATTTGCTTTTTCATTTCTGATTAAAGTGTGTTATTATCGATTTTTCTTTTGGTTGGCAGTACACTCACTTTATTTCTTCTTCCTGAAATTATTTACAAATGCAATAAAATGATATTGTTACATAAAACATGTACTGACTCTAGGGGAAGAAAAAATCACCTCTTCTTTTATACCTCTTTCCTATTTCTTTTTTAAAAAAATCTCTAAACATTAAAAAGATTATCTACAATAAATACAGCTTTATAATAGCTGGACCATCATTTCTAATTCATTTATTTATTTATTTCTTCAATCTGTCATATTCTGTGACTTTACAATTTTGATCTAGGCTAAGCATTCATATACATAAAATTTTTTTGAATTAAAATGGGTTCATATTTTAGTGGAAGTTAGTCCCAGGCCTTCCAATATCTTGAACAAATCACAGAATGCTCTAGACCTTACCTAATTTACCTTCAGAGCCAGGAAGCCCTAACTTTGATACATAAGTCACTGTATGACCCTCAGCAAGTCCATGAAATAACCTCTTATGCCCTAGACAACTGCCTAATACCATTGCAAAGAAAGTATTGACATACATTTGTAGCAGGAGTTTCCATATCTGGGGGTTCCCTGTACTAATGCCAGGTCTAGTTCTTATTGCTAGTTCCTATCTAATATTAGACTGGGTGACTTTTAAAATATTTAAATGCCCCCTTTTGCTCTAAAATTCCAACTTGCTCTCATCCTATTAAAAATATCTTATGTGCTGAGTAGACAAGTACCGTGTTTCCTTGATAATAAGACACTGTCTTATTTTTTTGGACAGAAAAACACCAGAGGGCTTATTTTCAGGGGAGGGCTTATTTTAATGAACATTGACAGCAATTTTAATAAACAGGTAAATGTGAACAAAAAAAAGTACCTTTATTCAATAATGTTTTAACCCCATCATGCTCCCTGAGTGCTCCTTCTATCCTCCATGATGCCCCCTGAGTTCTTCTTTTATCCTCCATCATGCCCCCTCACTCCCGCTTACATACCGGGTTTTTATGTTGTCCTGCCTCAGCTCTCCTCCGTGACACTGCTCTCAATGGCGCCAGCAAACAAATCACTGGGGAAGAACAGGATGATGCGCTCACTGCTGCAGCTCTGATTGGATGCAGCTTGGAGCACCGTGCGTTTCACCCGGGGGGATGGAGGGGACAGGGGATGGTGCATACAGAGGGTACCGTAATGTAGCTTGTAGCGCAGGGAATCACCTTCACTACAGTAGCAATCTCAATAGGTCTTATTTTCGGGGGAGGGCTTATTTTAGAGGAATCTTACACAGTAAGGGGAGGGCTTATTTTCAGGATAGGTCTTATTATCGGGGAAACACAGTAATAAAAGACAATCAACACTGATCTCATTGGATCAGTGTCAGTGATTCTCAAACTTTTGTTTTCAGTATTTTTATCCTATTAAAAATTATTGAGGATCTCTCCGAAGCGTTTTTGTTTATCTGGATTATATTTATAGACATTTACAATATTGGAAATAAAAACTATTTTTGAATTTGTAGACCCTCTAAAAGGGTTTCAGAGATCCCCAGAATTCTCTAGACCATATTTTGAGAACCACTGGTGTAGGTAGTAAAAAATATGACTGACAAACACTTTTTAAAAGATCTAGTTCTATGAATCTGACCCTTTGTATTAGGACCTGTACCTCTAGCCACTGATTTTATCTCTATTCTATATATATCTATATCTATATACAAATATAGATATAGATATATCTACACACATATATATGATATTTATATTATATATTTATTAATATATAGTAATTCAATATATTAATACAAATATATATGTATATATTACTTCTATTATAATTCTGTCCTCATCTCTCACTTGTGCTTGCACATACCATTTGAATCATCCCCTTTGCTTCCTTATTTCAGATAAGTTATTTTTTATAGCTATGGTGCCTGTCAAGTCCTGACAGTGGTTTTGTAAACATTAAATCACTACATAAACATGTGAAATATGACCCATACAGCTTTATAGGAGCTGATACCTAATTTCTCAGTCAGTGAAAATATCCCTTCTGAAATACAGTATTTAGATTAGGATGGTACATTTAAAATATACTTTAAAATATTTGCTTGCCCCTATTACAAAGACTACAAGGAGAGTGAAATAACAGTAGGGGAGAGAAATAGATGTGATTAATTTGTATTCATTCACATCTTTTATTTGTTAGGCACTTTTTGGGATTCCAGTTGCTCATGTGAAGCATAAACATTTCCCTCCTTTGTAGTGTTTGAAGCCAGAATAATATGCAGTACAGTGGCAGGCAGGGATATGTCTAGGGAATGTGACTGAGCATCTGTAAACCAAAAGATACTTTGGAATAGCCAAAATGTATTTTGGTGTGGCTCTTTTCAGCCAAGCATGTTAAAATAGAGAAAGAAGGTATTTCTTTAACCTCTTGCTTCAGTGGGATAGACACAGTGGGAATGCTGCATTTGTCCCAGAAAGATTCTAAATAAAATACACATTCTGACAGCATATGGACTTTATTGATGAGACTCAAGTGCTCAGACCTCCTCTGTCCTGTTATAGTATTTTCCCTCTCACTATAGTAATAGGTCATAGTAGCAGGGCCACCCTTTCAGATCCTTTATTTTGACTATGAGGAGAGCTTAAGGTCAACTTCCTTTTGTCTGAACTTTCTTAGTTTTATTGATTTAAGTCAGACTCTTGAGGTTAGACTCTTTTCTTGATGTTTGCAGATTTATTCATTGAACTCCCCACACATCTGGATGAGAATATACTATTTGCCCCCTGGAGGAAATGGTTAAATGAATCGCTAAAGCACAAAATGTTCCTGTTAAATTGCTTACATATTTTATCAGATGCAGATGAATATGAATTATTTCACATCAAACAAGGCAGTTTGAATATTTATCTCTTCCTTTACCCCAGAAATTTCTCTCCTCTGGTTAGATTGTTGAGGAAACAGGGTTTTAGGACATTGTAGTATGGTGGGATGTTGCTGCATCATTTAATAGATCATTGTAATTCATGGTAAATTGGGGCTTGCAATCATTAACCTGATTGTTATTCCCTCTATTGTATCATGAAACGTCAACAGCATCTCCAATGTTGTTGAATCTGCCTGTCAAGTTCCAAGATACATTAAATTAAGGGTTTACTTTCCATGGAGGTATGCCTTTCATCCTCCTAGTAAGCTGTACTCATTTGTATTTCAGAGCTCATCAAATTTACCTAGGACTAAAGCTACATTTGCACATATCTACCATCCTTGGAAATGTTAATTAACATTAAGTTTCTCTTTGCTATAGCCCATCATTTATATCAAGGTGTGAAATTTCTTGGAAAAAATGGACACAATGACGCAAAAACTGAACCAAGCTTATTAGTTTCTCACACTTTGTATGGCTCTGCCAAATTGATTCTAGCTGCGAAACTGAAGGAGCACAGAATCTGCTCAAAATCTCTATTAGATGAGGACTTAGGACTGGAGGAAGTGTGAATCAACAATGTGTTGTGGTTTAATCTGTTTATCATTTCTCCCTTTTGAAGTTTAGCATTTTAAAAAAACCCCAGCTTGTCAGAATGACTATAAACATTGTTAACTGAGTAATATTTCTCCTCTGAGAAGGCAGACTGTCCTCTGCCTTTCTCTGACAGAAATGAGGAGGTCATTGATTAAACTGGTGACCGAAACTGAGTTCACCTTCATAACTTAAAAACCCAACTTGATTCTTTCTCTGTAATAATTACCAGAACAATGAACATCCAAACATTTCAGTGTTATAGTTCAAGAAAGGAAAGGCATGTGACATCCTGGATATTTTGTTTGTCTAAGCAAGAGTGTACAGGAGCCAGCCTGAAGCAACTCTGAAGAGCTGATTGTCAAATTTTCAGGGTGAGCATTTAGACTTTGGAAATGGGAAAATACTACAAATCAAAACTGGAATAATCATTTTGTTGATTGTATAGTTTTTAAAAGATGGAGAAAATGTGAATAATGAAGATGAGGCAGTTGTTAGACATTTACTAGCACACCCCTGATCAGGAGAGGCTAGAGGGTATCATCATAGCATATAGAGAAATCAATTTCTTTTTCAGAGCTTTTTGAGAAAATGGAAAACAATTTTCTTTTTTGAACAGGTAAAGTTAAGTTGGAGGGTAGATTTTATGTATTCTTGAGGTTTCCTTAAGCTTGAGAATTTTGGTTTATAATGAAATACATTTAGAGGTTGGAATTTCATCAAGGGCAATATGTCTGGTTCCATTTCAATGGATAGACCAGGCCGCTTTCCATCGATTAATACTGATATGAGAAAAATGAATACATTTTAAAATATGGAAATGGGGAAAGATTCTTTGACTCTTAAAAGATCAGAAATCAGAAGGCATTATTTTGGAGAAAAAAAATACTTGGAATAAAGTAAAAGCTCATAATACTCATGGAATAATAATCATCATAATAAGATCTAATATTAAGGCTTTGAGGTTTATAAAATAGTTTACATATATTATTTATTTTGCTCTTAATAGTAATATTGAGAGCAGATGCTATTATTATCCTCATTTGATATATAGGGAAACTGAGGCTGAGAGATGTTAAGTGATTTGTTCAGAGTTACACAGCAAAGAAATGTCTGTGACAGGATTCAAACTCAGGTCTTTAGGTTCACCTGGAAATCCATTTATAGATAAGTTTTGTTTCACTTTTCCTAAAATATATAAATTCACTTTTTGTCTCTAGTGAGCAAATAAGAGTATTTCCCAACCTTCTTTATGACATACATATTTTGAAAAAGTAGTACATATCTTGAAAAGATAGCTTTCATTTTCTTACCATCCATTCTCTGTTTTTTCCTTTGCAATATGACTTGTATTCTTATGACTTCTTGGAAGTTGTTCACTCAGAGGTTATGAAATTGGTGACATTTTAGTGACCAAATTTAATGGTCTTTTTTTTTTTTTTAATTCTCATCTGCCTTTTGTGAAACATTTAACGTTATTCACTTAATGACTACTTCATTCCTCAAAAAGCAGAGGCCTCAACATTACATTGTAGATATCATTCTGATCAATGAGAATAACCTGGATAAAGAAATAGAGATGATAGAATCATACCTAGAGTGGGGAAAGGAGGGCTTTGTCCTAAGGCAGGAAATTTGCCCTCAGCTGGAAAATTTAAAGGACTACTGACAAGTAGTTATATTTTTCATAGCAAGGAGGAAAGGGTACTGATGGGACAGGGGAAGTGCCTGATAGTAGGCAGGACAGAATTATGGACAGATGGAGTTGATAACTGAATGAGAAGAGGAGAGATAAGCACATATTCTTATTGGAGGAAAAGATTGTCTTTTTCCCCTTAGATACAACCCCTGTGCTTTAAAACTTGTATCTTCTGTATAAATAGCACATAATAGAATTATGAGGACTAGTTTACCCTTTTTAGTTATCATTACTGATTGGATTAAATAATCATTCCTGTGCTGATTATTCTCAGATCTATATATCTAACCTTAACCTCTCATGTTTATATCTCTAATTGCCTACTGGACACCTTGAAGTTGATGACTTGGAGACATGAACTCATCTTCTCCACCCCCTCAACCACCATTCCCTGCTGTTTTCCTAACTTCCAAGAATGAAGAGATGGCAATTAAGCACCTAGCTTCTCTCAGTGATTTAAAATTTCTATTCTGGATGATTAACATATAGCAAAACATTTGACAGTGTCTCATGCAACTTTGTGCATCAGATGGAGAAATATAGCTAGATCACTTATAAATGGCTTCATAAACTGGTGGAATAAATGTACCCAAAGAATAGTTAATGGTGTGATGTTCACTTGGAGAGAAGTTTCTAGTAGACTAGACTCAGGAATGTCCTTCGTCTTGGGCTGTTTATACTGGTTCTCAGTGTCTTGAATGAAAAGCATAGTTTGCATTCTCATCAGATTTGTAGATAACATGAACCAAGAGGGATCATTAATATGATGAATTAAAGAGTCAGAGTGAAATTTTCTTGATGAGCTAAAACAATAGGCTGAATTGAGTAAGATGAAATTTAGTAGGAATAAATTTAAAATTTTATATTTGGTTTCATCAACTTTTCAACTAAAAGATGGGGAAAATAAAATAATAGTTCCTTTGGAGGGAAACACACTAATGAATTTAGATGACTATCTGTTCAATATAAACTAATAGTGGGACATGATAGCCAAAAAAAGCAAATGCAATCCAAGCTATAAAAAGAGAGACATAATTTCTTGAAAGTGGGCTGTAATATATCTTGATGTGTTTTTTATTGGTCAGATCATTTCTGGAGTATTGATTGTGCCCAATTCTAGGTGTCACATTTCAGAATGAAGGAATCAGATAATGAAAGAACTGGGGATTTATTTAGCCTGAAGTATAGACTCAATGGAAATGATACTGTCTTTGTATTTGAAGGGATTCCTTGTGGAAGAAGAGGTACTTAACTTCAATCATTCTTAGTTTTCACTTTCATTTGTTATTAAATTATTATATTATCATTGATTATTATCTTGTCTTCAAATTTTGTGCAATAGAAAATGATTAACTTAAAAATTGGAAATATAGTAATGAGAATTATCAATCATCAGTTAATCTAAAGCAGACCACCACTTTCATGGTGCCAGTTTTCTTCCATTTACTCTATATTCCATTTAATCTGTATTATTGACTTCCTAAATTTACCTTGTACTTTCTGGTTTTGTCCCATTGGTCAAACTGTTTCCTTCAGTTTCTTGATTTTTAGCCCATCTTTCCTGAATTTGTACTTATTCTGTAAACAAAGAATTTTTAAAAACTTTTTCTTCTGTGTTATGGACCCTTTTGGAAGTCTAGTGATCCCTTCTTAGCATAGATTGCTAATATAATAGGATTTTTAAATGCATAAAATAAAATTATAATGAAACATAGTTATCAAAATATTTTTTAAAAATTCAGTCTTCAACTTGAGAACTCCCAATCCCCACCCCCTCCATTGGTATTTTATTTTTCTAAATACATGTAAAGATAGTTTTCAGCATTAATTTTTGTAAGACTTTGTGATCCAAATGTTTTTCCCTCCCTCTCTTACCTATCTCTTTTTCCAGACAGCAAGCAATTTAATATAAGTTAAATATATGCAATTTTTTATACATGCTTCTATACTTATCTGGCTGCACAAGAAAAATCAGATTAAAAAGGGAAAAAAATGAAAAAGAAAAAAAGCAAGCAAGCAAAAAAAGGTGAAAATACTATGTTGTGATCCACATTCAGTGGCTCTCTCCACCCCAAGTCTATTGAAATTCCCTGAATCTCTTCATTGTTGAAAAGAAGCACATCCATCAGAGTTGATCATCACATAATCTTGTTGCTGTACGATGTTCTCTTAGTTTTAATCATGTAAATCTTTCCAGGCTTTTCTGAAATCAGCTTGCTGATCATTTTTATAGAACAATAATATTGCATTATATTTTATACCATAACTTATTCAGCTATTCCACAACTATGGGCATCCACTCAGTTTCCAGTTCCTTGGCACTACAAAAACAGCTGTTACAAACATTTTTGAACATATGAGTTCTTTTCCCTTGTTTTTCTGATTTCTTTGGGATACAGACCCAGTAGAGATACTGCTGGATCAAAGGATATGCACAGATTGATAATCTTTTGGGTATAATTCTAAATTGCTCTCCAGAATGGTTGGATCAGTTCATGATTCCATCAACAATATGATTATCACCAATTAATGTGTCCTGTTTTTCCCATGTCCTCTCCAACATTTATCATTATCTTTTCCTGTCATCTTACAGGATGTCTGAGAGATGTGAAGTGGTTCTTCAGTTATCTTAATTTGCATTTCTCTAATCAATAGTGATTTAGAGCATTTTTTTCATATGAGTAGAAATGACTAATTTCTTCTGAAAATTGTTCATATCCTTTGATCATTTGACATATTAGTTTTCATACACATCTCTTATGCTCTTAACATATATTATTTTTCTTCACAGTTATTTTTGTATCTGCCACATCTTCCTACTAGGGAGTATAAATTCCATACAAGCAAAGACCTAAACTTTTTGTCTTTCTAAGCCTTAAATTGGTGATCTACATACAGTAAATGCTTAACTCACATTTGCTGAATTGAGTTTTATTTAATTGGAACATAATTTTACCTTTCATTTAGGAATATTATATTTTCAAACAAGGGTTATCAATTTGAATTTGAATGTTCATAATCCAAAATCATGTTGGAGTTATATATGAATATTTTAGGACATTTCCAGAAGGTTCCCAATCTGTCTGTCTGACTCCTACTCTATGTGTATTTTTCAACTGTTGTTTGTTCTTTGTTTTTAAAGAAGACCAATGATATCATAGAATAATATCTGGACTTGCACATGAAAGTACTTATTCAGTTATGTCTGACTCTGTGACTCCATTTAGAGTTTTCTTGGCAAAGATACTGGAGTATTTTGACATTTCCTTCTTATTTTAAGATGAGGAAACTGAGGCAAACAGGGTTATATGACTTGCCCTAAGGTCAAACAGTTGTCAAATTGGATCAAATATACCTGTTCTTATGAAGCTTATATTTTATTGGGGGAGACAACATATAAATAAAGAATACATACAAAATAAATAGAAAGTAATTTGGAAGGAGAGAGAGAAAAGATGGAAGTTGGAGTCAGGAGGACTTGTGTTCAAATCTATCTTCAGACCTATTATGTTAGTTGTGTGATTCTGGGCAAGTCATTGAGTTTGCTTCAGTTCCTTATCTGTAAAATGAACTAAAGAAGAAAAATGGCAAACCACTCCAGTATCTTTGCAAAGAAACCCCAAATGAGGTCATGAAGAATTGGACATGATTGAAATGACAACAGCAAGAAGAAGGCACTTGTAATTAGGAAAACCAGGAAGCTCTTATTATAAGAGAAAATATTTGAGCTGAGCTTTGAGGAAAATTAGTGATTCTAAGAGTTGGAACTGAAGAGGAGGGGCACTTCCCAGCCAATGCAAAAACATAGCTGCTAGAGATAGTGTTTGGTGCAAGGAATTGTAAGAAAACCAGTTTGGCTAGATGATAGATTATTTGAAAAAAAGTAATGTATAATAAGACTGAAAAGGTTGATTAGAATCAGGTTGTAAAAGACTTTAAATACTAAAGAGAAGAATGTTTGGTCCTAGAAGTAATAGGGAGCCACTACAATGTATTGAACAAAGAAGTTACATGGATGGTTTTAAAAAAAATCACTTTGGCATCTGAGTAGCTAATGGATTGGAATGGGGAAAGACTTGAGATGAGGGGATCAATTAAGAGACTGTTGCAGTAGTCCAGGTGAAAGGACAGGAACCTGAACTCTCACTGAGGCTGTATGAGTTGTAAGAAGAAGTCAGAGAAATGTAGAATCAAGATTTGGCAACTAACTGGATAACTGAAGTGAAGGCAAGGGAGAAGTTAAGTTTAATGCTGGGGTTATGATCCTAGGCATCTTAATAGATTGTGGTGTCACAGAGAGAAATAAAAAAGTCAAAAGAGGAGTAGTTGTCAAGTGTGTATTTTCTCCAGGGTCCATAACCAACAGTGAGAAGTTAGTGATTTATTAAAGTGGCTGATCCTTTCCAGACAAATCTAACTTGCTGTTCTGGAAACAAACCAGAATTTTCTGAACTCTCAATTTTTGCTCATGCTGTTCCTTCTATCTGGAATGCCCTTCCTACTAGCTCCATCTGTCCATTTTTCAAGGCCCATTCTTTGAGATCCAGATCAAATGTGACTCTTCTAGCTGAAAGTGATAACTCCTTTCTTTCAACTCACAGCTTTTTTGTACCTTTCTTATTACTGTTTCCCATTCTATCTTGTTAAATAATTATTTTTGTACATATCAACTCTTCTAATAGATGACAAAAGCACAAAAGGGAATATGGTTCACAGAAAGATTTAGCATCAGAAGATGTCGGTTTGAGTTCCAGGTCTTACATATTTTCATTGCAATTTCTTTATAGATTTATTTTAAAATATGCGCCCTATTAATGTGATATAATTTCCTTCTTTACATGTCCTATAAAATGCAACATTATGTAAAGATTCAGCATTAGGAAAAAAAAGATTCAGCATTAGAATTAGGAAAATTTTGTGACATACTGGCTCTATTATTCCAGATAAGCTACAACTCCTCCACCCATCCGTCAATTTTTTCTTCTGAATTTGATTTTGTTAAAAGCTTCTTTGAAATTTATATTCTATGGAGTTGTCTGAGGCACTGAGAAATTATGACTTGCCCATGATCACACAATCTATATTAGAGTGGGGACTTGAATCCAGGTCTTTCTGGATTCCTGTACAGCCTCACATCAATTAGACCAGAAAGTATAACTGGCTAAAAGTAGGAGGTGCTATCTAGGAGTCAGAAAAAAGATTCACTTGTAACACTGTAAGCAAGAATTGCCTTGTAGTGGTATATGAAAATATTGTTACTGTATGTGGAAGGAAAAGAAAAAAGATGGGAGGGCAAGGTGGTATCAGACATCAAATCCTAGTAGTTGTTACCTTGGTGACAGTACGCTTGAGTGGATGACAGATTTGTGTCATTTAAAACTGCACTAAGGCTTATGGGACTCTGTAATTATTCTGTATAAACTTATAAATATATTTGTTTGTTAGAATGTAAGACACTTGTGAGCAGAGATTTCTTTAGTTTTTGCAGTTGTATCCCTATCACCTAGTACTTGGTGCATAGAAGCCACTTAATAAATGCTTGTCGGTCTTTTGATTTTCTATGAGAACAGAAGCAGGACTTTGGCTTTTTAATTAAATTTAATTAAAAAAACATCACCTGCTAACATTGCCTTCTCTTTTTTTAGTTGGTGTTACTTTAAATTCTTGTCTTCCTGCTCTAGGTCTCTCCAAACTGGGGAGCTCAGGAAGAAAATCTTGATTTGTTCTATCTTTTTGGATCGCTCTGCTGAGGTTCCAGAGAATCCAAATAAAGAGGCAGAGACTCCAAAGACAAATTTTGGCTACTTTGAATTGTTATCCAGGGCTGGCTGACTGAGCTGAGACTCAAAGAGAATTTTTGTTAACATTTTTTCCTCTTACTGGGAAAAAAAAGTTTTTGAAATTAGAGGACTGGAAAATGAGTAGGAAAAGAAAAAAGAGACAAGAGAGGTGAATTGTAGTGTATTTGGGGGAAGTGGTGGTTTCCAGTTCTAGCTGGAATTCAATGAAAACAAAAACTTCTTATCTGTAGGTTCTCTGATGGGAATCAGTAGAACTTCCTATTGCAGACACATAATTACTCAGGTTTCATCTGAATAATGGTAATAATAATAATGCTAATAGCTGAGGTTTTTATAATGCTTTAATGATAACAAGTGCTTCATGTGTACCAGTTCATTTATTTTTTTATGAGAGATAGATATGAGAAAAGTGCTTGTAACCCACTGAGCTGTTGGGGAATGAACATTGATATGGTAATAGTTTCACCATATATGACCTATGGGACTTCTTTGAGCCATTTTTTAAAATAGAAAAATGGGGACAATAATACCTGCCCTGCCTACTTTGCAGAGTTGTTATGAAAATAAGATGAAATAACACCCTAAACACTGTATAAACTAAGCTATTACTGTTGTTGCTACAGAATTATCTGGCACAAAATGCATTCTACCTTTCCACACTTGCTTGTCAAAACAGAATGAAATAAAATCTAGTTGCCTATAAAAGAGTATTAAATCTAAAGGATTATGGAAGAAAGAGTTTTCTTTGCAACAACTTTGCAGTGAAGGTAGAGGATGAAGGGGGAACATTGTTGTGGGTTCCAAAACCAGAAAAGGAGAGAATGAAAGATGTTTATACTTGAACTTGGCAAACTTTAACAAAAAAAATAAGAAAATATTTTATGGGAACATCCTCTAGAATAGGCTTCTTAAACTTTCCCCACTTATGACCCTTTTTTGCCTGAAAAAATTTTCATGATATACATGATATACAAAGTAGGAATACAAACCAAACATTTACTGAAAATAAATCATAATTTTATGATTCCTCTCATTCAGTTATGTGATTCCATATGCAGTCAGAAGCTATAGTTTAATAAGCTTTGCCATAGATCAGAGGTACTTTATTTAGGATCCATGGCTGGATTTAATAAGATCAGTGAAGCTGGAGGGGAAAAAAAATCTTTATATTATTAAAATAATATAAATATTCATGAATATTTTATTACATATTAACACATATAAAATATTTTTAAAATAATATTTTTATATCTTTATCTTCATAAGCCTCTAATGAAATTTAACATTATCTTCAATTACTTAAAAACATTATTCTGCGAAAGCGTCCAAAGGCTTCCTCAGGCTACCAACAGTGTCCAAGATACTAAAAAAGGTTAAGAATGCTTGCACTAGATAAATATTGGCCTCAGAAGAAGGCTTTTATAGAAGTCATTTGGATAGCACTTGGTAAAAGGAGGCTAAAATAGCATTTAATCTGGCAGCATTTTTTAGTATTCTGAAATCATGGCTTAGAGTTGAGTACTTATCATCATAGGTGACCATAAATAATGAAATGCTGCTATCTAGTTAAGAAAACCGAACCATCAAATAACTGCTTATATATTCTCTTTGATTTTTCATTTGCAATTGCTGGAATAGCTTCTTCATACAAGTTGTTCTCTATCTGCTATGAATTTAGATAATGACCCTTCTTTGGATATTTTAGTATTCAAAGTTTCTGTGTTCTCACTATATCAGTCTTGATTTTGATTTTCTGATGCTTAGCAATGAAAGAGTTGTTGTAATGATGACAAACAGAGCTACAAGGAATGATTACTTTGCTTATTTGGCTTCTTACAGCCTCCCAGAGGAATAAAATTTAAGAATTACTACTGTTTGTGCAGCAAGAATTTGTGCACCAGCACTTGGTATGCTGCTTGGCATGTAATAGGTGCTTAATAAATGTTTTAAAATTTTTGATTGATTGAAAATTTTCATCTTTGCTTACATTGGGTCCTTACATTGGGTTGCTCAAACTCTTTACTATTTGGCTGTTTTTGTTTGTAGCTGGTTTTAAATATATACCCAGGTGGTAGTATTTGAGGACTATTGCCAATAGGTCCTTTGCCTCATTGTCCCAACAACTGGCCTGACATTTTGCCTAAATGGCTCTCTTTTTGAGTTGAGGATTGGTGTTTCCAGAGGCACTTATGAAATTTCAACAATATGTCAAGCCAATTACACATTTGTATTTTAAAAATCATATACACTCATGTGGAAAAGGTATGAGACTTATGCTCTGTAGCCTTAGGGGAAAGAACTAGAAATAATGGATAGACATAGGCAGATTTCAGTTCACTTCAGTTCAGTTCATAAGGTAACACTTTCCTTTCATAATAATGAAAGCTTTCTAAAAGAAGAATTATTTGCCTTGAGAAGTCAAGTCAGCAAGTATTTACTAAGCACTTATTGCATACCAGATATTGTGCTAAGCACTGGGGATATAAAGAAATGCAAAAAATAGCTCCTTCTAATAAGGAAAACACTTTGTATATAATTATATACAAACAAGATTACAGGATTGTAATTGGAAATAACCATCAGAGAGGACACAGTAAAATTAAGAGGGATCCGGAAAGACTTCTTTTAGACGAAGGTAGGATTTAGGAAGGTATGGAATTGAAGAAAGTCAAGATGCAGAGATGAGGAGGGAGAGAATTGCAGGGATAGGGGATAGCCAGTGAAAATGCCTTGAGTCTTATGCATGGAACAGCAAGTGATAGTTTCAATGGATCACAGAGTATTTAGAGGGCAGAAAGGTGAAAGAAGCCCAGAAAGATAGGAAGGGGTAAGGTTATAAAGGGCTTTGAATGTCAAACAGAGGCTTTTATATTTGATCCTGAAGATGATAAGGAGCCATTGGAGTTTATTATGGCACAATTATACTTTAGGAAAATCAGTTTGATATCTGAGTGGATGATGGAATAGAGTGAAAACTAGGTATAGATGTAGTCAGTTTCCCTGTCCACTAGATATCTTCAATCAGAGATCTTGTTGAGAGAATCTTTGCTTTAATAGGAGGAGGTTGATCTCTGAGATCCTGGGTAATCTTGATTCTTTGGATCTGTGAATTCTAGAGTGTAAGGGATCATAGGAACCATAGAAAGTATGAAAGAATCATAGGATCTCAGAAAAAGAAGGGATGTCAGCAGTCATCTGACCCAAATCCTACCTGAACATGTAACATCTTGACTAACAAGTGATCATTCACTCTTTGAAAATCTACAGTGGGGAGAAACTAGCTACTTTTGGAAGCAACTAATTTCACTTTTTGGGTATTCTAATGGTTATGATATCAAACCAAAATTTGCTTCTTTGTAATTATCACTCATTGTTTTTGGTTCTGACCTCTAAGGCCAAGAAGGACAAGTTCAGTTCTTTTTTTTATATCATAATGGTTTTTCAAGTACTTGAAGACAGGGGTGTATGGGGTATTCAAAGAGGACTAGCACCTTTTTGACTGTACTGTCTTACTTAAATCTAATTCATGCACAATCAAGACATTACCTCATGATGTTATTGACCCTTTGAAAGAATGAAGGACAAACAACAATAATAAGAGTTCTACATGAAGCCTTTACACAGAGAGAAGGACTTCCAAAACAGTTATTATAAGTTAAACCTTGCCAGATATTTCTTAAATGTATGCCTCACTATAATTATGATGGTCTAAGTTTAAGCTTATTCTTCCCATGGAGATTGTATTTGTGGGAAGGAAAACGTTTTGTATTAACTCTCTTAACCATGTTATGTGAGGATGATAATCCCTGTACCATGGCAATCCATCCTACCAATTTGAGCAAAAGTTAGAGAATGTTATTTTTACTGCCATCACCTCCACCATCTCCTCCTCCTCTTTCCCCTTCTTCTTTTCCTCCTCCTCCTTCTTCTTTTCCTCCTCCTCTTCTACTTTCTCTTCCTATTCCTCTTTTGTCTCAATTCTTATCCATGATAAGTTATTGAATGAGCATGATCTCATTTAGTGGTCTCACACTGACTCAGACTGAGACCTGGGAAATACCTAAATTTATAAAGACCAAGGACACCCATTACATCCTGGGCCATCACCACTTGTTTTGACCTTTATCTTGCTACTGGGTTCTGAAGACACTTAGGATATAACCTTTAAGTCTTTTCTAGGCTATATATCTTGAATTCATTCAAATCATTTCATCCACCTGGTCACCCTCCTCTGGATGCTTTTCTAGCAACCCCTAAAACGTGGTGCCTAGAATTGAATATAGTCATATGATCTAACCAGGATCAGAGTACAATGAGATTATCACTTTCCTAGCCCTAGATGATATATTTCTCATAATATAATTTAAAATCCCATTAAATTTTTTGTCTTAATGTTGAGTTGTATTGAGCTTGTAGACCAATGAAACTCCTAGATATTATGCAATGCACTGCTGTCTAGCCATGTCCACCATTTGGTACTTCCCAAGTTTTGTTTTTTTGAACCCATTTTACTTTTATCTGTATCAAATTTCCTTTTATTATATTCAGTTCAAAGCTCTAGTCTGTTAAAAATATTTGGATCATGATTTTATCACTCAATGTACTCTCTATCCCTCATAGTTTTTTTTTTTTTTTTATCTGCAAGCTTGATAAGCATACTCTCTGCACTTTTATCCAAGTCCTTGATTTAAAAGTTAAACAGCACAGAGCAAGCATAAATCCGTGGTCTCCCACTAATAAGAACTTTTTTCAAATTGACATTGAACTTTAATGACTACTCTTTGTGTCTGAATTCACCTTCCTAACTATTATCTTGTTTGTATCTCTCTATCTTATCCATAAGAATAGTGCAAGAGACTTTTGATAACATCTTTTTAAACTACAAAAATGAGCTAATATAGTACATTGGAAAGAGTATTAAGTTTTGTAATCAGAATTTGATTTTACATCTCATCTCTGATACTACATCAGGTAAGTCATTTAAGGTCTCTGGACATTAATCCTTCTGATTTCTAAAATTTAGATGATATGTAGCCTTATCTATAAAATAATCTACAAAAGGGAGTTAGACTGATTCTAGATGAAATAATGTTATTTTTGTGATCACCAAATCGGTCAGTTAATAAACTAATAAATTAAACACCTACTATGTATCAGGCACCGTGTTAAGAACTGGGGATACAGAAAGAGACAAAAGATACTACCTGTCTTCTAGGAGGTCACAATTTAATGTGATGCTCATTAACCATACCTTTAGTATTATGAGTTTGTAAGGATCAAAATCAGTCTCACTAGTCTGTGGCTTATAGACTCAATTCCCCATCCACCCCGCTCCCTTTTTAAAAAAACCTGGGGCACTTATTTTTGGTGAAAAATCCCCTTCTTTATCTTACAAGGTTCAACTTCCTTATTTAACAAAAAAGGAAACTGAGGGGGCAGCTAGATGGCACAGTATATAGAGCACCAGCAATGAAGTCAGGAGGACCTGAATTCAAATCTGGCCTCAGACACTTAACACTTCCTAGCTGTGTGACCCTGACCAACTCACTTAACTCCAATTGCCTCAGCAAAAAAAAAAAAAAGGAAACTGAGGCTCAAAGAAGCAGGGTAGCTCCCTAAAGTTATCCTAACAATCTCATGGTAGAGTTGAGACCACAACTCAGATTGAATTAATTGCCAATCACTGGAGAAGGCCCTTGGGAATGAAACAACATAATTCTATTTTGATGAGAGGAAAAGAGAAAGGGATGAAAAGAAGAAGAGAACAAAAGGTAGAAGGAACCATAGCAGTATCAGTACAATTAAAAGAGAAGTGAATAAAGTTGATACACTGTTACCACAATAGGATGTTAGTTCTGGTAGAGATTTCACATGAGAAATTATCCGTGTGTATGATATTGCTTGTTTCTCTCCACGGTGCTAAAAACTTTCCCATTTACTTTGAACCACTGTTTTAGGCTTATGCTTCATAATTCCTGCTTAATTTTCCAGATCTGTTGACCCAAATGAAAACTCTTTCACTTGATGTTGGCACAATATTCTGGCTGCCCTGCTTAGCCACAGTTTGCACCATATTCTTCTTATTGTCTGCCAAGGGCACAGGCCACATACAAGGCAGGCAAGTCAGTGTAAATGAAGCAAAGCACTTGCTTTGAGAGAGAGAGAGAAGGGAGGTAGTATTAGCTTAGGAAGGTAGACCGCCATTATCACCACTACTGCCACTATCACCATCCAATATTGCCAAAAAACCTTGGCCCCAAAGTCTCGGAAATGATAATGCTTCCAGCCTACTGCCGTCAACATCTTGGGGAGCAATCCTCATGGTTATGCATCCTGGAACTGTTCCTTCAGGTGCTATAGTCACAGTTACTGAAGATTCAGAATGACTAAAGCACCCTATGACTTTTCAAAAAGCACCCACTAAAAACTATCTTTCCTACCAAGCTACTACTTGCCACAACTTATAATTGCTTGTGATTATGGCCAATTAAAGGGGAGAGAACTCTGGAGGAAGGGATCTATGTGTCAATGGATAAATAAATAAGAGAGTAAAAGAGAGAGTAAATGAATCATTTATTATGTGCTTACTTTTTGCCAAGTATTGTGCTAAGTGCTAGAGATGCAAATAGAAATGTAAGGCAGTCTGTTTTCTCAAGGAGTTCACATTCTATTGGGGGAAAACAAAATACATACAATAAAAGAAAATACTTGTCACCAAAGTCCTTGGGACCATTAAATAGTTTAACATTAGAAAGTGGTATTGTTTTATCAGTGGAGATGATATTAACAAAGAGGCATTATTCTCTGCTTTGTCACTGAGCCCTAAGAACCATGCAACTTTCCCATCTGACCTGCAGCCAAAAGCTTCATTATGTGTTGTTTTCCCCACAGGAATGTGAGCTCCTTGTTTTGCTTTTCTATTTATGTCTCCAGAGCTTAGCATAGTGTTTTGTATAAAGTAAGCACTTAATAAATGCTTCATTTACTCATTCATTCATTTTTTTCTCCCCCTACTGAAAGTTTTTTCTTTTAATTAACTGTAATCAGTAACTGTGGCAGATATGAGTTTAGAAGGGTAGACCTAAGTGGACCACCATTAAAGGGGGTTCCTAAGCAACTTAAAGGTTACTTGAGTTCTGAAAGTATAAAAAGGGAAGAGGGGTGAAAGTCAAAGACAAATCTGACCTGCTTCAAAATACCTATTGATCAGCTTTGTTAACATAAATAGGTCAAAGGATGGTGTGAATATAATGGACAGAGCACTGGATAGGGAGTTTAGGAAGCTATGTTTTAGTCTTAGCTCTGCTACTAACTTGATGGTTGACTTTGGCTTAAGAACTTTTCTGGGCCTCAGCTTTCTCCTCTATAAAATGAAGGGGATACATTAGATGATCTTTCTGTATTAAACATTCTGTGTTTTCATGAACAGGGTGCTCTGTAGAGACCATGACAGGTGTACTTATGTGATCTTTTTCAAAATTTTAAAATTACAAATAGGTCTAGTTGAACTTGGAATTCTGAACTTAGAAAGATAAAAAGGTTTTCCTTTATAATCAAAATGGGTACATCTTGTCCAAGGATTGCACAATTCAGGCTAATGGTAAATTCATTTCTGGCTTGAGAATTTACTTCAGTGATTAAGAAGCAAGGGGAATGAAAAGGATGGAGAACAATGCATTCATTGTTTCAAAATGGAAAAGAAGAGCCTGAAAAAGATGAGAGTTAATTATAGGTGGTCCTGAAGAAGGTGAGATCTGAGAGAAGAGTAGCTATTAGCACAAAAGCAGAGAGGCAGAGGTGGATTCAGACAAATAAGAGAGTCTTCCACATCATTACTCTTGGTGCTTCTAAGAGGGCCATTGTGTTTGCATGGTGTTCACCCTCATTGGGTCTGAGCCTCTGTGATAGAAGTAGAGGAGAGGATCTCTGATTAGCAGCTGACAGGGCAAACAGTTCCTCTTAGGAATTATTTGAAAAAGTATGACTTGAATAATGAGAGAATGGATATCAACTGATGCAGCAGGCACATTCACTCATTCTGAATAAAGAGTAGGTGGTGCCTAGAGGAGTTGGAAGATGCCTTTTTGTGCTTTCCTTTGATAGCCCCAAGTAGATATTCCCATGATCCAATGAGTAAGAATTTAATGGTTATGAAAGAAAACAAAAAGACATGCTTGCTTGCTCAAATCAATTCACAGAATTTTGAAATGTAACTTCCTTGCAAGTAGAGATTGTTTTGTTCCTTGTACTTGGATCCCAAGAGCCCAGAACATTTCTTGGAATATAATAAGTTCTAAATAAATAATTATCAATTCATTGGAAGTGATCTTATAGATTTTTCAGTCTAACTCTCAGATGAGGGGAACAGGTCTATAGAGATAAAGTGATTTATTTAAAGTTGTATGTCTGGTGAGTTTTGATTACTAGAGGTGGCTAAGAAAAGATATCCTAGGTCAGATAATTAGTTGTAGGAAAGTTGGTACTAAAGCTTAAGAATCTTGAATCTTAAATTGGTACTCTTTCCATAATTGGATTATAGTTCTAGAAGTGGGAGGGCTATGAGATTGAACTCTCATTTTATAGATGAATAAACTGAGATCCAGGGAGGTTAAGTAGCTTGCCCAAAGTCATACAGATATGGGTCATGCAGGTATAATAGGAGAGCTATTTTCAGTTGTCTTGTTCTCTAACTTGCAATTGCACCCAGATAGCTCCAGAAGAGAAAGTGAAGCTGGTGACTTTGCACTGTCTTCCCTCACTTAAATCCAATTCACTTGCAAGTAAAGACACCACTTTGCTGATGTCACAAGTCCTCTTTAAGAAATGGATAAACCAAACTGTGCATACCTTTTGATCCAGCAGTGTTTCTACTGGGCTTATACCCCAGATAGATACTAAAGAAGGGAAAGGGACCTGTATGTGGCAAAATGTTTGTGGCTTCCCTGTTTGTAGTGACTAGAAGCTGGAAAATGAATGGATGCCCATCAATTGGAGAATGGTTGAGTAAATTGTGGTATATAAACGTTATGGAATATTATTGTTCTGTAAGGAATGACCAGCAGGATGAATACAGAGAGGACTGGCGAGATTTACATGAACTGATGCTGAGTGAAATGAGCAGAATCAGAAGATCATTATATACCTCAACGATACTGTTTGAGGATGTATTCTGATGGAAGTGGATCTCTTCAATAAAGAGAGCTAATTCAGTTTCAATTGATCAAGGATGGACAGAAGCAGCTACACCCAAAGAAAGAACACTGGGAAATGAATATAAACTGCTTGCATTTTTGTTTTTCTTCCCGGGTTATTTATACCTTCTGAATCCAATTCTCCCTGTGCAACAAGAAAACTGTTCAGTTCTGCACATATATATTGTATCTAGGATATACTGTAACCTATTCAACATGTAAAGGACTGCTTGCCATCTGGGAGAGAGGGTGGAGGGAAGGAGGGGAAAAATTGGAACAGAAGTGAGTGCAAGGGATAATGCTGTAAAAATTACCCTGGCATGAATTCTATCAATAAAAACTTGTTAAAAAAAAAAAGAAAAGAAATGGATAAACCACAACCTCTGTGAGAAGAGTAGGAACTACTCTCACTGGGGATCCAAGTGGAATTGACCAGTTGGCTCTTCTCCTCCTTCTTCCCTCCTTCCCTTCTTCTCCCATTCCCTCCTTTCCTCTTTCTCTTCTTCTCTCCCTCTCTCCCTCCTTTCCTCCTTACTTTTCTTCCCTCCCTCCTTCCCTTTCTTATTCTTCCCTTTTTTCCTTTCCTCTTCCCTCTTGTAATTCTGGAGAAACTAAGCAAGATAGAGATTAGATAGTATTTAATAGTTTATTAAATGGAGAGATATACTGGAACCAAATGGATCCATGATTTGGTCCCAGGGCTGAATGAGACTATCATCTCCAAAAATATAGCAAACAATCAGATTTCTCAAAAGACATATATACACGTGGCTCAGATGCAAGGGGTAGACTGAGGCAGGGCGGAGTCAGGGTACTGAGAGCCAGAAGGGATTCTGACAGGATGGAGTGAGCCTCTGGAGAGGGAGAGAGGCATCTTGATAAGACAGTATCTGATATTCTAATAGCTTAGGATGGGGAGAGGCATTCTGATATTCTAAAACATAAGCTCTTTTATCCTTATCAAGTATTTTGATAAAGAGGGAGGGGAGGTTTTGCAGAACAGGCAGTTGGGGTTAAGTGACTTGCCCAGGATTACACACCTAGGAAGTGTTAAGTGTCTGAGACCAGATTTGAACTTAGGTTCTCCTGATTTTTGGGCTGGTGCTCGATCCATTGCACCACCTAGTTGCCCTGTAATAATAATAATAATAATATTGTAAAGATAATTATTAAATAGGAAAGATTTAGTAATTCTGATCAGTACAATAATCTACCACAATTCCAAAGGACTTATGATGAAAAATACTATCTATCTACAGGAATAGAAATGATCAGAGTATAGTTTGAGCCACATTTTTTCTTTCTTTTTCTTTCCCCTGCCTTCCCCCCTCACCCCAGAACATGGCTAATGTGGATTTTGTTTTGTATGGTTTCCTATCTATAATGAGTATTCTATTTCTTGCCTTCTCAGTGGGTGGGGGAAGGAGTAGAGAATCTGGAACTGACCATAGCATGAAATTAAAAAACAAAAAAACAAAAAAACAACAAATTCACTAACAAACAAGATAGATTGCAAAGGGTTGAAAAATGAGAGAGAAGTAGAGATGGTGAGTGTAGACAGCTTTTTCAAGAAGTTTCAAGGAGTTTGAGAAAGAGAAGAGAGCTATTGGACAATAGCTTGAAAGGATGGAGGGTCTAGTGTAGTTTTTTTCTTTAAAGATTGAAGAGAATAATATTTGAAGACAGTAGAGAAGATCTGATGGGAGAGGTTGAAAAATTGAGAGGGAGTGGAATTTGCTATATATTATGAGAAGAAATGGGATCAAGAGTATATATAGGGATGTTTGTAGTAAGGACAACCTCTTTGTCAGAGACTAAGGGAAATGAGAAGAGAATGGGAAATGATGTCAAGGGATTTTGAGATGAAGAGAATGGGAAAATTCTATATTCTATATTGACTTTTATTCTCAAAGTTCCTTGCCTCCTTGTTTGATTGATGCATATGTCTTGCTAAACTCCAGCTTTGGATTTCTCTCACCATTTGCCTCCTCCACTCTTTCTCACAGCCCCTTATATGTATCCTTGATGCTTTTCCCTCTTATCTTTTCCTGAATATTACCCTTTAATACCTTCTCTTTATTTTTTCAACTTCTTACTTATGCACTGATTCCTTCCCTTCTGCTTCTAAATATATCTATCTCTCCCAAACTTAAAAACCATATATCTAATTAGATCCTGTCATCTCTTTAAATTATCACCCTGGATCTTCGTAGGCAAACTCATAGAAAAAACTATAATTATATAGTAATTAACTTCCCTTTCTTTCCTTATCTTCCATTCTTAGTCCTTTACAATTTCACTTCTGACCTCCTCATTTAATTGACTCACTTAGCTCTTTGTACTCTTCAAAGTTATAAGTGATTTCTTAATTGCAAAGTATGATGGCCTTTTAATAATCCTCATCCTTTTGGACTTCTTGACAGCATTTGACACTGTTTGACCATCTTTTCATTCCAGTATTTTATGGTATTACTCTCTTTTGGGTTTATTCTTGCCGGTCTGATTTTTCTTGGTCATCACCCATATCCTATTTCTGAACTGAGGGAATATACCAAGTCTCTTCCTTGCAGTCTTCTTTTATACTTTGTCTCTTTTGGTGACTCCATCAACTTTCATGGGCTTAGTTATCATCTTAACACAGATGACTTCTGGCTCTATATATTTAGGCTTAGTCTCTCTCATAAGCTCCAGTTGAGAGTCTTCAACTATTTTTTTTGGACATTTCAAGCTAGATCTCCCTTAATCATCAAAGTCAACATGTCTAAAATAGAACTCACTATCTTTCACAGAAAAACTTTCTCTTCCAAACTTCTATATTTCTGTCTTAAGGTACCATTATTGTTTCAGTCACCCAGGTTTGTGACTTTTTTCTTATCCTTGACTCTTATCTATGCCTTATATTAAATCAATTGCTAAAATTTGTCATTTTTGCTTCTACAACATTTCTTGCATGTGCTCCTTTCTCTCTATCCAGACAATCACTACCTTAGTTCAGATACCCATTATTCTTCATTAGAATTATTGCAATAGCCTTTTAAAAAATAGTCTCTTAATTGATTTCCTTGCCTCAGATCTTTTTCTACTGCAATACACCCTTTAGACAGCTGTTAGTCATTTTCTTAAATTACAGGAGTGACTTTGTTATTTATTAATTCAATGAACTCCAATAATTTTTTCTTATCTTTAGGATCCAATATGTATCTTTATGTCAGTTTTTAAATTGCTTCACAACTTGGTTACAAGCTAACTTTCCAACTTTTGATATCTGTTTTTCTCCTTCCTATCCTTGATGATCCAGTCAAGCTAGCCTTCTTACTGTGCCTTGAAGATGAAACTCCATCTTCCATTTCTGTGCCTTTCTCCCATGCCTGGCATTTACTCATTCCATATCCCTACCTTTTAGAATTTCTGGTTTTCTTCAAAACTCAGCTCAAATGCTACCTTCTACATAACTTTTCCTATTCTTGTTTCCCTCTCTGAATTATCTTGTATTTATTTTAGCACATATTTTCCTACATGCCTAAATAGGTATATATTGCTTTTCCCAATAGAATGTAAGACCCTTGAAGTCAGAGAATGTTTCATACTTGTCTTTTGTATACCAAATGCTTGGCACATAGTGGAAATTCGATAAATCTTTGTTGGTTGATTGATTGAAAGTAAGACTGTGAGACTGAAAAGCAGGAGCAGAAATCATAAATGATCCAAAGGTATTCTAACTATAGATCTGCCTGAAAGAGTTGAAAGTTTTGAATAACCCAGAGTTATTCCTGGTCTTGGTTTTTTAATTCTAAAATAGCTGCAACATAAATACCAATATAATTCCTTCCCTCTCTAGCTGTTTACCACTTGAAACATGGCATCACCTCTTGGGAGCAAGCAGTAGGAAATGGCAACAATAAAGAGAAAAAATATCAGAGTGGGTGACCAGTGACACAAAGTAGGTGTTTAATAAATGCTTGCCTACTTTCTCCCATTTCTATTTAGGGCATCTATGGAAGGTAGTAATGCTTCAAGGGGGATTATTCTACTTTTGGCATTGCATCCAACATTGTTAGAATCAGGATTCTTCTACAACATTAATTTCAGATAAAAATACATTTCTCCAGTCTATCATTTTTAAAGTCCTTAAAAATGTCTGTGAAAAGACATAAGCTGACATTCCCAGGTACCCAGATTGGGGAATACAAGTCAAACTTGTGAGAAAAGTAAGCCAATGGTCATTCTTTAGGGTATTTCAAATGCTGACATGCTTAGATTTTTCCTGACTGGGAGAAGACAAGCCCATGAGAAAAACGAGTGGTTCTTTTCCCCTAAGTGTACCTGGACTTTCCTCTGATGTAGGAATAAAATATAAAAGTGCCATATCAGAGATATAGTGGAAACGTATCCTTTTTAAAACCTAAGTCTCAAAAGGGAGAAATGTTTTAGTTACTAAGTGTGTATGAGTGTACAAAAAGTTATTTATTAGACAGAGGAAAAGAAAACATTCCTATTGAGGGGCTCTATCAGAGATAGCAATGTTGCTTCCTTTTAGCTTTGGTCCCATCAAAATTAGAGTCAGGAACCTTCCATAACACTAACTTAAGAAAAAAATTTGGTCCTTCAATCCACCATTTTCAAAATCTTTTGAATGTTTGGGAAGAGATATTGAGGGCCACATGGTATTTTTATTTTTTTTTATTTTTTGTCTTTCAAGGACAGAGCTGGAAAAAAAAAAAAAGCAGTACTTGATGCTTTTCCAGCTCAGTATACTTCACCATCCTCACTGGGTACCTTTTTATATTCAAAAGCTATTTAAAAATAGTAGCACATCTGATTTTCTTTAACTCATTTCCAGGCAGTGCAGATGTGTTATCAATGAAAGGATGTTCCCTGAACCAAAGTGCTTCTGCAGGCCACATGATACTCCCTTTTGGCTTTCATTCCTAGACCAAGTGCCTCTTATGAATTATACATTATTTCCTGGTACCACAACTCAAAGCTGGTAATTGCTCAGGGAGGTGAGATCTGTTGCCAGGATGAGGGAATGGATATATTACACAGAGGTGTGCAAAGTGCCATTGGCATCAACTAGTAAGGGGAAGAAGAAGAGAAGGAAGTCATCAAAGCTGAAATGTTGAATTTGATCATTTTAAGACTCCCTTCTTAAGAAGTGATACAGCCAAATGTTGCCAACAGTCCACAATGACAGAAGCTTTTGGAACAGTTGCTTGTGTAGACTTACACATATAACAGACTTTATCCTAAGAAAAAAATTTGTTTCAATCTATAAATGACCATATGGAGTAACAGTTTAAGTGAAAAGATAAAGCAAAACCCTTCCCCCCAACATAACCTCAACATTTCGAAAAACCCTTCCCTGCATCCACACACACAAAAGGGGGAGGGTAGATCATTGTTCTTAGCAGAAGTTTCAACAGATGATGACAGATATAACAAAACTAATGGAAGATACAGCAGCACCTTCTGGTATCACAGAAACAAGTGATAGAAAATAAAAAAAAAAACATAAATTAAACTTTGAGATAACTTCTACTTAAAATATGATGATCAGATCATTAACAGATGACTGTAGGAGGCATAAGATGTCTCTAACAGTTGCAAAAAGTATTTTTTAAGTGATAAAGGACCACTTTTTAAGTTTTTAGTTTTCTTTTATTCTAAGTTCCCACCTCTAAGTTCCTTCACAGGGAAATGTTTAGTTAAAACCTGGAAAGTCTCTGCTGATATTTAACTTAAATGATTGATTGATAAAACATATATTAAATGCTTACCATATATCAAACATTGTGGTAAGTTCTGGAGATACACATCCAAGAAACAATCTAATTTCTGTCCTTGAGTAACTTACATTCTAATGGAATGGGGACAGGAAAGGAAAACAACATATAAAGGGAACATATAATGGGGAGAGATGGCCCAGAAGTGAGAATTAAGTTTAGTTCTGGACAATATAAATCAAAAGCTCACTTGTCAAAATCCAGGGGGGTTTTAAGGGGTTGAGGCTAAAGGTCCAGTGGAAGGAGAATGAGAGGGATAAAGACAATGGTCAGAATGTAGGTAGCATGGTTTGGAGGTCTCTAGTATGAATTATTTATTTTCTCACCCCTGCCAAAAAAAATTATTGAAAAAAATGCCCATATAGCTCTGGTGGATTCTACTCCTGGAGGGGTGGTGATGGGAAGGTGGGGTAGAGGATAAGAAGTCATTATTTTCTAGTCCATTGTGGAGGATGATGGGAAATTATTTCATATAATCATAAGTTCATAGATTTAAATAGGAAGGGATTTTAGAGACTATCTAGTCTAACCCATGTTTCCCTTCATTTTCTATATGAGGTAATGAGAACAGTGTATGGGGATGAATGAATGAATTTAAAAACACTTATTAATCTCATACACTGTGCTAAGGAAGCCTTAGGGAAACAAATAGAAAAGTCAACAGTCTCTGCTCTTGGGGAGCTCACCTTCCACCATGTGGATCTCCCTACTGAGGGGATTCTACCTGCCAAGATAAATGTAAGGGGATGGGATAGAGAATAGGAAGGCATTGTTTTCAGTTTTTTGTGATTGATGATAGGACCATAGGTTTCTAGATTTAGAACTGTTGTTATTATGTGTCTTGTTATTAAGTCATTTTTTTAGTTGTGTCTAACTTTTTGTGACTCTAGTTAGAGTTTTTTGGCAAAGACACTGAAATGGTCTGCCATTTCCTTCTTCAGCTTACAGATAAGGAAACTGAGGTAGACAAGATTAAATGGACTTGCACAAGGGCATACAGCTAGTAAGGATCTGAGGCTGGATTTAAGCTCATAAGGATGAGTTTTCCTGATTCTACACCCAATGCTCTATCCATTGTGCCTTCTAGCTTTCCCAGAAGGAATCTTAGAGGCCATTTACTCTAACCCAGTTCTGTCTCATCTCTGATTCACAAAGTATTCTTTTCATCACCACAATTTCTTAGGCTACATTCATTCTTGGGCCATGTCCTATATACTCTTTATTCCAATATAAATATCTACAAGGTGGATTTCTTACCACCCTGCCAAAATGATCATTTGTATCAAAGGAATCCAGTGTAATTAAAAAAAAAAAAACCTTTATGAATTATCTACACTGTGCTAGGGACTAGGAGCATAAAGTCAAATGAATAGTAATTTCTGTCTTTAAGGACCTTAGATTCACATTCTCCTGGGGGGGGTCGGGGAATATCACATATAAAGAGGTGTATACACACATACACATACACACACATACACACACTTATACATATATATGTATATATAAAAAAATAATATACACATATATATTTGTATACACATATATGTATATATGTGTAAAGAGACAAATATCTATGCACATATTCATGTGTATATATTTATAGATAAATTTCTATATATGCATATATATAGACATATTTGTATATATAGCTAGATAATGTATATATTTATATACGTATATATACATATACTCGTGCATTTGTATATATGTATATACTTACATATATACACATATATTTGTATATATGTATATATTTATACAATGCATATATTTATATATACATATACTAATATATTTGTATATATACATACATGCTTGTATATATCTATCTACATAATGAATATATTTATATATATTGTGCAAGTCATTTAATCTTGTCTACCTCAGTTTCCTTATCTGTGAGTTGAAGAAGGAAATGGCAGATCATTTCAGTGTCTTTGCCAAAAAAACTCTTGATGGAGTCACAAAAAGTTGGACACAAATGAAAAAAAATGTCTTAATAGCAAGATACCTTCCAGTTCTAAATCTTGAAACTTATAGTCCCATTGTATGGATACATACATACATATATTTGCCTTTATGTATATATGTGCGTGTATATATGTACATTTCTATCTATTATATTTTCCCACCCAGTAGGAGGTAAGCTTCTTGAGGACAGAGAATATCTATATCTTTAGATATCTAAACATGCATATTTCTTTCTCTGAAAATTATTTGTATATATTGATATATCTACATCTACATATATATATATATATACATATCTACATAGAAAAATATATCTATATATACATATAATTTGAGAAGAAAGAGGCTGAAACAGAAAGAGAGAGACAGAAAAGCAGACACAGAAACAGACAAAGAGAACCAATCATTATAGGGCCAAGAAATAATTATCTTAGGAGATAACACATGTGCAAAATTTTGGAGAAAGCTAGTGAATCTAAGAGGAAGAGGTAAAGAGAAAATTCATTATGGGCATGGGGAAAGTAGAATGTCAAGTTCAAGAACCAAAAGTAGGCTAGTTTGCCTGGAATGTAAACTGTATGATTATGATTACGAGTATGTATATGTATATCTATGTATACACATATAGGCACACACAAAAGTATGGTTGCATGTGTATATATATATTTGTGTATATGTGTATGTGCATGCATATGTATATGTGTGTATAGTTAAGTATATATTTGTGCAATACATGTTTATGAATTGTATATTGCTATATGTGTACATATTTGCATATTATGTGCATATGTTTTTAATATGTATATATGTTATATGTGTCTGTATATACGTTTATGTGGGAGGGGATAATGTGAAATAAGACTGGAAAGGTAGGCTTGATTTAGATTGCAAAAGGCTAAATAAGCCAAGCTGAATCGTTTGTATTTAAGCGGTATTTTAGGCAGTAGGAAAACCACAGAAGGTACTTGAACTGGGAAATGATGAGATTCAGATTTTTGTTGTAGGAAGATTATATTGGCAATTGTGTGTGGCATATAAACTGAAGGGGAATGTCTGGAAGCTGAGGTCTCAATTAGAAGCCCAATGTAATAGTTCAAGCAAGAAGTGATGTTGGAGTGCATGGAGTAGAGAGGATACGCAGGAGAGATATTGTGGAGAAAGAATCAAATAGATTTGGAAATTGGATATGGATGAGTCTGAGGTAAAGTAGAATAAAAGCCAAGGTTGTGAACCTGGTGACTGGAAAGGTGGTAACCCCTTCATGACAAGGCAGTTATAGGTCTATACTCAAAGACTCCATCAAGAGTTTTCTTGGCAAAGACACTGAAATGGTCTGCCATTTCCTTCTTCAGCTCACAGATAAGGAAACTGAGGTAGACAAGATTAAATGACTTGCACAATATATATAAATATATTCAATGTGTAGATAGATATATACAAATATGTATGTATATATACAAATATATTAGTATATGTATATATATAAATATATATTCCTTTCTTTCCTTCCTTCCTTCCTTCCTTTCTTCCTTCCTTCCTTCCTTCCTTCCTTCCTTCCTTCCTTCCTTCCTTCCTTCCTTCTTTCCTTCCTTCCTTCCTTCCCTTCTCCCTCTCTCTCTTCCTCCCTCCTCCCTCTCTCCTTCCCTTCCTTCCTTCCTTCCTTCCTTCCTTCCTTCCTTTCTTCCTTCCTTTCTTCCTTCCTTCCTTCCTTCCTCCCTTCTCCCTTTCTCTCTTCCTCCCTCTTTCTCTTTCTCCCTCCTTTCTCTCTCCTTCCCTCCCTTCCTTCCTCCTTCCCTTCTTTCCTTCCTTCCTTCCTTCCTTCCTTCCTTCCTTCCTTCCTTCCTTCCTTCCTTCCTTCCTTCTTTCCTTCCTTCCTTCTTTCCTTCCTTCCTCCTTCCTTCCTTCCTTCCTTCCTTCCTTCCTTCCTTCCTTCCTTCCTTCCTTCCTTCCTTCCTTCCTTCCTTCCTTCCTTCCTTCTTTCCTTCCTTCCTTCCTTCCTTCCTCCTTTCCTCCCTCCCTTCTCCCTCTCTCTCTTCCTCCTTCCTCCCTCTCTCCTTCCCTTCTTTCCTTCCTTCCTTCCTCCTTTCCTCCCTCCCTTCTCCCTCTCTCTCTTCCTCCCTCCTCCCTCTCTCCTTCCCTTCTTTCCTTCCTTCCTTCCTTTCCTTCCTTCCTTCCTTTCTCCTTTCTTCCTCCCTCCTTTCCTTCCTCCCTCCCTTCTTCTCTCCCTCTCTCCCTCCCTTCCTTCCCTTCTTTCTTCCTCCCTCCTTTCATCCCTTCTTCCCTTCCTTCCTCCTTCCCTCTCTCTCCTTCCCTCCCTCTCTCTCTTCCTTGCTTCTCTCCCTTCCTTGCTTCCTTCCTTCCTTCCTTTAAAAAATTCTAGTCTTACACAAAATGACTAATATGGCAATGCTTTGCACGTTTAACCTATATTGGATTCCTTACAGTCTCAGAAAGGGGGAAGGACAGGGAGAGAGGAAGGATGGAGTTTGAAAATTTAAATAATTGTTTTTAACATATTAATGGGAAAAATAAAAAATATTTTTAAAAAGTAGTAAGGTAGTTCAATTAATCAACAAGTATTTATTAAGCACCTACTATATGGTAGGCACTATGTTGGGTTCTGAGGATGCAAGTACAGAGTCTAAAATGACCATTATTTCCAATGAGTTCTATTCTAATAGAGTGATAAAGAGATGATATTAGAAAGGAAGATAATTTGGGTGTGTTCAGTTTAACATGCCTATGGACATAAGAAAGAGAACCAGGAGAAAGCAGTATCTTGAAAATCCAGGAAAGAGAGAATATTGAGAAGGAAGAAGTAGTCAACAACATTAGTTGAAGGAGAGAGGTCAAGACAGATGCAGACTGAGACCAGGTCATCACATTTATTGTAAAATGTTAATATTTTATTGATGCCTTTTGTTCTTTCCTCCCATCACCTCCTGCAGTTATAGAACTGAACCTTCTTTGTTCAAAGACAAAACAATTAAAGACCTGATAGTGTGATGATGCATGAAACATTCATTCCTCATAGTCCTCTGTCTCTGGAGGGAGATATGTTGTTGGAGAGGAAGGGGCCTCAATTATGCATGCCCAGAAACAGGGCCCATAAGCATCCCTGTGGGTTGGCACAAGACAGAGCAGATGGCACACATTGGAATAACTAGACTATTGTTGGCCAGTAACCCATCAAATTTCATTGTCTCTTCCTCAGGACTGAGATTGGTTACTGCAGTTATTCAGGTTTTGGCTTCCTTTTAGTATGTGTATGAATTTTCATTACATTAGACCATGAATATTTTAATGTTACATAAATAACTTGTGGACATAACTAATTGCTGTATCTATAGATTTTCTCCACTCAAGGGCCTGTTATTCATATTAAGTGTCCCTTGAACTCAACACTATTCTTCTTTAACTCCTCTTCCCTTTTTCTCCCTTCTCCATGGGGAAAGATAGTGATGGAAGGTGGGACTTTACTTCTTCTTTACTTATTTTGTGGAAGCATCATAACAGTCGAATAATATTAACATTTCTCCCCTTCTTTAAATTAAAAAGGAGGGGATTCTACCTGCCAAGATAAATGCAGGAGCTCTTTGAACATAATTACAAAACACTTTTCACACAAATAAAGTAAGATCTAAACAATTGGAAAAATATCAATTGCTCATGAGTAGGCTGAGTTAATAAAAAGGACAATTCTACTTAATTAATCTACTTATTCATGCCATGTCAAAAAAAATTGCCAAAATTATTTTATAGAGCTAGAAAATAGCTAGAAAAATAATTTCAAAATTCATCTGGAAGAACAAAAGGTCAAAAATAACAAGGGAATTAATGAAAAAGAAAAAGCAAAGGAAGATGGTTTAGTAATACCATACTACATTAGAAATTAGTACTAAAACTACATTAAAAAACAGCAGTCATCTGAACTATTTGGTTCTGGATAAAAAAGAGTGGTAAATCAGTAGAATAGGATAGGTACACAACACATAAGAGTCAATGACTGTTGTAATATATTGTTTGATAAACTCAAAGACTACAGCTTCTGGGATGAGAACTCACTATATGATAAAAACGGCTGGGAAAACTGGAAAATAGGAAAACAGAAATTAGGCATAGACCAATATCCCACACCCTATACCAAGCTGAAGTTGAAATGGGTTCATGATTTAGGCAAAAAGAGTGATATTATGCACAAAGGGAAACATTTTTGAACAAAGAAGATTGAAGAACCTTATGAAATGCAAAATGGACAACTTTGATTAAGTTAAAAAGTTTTTGCACAAACAAAACCAATACAGCAAAGATTAGAAGGAAGAAGAAAACTGGGGAAAAAAAATTTTTTTACAGCCAATGTTTTTGATAAAGGCTTCATTTCTAAAATATATGGAGATATTCAAATTTATAAGAATATAAGCCATTCCCCAATTGATACATGGTAAAAGTTTATGAGCAGTTTTTCAGAATTTCAGAAGAAATTAAAGCCATTTCTACCTATATGAAAAATGCTCTAAATCACTATTGATTAGAGAAATGAAAATTTATACAATTCTGAAGTACTGCATCACACCTCCTCACAGATAGACTAAGATGACAGGAAAAAAATATTAACGAATGTTGGAGGGATGTGGGAAAACTGGGATATTAATGCATTGGTGGAATTGTGAAATGATACAATCATCTTAGAGAGCAGTTTGGAATTATTCCCTAAAGGGCTATAAAGCTATGCATACCCTTTGATCCAGTAGTGTCATTATTGAGTTCATAGAGATCATAAAAGAGGGGAAAAGACTCATATGTGCAAAAATGTTTGTAGCAGATTTTTTTTTTGTGATTGCAAGAAATTGGAAATTTAGTGGATGCCCATCAGTTGAGGAATGACTGAATAAATTATGGTATATGAAAGTAATAAAATATTATTGTTCTATAAGAAATGATGAACAAGTTGATTTCAGAAAAGCCTAGAAAGGCTTACATGAACTGATTCTGAGTGGAGTAAACAGAACCAGGAGAATACTGGACATAGTTAAACCAAGATTATGTGATGATCAACTATGTTATACTTAGCTCTTCTCAGCAACTCAGGGATCCAAGACAATTCCAATAGACTTGAGAAAGAAAATGCCACAGTATTTTAGAGACTAAATATAAATCAAAGCATACTATTTTCCTGTTTTGGGGGAGGTTTGTTTTTTTGGCATGCTTTTCCCTTTTGTTCTGATTTTTCTTTCACAATATGGCTACTATGGAAATATGTTTATAATGATTATATATGTATAATCTATATTAGATTGTTTGCTGTCTTGAGGGAGGGGATAAGTAAGGGAGAGAGGGAGAAAATAATTTTGGAACTCAAAATCTCACAAAAATGAATGTAATTGGAAAAATAACATACTATCAAAATTGAAAAAAAAAATCCAAATTGACTAGAAGTTTCTTTAGTTCCTATAGTATCATTCTTCTCTTTCAGTTCTGTCTTTTCCTCCCACCATTGCTCAAATGGCTTCTTATGAACCTCAGTCTTTTTTTCTTCTGGTATTTTTTATTGATTTCTAGCCTCAAGTTTCTCCTTTGGCCATTCTTTCCTAGCTCCTGCCATTTTTTTTTCTTCCCATCATGAGTCATTCTTGTTCCCCGCCCCCGCGCCCCCCCCTCCCCCCCCGCTTTTTTTTTTTTTTTTTGGCAATTCTGTCTCTTTTCTGAGATATTCTGAAGGTACCTGCCCATGCCATGTGGTCCCCAGTCATGAGGACTCCAGATACAGCTATCTATCCACAATCTACTATGACAGCTTTTTTCTTCCAGTCAGAATTCTTTGCCTCATTAGTCCACTCCACTGGTGATAATGTCAAAGACCCCTCACATAGAACACATTGTCTCACTAATCTATTATACTTTGTTGTAATGCCCATAGCTAGACTTATACATAAATTGACCTGCCTCCATATCTGAAGACACCCTCTTCACTGAATCATAATCATAGGATCATAGTTTTAGAGTTGGAAGAAATCTTAGAAATCTTCTAATCCAATTTCTTTTGTTTTATAGAAAGGGAAACAGGCTCAGACCTAATAGAATGTAGAGACACCTTAACCCAGAACACCTTCTGCTCTATCAATTAGCCTCTGACTTGGTCTACTTCCTGAAAAAAATTTAGTCCTTCCAATATAATGCTGATTTCCTGTCCATGTTCCAGTCTCCAGATTCTCTGAAATCCACTCCCAACACACTTCTGTCACAAACACTCATGGACTAGATCCCCTATTTTGTGTCAAAACTCCATCAAAAGAACATTATGATGGTGCCTAAATGGCAGGGGGAATTTGCAGGTTTAACAAACAGCAGACAGCTGTCTTCTCTTACCTAGTTTTCTTTTTTATAACTCAAATGCTCCCTGAGTCTCACAATGAGCAAGTATAAACTGAAATGCCAGTCTGGGATTGTACCAACATATTTATAGAGTGTTACGATCTAGGAACTGAGATGGCCAAAAAGCACCAGCTGCCAAATAGAGATACAGAATCTACGAGATTAGGAACTGAAATGCAGGGTGTACCCAGTTTTCCTAAACTTCACTTTTTTTTTTTTTAAAATAGGACTTGCATTCCCCATCCTTGAACATGGCTGATATGCTTGGGGATACTGGTCTTGTTCAATCATTTTAGTCATGTCTGATTCTTTGTGACCCCATTTTAGGGTTTTCTTGGGAAAGGTATTGAAGAAGTTTGCCATTTCCTATTCCAGCTCATTTTACAGATGAGGAAACTGAGGCAATATTTACCCAGGCTCACACAGCTAGTAAATGTCTAAAGCCAGAAGGAAATTCAGAAAGATGAATCTTTTTGGCTGCACTTCTGGGACTCTATTGTGCCACCGAGCAGCCTGGATTAATGGAGATGGTATTTTCTACTTTTACTTTTATTTATTTATCTATTCATTCATACACTCATTCATTTATTTATTTTATGTAGTTCCTAGATTGAGAGTTAGAAAGGACCTTTAAAGCTATCTAGTCCAATCCCCTTATTTTACAGACAAGTGACAGACAAGTGACATCTGCTTACAATACTATCAAGATCGCCCCATCAAAGAAGTTTCTCCTATTTCAGGTTCCTTAGATAGGCTAGCCAGAACATACTAGAACCTACAGCATGGCTATAACCAGGGTCTGATTTAACACCCCTAGTTGTACTGACACCATCTTTCTCCCAGAATATCCCTTATACTCGCAACCCTTAGAAGCCTGCAAAGATCAGCTAGTACCTGGCCAACTTGACAATCATTCCATAAATGCCAAGGTCAATTCTTGCTTCTCTTCCAATGCTGATATGGAAATGTGTGCCTTCGAGGATAAGGGGAGCACTGCATGTGTGGTCACTGTGTGACCAAATGGACTGTTTCATCAACATAACAAGCACTTGGAGCCCTCCTAATTGTTCCCAGAGCTCTGCTCTGCTACCTTTCCTAACCCATTTCAGGTGACTGAGGAAAAAGAAGCAGATGTGATGCGGCTATTGCTTTTATCAGTTGTCAGTTGCAATCATGTTGCTCTCACTCATACTCTTTCCATTCAAAACCATGTTCACTTTCCTCTTGTGCTCCAGCACATCCTCCTCCCTTGAGGAGACTTCCTGAAGCTCAAAACTTGCCATTTAGATATGCTTTATAATGCGTAATCTGTGCAGGATTCCTCATCACATCTCCCAGTGCTTACTAGTACAGCTGACTAGGAGGTACAGTAGGTCTCAAAGGCAGAATCCCCCCTCCTACAGTGCAGTGCCGCGATTCTCCTGCTTTCTCTTTTTTCCTTTTCTATATACATAGACTTCTTTCTTTTCCGTGACAGTACAAAACCCACTAAGCCTCCCAAACCCTTGACACTTCATCACACACGTTGATTCTTTTACATACATTCTGCACTGCCCAAAGAAATCCTACCACCAACTCTCCTATCAATAATACACAAACCCTACCTTCTTCAATAGGAAGGAGGGATACTTTCTTTATAAAAAATTTTATTTGATTTCATTTTTGATTCAAATAATAGTGAAGAGTGTTTTATCTCTTTGTTTATTGGGGAAAGTTCTAGTATTTCCCCATTACAAATGATAAGTAGTTCTTTGTTTTAAATAAAAACTTTAATTGAATAACGATCCTTTCATCCTTATACTTTTTGGATATTTTGGAACAAATATGTGCCAAGTATGTCTTTGTTCCCTCCCAGCTATTGTCATTATCAAATTAGTCATGTGGTCTAAAAATTTTGTTTCTATGATCATTTTTGTTTGTTAATTTAATGTTTTTGTTTTTTTGGTGAGGAAATCAGGGTCCAATGACCAGTGTTACACAACTAGTAAGTATCAAGTGTCTGAAGTCAGATTTGAACTCCGGTCCTCCTGACTCCAAGGGCTGGTGCTATATCTGCTGGTTTTCTACCTGCCCCCTTCTTAATATAACTTTGAGCCATTCTTTTGTTTCTACTATAAATCCAACTTGGTTATAATTAATTTTAAATTGTATTATTTTAGTCTTTAAAGAATTAACAACATTTCCCTCTTATTGGGAAGTGCATACCTGTTTAGAACCAAAACCACCATGACACAGTTTTTATAGTGTCCATATATTTGTGATGTAATGGTTTTTTTAAAAAAAAGTTATTATTATTATTTTTTTACTGAAAACTACCATTAACCAGTCTTTTTATTGACAATAAATTAATATTAACATAATAAATTTTGTTATTATAGTCTTTTAGAAAAGATCTTATTTAACATTGTTGCCTAAATATTTATTAGTGAGATGAGTATCTAGTTTTCTTTCTCTGTATTATCTCATTCTGACATTGGTATTAGGAACACTTTTGTCTCATAAAAAGTTTGGTAAAGTGCCTTATTTTGCAATTATTAAGAATTATTTTTGAAGCATAGGAATTAATTATTCTTTGAATTTTTGATAGAAATTGATTGTATTTCTACATGGACCAAAATCCTTTTTTTTTTTTTTTTTTGGTGTAGCTCATTTATGTCTTGTTTCTTGGGGAGGACTTTTTTTTTTACACTTTTTGGTAAAATCTATTTCCTTTAAATTCTGTTTTGTTCAACTTTAATTTTGCATAACTTATTTCTATTTTATTGTCATTTTAATTTAATTGATTTTTTCTCTCTTTTGATCAGATTAATGAAGAGTATATTTATTTTATAAGTCTTAAAAAAGCTGTTTTATTTCTCTTAAACAGTCTTTTTGTTTTTCATTTTGTTTTTTCTTCTCCTTTCCAACATTTCTTCTTTTATACTTGTTTTGTGTTCATTTAGTTATTTTTTAGTTTTTAAGAATTACATACTCACTTTATACATACACATACACATTCTCCCTCTCTCTCATATATTTTTTAAGAGCTCTAATTTTTCCTGAGGATTATTTTTTTTGCAGCCCTCAAATTTTGGTATGTTGTCTTATTGTTGTCATTTTCTTTTATTCAATTGATAATTGTGGGTATGATTTTTTTTTTTTTTTTTGCCTCATTATTTAAGATGCCATTAATTGCTATTAGTGTCCATTTGGCTATGAATGTTTTGTGCTCTCTGAATTTGTTACTATTTTTGTTATGTTTTGGTCTGTAAGAAATGTTTTCATTTTTAATATTTATTTGGGTCTTAGCAATTTTTTTAAAAGTACCTTGTGATGATGAAAAAATGTATGTGTGTGTGTGTGTGTGTGTGTGTATGCATATATATTATATATATATAATATAATCATTCCAAATGTCTTTCAAATTTAAATTTTCTAATAGTCTTCTGCTATATATTTACTTTTGGTTATTTTTTATTTATTCAACTTTAAGAGACAATTAAATTTCTTATAATTATTATGTTAATTTTCAATATATTTCAATTAGCTTTTTTAAAGAAATGAATTTAGATGCCATTCCACTTAGTATGTTTGGTGTTTGTATTGTTTCATTGTCTATGAGCATTTAAATTTAACAATTTCCCTGTTTATTTTTCTTAGCCCTATGATTTTGCATTACTGTTCTGCCTGATATAATGACTTTAACTTGTTTTTTGGAATGCTTTTATGCATAACAAATTTTGTTCCAGTAGCTCATTTACATTCTAAATATGTTTTTGTCTTTAAAATATGCTTTCTGTGTGCATGTAATTTTTGGATTTTGTTTTATTATGTATTCTATCATTTTAAAAAAATTATTGGGAAGTTATTATAAATGTTTACTTTACATTTTTGATTAATTCTTTTATACTAATTTTCTCCCAAACCACTTTTATGTTGGGACTTGATCCCAATTAGTTCTGCTTCCAGTAATTTGATTCCAAACTTCTATCATAGTTTCTCCCCATGTAATTCATCCTATCTCAGTTTTCACAACTTCTTTTTGATTGTTTTCTATTCCTTTCTTTCTTCTCAGTTCTTTTGCATTTCCTAAGCAAGGATGGAACTTGTAGCTACAAAAATTTGCAAAGAAAACATATCCTTGTCCATATCCAAAGAAAAGCTAAAAAGGCATTATGAAATAAATTGTGCAATTCCTAATTTAATGGATCTTACAAAAGTGTCAATCTAGAGTTAGATTGGTATTATACCTGCCTAGGTTTGTTTAGAGGTTCACAAGACAATATTTGCAGCTCAGAAAATATCACTGGCAATTTAAATTTGAGTGTACTTTAAATAGTTTAATAGGGAAAGAAATAATTGAGAGAAAGTGTTTTACTTCTTAATTATGTGCCAATTCTACCATTTGGGAAAGTGCTTCACTTCTTCATGGATCTGACAGGTACATTTTTCAATGTTCCCCTAATTTATGATATTACCCTTTATGTCAAAATCATTTATCCGTTTTAACTTTACCTTGTTATACAGTTTGAGTGTTGGTCTCTTCATAGTTTCGGCCACACTACTTTTCAGTTTTCCCAACAATTTTAGTTAAATGTTGAGTTCTTGTCTCCAAAGCTTGGTCTTTGTGTTTATCAAATATTAGATTACTGTGGTCATTTACTATTGTGTATTGTGTACTTAATCTATTTCATTGATCCACCACTCTATTTCTTAGCCAGTACCAGATTGTTTCCAAAGGTAATGTTTTATAATATAGCTTGAAATCTGGAACTGCTAGACCACTTTTCTTCACTTACCCCCCTCTCCCCCCTGCCCCCCCCCCCCGCCTCCCCCACTGATTCCCTTGATATTCTTGACCTTTTGTTCTTTCAGACAAATTTTGTTATTATTTTTTCTTAGTTCTATGAAATAATTCTTTCGTAGTTTTATTGGTATGGCACTGAATAAGTAAATTAACTTCAGTAGCATTGTCATTTTTATATATTGGTTCAGTCTAGCCATGAGCAATTAATTTATCCAGTTATTTAGATTTGTCTTTATTTATGTGAAGTGTTTTATAATTGTGTTCATATAATCCCAGGATTTGTCTTGACAGGTGGACTCCCAAATATTTTGTTGTCTGAAGTCTCTTGCTGCTGGGTTTTGTTGTTCGAATAGAAAAGTGCTCATGATTTATGTATGTTTATTTACATTCTGCAATCTTATTGAAGTTGTTAATTATTTAAAGTAGGTTTTTGATTGATTTTCTAGGGTTTTCTAGTATATTATCATATCATCTACAAAGAGTGACAATTTTGTTTTTACATTGCCTAATTTTATTCCTTTAATTTCTTTTTCTTCTTCTATTGTTATTACCAGCATTTCTAGTACAGTGTTGGATAATAGTGGTGATAATGGACATTCTGGCTTTTACCCTGATCTTACTGGGAAGATTTCAAGTTTATCTTCATTATTGGTTGCTTACTTTTGGTTTAAGAAAGATATTGTTTATCATTTTAAGAAAGTCTTCATTTTACCCTATGCTTTCTAGTTTTTTTTTTTTAATAAATAAGAATGAGTGTTGCAGTTTGTTAAAGATTTATTCTTCTTATTTATTGATATAATTTTTGTTATTGTTATTGAGATGGTGAATTATAACAATAATTTTCCTATTGTTGAATCAGTCCTGCATCACTGATATAAATCCTAACTATTCAATAGTATATGATCTTTGTGATATATTGCTATAATCTTCTTGCTAGTATTTTAATCTGAAAATGTTACATAAATATTCTTTAAGGAAATTAATTTATAGTTTTTTTCCTCTATTTTTGCTCTCCCTGATTTAGGTATTAAAGCCATATTTAGTCAAAAAAGGAACTTTTTTTTTTTTTGTCAAAAAGTTTAGTCAAAAAAAAAAAAACAGTGCTCCTTCTTTGCCTATTTTTTTCATATAGTTTATATGGTATTGGAATTAATTGTTTCTTAAATATTTGGCAGAATAACTTGAGAATCCATCTGGTCCTGAAGACTTTTTTTTAGAGAACTTACTTATGGCTTGTTCAAGATTTTTTTCTAAGACAGGATTTTTTAAGTATTATATTTCCTCTTTTGTTAAACCAGTCAGTTTATATTATCATAAATGTTCATCTTTCACTTAAGTTGGCGGTTTTACTGGCATACAATTGGGCAAAATGAACTCTTAATAATTGCTTTAATTTCATCTTTATGGTGGTGCATTTACTCTTTTCCCATTATTTCATTCTTTAAAATTATTTGGTTTCCAATTAGTTTTAAATATAATCTTCCATGACCCTTTTATTAAATATAATTTTTATTTCATTATGATTTGGAAAAGATGCATATATGATTTCTACTTTTTTGTTTTAATGATAAGATTTTGTGCCCTAATACATGGTCAGTTTTTCTGAAGGTATCACACACAACTGAAAAAACGGTATACTCATTTCTATTTTTGTTTAATTTTCTTCAAAGTTTATCATGTCTAACTTTTCTAAGATTCTATTCATCTTCTTGCCTTCTTCTTCTTCTTCTTTTTTGGTTTTATGGTTAGAGTTATCTAAGTCTGAGAAGGAAAGTTGAGGACATCCTCTAGTACAGATTTATTGTCTATTTTCTTCTGTAAATTCATATAACTTTTCCTGTAAACATTTGGATGCTATAGCATTTGGTACATATATATATATATATATATATATATATATATATATATATATATATATATATATATATAGTTCCTTTTAAGCAAGATGTAGTTTTCCCACTTAAGTCTTTTAATTAGGTGTATTTTTATTTTTGCTTTCTTTAGGATCATGATTGCTAGCATTATCTTTTTTTTAATATCAGTTGAAACATAATAGATTCTGTTCCAGCTTTTTATTTTAATTTTGGATGTATCTGTCCATTTCATGTGTGTTTCTTAAAAACAACATAGTGTTGAATTCTGGTTTCTAATCTGCTTTATACATTGATATACACTCATTTTATGGGTGAGTTTGTCCCATTCACATTTATAGTTATGATTATTAGCCATGAATTTCTCTCCATCTTTTCTTTTTTTTTCTTTATTCCTTTTCTCTCTTTTTAGGATGTCTACCCTCTAAAGCTTATTTTGCTTCTGACCACTGCCTTCTTTTATCTTTTATTATTCCTTCCTTTTTGTTATCTCCCTTACCTCCTATTTCTCTATTAAGATAGTTTATTTAAGCTATCAAACTGTGCATATTTGTTGACCCAGTAATATTGCTCCTAGGTCTATGCTACAAATAAATACAAGAAAGAACGAAACTACCATATGTGCAAATATATTTATAGCAACTCTTTTCTTGGTGGCAAAGAATTAGAAAGTGAGGGGAATGGTTAAACAACTTATGTGATATGAATATATAGTGTTATGAGCCATAACTTGAAACAAAGTACTAAGTGGAATTGAGGAGACAATGGTTAAATCTAGTTTAGCATTGATTTAATCCTACAACAAATAATGGTTTCCTAGTGATATAATAACTGATGTATACTCAGTATGGAGCATACAAGCTAGGAGCCTTAGCCAGTATTGACATTTGGAGGAAGTTAGAGGCAGAAGCTGGCAGAGGCAAAGGACTGGCGGCAGGAGCTCAAGTTCTTGGAACCAAGACTACAGAAGGTCTCTAAGAAAGCTAACCAGGCCCCAGGAAAGGAGACAAGACTTTGAAGGAGACAATAAAGGATCTGGACTTTAACACCTGGCTGCACTTGTGGTGATTACTGAACTGAAAAGAAGGCTGCTCCCAGAGACCCCAAAAGAACCAAAACAAAGAACATTACAATATAGAATACTTTTCTGCTATGAGAAATGTCGATGGAAATAGTTTTAAAGAAATCTGTGAAGACCTGTATGAACTGATGCACTATAAAGTGAACAAAATAAGGTAACCAATTTATATAATAAAAGATGTTGAAAAAGCAAACAACTCTGAGAAACTTAAGAACTTTGATCAACATGTTGACTAACCATAAACACAGAAAGCCTTTAATGAAACATGCTATTCACCTCCAGAGACAGAGGTGATAAACCCAGAATGTAGACTGAAGCAAATCCATCTCAATATGTAAATAAAAGTATATGCTCCTATAAATTTTAGCATTTAGATAATAATTTAGATAATAATAATTTAGATAAAAGTATAATCCTGTGATCTCTCAAATCATATTACTTATTTACTTTTTAACTCTTCTTTTTATAAAGCTGGCCTTAGATAGGAGAAATTGATAATCAATAATTCACTAGAGCAGTGATATAAAGAAGAAAAGAAAATTTCACATTATGACTGGTAGTGCCCAGTTATGGGCAAAATTTGGTAGTTGAGGAGTTTTGTCTGCAGTATCCTTTGTCTGCAGGACTCAAAGCTCAGCTAGCTTTTAATTAATCCCTTTTAAGGCATTAGTTGAATGGCTTAAAGTATTACCCCTTGCAGAGGTGTTTGCTCTTAAATAAGAAGATTTTGGAGAAAAATCTTCAAGACATAAAGGAATAAAGCTGATGTTAGGCACAGGGACAAGCAATAAGGAGAATATTGTTTTTGGTGACTCATCAACTCAGACAATCAATCAATAGGTGTTTAATTATTTACTATGTGACAACTGTGTATGCTAAGGTCTGTGGACATAAAGAAAGGCAAAATAGTGTTCCCTGCCCTGGAGGAACATATTATCTACTGTCATACTATCTATATTACTATGAGAAGACAATATACAAAAAAAAAAAAAAGCACAACACATATACACATACCTGTATGTTTATATATATTTATTTTTTATATATATTTATAGGGCAGTTAGGTGACATGGAGAGTGACAGACCTAAAATCAGGAAGACTCCTCTTCCTGAATTCAAACCTGAATTCAAAGACACTTACTAGCTGTGTAATCCTGGGCAAGTTACTTAATCCAGTCTGCCTCAGTTTCATCATCTGGAAAATGAGCTGGAAAAAGAAATGGCAAAGTATTCCAGTGAAGAAGACCCCAATGGGTTCATGAAGAGTCAGATACAACTATAAAATACATACATACATACATATATACACATCTATCTATCTATCTATCTATAGAGAAAGGATGGAAAATAAGGAAGAAGGGAGAAAGAAAGGGGGGAAGGGGAGGAGAAATTCAGGGGAGAGAGCAGGGAGAAAGAGAAAATAGATCAAAAACAATATAAAATAAGTGACATAAACGTATGTGTGTGTGTGTTTGAAGAACAAGGAAGGCAATGGGTTTTGAGCTGAATCTTGAAGGAAACCAGGGAAACTTAAAGAGGTAAAAGTGAAGGGGGAGAATGATTTAGGCATGCGAGAGTTAGTAGAAAGGCATGGAGATGGGAGGTGGAGTGTAATATTTGATTGTTGGATTTCAAAAGTATGTGGAGGGAAGTTATGTTATAAGAAGACTGGAAAGTTGGGAAAAGTGGACTAAGCTATGGAGTTTTAAATGCTAAAAGAACAATTTGTATTTGATCCTGCAGGCAATAGGGAGTTACCAGAACTCATAGACAGGTGAGTAATGTAGTTAGACATATCCTTGAGAAAAACCATCTTATCTGGGAGTGGAAGCTCTCTGCTTTAACTTTGGCTACCAGGAGATTAGGGCTGGTGAAATATGAATTCATTGTGAAGGAAATACTATTGATGGGATGAATAAGATCCCAGCAAAAGGCCACTTCCCTGCTAGTAATCCATTGTCTGGATATACCATAGGGAGGGCATTGGCAGGATCATTTTGCCTCTAAGTGATCATTTGTTGCCATGGACCTTAGTTGAATTCCCATAGCTACTTCTGGAAGCAAAATAAGGAAATAATAAAAATCACCTTGGCATTTGACTAGAGGATGAAATGGAATGGCAAGGGACTTTAGGGAGGGATAGCAAGCAGTTAAAAAGCTGTTATAATGGTTCAATTTGGGGCAGCTAGATGATGCCGTGGACAGAGCACCAGTCCTGAAGTCAGAAGCACCTGAATTCAAACACTTAACACATACTATCTGTGTGACTCTGGGCAAGTCACTTAACTCCCAATTGTCTAGCCAAAACCCAAAATAAACAAAGAATAGCCTACTTCTCTGCCTCTTAAATGTAGTAACCTTTTCCCTAAAACTGAAAAAGGCAGAAAGAAAGGGGAATTATTTCAAGCAAATTAGGCCTTTATAATAATAATAGCTAAGATTTAGTGATTATTATGTGTCTGGTACTTTGCAATTATTATTTCATTTGATGCTTATAACAACCTTGAGTTTGTTGGATTCTCTGTGGCACCATTTGGGGTTTTCTTGGCCAAAGATTTGCCATTTCCTTCTCCAGCTCTTTTTATAGATGAGGAACTGAAATAAACAGGATTGAACTCAGGAAGATGAGTTTTCTGGTACTCTATTCATTGAGCCACCTGGTACTCCTGAGAAGTAGATGCTATTAATATTCCCATTTTACAGATGAGAAAACTGAGGCAGAGGTTAAGTGACTTACTTAGTGTCACACAGTAAGTTCCTATGACCATTTTTGAACTCAGGTCTTTCGGACTAGGCCCAGATCTCTATCACTAACTAGCTGCCCCTGTGGTCTAACTCTATAGGTTACTTTATGAGTGATTTGATAGAATGTTTCATTTTTGCATAATTGGGGCTTAGCAGTACCTGTGACATAGCAAGTGCTTAATACAGTTTTATTCATTGATTAATTTATTAATTGATTGACTAATTGGTAAGTGGAGAGTTTGCTTGACTGATTTGGGCAAAATTATCTTGTCCTGTAAGAGCAATGTGTTCTTACCTGCTTTCCCCAATATTCAGCACAATTGAAAAATGATCATAAATAATAGCGTTGAAACTTTCAAAAGATCAGGTTCTGGAAAATAGATACATTTCAAAGAAACAGTATTCTATCTAGTTAAAAAAGGTCTTTTCATACATTTTTGACATGCTTTATTTCTGATCTCTTTTTAGATAACTGAAGATATGTAGAAAGATCCAATAACAGTTTCTTGGAAATAATAAAATAGCTTCAAGTGACTTATCTGCCAAGAAATCTGAAGATGAATATAAGGCTATAAAGGAAGAATCACTTCATATTTCATAAAGCCGCAATTCAGATTCATGGCAGGTGAGGAGTGGAAAGTAGAATTATTCCAAGAATGTTTTATAGTGCATATGGAGATATTCAGTTCATTGTACCAAAGAAATTCTGACTTGAATTAAGGGAATGAAAATGATCACTTTCTCCCCTCCGGTCTCATTGCAGTGATTTCTTTCTGGAGATAGTGGTGTCAGAGCATGGCTAATCGAGTATAAAGATATAACATCAAAGTTTGTCAGGCTTTATAGTCTGTGATAGAAGAATACAGATTTGAATCTTTAGTACCTTAGCTTATCCTAGCCTACTTCTTTTTGTTGTTCAGCCCCCATTTCTGGGTTTATTTGGCAGAAATACTGGAGTGGTTTGCCTTTTCCAGCACACTTTACAGATAAGAAAATTGACTCAAATAGGATTAAGTGACTTGCCCAGGGTCATACAACTAATAAAGTCTGAGACTGGATTTGAACTCAGGAAGAGTTCCTTGACTCCAGATCTAGCACTCTATCCATATGCACCACCTAGTTGCCCTACAGCCTATTTCACACTGTTTTGGATTAGGAAGGACTTTTAAAAAATCTTATTTTCATCAAGATAATGATGAAATTTTTTGTTTTCACAAAACCTTTATTTTTCTTTTCTTTTCTTTCTCTTATTCAACCAGCTATCCCTTGCTATAAGACTTAAAAAAAAGGGAAGTAACTAGCAATTTAGCAAAACTAACCAAGACATATATTGTATCTAATAGTATATACAATGTTTTATACCCTAGGTTTCTACCTCAGTATGGAAGGGAGAAAGGTGATTTTCTCAAGTCTTCTGGAGAGTCAGGTTTGCTCAGTCAAATTCCATGGCATTCATTTTTTTCCTTTCCATTTACATTATTGAAAATCCAATTCTATTATTGTAGCCATTGTGTATGTGTATATTATTTCCTAATTCTGATTGTTCTGCTCTATATCAGTTCATATAAGTCTTTTCTTGCTTAGAAAAGACCTCTTGATTCTAAGCATTGTTAGATACTGTAAGAGTGAGAAGAAACCTTTAGAGGACATTTAATTCAACAAAGTATTTTACATTTTCTTCTATTTTTTTCATTCTTTTTAGTTTGCTCGACTGAGTCTTAATGTCTCAGAGTCATTAATGAGCTTGCATTTGTCCCATTCTAATTTTTAATGTGTGATTTTCTTCAGTTAGATTTTATATTTCTTTTCCCATTTGATCAATCCTACTTTTCATTTTTCTTCAGTGGATTTTTTTTTTTTTTTGGCCTTTTGGGTTTTTTAGGGATTTGATTTCTCTAGTGGATTTTTATTTTTATTTTTCTTTTCATTTGATCAACTGTATTTTTAAGGAATTGTTTTCTTCAGTCAATTTTTTTCCTTCTTTTCCCAAGCTGTTGACTCTTTCTTGAATGCCTTTCATTTATTTTTGCAATTTTTCTTCTACCTTTCCTATTTGCCTTTTGAAGTCTTTTCTGAGTACTTCCAAGAAGTCTCTTTGGGCTTGAGAGCAATTCATATTACTCTTTGAAATTTCCTCTGTGGACATTTTGTCCTCATTTAAGTTGGTATTTTGGTCTTCCCTCTCACCATAGTACCTTTTTATAGTTAAAGTTCTTTTCTGTTTTTTGATCATTTTCTCTTCTTCTCTTTTAAAGTTTTCTCTGTTGTACCTTTTATAGTGGAGCTCTGCTCCTGGGGTAAAAGAGGATGCTGTCCCAAGCTTCCTGTGCAGCTCTGAGCCTTGGCTTTGTGTTTGGTGATTTGCTCACAACAGAAGGTCGTCCCACTTGCTTTCTCCAGGAAATAGCTTGGTTTCCTGGGTTGGCAGTTTGCCTTCTGAGCTACAACTGGAGACCTTCTCACTTGTCAGCTCTGCTATTAAGCCAGGACCGAGGGTCTCAATTGCTGATCTGCTGATCAAGAGCCTCTCACTGGCTTTCCCAGTCTCCATTTGATCTTTTTTTGCCCCAGTGAGACTGACCTTTCTTGAATCCTTCTAATTTAGCTTGAGCTGGAGAGTGGTTTCATTCCATCAACCTCTATTCAGAGGCTTGACTTCATGTGGTTTTTTTGAGGGAAACTGGGAGAGCTTGAGCAGCTTCCTGGTTTTGCTCCACCCTCTTGACTCTATCCTGAAACTCTGAGGTTATTTAATTCAATTCCTTGGTTTTATGGATAGAGAAACTGATGCCCAGAGAGACCATAATAATAGACTTAGAGGTAGGAAGGATGTTGGAGCAGTGTAGAACAGCTGAAGTTGAGAAGACCCAGTTTCAAATCTGATACTACCTGAAATTTAATCTCCTAGTGTCCATTTTCTTTAATGGAAAAAGAGTAGATTTTGGCTTTAAAATCTGTGACCCAGTCCCTAATTTTATAGGTTAGAAAGCCTAGAAATAAGCCTAGAAAGATAAGGAACTTACTTGAGTTCACACAGATAATGAATTATAGCACTGGCATTTGAAGCTATGATGTTCTCTGACTCTAAATCCAGAATTCTTTCTGTTATGCCATGTGACTTGTCCAAGGGGACATGGTAGCAAAACCCAGGATTCAAACCTAAGACTTCTGTTTTCATACCCATCCCTTTTCCCACTGTACCTAACCCATAAAAAGTACCCCAAATATAGTACTTAGAGAATCATAGATTTGAAATTAGGGAGAACCTAAGATACCAGCTCCCTCATGGCTGCACAGCCAATAAATGAATTCTGACCTCAAGCATATCTATCTATCTTTATTTATTCATTCATCCATTTATTTATTTACTTATTCATTCATTCATTTACGGCAACTAGATTAAGTGACTTGCCTAGGATCACACAGCTAATAAGTATTAAACATCTGAGGCTAGATCTGAACTCAGGTCCCTGATTCTAAGGCTAGTATCAATCCATTGTGCTATCAGTCTGCTCCAGTCCCCAAGTTTAGCATGCTATGTACTGCTCTATGTTGCTTCTGCTAATAATATAGAACACCTACCTCACACTTATTTATATCAGTTTTCCCAGATAGACTTAGCTTTCCAACTCTAGATATATCTTCCTGAGTTCAAATCTGGTCTTAGATACTTATTATCTGTGTGATCCTGGGCAAGTCATTTAATCCAATTTGCCCCATTTTCCTCATTTGTAAAATGAGCTGGAGAAGAAAATGGCAAAATCATTCTAGCATCTTTGCCAAGAAAACTCAAATGGGGTCATACAGAATTGAACATGACTGAAATGATTGAACAATAATAAATTTCTTCTCACTGTAGCCTTTTCAGTGAAAAACCTGGGGACTCCTTCAGTTTCTTTTTATTTTTTATTATAGCTTTTTATTTACAAGTTATATGCATGGGTAATTTTACAGCATTGACAATTGCAAAACCTTTTGTTCCAACTTTTCCCCTCCTTCCCCCCATTCCTTCCCCCAGATGGCAGATTGACCAATACATGTTAAATATATTAGAGTATAAGTTAAATGCAATATATGTATACATGTCCATATAATTATTTTGCTGTAAAAAGAGTCGGACTTTGGAATAGTGTACAATTAGTCTGTGAAGGAAATCAAAAATGCAGGTGGACAAAAATAGAGGGATTGGGAATTCTATGTAGTGGTTCATACTCATCTCCCAGAGTTCTTTTGCTGGCTGTAGTTGGTTCAATTCATTACTGCTCTATTGAAACTGATTTGGTTCATCTCATTGCTGAAGATGGCCAGGTCCATCAGAATTGATCATCATATAGTATTGTTGTTGAGGTATATAATGATCTCCTGGTCCTGCTCATTTCACTCAGCATCAGTTCATGTAAGTCTCTCCAGGCCTTTCTGAAATCTTCCTGCTAGTCATTTCTTAAAGAACAATAATATTCCATAATATTCATATACCACAATTTGTTCAGTCATTCTCCAATTGATGGGCATCCACTCAGTTTCCAGTTTCTGGCCACTACAAAGAGGGCTGCCACAAACATTCTTGCACATACAGGTCCCTTTCCCTTCTTTAAAATCTTTTTGGGATATAAGCCCAGTAGTAACACTTCTGGGTCAAAAGGTATGCACAGTTTGATAACTTTCCGGGGCTCTTCCAATTTCAAAGTTCTATTGGTAGCTTTTATTGATCTGGACAGAGTCTCTAGCTCATGGGATAGGTAAGAAAAATAAGGGTAAGATGGAGGATGTGGGGCAAAGGTTATATAAAGTGAGATAAAGAGTAAGAATGGGGTCCCTTTAGGAAATTTGGGGAGTAAGAATAAAAGCTGTAATATAAAAGAGAGAACCTAGGAACACTAAGGGAAAGAACAGTGTGGCATTAAGCAGAAGTATCAGGACATGGATTTCTATTTTGCCGCTTCTATTCTCCTCCATTTCAATCAATCAACTGATTAATCAAAAATAATTTATTAGGCATTTATTATATTCGAGGCACAGATACTTAATAAATGCTTTTTGACAGATTGTCTAGATGGGAATGTAAATAAAGAAATGAAATAATCTTCCCTCTTAAGGAACTGACATCCTAAAGGGAGAGACAAAAAGTACATACATAAAGAGAACAAATATAAATAAACATGACATAGCTAAATAAAAGATAGCTTAAGAAGAAGAGCATGTCAATGGAGGAATTAGGAAAGGTTTCACTAGCCCATGAGTTCTTAATAATTTTTGTATCATGTACTCCACTGGCATTCCACAAAGCCTATGGACCTCTTCTCAAAAGAATATTTTAAATGCATAAAATAAAATACATAGGAATACATAATGTCAAAATATTTTTTTTTTCAAAAAAGTTCATGGACCTCAGATTATGATACATACATATATTAACAAATATGTTTATTTCCCTTCTGAAATCTATACAAAGAAGGGGTTCATAATCTCAAGTTAAGAAGCCTGTATATATAAAGTGATGTGTGAACTGTGTCTTGAAGGAAAAGATGAATTCTAGTGTGAAGAGGTAAGGAGAGAATTCATTCCAGATATGACAGACTCTAATGTAAAAGCAGGGAGAAAGGAGTGGGGTTTATGAGGAAAGACAGAAGGCCATTTTGGATGGATCTAGAATAAGGGAAAGGGAGAGTTTTTTTCCTTTTCTTTGCATGTCATCAGAGCACTGGAGGAAGAGAAGGAAGGAAATCTGCAGGAAAGAAGGGGAAGTTGCTGCAGCTATTTGCATATACCAGAATATTTATACATTTGAGTAAATGACAGATAAACTATTCTAATATTGAAAACACAGGACCTAAAAGTTGGACATCATAGATTTATAACTGGTGGGATCTTAGAGACCAATTATAGCATTTTACAGATGAGTTTAAGAGATGATAAACAGTAATTTGGCTGTGTATCACACAGGAAACTTATATCATTGAGCTGAAACTACAAATTGGATCCTCTAACTCCAAACCCAGTCTTCCTTTTACTGTACTATGCTTATGGTTTTTAAATGTCTGGATTTTTAAAAAAAACACACATACACATAGGAAATGTTATTTGGTTTCAGACATGTTATTTCTATACAATAACTTTATAGTTTATTATATCTTCTTACCCTGAAGAAGAATTACAATTATGGTTAATTGATATGCATTTATTAAGTGCCTACTGTATGCCAGGCATTATGCTAAACCCTAGGAATACAAATAAAGGCAAGACATGGTCCCTGTCCTCAAGGAGCTCATAATATAATGAAGGAGACAATATGCAAACATCTGTGTACACATGAAATATATACAATAAATAATCAAGCATTAGGTAAAGGGGGATTAGCAAAGGCGTCTCATAGAAGATGAGATTTTTATTAGGATCTTAAGGAAAACCAGGGAAGCTTGTACTTAGATTACAAAAATCGCACTTTGCTCCTGGTAAAGGCATTTTTGTGAATGGCAATAGGCTCTGGAAATAAAACAGAATTTCTGCTCTGGTTCTAATCTGTCATCTCATTAACTGCATAGTTCTGATAGTTTAATGTACATTACATTATACATACAGGGATTTTCCCTCATTTTGGCAATTTTTCTTTCTTCTTGCAATCTAGCTTTTATTGTCCTAAAAACTAGACTTTAAAAGCTCTCCAATGACCTTCATGTAGCTAGATACAATAGCTACTTTTTTATCCTTGATTTTCTTGATCTCCCTCATGAATTTCACTCTTCACTATTCATTCATTCATGAAACTTTCATCCCTGGTTTTCTATAACTCTCTACCATTCTGGTTCTTCTATGATCTTCCCTGCTCTCTTCTTTACTTCCCCTTTTCTTCTCCAGTCATATATATTTTTATACATATTTTATATAATTTTATATATTCAACCAGGATCAGTCCTTGACTTATATTCTTCTTTCTCTATATTCTTTCCTTGAGAGACCTAATTCATTCTCAAGGTGCCTACTATTATTTCTAATGACCCTAAATCTAAATCTCTAATTCTGTACACTTCCATCACTTTCATATCACCTACTTTGATGTCCCATGGGTATCCCAAACTCAACTAGTCTATTAATGAATTCTCTTCCCTCCAAAGCTTTAATTAGGATCTTTCCTCCTAATGTTAATTTCCCTGTTAATCATACTATTATTCTGACAAATTGACAACTTTAGTAATCTTTGAATTATCTTATCATATTTTGTCATTTCATAGACTTAACAGGCAGAGAAGACCTCAGAAGTTATCTAATTGAAGCCCTTCATTTTATAAATCATGACACTAAGACCTAGAGAATGAAATAACATGCTGAAGATATGTAGGAAATTAATTATCTTCCATATGTAACAGGTTATCAAATATAATAAAATTTTCCTTTAAAATGTCTTTTAGAATAGGCTCTTTTTTTCAATCCCATGGCCACATTACAGTCCAACACTTTATTACCTTACATTTGATTGATTAGAAGTCTTTTAGCTTTCCTTTCCATGATTTTAATCTTTCACTTCTCCAATTTACTGCTAGACTAATTTTTCTTAAAAGTGATAATATGGAGTAGAGAAAAGTGGGTCAGGAAACTCCCAGTGTAGTCTTAATCTGACATTTACTTGTTGTTTGACTCTCAGAAAGCCTTCCGTGTTTATATATATATATATATATATATATATATATGAAACCTTGCAAGATTCCTTAAGCGTTTATAGGCTCAATTTCTTTCTTGACTATGCCTTAAACCCAAATCATTCTGGCTCTCATTGATTGGCCAATAAAATAGATTCCAGTCCAGTCATTGTTTGGACCTCGATGATTCAGACTGAACGTAAATATCAGTTGCTTCTGTGTTTGGTCAGAAACTCTGAGGATTTTTCCTCCCAGATTGATTTTTTTTTTTTTTTGACTAGGTAAAAGAGACCATTTTTTTACTTCATTTTTTCTAACCTTAATCACTGCATGGATCTTACCTCAGTAAAACTGAGACTTATTAAAGACTTTAATTTAAAAAGACCAAGGTTTTTCACTTCATCCAGGGCCATCTCCTGTCATCCTGATGTATATCTTGCTACTGGGCCCAGATGGCTCTGGAGGAGAAAGTGAGAGTGGTGACTTTACACAGCCCTCCTTCCTTAAATCCAATTCACTTGCATGTTAGGACATCATTTCCTTGATATCTTGGTCCTCTTCCAGAATAAAGGATAAATAATAATCACATATAAATCTAATTCAACAATTATTTATTAAACTACATATACAAAGTCAAAACTGTATACCCCCCTAGTATTCTATGATCTATAGACTTGATTAAACAGTCTCTTATTGTGTAACTTATCTGTTTAAAAAAAAAATCTCTATTTCCTACTATACCAGATCTAAGCTCTTTATAACTTGGCCACCCCCTCTTTCCTGCTTCTTTTCTACTCATGCTACCCTTTTAGTCAGGCCAGTTTCTTTACCCACTTGTCCATTCCTACCTTTCTTTAGCTTCACTTTTGTTGTTCACCTCAGCTGAAAAGCCCTTAATAGAGTCAATGTAAAACTGCATTAGTTCTATTGTATTTTAAATTTTCAGTAAAAAAGATCCAAGATCCTTTAAGAAGAGACTTGGAGTAACTTAGAAGTTCTGTAAGGGAGAGAAATGTTTTTCTTGAAATGAGAAAGGAAAGCTATTCTTTAGCTAAACATAACAATTGAGTCTAGTGGAAGAAGTCAAGGTTTCATGAAAAGAATAATGGATTTAATTTCAGAAGTTGGGTTTAAATTCTGAATAATACCTGTCTTTTATTGAACAAGATACTTCTCCCTGAGTCTCAGATTCTTCATCTGTAAAATGAGGAGAGGCATTGGGGTGGATGATTAGAAGGGATCCTGTTTTAATATTCTACAATTCTAAAATCCTTGACTTCCTCTGTAGGGGTGTGTACTAATGAAGATAAAAATGCATCCATGTTTTTTCAACCTATGTAATTCTTATTCATTCTCCCCATAAGTCTTTTTTAGAGGATTCATGCAAAATGCTAAAGGCCTTTTTTTTTTTTTTTTTCAGTTCTTGTATCTTAAAGATACTATTGTAGCTATCAGGCTATTCATTTTTAATCCTAATTCTTCCTACCTTTTCCAGTCATCCTTTACCCAATTTCATACAAGTCATTGCTTGTTAACACAATGAAGTCCGCTTATATCCACATTATATGTTTCTGTTTCTTTGGGTTACTTGTAATTTTGATTCTGAAATTACGGTATTCTATGATTCACAGCAACTATGTAGTATCATGTGCAGAATACTGGTGTTGAAGCAAAATGGGTTTTTGTGACAGTGAATGTGTGGGTTCAACGTATTGTACAATTTTTCAAATGCCATCCATTCTCTTCTCTTATTATTCAACTCTGGACCCATGTTGGTGTCACACACACACACACACACACACACACACACACACACACACAAACACACAGACACACACAAATAGATGAACTTGTTTATTACTCAACAGGCTATCTAGCTAACGGCATGTCATAGTACCAGCAATATAGATTTTATTTTTCCAATGAGATTCGATATTTTTTTTTTCACAATGCTGTAGATTTAACTGAACGGGCTTTGTAATGTGTGCTCTTTTTTTTTTTTTTTTTTTTAACAATTGATGCAATCAGCATTATATTTTCTTTGAAGAGGATCATTTAGAAAATCTTACAATCAATAAAGAAACCTTCTTTTGTTTGGATTGTACACAGGGCACCTTTTAAGACACCACTGATTATATTTCTCCCTGTTTAACACCTAGCTTCAAGTCATTACTTAGTAGATTGTAAAAGTTATTTCTGCATTTGCATCTGTCATAGATTCTGGCATGGTTTTGTCATATATGTGGGAGGCATCTTGTTTGATGTGTTCCTTCAAGGCTGCATTTTGTTTTATGGAACAAAGCTGATTTGTATCCCAGTTCTTCCTATTTACTATGTATGAGCTATATCTATAAATTGGGTAAATCATTTTGGTCCTAGTTCCTTCATTCTTTGCTGAAATAATTAGTTGGACTCTTCCAAATCTAATCTATCATTCTATGATTCTAAACTGTTTGCTTAAATGATAGGGATATCTAATATTTTCTGTATCTCAAATATATGGCCAGAAATGTGTAGCCTAAGGAAGAAAGTTATCTATGAAGTAGTATTTCTTTTGTTTTATGTCTTCATCAAGAATACTTCTCATGGATCTTAAAGAAGGGAAAGGGATATGTATGTGCAAGAATGTTTGTGGCAGCTCTCTTTGTAGTGGCCAGAAATTGGAAACTGAGTGGATGCCCATCAATTGGAGAATGGGTATTGTGGTTTATGTGGTATATATGAATAAATTGTGGTATATGAATATTATGGAATATTATTGTTCAGTAAGAAATGACCAATAGGATTTTTTCAGAAAGGTCTGGAGAGATTTACATGAACTGATGTTGAGTGAAATGAGAAGGACCAGGAGATCATTATATACTTCAACAACAATACTATATAATGATCAGTTCTGATGGACGGATTATCTCTTCAATAATGAGATAAACCAAATCAGTTCCATTTGTTCAATAATGAATAGAACCAGCTACACCCAGAGAAAGAACTCTTGGAGTTGACTATGAACCACTACATAGAATTCCCAATCCCTCTATTTTTGTCCACCTGCATTTTTTATTTCCTTCACAGGCTAATTGTACAATATTTCAGAGTCCGATTCTTTTTGTACAGCAAAATAATGGTTTGGAAATGTATAATTATTTTGTATTTAATTTATACTTTAGCATATTTAACATATATTGGCCATCCTGCCATCTAGGGGAGGGGGTGGAGGGAAGGAGGGGAAAAATTGGAACAAAAGGTTTGGCAATTGTCAATGCTGTAAAATTACCCATGCATATAACTTGTAAATAAAAAGCTATTAAAAATTAAAAAAAAAAGAAGAGTTCTCATGATCATTCTCAAAAATGTTTCATAGAAGTATGAATGATTTAGTAGCCACTGATGCTGTCTTTGTTATTTATTATTATTATTATTAGGTAAGAAGTATTGTGTTTATTCTTTTGGAATCTTGATCTCTTATCTGAGATAAATATTAACTACTGAATACCTTTAAAATTGCATTACCTTCAGCACATATTTCTTTTTTGCCTGTTGGTCAGGTCCATCTGTTCACCTCAACTTTATTTCCTAAATGCTATTTCCACTTCCTTTAATCATTTGTTAGATATTAAGGTGGTAGAATAAAATGTAGTGGTTCGATTATCATTATTGATGAGAACAGGCTGTTATAGAAACTCTGGAAGATCTGTTCCACTTTGCATTTTTTTGGTTGACATTCTCTTAGTTTCATCTGTAGATGTACTCAGGATGATCTGGTTCACCTAGATCTCACTATAGGCTCATTTCTTTATCTTCAAAAACTTTTTTGACAATTTTTACAGCAAGGATGTTTAAAATCTTACATCTTCCTCAACCTCCTCCACAATTTTGCTAATGAGCTTGAATCGCAAAATTTCATTGTCTTTGGCTACTATATCTTTTTGCTTGGCAAGAAGATTGAATGTTTGTCAGCTGAGGTGACATCTAGACTTTTTTGTTTTTGTGGTAAGTACTTTGCATCTGATTAACTTTTCTAAAAAATAGTATTAATTTAATGTCTTCCCTTTTTTGTACATTTTTAAAAATTGACAATTGTTTAATAGATAAGCTTGAAGTTTGGGTTTCTGTTGCCATTTCCCTCCCCCACTTTTGTATTTACCTTTGTTCTAACCAGTCAATGATCTGTCTGCACATAATGGATCTTGAAATTACTGTAATGTTTGTAGCTTTGTGTTTCCTATCTGTTAAAATATAGCTAGTTTCATTTTCATTCATTAATTTATTCATTCAACAATGAATGTGTCAGATACTGTGCTTTACACCGAGAATACAAAGACAAAAAACATTTTTAAAAGATTATTTAAGAGTATTTTTAAAAAATTGAAGATTTTTTGGTATCCTTGGCCCAGTTTTTGGATACTCCATTTATCACCATAGAAGCAAAGGAACACTGAACAGAACTTGGGCCCATGTTGTATATTACTAGGGATAAAAATATTCCTTATCTTCAGGCTGGCCTTCTGTTGATAAACCTTCCATATTTAATTGGACTAGTCCGCATACAGCAAGCAAGGATCTTGTTGGTCACTCCATATTTGAGACTTCTCTAATTTAAACTTGCCAGAGTTTGTATTCCTTCTGTTTTAATATTCCTCTGGCCTTTGAGAATCCAGAATCATTTTTACATCATGAAGAGACAATGGTGTAGGGATTTTATGGATGTATCAACATGGGACCATTTTAATTTCAGCCATCCTTCAAGGTCCAACTCAAATGCCATCTCCTTCATGAAGCCTTCTCTGATCCCTTGAGTATTATAATTAGAATCAGAGAACCAGGATTTGAATATCTTTTACTAGCTCCATGAATGTGGGCATGTAACTTCACTTTTTCCTCATCTGTGGAAGGAGTGAGTTGGATTAGATCAGGCATTCTTAATCTATGATCTGTTCTTAAAACATTGTTTGATTGCTATATTTCACTTGAATTGGTTTCCTTTGTTATTTTATGCATTTTAAAAACATTCTTCTGATAAGGAGGTTTAAAGCTTTCACTGATGTATGATCTATCAGAGATCTATGACACAAATAAGGTTGATTTTTTTAGTTTTGTGCTAGGTGATATCTATCTAGGAGTCTCTTCCAATGATTAATTTTATGATCCTATTATCATAGGTGAGAAGTGATCATATATATATGCTGTCTCTCTTAGTAGATCATAAATTTCTTATATTCTGAGACTGCATCTTCATTTTATAGTCTTCTTAGTACCTAACACATTGTAGGATTGCAAGAAATGTTTTGAATTGAATTTTTAAACTGAATTACTTAGCATAACTACAAAAGTAATATAACAGATTTTTTTTTTAAACAAACAGGCCAAAATTTTATAAAGTTAAATAAAGGCAAAAAGATTATAATTCTAAAAGAGGGAAACAGTATATTCCTTTCTAGGCTTCATTTCCGATTCCCCTCTCTTAACTTTTTCAACATTGCCCTAGAAATTTTTTCATTCTTGGAAGTTCACTCTAATCCTGAAGTTCACATATTGGAGTATCCTCTTTTCCTGCCTCTGATTGGCTGATTTCTTCTAGAGTCTCCATTTTATAGAGAAGCAACCAAACCCATCTCATTTGAGTTACTTTTTTTTTTTTTTTCTGGCTTCTGACACTCCCAGGTCTTGCTCTCAGGCAAGAGCAAAATCCTCTGCTAAAGCAAACTTTTCTTTATGTTTGGACTGAGTTTTGAGCTCTATTGAGGAGGACCCTAGAAGAGATAATCCTTCCAGAATTTTAACTCCATAGCAAGGATTCTTAATTTCTTTTAGGAGATCTTTTGGAAGTCCAGTGACGTTTATAGATCCCTTTTATAAATGTATAAAGAAAAATACCTAAGAATACTAAGGAAGTCAATTATACTAAAATAGTTATTAAAAAAAAATTCAAGTTTAAGAAATCCTTCTCTAAGTGGGTCAGATTAAAGACCTCCTCTTATTAAAGCTAATTCTTCTTTTCCACTGCTGTCTGATCTCTGATTTCACAAAAACTTTCAAAGGAGCAAAATACCTGATGTTGGAGAGGCAAGGAAGTATAATGGCTAGATGGCTGGAGTTGGAATCTGTAAGACCTCAAGTGTGTATTCTATTTTAGACATATTACCTATGTGACTTTGGACAAATAATTTCATCTCTTTGGTGTTTAGTTTCTTCAACTATGAATAGTGCCAGACTCAATGACCTCTAAGGTCTCTTTCTACTTAATATCTACGGGCTCTAGGTTCAAATAGAGTGACTACTCTATTTGAGAGTATCTCAATTTGAGAGAGAGTATCTTTATGTCCTGTCTCTAACACTTTGTAGGTATGTGACCCTAGTTGTTACTTAGCCCAACACTTAGCATAATACCTGGCACATGTTGTTGTTCACTTGTTCAGTCACCATCCAACTCTTCTGATTCCATGAACCCTCCTATCTATATGTTTTGTTGGCAGATACTGGAGTGGTTTGCCATTTATCCAGTGGATTAAGGAAAATAAGAAAAAATTAAGGAAAATTAAGGTTAAATATCTTGCCCATGGTCATGTAACTAGGAAGTGTCCCAGGCTTTCCTAGCTCCAGGACCAGTGCTTTATCTACTGAGCTATCAAGCTGCCCTGCCTGGCACATTGTAAGTGCTTACTAAATGCTTATTGAATTGAGTTGAATTGAATTTAACCATTCAATGCTCTAGGCAAGTTGTGATTTCCCTGCATTGAAAGAAGGAATTTCCTTAACCTGGAATCAAAGATCCAGACCCTATCCTATTCATTTATTATTTTTTTTAGATAATTTGATCCATTTCCCATCTACATTTTTTATACACACACACATGCAACACACATACACACTCACACTTTTAAAAATAATTTTGCTTCTTTTTCAAAAATAGCATTTTCTTTTTTTCCAAATATATGTAAAGATAGTTTTCAATATTCATTTTTGTAAAACTTTGTGTTCCAGTTTTTTCCTTCCTTCCTTTCCCTCCCCACTCCCCAAGACAGCAAACAATCTGCTATAGGTTAAATATGTGCAATTCTTTAAAACATATTTCCATATTTGTGAAAGTAAAATCAATTCAAAAAGAAAAAAAATCATATTGCTCACACACATTTAGGATTATTGTTTCTTCAATAGAATGTGTACTCCTTGAAGTCAAAGACCATGTTGTCTTTCTTTATATCTCCAGCATAGGCATGTGCTTAGTAAATATTCATTGATTGATACAAATCAATTTATCAGATTAGCTAATAGAGAGTTAACAGTCTTCTTTGGGACACAGGGCAGGTAAATTTTGATGGTGGTGGAGAAAAGGAAAAGAAAGGGGGAGATGTTTTGCCCCAGTTTCCTTGAATTGTTCTGCCTCAGTTTTCCTGAATTATAATACCTCAGCTTCCCTGCATTAGTTTCCCTGAATTATAATATCTCAATTTCCCTGAGTTAGTATGTTGTTCTCCCCCCTTCCCCTTCTTTTTCCTGACCATTAAGATTGATATAAATTAGGTCTGGGAGCCCTGACCATTAGCATTCCATGGAGCAGATGGCTCATCTCAGATACCTAGCTAGCACCCACTACCTCTCTTGTTCCAGACTCCTTGTCTCCAACTTGACTATTTTCTTCACTCCCAACTTATCAGAATTTATGGGCCTCACCCCCAACCTGTTAGAACCAAATTTATGGTCTGTTCCTGAAAAATTCCTGTTCACCAGTGCTCTATCCCCCTCTGCCTTTGTCTTTCCTGATCTCTAGAGTCCTATAAAGAATTTGCAAACCCAATTGAATATGGGCCTGAGGTTTGTGGCAAAAAATGGGTTTATTATACTAAGAAAACATCTTTCTTAGTGGGCAAAATCCTGTTCAGATTTTTGCAAAGGTTTAGGTACTGCCTTTGATTATATTGGATTTTTGTTGCCCGACTCAGGGAGCATTTTGAGGACTAATTTTCAATTCAATAGAGGGTGGTGATTATGCCCCTGGCCAAGATCTCCAATTGAATCGTAGGAGGAGATTACTTATTTGGGAGTTTCCCTATGATTAGGAAAGTGGGGCCCCTCCTAGAGGGTTTAAGATCCAGGACCACCCTTCCCCCCAAAATCAAAGGGGACACAGTTTACATCACAACCAGGTAATCAGATCCCAAAGGGTCGTCCTAGACTTGCCTATATATGTGGTTATAAAAGTTCAGGCTTTTGAAAGAGCTGCTGGGAACTGCAACTTCCATAGTCACTGAAGGAATCCCTGAGGTTTTTCTCAGAGAAACTAGGGCCAGAGCAGAAGGAAGTTTTTTTCCCTTGTTGTCCCCAAGGATGATTACTAGATCCTTCAAATTGGACTTTTTGTATTTCCCTTTATGATGCAACAGTTTCATTTATGGCCTCATTTGTCCTGCAAAGTGTTAAATGATCAGTAATATATTGAGATTTTTGATTATTTCTGTGATGCCCATTAAAGTTTAAAAACAGATAATGCATGTTTGGGGAAATATAACATTGGTATGGAGACTGCTGCTCTTGGGTTTGTCAAATTCCAACATGCTGTGCATTTAAGAAAAAAAAAATTGATGTCACTGCAAGATGTTGAATTAGTTGGCTGGATGTGCCATCGTAATAATGATGAATAATAAATGGCCAAGAATACTCTGCAACTCTGGGGAGGAGGAAGAGAAAGCTAGCAAGGAGAATTTATGTCCTTGTAAGGCAGAAGATTAAGTCCTACATTTTCTGTTTGTCCTTTGAAGAAAACCCCCCTCAAAGACAGATTCTTAGAGAAGAAAAAGATAATTTCCTATCAAAGGAGACTGACTCTTTTTCAGACAAAAGATGTATGAGGTATACTTGGAAGACAGGTTTCTTTCTCTCTCCCATTCTCTTCTACCAAATAAGTACTTTCCACAAATCTTTCAGATGGGGTCACACTATCTCTTTTCAAATAGTCTTCCTCTTCTTACTTCCTTATTTGTCAACTAGGGAGAACAATTTCTATCTCATGTAATTCACAGAAATTAAAGGGTATAATGGATCAAAAATATTTTTGATCTATCATCTCCATTAAGTACTGTACTTTTTATTATTACTATTATTCTCACAAGTCATAAATCTCACAAGATTTAAAGCTGAAAGAGACCTTAGAAGCTCTTGAATCCAAATCTCTCATTTTATAGAAGAGAACACTGAGGTTTAGAATTTGCCCACGATCATACAACTAGTAAATGGCAAACCCAACTCCTTTGTCTTTAAATCCAACATATTTCCAAGGCACTGTACTCTGAAGGTTTGTTTCCTATGCTACTAGTAAGAGCCATAATAAGTTGGAAGACAGAAAGAAAACTGGCTACCAAGACTTGGAATCAAATTGATATTTAATAATTATATTCTTTGTCTTTAAAAGAGACTTAGATACACATCTAAGTGCATGACTTGCCCATACTTTTCTCCTCCCTCCCCCTACCTTTCCTACTGGCTCCTAGGAGAATAGTCTTCCCTCACTTAGAGAGCCATTCTTTGTTCTTTAGCTTTATTCTTTATCTCTTAGCTTCTGCCCTTACATCTATGTTGCTTCCTACCTAGAATCCCTTGACCTTTGGTCTTATTTCTCATAGCCTGATTGAGCCATAACCGAAGACTCAAACTCTATTTTCTGTCATCTCTCCATCCATCCAATAAATATTTATTGGTCTCTAACCCGTTGAAGGTGGCACAATGGATAAAAGCACCAGGCTTGGAGTTAGGAAGACATCTTCCTAAAACACTTACTAACTCTGGACAAATCAGTTAAATCTTTTTTGTCTCAGTTTCTTATCTGTAAAATGAGCTGCAGAAGGAAATGGCAAACAACTTCAAGCATCTTTGACAGGAAAGCCAGGAAGAGTTGCACACAACTGAAAAACAGTTAAATATCAACCAGTTAGAGAAGAAACATAGGAGAGGAAAAGGAGGGCCACATTAGATTTTAATATTTTATTTTCCCCAGTTACATGTAAAACAACTTTTACATTTGTTTTTAAAATCTTTGAGTTCCAGTTTCTCTCCCTTCCTCTCCATCCCCAAATCCCCATTGAGAAAGGAGGGCCATGTTAGAACTCAGGAGACCTGGGTTCTTGTATATGGCAATCTTGGAGTCATAGCACCTTAGTAAATCCTGACTTTGTTATTTACTCTCTATGTGATCTTGCTCTTATTATCCCCCATTTTACAGATGAGGAAACTTGAAACTGAGACCATTTAAATGGCTTGCCCAGGACCAGTTAATCAATTGGCACTTAGAAATACTACTATTACTTCATTGTAATCATTGTAGATGTCTGACATAGGATTTGAATTCTTTTCTTCCTGACTCCCCTTCTAGTGCCCTGGGTCTTAGTTTCCTTTTCTATAAAATGAGAGAGTTGAGCAAGCACTTTAAATCCCTTTCAACTCTTCATCTGGGATTATATCATTTTACTTCTAGCTTCATTATTAGCTCACATGGCCGATCTGGGCCAAATCACTTCCTTTCTCCTGGCTTTTGTTTTTGGGATAGGATGATTTCTAAGGTCCTTTCAAATTCTGAGATTGTCTTTGTTTATACTCTTTTCCACGGCATCCTCTTGATTAGGCAGCTATGGTCCAATGGATATTGAGTATAAAAGAGAATAAAAGCATGGCAAAGGAAGGGAATATCCAAACTTTTATTTAAGACCTATAGAAAAGTGTAGCTGGCATGGATGCATGAATAAATTATTGCTCATCATAAAAATGATGAGGGGAACATCCCATTGAGCCATTCATTCTCTGACTAATATATAGAGGATTTATGTCAATTGCACATATTAAAAAAGAGACAATGCAAACTGTGATGTCTGGGACTGCAAACTCTTTTTCTGTATAAAGCACATATTTTTCCATTCTGTTCTTTGCAATACCCAGAATTAAGAAACACCTTGGGCCTTTTATTTTTTGAAATTTACCTTTGGCAGGATTCTGCAGCTCTCTCTCTGTGACCATGCAATAGAAAAATGACCTTTTCCTAAGTACCTCTTGTCCCCTCTAAGGGTATAAGTTGCAGAGAAGGTATTGATGGAGGGATTTTTCCTCACTAGAGAGTTCTTTGTATTTTTTTTTTTTTGTATTCTTTATATTTTATTTTGCCCAGTTACATGTAAAACACAATTTTTTTTTATATTTGTTTTTAAAATTTTAAGTTCCAGATTCTCCTCCTTCTTCCTTCCCCATTCCCCTCTCCCCCCATGGAGATGGCACATGTGAAGTTGTACAAAACATTTCTATAAAAGTCATATTGTGAAAGAAAACATAGATCTCTCCTCCCTCCAATAAACCCTCTAGAAAAATAAAGTAAAAAAAAATGCTTCAATCTATATTCAGACACAACAAATTCTTTCTCTGAGTTTGGATGGCATTTTTCATCATAAATCCTTCAGAGAAGTCTTGGATAATTGTATTTCTGAGACCAGCAACGTCATTCACATCTAATCATCTCACAACATTGCTATTACTTCGTACAGAGTACATTTCACTTTGCAGGAACTCATGGAGGACTTTCCAGGTTTTTCCTGATGGCATCCTGCTCATCATTTCTAATAAACCACATGTCTAATATTAATCCTTGGTTCTTAATTCCTCCTCATTCCAAAAAAGTAGATCTCTTTATTTGCTTTCTTTCAACCCTGCTATCTTTACATTATGAGAATCCCTACTGAATTTATTTTTCTCATTGGGCATTTCTAAATTTAGGATGAATGTGGAGATTTAGAGCTTTCTTGTTCAACTCCATCCTTTTAGAAAAGAAGAAAGGCATAGTGAGCTGCTTACTTATGTAATAAATTAATGTCAGAGCCAAGACTATGCCAGTATTCTTTTTCATGTATTTTGTGATCTTGTTTTTGATGTTCTGTATTTTTATGGGTACCTATGGAAAACTTTTTCTCTTTATAATTTCTCATGTGTTTATTTTTGCATATGTGTATGTGTGTAATCCCTTCATTGCTCTGCCCAAGTTCAACAATAGGGATAGTACTACACATTCATAATTCCAATTTCTGCAAGAAAGAGAAGGAACACATTTTTATATTTTTTTCTCTGGGGAAGCTGCAACATATTAACCTATTAGCAAGAATTAGTTTAGGTTCCAACAAACATTTACTCAGTACCTACTCTTAAGATGCTCTGTTGAATAGATAGGAATGCAAAAGTGACATAAAATCATACAATTCCTTCTTTTAAGGAACTTACAGTCTATTAGGAGAGGCAAAAATTGTATGCAAGCAACTATCACATGAGGCAGAATATTTTAAGTACAAAGGAGAAGCTGAGACAAAGTGCTAGATGAGGATGAAAAAGGTGAGATTGCTTATAGATGGGCTCATCTGGGAATGCTAAATGGACTAAATAAGCCCCAAGAGCCCTTGAAGAGAAAGAAGGTTGATGGTGGGGGGCATTTATTTCAGTCCTGAAGGCTAGTGTTAGCAAAGGAAAGAAATGGAAGAGAGCAAAAGAAGAAAGAATGGTGAATTGTATAGTTTGTAAAGGGAACTTAAAATGTTGAGTGTGCAAGAATGAAAATAGAAAGATATATTGGAGCTAGATCCCACAATCTAGGGCCTTAAGTGCCAGGATAAGAAATCTCTCTATTTTTTTTTTTTTTTTGGCTGACCATGGGCAATTATTGAAAATTTTTGAGCTGGAAAGTTGCTGAGTTTAGAGCCTTCCATTTGAAGGATTATCTTGGTCCCTATGGTAGTCCTTACCTGTAATTTCTGAGGTCGGCTGGGAAAGCTGACTTGTGGCTCTCTTGAGTTTGAGAGTCCTTAGCTGCAGTAGACTATGCTGATCAAGTGTTCACAGTAAGCCTGCCATCAATGTGGTGAGCCCTTGGAATTGCGGAGCCACCAGTTGTTTAGGGAAGAGGCTAACAGACCCAGGTTAGAAATGAAGCAGGTTGAAACTCCTGGGGATGATTAGTAGTGGGTTTGGATTAGGAGGAACAATCCTTGTATTTACAGCCTGGGAGAAATGGGTCATAGGGGGAAAAAAGATTACTTAGGTTTTTGTGTGAAGGAAAGATTATAGAGCAGAAACCCTGGAGATAGAGAGATAGATTATGATAAGAGTTCAGAGGAGAAGTGATTAAAGTTAAAAGCTGAGTGGTTTATATTGAAATTGGAAAAGAAGATTTTTTTGTTTTTGTTTTTTCCCAGCATAAAGTCAGCATTGTGTTGGAACCAGCCAGTAAATATTCCAGAGAGCTGGTTGTTAAATTTTCAGTGCGATCATTTATACCTCCTAAATTGCCAAGTGCTATAAATCAAGGCTTGATTTATTGTTCTATTGATTGTTTAGATTTAAGAAGGTGATGGAGAAGTGATGGTAATGTCAGCCCATCCTTGAAAAATCTATTAGTCTCTCAACCATCTAGCAGAATGCTAGATCCTGAGAAGATATTACTCAGAATAGTTAATGCCATTACCTATTCTCAGAATGGACTTTATGGGTTTAAGAGGTTAGGTTAATGAAATTCTGTCCAAGAGGAAGTGAGGGCAAAAGGGTGCTTTATTACACCAAGAGCACAGTGAGCACTGATGTCCAAGGAAGTGATGAAGAACAAGTGAGGGAGCAGTGATGTGTAATAAAAAGTTTTGGATGTTGAGTCTGATGACCTTGATTCCAGGTCCAGCTTCATTGTATTTCAGTTGTGTGATCTTGAGTATAAATTACTTAACCTTTTTGAGCTACAAGAATTCTGTAAAATGGGGACAGTAGTACCTACTTTGCCTATCCCACAGAATTCTTCTAACAATCAACTGATATAATATATGTGAAAGTACTCTCAAAACCATAAATAACCACATACATATGAGTTGTAGATACTTACAATACAAATTGCCTACCTCATAATTTTCCTAATGTTCAATTCTTCTATTCCAGAAAGAGAGATAGTATAGTACAGTGGAAGACTTATCTTCCTGAGTTCAAATGTGATCTCCGACACTTACTAGTTGTATGACCCTGGGCAAGTCACTTCACTCTATTTGTCTCAGTTTTCTCAACAGTAAAATGAGCTGATATGAAATGATAAACTACTCTAGAATCTTTGCAAAACAAAACAAATGTGGGATTGTGCAGAATTGAACACAACTGAAAAAAATGACTCAACAAACAACATTGCTTCCAATATGACCTTGAGTGCACTTAGCATTTTTATTTTCCCCATTTATAAAATGATGGGGTTGAACCAGGTGACTTCTAAGGCTCTTTCTATGTCTAAATCTATGATCAAAGTAGACAAGGCTATCAAGAGCTCTTTCTCTTTTTAAAAATTATTATTATTATTATTTTTAAGGAGATGCTGTTAATTTACTCAGTTGTCCTCTGAAGAAGAGATTGCATTAAGATTTTCTCTATTTCTCAGACAGGTAAGTTCAGAGGTTTCAATATTAATATATCTTGCATAGGAAGTCATTGAAAATGCCAGGAATAGAACTAAGGAAGCTTCAGCTTTTGGGCCCTTGTCTCTCAGCTGGGCTTTTTCCCATGGCAAATTCATCGCCAGTAGGATGGGTGATGGACATTCCCATCAGTATTCTTTTATGCAAGCTGTTTTTGGCTAGAACCTTTCCTGACAATATTTTTTGGTTCTATTTCTTCTTCCAGGCAGTCCTCCTTTTCTCAGAGGATTGTTTCTATTTTCCCTTTGCTCACCAACGCTCTGGTTGTGGCTGCTGTATGGGAGGCAGGGAGGAAGCAGTGCTATGCAGCCTGGGGTTTCTGTGCAATGTATTCAGTGTCTCATCTATTATTAATGCAGACCTAAGACTGCCCTCCTTTGTGAGACTTCAATACTTCATATGTAAATTTCAATCTGGCTTCACAAATGCTGGGACAAAGGGCAGCTTGCTCAGTGTATTCTATTGCACCAGATAACACTTTATTAAGACTAGAAATCAAATTTTCTTCCCTGGCTACAGCATGTACAAAATTTGGATTCCAAGCTAAAATAAAAATGTCTCTGCATCCTATTTGATTTTTTTTTTTTAATTACTAATCACTTACTAACACTGCTCGTCTTCCACCAAAACCTGGCATTATGAATTAATGTAATAAGAAATAACTCATGTGGTTATGATTTGAAAAGACCTTTGTGATACTCCCAAAATAGATATACAATACCCAAATTTCTCACTCTTTTGAACTATTCATTCAACAATTATTTATTATGTATTTGTTATATATAATTATTGTCATTAAATGCCTCTGTGGAAAAGCAAATATATATTCTGGAGGTTAGGGAAGTGGGATTAAGGTACAAAGTCATTATGAGCCATGATTATATACTGATTTCATCAATTCCCACGGTTCAGCTAAAATCTTTATTCAGCTGACTCTCACATCTGTATATCCAACTTTCATCTTTCTCCTGAGTTCCAGTCTCATACCTTTGGTTCCCTGATGGCTATATTTACTCATAAGGGAAGAGATCAGTCATTCTCCCCATTAAATATACACAGATACACACACACACACACACACACACACACACACACACACACACAGCTTCGTTGATTTAGTTATAGAGGGACAAGAATATAATCATAAGGTGTTAATTAGGTGTTAAACTAACTGCAAAAGTTGTGTCTAAGTTGTGATTCCTTTATCAAGTCTGAACACCTTTCTAATTAAGTCAAAAAGGAGACTTTAAATAGACAAGACCTGAAGAGCTCAAAGCAGACAGTAGGAGAGATTATAGGAGCTGCCTGTGGAAGTGAATGGGAGGGAAGAGATTTATTTCTCCTCCCCCTTCCACATATGTTACGTGGATTTTAGGGAAGTGATTAGATTACTAGGAGACATTGTACATTATGTGGAGTAGAGGATAAATTCCAATTACAGACAGAGAGAGAGAAGTAGCCTCCAGAAGGTGACAGCTTAAGGAGTATAACCCTTGGCAATGGAGAGTTAAGTTGAAAAAGAGCAACCCAGAGTACCCAGAATGAGGATTTGTGAGTTGTCTTTGATACATGTGAATCCTACATTTGTCCCTCAAAACCATTGTGCTCTAAGTTTGGGCTCATGCTTCCCATGAATGCTGTAGATATTTGTGGGAGAGTGAGCTCTGTGGCTGGGTGAAATATCTTATAACTACTGTTCTTGTATGCTTTATTACTACTATTCTGAACAAATGCCTCTGCTAAGTTATAATTAAGTCTACTGGATTATTGTTTAATGGGAAGCACTATGGTGAAGGCTTGTGAAGTACAGGACACCTTAGAACATGAAGCAGTGACTTTTTTGGGCAATTATCAAAGAGTGTACTTTGGAAAATAGCCCAGAAGATGTGCTGCACATTAAATGACGTATAGGCATTTTAAATTCATTATATCCCAAACAGAACATATTATCTTCCCATGCCCATTCAAAGATTCTATGACAGCTATCAATGGGACCTTGGGAGGAATGAGAAAGAGGATAAATAAAGTACTTTATTTTTGTGCAGGGTACCATTACCCTTCCAAGTTTGAAACTTAGAGTTATCCTTGATTCTTCTTTTTTGTGATTTTGATCAGGTCTTTGATTTCACTGACCTAGGGAGATGTATAGGTAAGGAAGAATTTTTTCCAAAAAGTTACCATTGATGCACATATACAAATATATATACAATACATACATACACACGTATTTATGCATATATATGTATATTTAGTCTATAGTCATTTTACATATATGCATATAAATGAGAGTATAAGTATATATAAATAAAATAAATATGTAACATAAATATAAGTAAATATGAATATATGTATAATCTGATCAAAGTAAATACACATGCGCACATATAATATATACAGGTATAAATGTATGTATGTATCTCTGTGTGTATGCATAGTAAATAGGAATTGATTAATGTCATCAGTATGTGTAGGGCCTACAATGTGCCAGCTATTGTACCAAGTTGGGGTTAAAGGAAAGGTTAAAAATAATCCCTGCCTTTGGGAAGTTGACAATCGTGTGTGTGTGTGTGTGTGTGTGTGTGTGTGTGTGTGTGTGTGTGTGTGTGTATGTATGTGTATTTATCTGTGCACATATATATATGTTTTTTATCTCCTGAAGATATGTGTGTTCCTCAAGGGCAGGTGCTGAAATAGCATCAAAAAGATCTTTGTTTCTTTGGCCTGGATCTCTGATTCCATCTCTGTAGGTAGCTTCCAGGTAAGAAAACTTCTTGTACCAACACAGATCATCAATCATTCTATATTCTAATATAATATTAAATTATTTTATAGTATTAGAGAGTTGCTTGGGATATCTATATTTTTTAAGTGATTCAGGGTCATACAGTAAGTCTGTGTCAGAGATGCAGCTAAAATCCAGGCTGCTCTCTACCTGTTATACCATACCACTTCTCAGAGAGGGGACACTAAATGTTTGTTGAATTGATAGAACAAGATTCTTAAGGATTGAGGCATAGGATGAGTAGGTTTTGTTGAAGAACGGGGAAGGAAGCATCAGGAGCATGGGATCAAATTCCGACCGAGAGTTGTTCTAGGTAGACATTTCTTAATCTGAAGTCAACAAATCATTCTCTTCCTTCTCATTCCTCCCAAGGTCTATCTATAGATATAGGGTCTTTGAACATGCATGAGGAAGAATACATCTTCATTTTTATTTACCTCTAACTAATTTTTCCTTGGTTTTAAAACCATTTTTCCGAGGAACCTACAAATTTCACTAGACTGCCCAAAGAGTTTGTGATCCCCCAAATGTTGAGAATTTAGGTGTTCCTCTAGGTGTTCCCGGGTGGTCAAAGAAAAGCACAAGGGTAGCTGAACTTGAGGGAGAACTGAAAGGGAGATAGGGTGCTGACAGGAAAGGATACACTGAGTTAGAAGAGAGTAATCTGATAAAAGTTATTCACACTAAGGTGATTTAGCCTATGCAAGGATATTTGAATTTCAAGAGGTACTTGTTACCTCAGGGGAATCTCTAATTGGTGTGTTTGTGCATTCAGTTTCCTTGATTGCACTAATAACCCTCTATTTTAGGGCTCCATCTTCAGAATGTTGGTTCTAGGGATATGTTAGTGTTTGGACTTAATAGGAAAAGTCAAGTCAGTGAGATGGCTAAGGAAGGAGAGGAGAATACTGGGTTGTTTTTTAGATACTGGGGAGTCAGAAGGTCTCTAGGCTTCCTTATAGAATTATAGATTTAAAAATGATCCAATTTATCAACTGTATACGTGTGTATATGTAATTTAGTCAAGTTCACATAAGTACTATATATCAAAGCCAGAATTTGAACTCATGCTCCTGATTCAGTGCTTCTTAAACTCATATTTATATAATTCTGTTTTGAAAAAGTTTATAAAACACTTTCCTCATGATAGTTACTTCAGTCACATGTTCATTTTACAGATGAGGAAACTGAGACCCCAGGTGCCTTTTCATTGTCACACACAATCACCTCATCCTAGATTCAGCTTTTTTTTTTTTTTTCCCATCACACCATACTTCTATCCTCCCCCCCCCCCTTTTTTTTAGGACTCCCTCTGTAACTCTCCAAGCCACTTTACTGTGCTTCTGAGATAAGATTTTTAGAAGCTATTGGCCCCAAGTTTGCTATTGGCTGTCCACTCATTCTTCAGACCACCTGAACAATAAAACAAATGCACACCACAGCCATATGCTTACTCTCTCCCTCCTCATTTTTATGGGTCACAGAAACAATCAATAAAGGGGAAAGAAAAAGACATCTTGGGGAAAATAACAGTAGATGCTTGGATCTCCTTGACTCCTAGTCAGCACCTCTGAGCTTCCCACAAGCACACAGTTCCAACACAAAAGAGAAATAGAGCGAATTAAATTTTCCAAGCCACTGCCTGATTTCTTTTAGACCAGGGGCATAAGATCACATGCTCTGGGTTCAGATAAATTGGAAACAAACTGGCTGGTTCCCAGGACCAAAATGGATAGAGCAATTGAGCGGCGCAAAAGATACAGTAAATGATACACATACAGTGGGCGAATGTCCCTAGAAGCAAAGAAAGAGTAACAAATATAGACTGTCAGTTTCTTTAATAATAGAAGAAAGAAATCACTGCAATAAAGGGCAGGGACTTTACCCAAGACCCAAATCAGCTTTATAAATCTTGGAAAGTACAATAGGTCTCTAACACAGAATACCACTTACATGAATCTGAGGCCAGAGTGAAGAATTTGGAGATGTAGCTCCATCTGAGGATGAGCAGTAATTTGTATGCAGAACTGCTAACACATCCAAATGAGGGTAGTCTTCAAAGTATACCTCTCCTGCCTCAAGTAATTCAATTCATTAAAGACATTCATTAAAGCCATCTTTGCCTTGCATAAAAGAATCTGTCATTTAAAAAAAAAATCTGCATTCTTTTTGGTAGGAGTTGTGGTTTAAATGTCTACAGCCTGAGCTTAATGATTAAATTTGTTGAGTTATATATCATTTTTTTCCTGAGTAACCTGTAAAGTTCTTATATTGAAAAATAGGAATTTTAAATATATGTTAATGGCTTCCTACAAACCATGATAACAGTGCGAGATTTCAAGGTTATTTCATTGATGGAATATCCATTTTTTTAATACCTCAAAATGAGTTAGTTCCCATCATTCCTTCAAAATTTTCAAACATCTTAGAGTCAAGTGACTATTTCCAAAACAGGACTGATAAATTCTTTATTTAATCCAGCTAATTTATATCCAGTTTAAGATTAGTGGATATCATACGATCTGAGTTCTAAGAGGAAATAATTAGACCCGAATCATGCATTTATTAGTCTCAACAGATTTAGGGCATGATAGAAGGAAGCACTATTGACTGAGGTTCCCATCATATAGGTCTAAGCTTTTTTTCTCCCTTAAAAGTCAAAGAAGTTATCAAAGCTTCATTTGTCTGAGGTACTAATGCTCAATTCTAATTATTTAAATACTCGGAAGATGCCATTCCTTGAGGAGTCAGAATGTCCCACTACTATGGGACTTATCACATACATATCTTGTTTGTTTGTTTTTTTTGCAAGGCAGTTAGGGCTAAATGAATTGCCCAGGGTCACACAGTTAGTAAGTATTAAAAGGGTTAACAATGAGGCTGGATTTGAATTCAGGTCCTCCTGACTATAGGATCAGTGGATAGAGCACTGCACCATCTAGCTGCTCAAGTTATCACATATGGATAACCAGAAAAGTTTCTATCTGGGAAATAGAGGGACCTCATCTATTTTAGCCAGTGTTTTATCTTTGTTTAGTATGCCTTCCATGCTATGAGATAATATTTGTAAAGAGTAAAAAAAAAAGATTATTATATTAAGCATTGATTTGGTGAAATTCAGATTTCCCCCTTTTTCTTTTATCCTCACTTCAAGATCCCTGAAGGTAGAGCTAAATACCTTTTCTTCCTTTCAGACCCCACTCAGGAAAGACAGCCATTATGCTCTATTCAGATTTTGGTGGGAATAAATTTTTTGAATAGATTACCTCTGGCTGGGATTAGTTTAGAAGAAAATGACACAATCAAAGTTCAGATCTAGCCCTTTATTGTAATATTCATTCTTTTATTAATTTTAACAAATTAGAATTGATCTTGCCACCTTGGGAACATACCTTACACCATGATGGTCTTTGGTCTAGGAGAGAGATCACCAAATAGCCATCCTTTTTTTTTTTTTTTAAATGCTAGTATTGTTAATAATGTCATTAAATTAAAATTGTTTCTCAAACCTTTTAAAATGCTACAAGAGCTTGGCATAGTGCTTGACATGTAGTGAGTACTTAATAAATGCGTGTTCCCTTCCTTCTGCTTTCTTCACCTCCTTGCTGTACCTAAGTAAGTGTCTTTTTGTTATTTAGTAGATAGTCTATGACTATTTCATTCTGTTCTGATCTTATACTTGAAGTCAATGGTTTGAATCTAGGGGATTTAAAGATGCCTGCTTATATATTCTGATTTAAAAAATCGAACATCTAGAGTATATGATTACATAATGCCAGAATCTGGTGATTAGACTAAAGTTTTCATTTCTATATTAGCTTTTTGTAGAAACCCAACAGACTGGCTCCTGGTCCCATGTTAGGAATGAAATTCAGATGATCTTAGCATGTTCCATTTCTTCTTGAGTACAGAATAAGCAATCTATTCTGTTGTGTTGCCACTTCAGAGAACAAGGCTCTTAGGTCTGAAAAATTATTTTTAAGCCATAAAGAATGTTAACTGAGAAAAAAAGGAGAAAGTTTTAGAAGAACTCCAGGAAAATGTATGCCTAATGACATACCTTTTGATCAGAGTTGTGTATTTGTCTTCCCTTAGAGCAAGATGGAAGCTAGTAGTTTAACCTCACTGTATTTTTCCATGTTACTTGTTTGCCAGCAGGAATGCCCTCTGGTAGCAAATGAGAATTTATCGGGCACAAGTCCTAACTAACCTTCAGACCTCCAGTTTCCTTCTTCCCTTCTGGCACATTTCTGTGGGCAGGCTAATAAGACTTTTATCTCATTCAGAGGTGAGAAACTCATGCCAGCTTCCAGAACTTCTCTCTTTATTGGTGCAGAACTTCAGTCTATTTACAGTGTTATATCTGTGACATGGAAAGCTGTTAATCGTTGGGGGATATTACTACAGAAATATCTGATATGTTAAAGAAAAATCTGTACATCTTTGTAAGGACAAATTTTCCAAGAGGACAATCATTGAAACAGTTGCTCTCTTGATTAAAAGAAAAATGTACCAGTTGATAATTTTCTAAAGAAGGCTGCCAGGCACCCACATAAACAGAGCACATAATTGCAAACCTACACATTTCACAGTAGTCCCTGTGCAATGCACAGGCTCTGTTGACACTTTTAAGTGTTTCTCCCTCATCAACAAATTCCACTCTGATTTACCTTGGTGCTAAAATTATATTGCATGGAAGAAGTGTGGACTATTTTTGTGTCCAAAACAAAGCCAGTCCAAATGGAATGTATGAACACTATAAAAATATAGTCAGAATGCTGTTTTCTTTGTGAGATTAAGCTAGGTTTCTTTTAAACTTTGCTCTACTCATCTGAGACATAGATTAAACACAATCTAATTATGAGGGTTCACAAGAAGTATATTTGGCCCATAGATGGGCAAAAACAAACTTTTCCAGTTTTGATTCATTCATAGATTTTTGCCAAGACCTATAATTTTTAAAGGTATGGAGAAATTCCTTCTATGACACAAATTGATAATTATACCTCAATTTAGAGTTGCTGGGGGAGGAGAGGAAGGAATTAAGGGATCAGGAGGGGTAGAGAACTGAGAAATGATTTGCTTAGGGTCATACAATCAGTATGAGTCAGAGGTGAGGCTTGAACCCATTCTTTTTATTATACCATGTCTCACATACACATTATATGTCTAATGTCTATCTATCCATCTATCTTTCTGTCATCTATCATGCTTATATATGTATATGTGTACATATGTTTAGAAATATTTAATATATAAAAATATATTCATGCTCATTTATATTTACTTTTCTATTTCTTTCACTCTCCCTATTTCTCTGTCTGCCTCTTTCTCCATATGTACTCTTCAATTATGAGAGATTAAAAAAACAACAAACCAAAATTCATTCCAGTTTATATTCATATGAAGACATGGAAGCAGATTAGAAGAAGCAGAGTTAGAAGCTATTGGGTTCACAGCTGGAACATTCTGATATAACTGAATCTCAAGAGCAAGTAATATATTGATTCCTTATTGATTCGATAAGCTGACAATTCTTTCATTCATGGATACTCCATGTTTCACAAAAAAAAGTATAGATATAAGATGATTTCCAGGTCACTTATAGCCCAATATCTGTTTTATTAATTGTAAGTAAAAGTGCTTTTGGCTGTTAAGAAAACATTACTATAAAATGAATAAGCAAAATGATCACATCTTTAATACAGTTTATGAAATCTGTACAGAAACAGGCAGATTTATATTTGCTTTTTATCTCACATGGGCATGAGAAATAATGGGAACATAAATCTCTGTAGAATAATAAAAAATATAATTTAATACCTCTTCTTGAGATGGAAATTGTCTTGTGTTTCATCATGCTATTCCCTTTCTAAGATTAATTTAGGTTTATTTGAAACTTTGCTTTATTCATCTGAAAACATCAATTGAGCACTGTCTAATTATGAGAGCTTGAAAAGAGTAAATTTTGATTAGCCCGTAGATTGACAAGAACAAACTGATTTAGAGTTATATTGATTGCCAGTTTAAAAAATAAAAATCACATTCATACTCAGAACAAAGGTATGTAGTTAGATGCTGTAGTTTGCAGTCTCTCTTTAAGAGCATTTTGAATGTTCATTCTTATACTATGAATGTGAAGATTAACTTTGACGAGGAAGAGAACAAATGAAGAGAGCTGTCTAGTGACATCTTTGTTGCCCAGAAACACTGCTCATTTGTACTGACACCTTTCTAGAATTGGCTAAAATATAGATATCATATGGCCAATCAACCAAGAGATCTTGGTTATTCAGGATTTTTAGACATCTAGAGAATAATGAATGCAGTTAATAGATTAGCCTTAAAGCATCAAGGATTCTTTTTTTTTTTTAATTTTATTTTATTTAATAATAACTTTGTATTGACAGAATACATGCCAGGATAATTTTTTTACAACATTATCCCTTGCACTCACTTATGTTTCGTTTTTTTCCCCTCCCTCCCTCCACCCCCACCCCCAAGATGGCAAGCAGTCCTATATATGTTAAATATGTTGCAGTATATCCTAGATACAATATATGTTTGCAGAACTGAACAGTTCTCCTGTTGCACAAGGAGAATTGGATTCAGAAGGTAAAAATAACTCGGAAAGAAAATCAAAAATGCAAATAGTTCACATTTATTTCCCAATGTTCCTTCTTTGGGTGTAGCTGTTTCTGTCCATCATTTATCCATTGAAACTCAGTTAGGTCTCTTTGTCATAGAAATCCACTTCCATCAGAATACATCCTCATACAATATCATTGTCGAAGTGTATAATGATCTCCTGGTTCTGCTCATCTCACTTAGCATCAGTCCATGTAGGTCTCTCCAAGCCTCTCTGTATTCATCCTGCTGGTCATTCCTTACAGAGCAATAATATTCCATAACATTCATATACCACAATTTACCCAGCCATTCTCCAATTGATGGGCATCCATTCAATTTCCAGTTTCTAGCCACTACAAACAGGGCAAGCATCAAGGATTCTACAGTGAAAAGAACATAAATATCATTTAAAAAATAAACAGAAGAAAAAAGGCAAAAAAAAAAAATAAAAGAACTTGGAATGGGGAATAAACAAATCGGGCAATTTTGTTACTATCTTGTTAAATTTAATATATACTATAAAATTATATATGGTAATAGAAGTTGAGTGACATATGTGATTTTCTTTTTAATTTTACATTAGATTCTTGGAATGTTTGTATATTGACGATTATTAAATTTCATAATAAAAGAAGAAAATTGAAAAACAAAGATCTTGTAGCTTTCTGAATAGCCAAAAAATTTTAAATGAAAGTCTCTCTAGTTTTCGCATAAAGTACATTAAAAAAAAATTGGCAATCCTTGTTAACTGCGGGGATAGAGACTAGACATGTGATTTCATTGATGTAAATAACTCCTAAGCTAAGAAACTTGGTCCTGGTTCTCTTTGTGGTGACAAAGAATTGGAAACAGAGGATATGCCCATCAATTGGGGGATGATTGAGCAAGTTATGGTATATGAATGTAGTGGAATACTATTGTGCTATAAGACAAGATGAAGGGGAAGGTTCTAGAAAAACCGGGTGTGACATATATGAAATGATACAAAATTAAGTAAGCAGAATTAGGAAAACACAATAATATCAATATTATAAAGACAAACAATGATGAAAAACTTAGGAACTGATTAACACAGTGACAACCTACAATTCCAGAGGACTCATGAAATATACTATACACTTCCAGATAGAGAAGTGATAGAGTATAGATTGAAAAATATCTATATCTGTATCTAACATATCCATTTATAAATGTAACACATATATATGTTAACACACGAGCAAATTATTATATTTTCAGTGCCATATGTGTGTGTGTGTGTGTATATATATACATATACATATATATACATACATACATCAGTGTCTATGTATGTATACATATAAACCCATACACAAATATATGCATTTATATGTTTGTATGTATGTATATGTGTAATGGCCTTTCTTCTTCCCACAGATCTTAGTAAAGCACATGGCACATTCTGTGGACAAAACAAAATTTTGTTTATGAAATCTCAGAACTGGAAGGAATACTACCACCAAAATGGTAATTAAACTCTTCTTATTTAGCTAGATTGGCCTTCATAATAGCTAGCATTTGTATAGTGCTTTAAGTTTTACAAATAGCTATTTTAAACGTTATTTTATTTTATCCTCACAAAATTTTAAGAAATGCATGCTATTATTGTCACTTTCATTTAAAGGAAGCTTATATAGGAAAATACTCTAGATCAGGTCAGGGCTTCTTAAACTTTTTTTCACCTGCAGTCCCTTTTCACACCAGAAATATTTATTTTCACTTAATATTTTATTTTTTCCAATTACATGTAAAGACAGTTTTCAACATTCACTTTTTAAAAAGATATTCCTTCTTTTTTAAAAATTTTATTTTATTTTATTATTTTTAAAATAATTATAACTTTTTATTGACAGAACCTACGCCTGGGTAATTTTTTACAACATTATTCCTTGCACTCACTTCTGTTCTGACTTTTCCCCTCCCTCCCTCCACCCCCTCCTCCAGATGGCAAGCAGTCCTATACATGTTAAATACATCACAGTATATCCTAGATACAATATATGTGTGCAGAACTGAACAGTTCTCTTGTTGCACAGGAAGAATTGGATTCAGAAGGTAAAAATAGCCCGGGAAGAAAAACAAAAATGCAAACACTTTACATTCATTTCCCAATGTTCTTTCTTTGGGTATAGCTGCTTCTGTCCATCATTGATCAATTGAAACTGAGTTAGATCTTCTCTTTGTCGAAGAAATCCACTTCCATCAGAATACATCCTCAAACAGTATCGTTGTTGAAGTGTATAATGATTTCCTAGTTCTGCTCATTTCACTTAGCATCAGTTCATTAAGTCTCTCCAGGCCTTTCTGAAATCATCCTGCTGGTCATTTCTTACAGAACAATAATATTCCATAACATTTATATACCACAATTTATCCAGCCATTCTCCACCTAATGGGCATCCATTCAATTTCCAGTTTCTAGCCACTACAAACAGGGCTGCCACAAATATTTTGGCACATGCAGGTTCCTTTCCCTTCTTTAGTCTCTCTTTGGGGTATGAGCCCAGTAGCAGCACTGCTGAATCAAAGGATATGCACAGTTTGATAACTTTTTGGGCATAATTCCAGACTGCTCTCCAGAATGGTTGGATTTGTTCACAACTCCACCAACAATGCACCAGTGTCCCAGTTTTCCCACATCCCCTCCAACATTCATTATTTTTTCCTGTCACCTTAGCCATTCTGACAGGTGTGTAGTGGTATCTCAGAGTTGTCTTAATTTGCATTTCTCTGATCAATAGTGATTTGGAACACTTTCATATGAGTGGAAATAATTTCAATTTCATTATCTGAAAATTGTTTGTTCATATCCTTTGATCATTTGTCAATTGGAGAATGGCTTGATTTCTTATAAATTAGAGTTATTTCTCTATATATTTTAGAAATGAGGCCTTTATAGAACCTTCAACTGTGAAAATCAACATTCACTTTTGTAAGATTTTGAGGTCCAATTTTTTTCTCTCACTCTCTTCCTTCTCTCCCCAAGATAGCAATCAATCTGATATAAATTATACATGTGCAATAATTTTAGACACATTTCCGTATTAATCATACTGTGAAAGAAGAATTAGGATAAAAAGGAAGAACCACAAGAAAGGAAAAAAAACAAAAAAGGTGAAAATAGTATGTTTCTATCTGCATTCAATCTCCATAGTTATTTCTCTGGATGTTGGATGACATTTTCCACCCCAAGTCTATTGGAACTGTTTTGTTGAGAAGAGCTAAATATGTCATAGTTAATCATCACACAATTTTGATGTAACTGTGTATGATATTCTCCTGGTTCTACTCACTTCTACTCATTTCACTTGGCATCTGTTTGTGTAAGTCTTTCCAAGCTTTTCCACTCAAGAAATTTTTATGTAACCTGAGTATATAGGTATATAAAATAGGTATGCAAATCAAACATTTACTGATAATAAATCATAAAAAATTTATTAAAAATTTTTTGGTATATATACATATAATTTTACCATTTATTAAAGATGAAAACAAATTTGCATGCTAATAGGATATATGTGCTTGTTTATTTTTATAGAAAGAATTGAATTTTGGCAGAATATTTCATATACCTTTTACCGTTGCCAACATTTTTGTGACCCTCATAATTGGTTACATGACTTCTATATGGAGTAGTGGTCTGCAGTTTAACAAACTTTGCTTTATAATTCAGTTTCAATTGATCAAGGATGGACAGAAGCAGCTACACCCAAAGAAAGAACACTGGGAAATGAATATAAACTGCTTGCATTTTTATTTTTCTTCCTGGGTTATTTATACCTTCTGAATCCAATTCTCTCTGTGCAACAAGAAAACTGTTCGGTTCTGCACACATATATTGTATCTAGGATATACTGTAACCTATTTAACATGTAAAGGACTGCTTGCCAACCGGGGGGAGGGGGTGGAGGGAAGGAGGGGAAAAATCGGAACAGAAGTGAGTGCAAGGGATAATGCTGTAAAAAATTACCCTGGCCTGAGTTCTGTCAATAAAAAGTTATTAAAAACAAAACAAAACAAAACAAACAAACTTTGCTCTAGATGGAGAAGTAACTTTATATCAACTAGCTAAGTGACACAGTAGAAAGAATTACAGGTCTGGGGTCAAGAAGACTGAATTTGAATCCGGTCTTGGATATTTACTAGCAAGTCATTTAACTTCTGTGTACCTCAGTTTCCTTGTCTATTAAGTGTGGATAATAATGGCAGTTACCGCTGAGGGTTGTTGTAAGGAACAAATGAGATAATAAGTGTCACTTAACAATGCCTGGCACATAATAAATGATACATAAATGGGAATTAATGTTATTACATAGCAGAACAGATATGCCAGATGAAATTGAAGATATTATCAAGACAATGATTATTAGTCATCCTCTTCAAAAGGAGTTTAATCACAGTGCCCAGTTAAATAAGAAGGGGTCTCCAAAGTGAGTCTAAATCAGAAAAGGAAAGCATTTGAAAATTAAAAAAAAACTCTAAAGGAGTACCTTGGTAGAGTGAATAAAGAAAGAACTGTCCATGGTCAGGAAGCCACAGATTTATATCCTGCCTCTGATAGCATACTTGCTATGTGATCATGAGCAAGTCATTAAACCTCTCAGTGCCCTAGGGAATCATTTCCTTCCCCTCCCCCCTCTCCAGTTTTTATTCATTTTGAATTTAAATACAAAAAGATGAAAAAGTAGAACATTTTGATGTACACAGTACAACATAACTAGACAACTTAATATAAAACCATGAATTTCCATGTTATACTGTTTACTTTTTAGGGAATTCGGTAGGAATGGGCCTCTGAACCTTATTTGTGGCATGGACCCCCTTTGGCAGCCTGGTTAAAAAGTCTATGAACCCCTTCTCAAAATAATGTTTTTAAATACATAAAATAAAATACACAGGATTGCTTGTAAAACCAATTATATTGAAATAGTTATCAACAATTTTTTAAAATACCCATTTCATGGATCCCAGATTAAGAACTCCTGCTCTAAGTCACTAAGTGAAGGATGAATTGCTGAACTATATCAATTCAATAATTTAATTCAATAAACATTTATTAAGCAACTACTGTGTGCCAGCCTTGGTTGGTTGTTTTCTTTTGTTTTGAAAGATAACCAAAATGACCTCACTATGTTAGAATCGTTTTACAATATGTCCATCCGGGGCTGATCAGACCAATATGAGTTCGGAATGCTCTGCCACAAGTTGGACATAAATAGTCCATATGAACATTTGGGGTGGAGTCTTTAATTCTGTACATCTCAAGTTTCTTTTGGGCTAATTCAATTCTGCTTTGCTCATAGACCTTCTCTGATGAGGTACCGTGCCGGGCAATCCTATGCCAGTGTCTCCCATGTCATACAATTGATTCTAGAGTTCTTAAGAGATGTCTTGAGAGTGTCCTTGTATTGCTTTTTTTCTGACCACTTTGTGAACACTTGCTCTGTATGAGCTCACCATAAAAGAATAATTTTTTTGGCAAGAGTACATTTGGCATTTGAACATTGTGGTCAGCCCTATGGAATTGTCTCGCTGGACAAGTTCAGTTCAAGAAAGGACCTCAATGTCTGGTATCTCATCCTGTTGAGTGATCTTCAGAATCTTCCAAAGACAATTCAAATGGAAGTGATTTGTTTTCTTGGTATGGCACTGGTGTATGCTGTCCGGGTTTCACAGGCAAATAACAATGAGATCAGCACAATGGTTCTGTAGATCAGGCATTAGCATAAGGAGATTCCTTCTTGGAAGTTCCTCTTAGCAATGAAAGCAGAGGTCTGAACACAACAAACAACAAAATTAAAAAAAAAAAAAAAACCAACCAACTAAAGTAAAATGAGATGAATTTTTTTTTTAAAGTTGAGGACTATTTTATAGGAAGATATTTTATAGGAAGGTCTACAGTGATAGTATTTGTACACATACATACATATATATGCACATACACATATACATACAGACATATACCATGGTATATAACTTTGGACATTTACATACAGTATATGCACATGATGATATGCTGGAAAAAATACCCGTAACCAACCATTACTTACTATTCCCTCTTCCACCCATATCCCAGAAAAAAGCAAGAAATTAAGAATACATTTTTAAGTTCTATATGTGGAAACATCTTACAAGCTGTGTGAATTCTCCTGGTCCTAGCCAGCTCATAAATCAAAGAATCTTGGATCTTAAGTATTTCTAGAATGAACCTCAAAGATTTGATTCCATTCACTCTCAGCCAGTTAAGGAATTCTTATTCTTATTTTATAGGTAAAACAACTGAAATATAGAAAGATTATGCCAAATCACATAATCAGAAAGTGTCAGAAGAAACCTTGGTTTTCTGCTTCTAGTATCATCATTATCTCACATAGTTTAGATGGAAATAAAGCAGTTAGGTGCTGTAGTGGATAGAGAACTGACCTTGTAGTCAGGATCCCCTGAATTCAAATTCTGCTTCTGGACAAGCCATTTAATTTCTTTATATCTAGTTTCCTTAAATGGGAATAATAATAATAATGCTTATCTCCCAGAATTATTGGGAGGATCACATCAGATAATATAGGTAAAGTGCTTTGTAGACCTTAAAGTATGAGCTATTATTATAATCATTAAAACAAGATGATCATGATTAATGAATATATTAATTGGCTGACTAATATATTAATAGTATTAAAATTTTGATGAATGTGATGATGAATAATTATTAATATCAGAATGGTTTCATATTAATAGATGAATTTTTTCTTGGTGAGATTACTGATTACCAGCGCATTGCTACTGTACTGATAAATCAAATGACTTATCTCTGCTTTGTTATTATCTTTTGGGGAATATAACATTAAAAAGAGACCATTTCATAACCCTCCCAGAAGGATGTACCTTAATTGCACTCAAACAGCTAAGATGCAAATTTCTAGTATTTGGTTAAGAGAGCCTTATCTCCAAAGAAATGCAGCATAGAACTCTCTTTTTCTTCCTCCATCCCGCCTATCCCTCACTTCTACCCACCATGCTGCTGTGACTAATCAGATGAAACATTTCTGAGTATTCTCACAGTTGAGAATAGAGGTCATTTGGAAGAAGTTTATTCCCTCAATGTCAGGTGAACTTTTGCAGTAGAGAATATAATGTACATATGAATATGGAAATACAGTACATTTAGTGATGCTGCTGCCTGTCAGATTATGTTATCAAGACAGGACTGTTCTTCAAAGTCTCAGCCTATGTAGGCCAGATAGGACTATGTGCCCTACCCGTTCCAATTAGGCAAAGTTGATGGATCCTACTCTCTATGTGCCTGCACTGCTTCCAAATCAGGGCCCTTGTGTTTGTACCTTTTCGCTCCTATAGCAAGCTCACCAATTCTGATAGCCAAGGTTGTGGGTACTCACTTTTTTAGTGCTCAAAGTCAGAGGTTGCCATATAAAAGTGGAATAAAGCTTGAGTTTAAATTTCATTTACCAACTGTTTAACTTTAGTCAAGTCATTGTATGTTGGTTTTTTTTCATTTGTAAAATGGGAATAATAATATTTCCATTACTACCTAGCAGTATTGTAAAGATCAATTGAGATAATATGTGGAAGGTGCTTGGTGAACCATAAGGAGTAAATAAATATCATGTATTATCACATTTAGTTAGCCAGGGGGCTGTTGAACTATGGAGTCATAATAAGTAAAAGAAATAAATCTAAGGTCTGGACTACTTTGCTCCCATTCTTCTTTTCCCTGCTTTTTTCCTACTAGGAAGCAGAATAAATATAGGCAGAAGCACAATTTTTGGCTGTTTGTATGAGCCTGGCCAATTTTTGCCTTACTACTTTGAGTTTTAGTAGATAATGTATTTCTGTCAATAGAAATTCTTGAACATGCATCCCTAATAAATGTATATGTATTTGTAAATTCTGTAAATGTATCATTGCATTAATATATTATACACATAATTAAAACACATAAGATAGAAATGCAAAAGGATGACATCAAGATTAAATAAGTCATAATAAATAACTTTAACTTGTATGTTTAATGTTACAAATCTACTTTCTCACTAACATTTGATCATTAAGCTAATAATAATTTTTGTTGTTCAGTCATTTTTCAGTTACATCTGATTCCAGGCCTGGTGCTTTATCTACCATACCACTTACTTGCCCCATCTAACACAGTTTGTTCAATTGTTTTAGTTGTGTCCAACTCTTTGTAATACCATTTGGGGTTTTCTTGGCAAAGATAATGGAGTGATTTGCCAATTCTTCTTAAACTCATTTTATGAATGAGGAACTGAGGCAAATAGGGTTAAGTAACTTGCCCAGGATCACACAGCTAATAAGGCCACATTTGGAATCTGAAAAATGAGTCTTCCTGATATTAGGCCTAGGCACTCTATCTATTGTGCCACTTACCTGACCCAGTAACAGTATTTAACTCTAATATTTAAATAGCAATATTTAATAGCATTAAGCTAATAATATTTTTAATGAGAGAAATAAAATTGAATATACTTCATTTTTGGGAAAAATTTTGATTTGATATTTTTGATGCAGTAATTTGAATGTCTGGTTTCATGTTCTGTTTATTTGTATCCTTGGTTTAATGACTACCATCGCTGAAAAATGATGTCTCAGAGAGTTAGATAGATGCAAATGAAAAGTGCATCGTTGGCTGAATGACTATGCTAGTAAATTATGATATTCTCATTGCCATCCACTATAGCTATCTCTCTCTCATCTCTATATAAATAAAGGTTTTTTTGTTATCGTTGTTGTTATTGTAATTAATTTACTAAATTATCATCTTTTCTGATTTTAGGAAGCAGCAATGGGACATGAGTTCTAACAATCAGATGTGATGAGGTAGAGAGAAGGGTTAGGAGTCAAGGCAGCTATCAGGACTTTGAGTAGGCCCTGATATTTCTGTGATAGATGGCTACTTTATTTGCTAGACTTAGGGTTGATGGTCTTTTTTTAAAAAAAATTTCTGATGATTATTTCAATATAATTTATTTCTGTTATAATTTTTAATATTTTATCTTACATATTTAAAAACCTTATTCTGGAAAGGCTCTACTATCTTCACCAGGCTACCAAAGGGGTCTATAATATAAAAATAAAGGTTAAGAAGCACCATTTCTAAACTTTCTAATGGCTTGGTGATGGAATATGGATTAGGGTGTAGGATTGGAGATCTGGGAGAATTCTGTGCTTGGCTATTTAAGCCCCAAGCCTTCTGATAGTAGTAACTACCACTCATCTTTCACTAGCTGCTCCTGCCATGCCAACTGTCATTGGGCTCTCTGCTTTATTCCCAGCCTCAGTACCAGCTTCCCTGACTTTGATGGTGGAGGCTGGGGAGGGTAAAAGCCCAGTTGGGATTCAGGACCCTGGGACAATGGATACACTCATACTTTGTCCCCATAGAAGATGGGAGAGAGGAAAAACAGGGTAATTGGGGAAGGGATGTGTAGGGGGGACACTTCCTGTTTGCCTATCACAATATCTGGGGAAGACTCTCTATTGATGAGCAGAGCAAACAGGAAGGAGGAACTGAGGCTAAATGTGCAATGCCTGAGGTCCACCTATTGTACACTGGCAATCAATTCAAATATATTACAGTTGACAAGAGCTTATGAGGACCTTTTTCTACTTTGAGGCTAGAGGAGCATAAAAGGACCGTTCATTAACAGTTCTTCAGATATGACTGAACGATTTAGAAGGCTACTTGTGTTATGGGAGAGACAGAGAGGGGCAGTGGGAGAGAAAGAGAGAGAGAGAGAGAGAGAGAGAGAGAGTGGGAGAGAGAGAGAGAGAGAGAGAGAGAGAAAGAAAGGGAAGCAGGAAGGGAAGGAGAAAGACAGACGGAGACAGAGAGAGATTGAAATAGAGGAGAAGCACACAGAGAGATAGAAAGAAAGACACAGAAAAAGACAGACAGAGAGACAGAGATCTAGGCAAGACCTCTTATGGATCAGTTGCCCTTTGGAGGTTTTACATTTCCATGTATGTTTTTTTTCCTGATATGTTTCTGTGAAACTTTGTATAAGTCTTCTTTTGCTATTATTTTAAAATGAGAGAGTTAGACTAGATCATTGGTTTTTAAATTGTTTGACTTCAGGACCCCTTTATACCCTAAAAATAACAGAGAACCATACTCAAAGAACTTCTGTGCACAACATTAGAAATAAAAATGTTTTTGTACTATCATGAAAATAGTTTTGAACCACTGAAAGGGTCTTGCAGATCTCCAGGGGTTCCAAGACCACATTTTGAGAACTGGTGTATTAGATGATCTCAAAGGTGCCTTTCAGCTCTGAATTTATGATCCTCTGAGAGAGGGTGCAGTGCAGCAATTATGTACATTATGAGCTAAACATTCTTCATGTCAGTCCAAAAAGCCTTGCTCTCACTAGGGTAGTAATGGCTTAATCAGACAAATACATTTCTGCTCATGTGTAATCCCGCTTATGGGACTTCCTTCCAAGTAACAAAATGCTTTACTTTTAAAGAATCATGATTTCTGCTATATCAGAAGATATAGCTTTATCTTCTCATAAAGCAGAAAATGCTTTATGAGAAAATGCTAGGGGGTAGGAAGGTGATGTTTTAAAATTTGAAAGTGCCCTCCGTAATATAACAAAATATATAAGATTTTATTCAATGTAGTACTTTTTTTCTCTAGACTGCTATCTACCCTTTCATGGGTATTGTTGTAGCCCAAATCAATCAATCATTTGTTGACCAACTTTCTGATTTTGAGCCTCTTTGTATTTTCTCACCTCTGAGACCTTGGGGATGTATATATGGGTGTGGGGGTATGTGTGTATGTGAGTGTGGGAGCATTTGCTTCCTTCTATTAAATTCAACTTGCTTATAACTTATACTTTGTACACTTGTGCATTGACTTCTGAGGACATGGATTTTATTGATGGCTACTTTCTTTGATTCTGTGATTTACTGAGGATCTCTGCTGCTTTTCTTCTTCCTGTTGTTGTACCTACCACTCTATGTGTTATCAGACTTGACAGATATATGTAGGTCAGACAATTTTCTCACTTTCCATTCCTTTTCATTTTAAAGCTTTCTTGATCAGATTTGGAAGAAACTAGTTTTATAAATGTTGGTTAGTTGTTTCAGTCATATCTGACTCTGTCACCCTGTTTGGGATTTTTTGGCAAAGATATTCAAATGGTTTGCCATTTCTTTCTCCAGTTTATTTTACAGATGAGGAACTAAGGCAAATAGAGTTATCCAACTTGCCCAGGGTCACATAATTATAAGTGTCTGAAGTTAGGTTATTTTTATTTTTATTTTTATTTTTTGCTGAGACAATTAGGATTAAGTGACTTGCCCAAGGTCACACAGCCAAGAAGTGGTAAGTGTCTGAGACCAGATTTGAACTCAGGTCTTCCTGACTTTAGGGCTGGTGGTAGAAGTTAGGTTTGAACTTATAAAGATAAGCCTTTGTGATTCAGGTCCAGTATTCTATCTATTGCACCACCTAGCTGGCATACATACACATGCATGCATATACATCTATGCACACATGCTTACACACACATAGATGCACACACAGAGCAACAACTCTGGCCCCTACTGCCTGAAAGGCAGGTATTCCACTTCTGCTCTATGGAGGTATTTAGGAGCTCTACTTCCCTTTGTCCTTTTTCCTTTTGTATTTTGTCTTTGTCTTTCAACCTCTCCCCCATAAAATTCCCCTAATTGTAGATTTTTCTGTACCACAGTTCAATTTAACTACTTAACAGTTAGATTAATTCATACTAAGGAATATTTACTCTAAAGGTATAGCAAAAATAAACATTCTCCTCCTCTAACACCTGGCCATATATTCTCTTCCTGTACCACTTCATTGTCTGGGGAGGGGATTGTGTTCACAGCTTAGCTTTGCTTTTATACAGCAAAATATCAAGTTCCAAGGCCAACCCCACATTACCCAGAGCCTGAAGCACCCCAGATTCTTGGGCTTTTCCTGATAGACTGATTAGCTGCACATCTGGGCTTGAAATCCTGGAATCTTTCAAGGTCATTATAGTTTGAGGATAGGTCTGACGTATCTCTGAAATCTAGCATTAAAAACCCTAAGCTCTTCTAAGCCAAAGAAGTGAAAAAGGAGATCAGGGGAAGGTAGTCTTTCCTTTTCTCTACTTCAAGTGCTCATGTGGTAGGCAACTTAAATCTTCACTTTCTCAGGATGCTTCCCAGTCTAGTCGTTTTTAAAGAAGTAATTCATTCTGGCTACACAACCAACTGAAAGACAATTCTCCACATGTTGTAGAGAACTTCAGAATGTCTTCTTCCATAAGATCCCTTCATTTTAGGTGATTTGGGTAAATTCCAACAACTTCTTACTATATATATATATATATATATATATATCCACACACACACACACACTTTTTTTTTTTTTTAAAGCCAGACTTCATTAAAAGTACTTTATCTCTGGCTAAGAGCCCGTCAATCTTTTTATTTTAAACCATGGTACAGAAATCATATTCTTAGGCCTTATCTCTGAGACCTGGACTTTAGGAAAGAACTGTTTGTGCTCCTCTCGGCATGGAAAAACACAACACACAACATCACACATACACACTTTTATTCAATGATACCTTGAAGTTTATACTGACATGCAGTTAGCTGTACCTAGGAAGAATGAGACATGGCAGCCTTTGGCCCCAGATACATGCCAGTTCAATTACCTTGGAGTTTGACTTCTTAGATCTATATAGTCCCATATCAAATATCAGATATTTATTAAATATTCACTATCCATTCTCTCCTTTTTTCCTCACCACAAAACCCACTCTTTCTTCGATATTTATATCGTAAAACCTTCTTTAGAAGTTAAAAGTAGAAAAAATATAAAAAGTCACTAATCTGTATTATACTCTTTGACCTAAAGGTTCCATTCCTAGGCATATATTCCTAACAAGTCAAAGACAGAAAGACCAAAATACCAATAGCAATACTTCTTGCAGTTTAAAAAAAAAAACTAGAAAAAAATAGGTGCTCATTTATTAGAAAATCACTGAACAAAACAGGATATATGATTATAATTAAATACTATTATGCCAAGAGAAATCGAGTACTGAGTACCACAATTTAAGAATAACATTAGTAGTAAGGTGGAGAATGTCCAGAGGAACTTAAGGAGAATGGTTAAGGGCTTTAGTTCATGACACATGATAATTAGTTAAAGGAACTGAAGATGTTTAGCCTAGAGAAGAGTGGATTGGGCTTCCTCATAGTTGTGTTCAGGTAGTTGAAGAACTATTCAGTGAGGGAGGGTTTGGGTTTGAGAACCAGATCCAATGAGAGGAAGTCCCAAAGAGGAAAAGTTAGGCTTGATTTCAGGAAAATTTCCTGAAAATTAAAGGTGCCTTTTCAGATTGGCTAAGATGACAGGAAAAGATAATAATAAAAGTTGAAAGGGATGTGGAAAACTGGGATGGTAATGTATCATTGGTGGAGTTGTGAAATGATCCAACCATTCTGGAGAATAATTTGGAATTGTGCCCAAAGGACTATAGAACTGCACATACCCTTTGATCTAGCAGTGTCTCTACTGGGTCTTTATCATAAAGAGATCATAAAAGAGAGAAAAGGATTCACATGTGCAAAAATGTTTGTAGCAACTCTTTTTGTAGGGGCAAGACTGAATATGGATTGAAACACATAGTAGTTTTTGGTGGTGTTGTTTGTTTCCCCTTTTGATCTGATTTTTCTTGCACAACATGACAAATGCAGAAATATGTTTTAAAGAATTGCACATATTTAACTATATCAGATTGGGGAGGGGAAAGATAAGAGAAAAAGGGAGGGAGAAAAACAAAGTTTTACAAAAAATGGATGTTGAAAACTATCTCTATGTGTATTTGGAAAAATAAAATGCTATTTAATAAAAAGAAAATTAGAGGTGTCTAAAAGCAGACTGTTTCATCATAAGAGGGGGTGGGTTTCTTCTTTTTGGTTTTATCAGAACCTGTCTGACCACTTGTGTGTGTTACACTAAAGATTGCTTTGTATGAATTGTTGAGCTCCCTTTTAACTTTCTGTGATTCTGAGAAATGAAGAGTATAAATTAAGAAATTTATAAAGCATCTACTATGTGCTAGGTCTTTATAATATGCTGTCAATAAATAGACAAAAATGAAATGTGCTAGTTTCCAAGAAGTTTCCATTCTATTAGCAAAGCTGAGTTTGGCTTAGTGTACTCACTGATTTCATTCTCATGGGAGGGGGAGGGATGTCACCAACTGAATGATGAATATAATAGGACCAAAAGCTTACATCTTAAAGTTATTTTCTCTCCTAGAGAGGATACTACTTGAAGGGTCAAGTCCTAATAATATCCATGACAGATGTGCATTTGTGCTTTTATTAAATTGCCTCATCCTTTGATCAGTGCATGATACTGACAGAATTAAAAAGCAATTCCAAATGTCACATAAAACTGTTAGATCTATAAGGGGGAGAGGGAAAGAGGAAGGAGAAGGAGAATTATGATTCTCCAGTCAAAGGTTAAAGGTCTAGGCTAGATGTCTTATATCATTGTCCAACAAGACTTTGTGCTGATCATAAGAAAAGACAGCAGGCATCTAGGTAGGCAGCATAGAGCAAAGGGCTTGGAATCAGGAATATCTGAGTTAGAATTTTGCTCACAAGTTTCTTAATTACTTACTAGTTATTTACTGGTTGTATGACTGAGTGGGAAAGTCACTCAACCTCTATCAGCTTCAGTTTCCTCATTTGTAAACAAGCATTTAATAAGTGCTTACTATGTGCTAAGTACTCTGCTAAGCACTGGAAATAAAAATACAAGCAAAAATAAAGCTAGTCTCTACTCTCAAGGTGATGAGATCTAGATTTCAGGGTTCCCATTGAGGGAACCAAAATGATGAGATTAGTGTTCCTAGTGGTCAGGGAGTTAAATGATGAGGTTAGTGGCAGGTTCAGGGTTCAGGGAACCAAATGAAGAGGTTTAGTTCCCCTAAATCACCTTAGGATTTGGCGCAAGGTACAGAGTAGTGGGAACCCCCTTTTGGTGGCGCAGAGGTCCTTCGTAAAGGAATTTATGAACTCAAAAAGCTGGACTGATAAAAAGAAGTTTATTATTGACATTGGGAAATCAGCCTTTGCTATACATGAATAGAAAGACTGAATTTCTTGGTGGCAAGGTCCTGGCAGAGAAGTAAAGTTTCTACTAAAGAATCCCCACAGAAAAGCATAAAGTCTGGTTGGGGAAATAGGTGAGGATAAAGAGAGGTTAACACTGAAAGAGAATATCATTTCAGTGGGCAGAGTTTGCTGCTATGCTGGGGAGAGAGAGTTTCCTTGGCATGGAATATTAGATCCTCTGCAAGGACTGAGCTTAAAATTGACTCTTTTTATAATAGAAGCCTTGGCTATAAGCTGGGTTTGCTCTTGATGAGGGTTGGGTGGGCTTGAGCTGGAATTGAATGAGTCTTTCTCGATTAATCTTTAATTCAATAGGGTTAGAATTTTCCATCCTCAGGACTCAACTAGCCCCACCTACATAAACCACTTTATATCTTGATTCCCTGAGGTGAGTCTCTCACAGAGGCAGGGTTCAAGGAGAATCTTTCCTTCAAGGAGCTTCAAGTCCTTTACCTCATGGCTCATTCCCAAAGTCAGAGAGAGAAAGGGAAAGAGTTTCAGGGCTCCCCTCATCAAAGGAGCTTATTTACTTAAATTTTTTTTTCAATAGTATTTTATTTTCCAAATATATGTAGAGATAATTTTCAACATTCATTTTTGTAAAACTTTGTGTTCCAAATTTTTCTCCCTCTCTCATTTCTCCCCTCCCCAAAATAGCAAGTAATCTCATGTAGATTAAATATGTGCAATACTTGTAAACACATTTTCATATTTGTCATGTTGTGCAAGAAAAATCAGACCAAAAGGGAAAAAAAATCATGAGAAAGAAAACAAACTAAAAATGGAAAATACTGTTTCAATCCATATTCAATCTCTATAACTCTCTCTTTGGATGTGGATGGCATTTTTCATCCTAGATCTATTGAAATTGCCTTGAATCACTGCATTGTTGAGAAGAGCCAAATCTACCACAGATGATCATTATATAATCTTGTTACTGTGTGCAATGTTTTCTTGGTTCTGCAAGGAGCTTATATTCTAATGGGAGAAAATAATACATAAAAGGGAGATGAAAAGTGGGATAGTGGTGAAGGATTCTCAGGGTTACAGAGATGTTTATGCTGGGATAATATCTCTCATTTTGAAGGGCCTGCTTATAAATAAAATTGTTTTTGATGACTATGAGAGCCGTTGGACTGACCATGAGAGCATTCTGCTAACTAAAAAGTTATCAAGACTTTCAAATTAAAAGGGAAGGGTCGTCGCCTCACCATCTGGCGGATCATGACATGTTATGGAAAACATATATTATTCTCTTTGCCTTTATGCTGAGGTAGAGTTCCACAAATAGATTGTACCTCCCGAGACCCAGCAGATGGGTTGAAGGGGAAGTGGGGAGGGGGATTTTGCAGTTAGGGTCTATAAAATCTGCTTTGCTGAACACACAAACATACTTCTCTTTTGACACTACCTTTGGTGTTTGGAGAGTGTCCTTTCTTGAGAAAGGTAATAAACTTCTCTTTTTATTACACTTATCCTGAGGCTCTGGAATTATTGGTAAGGATCTTCACATCCCACACAGAGTGGTAAGGGGTATCCAGGTCAGAGGCTTGATGAAGACCATATAGCTAAGAAATAAAGAGATAGTTGACTTGGGGTAGCCCACTTAAATGGAGGTTCTGAGAGGTGCCATCCAATCAGAGGGAGAGACTGTAAGGATGAAGGTTCAAATTCCAGGGCTTCTAGGATGAAGAATTTTCTGACATGTATGGAAAAGTTCAGAGAAATGCACTCTGATGAAAATTTTTGGCTGCTAATGCTGGGAATTCAAGGTGTTGGAACAGGTTTCTGGGGAAGGGGCTATCTTTTTTGGTTGGGGGTATTCTTTGGAGATCTTCAAATTGAATCACAAAGGCATTGCCTATCTCTGCGTGGGTACAAAAAAATTGCTATAATTATTTATACCTCTATAAGAAAGCCACATTTTCCAGGATAAGAAAGACCAGGTCATTAGTATCATCTTGTCCTGGAATTTATAATCTGAACAGATACAGATTATCTGTAGTTTTATTGAGCTAACAGATACTTATGAATGCCCATTAGAGTAGAAATTCTTCACATTTCAGATGGGCTTTGGGAAGTTGATGAGGAAGGTACTGTAGAAGGCATTAGTAAGGAACACTTACTAATTGGATAACTAGGTTGATGCAGTGGATAGAACAGCAGGACTGGAGTTAGGAAGATTCATCCTGAGGTCAAATATGGGCTCAAACACTTTCTAGTTCTATGACTCTGGGCAAGCCACTTAATCCTGTTGGCCTTATTTCTTCATCTCTAAAATGGAGAAGGAAATGGCAAACTACTTCAGTTACTGATCTTTGATAAGAAAACCTTAAATGGAGTCACAAAGAGCGACTGAACAACAAACAACAATCATAAAGAACACAAAGACAGAAAAGAAATCCTGTACTTAGTATTTGAGAGTTTATTTGAGACTTTAAAGAGTCATAAATTTTCAATGGAGTAAACATGATTGCTATAACTGGGTATAGATTCTCTAGTCTTATCTCCTCATCTTGATATAGGGGGAAAAAACACAGACATTCAAAGTTATATTGCTTATTAATGGCAGAGTTGGATATAATACAATCCTCTTCATTTGCAATCAAATGTTCTTTCTATTCTCAAATGAGGTTATGTATATAAAGCACTTTGCAAATCTAAAATCACCAAATAAATGTGAATTATCAACATTATACTTTCAGCATTTGAAATTGCTGGAGCAACTAGGTTGCAAGATAAATAGTCTCCTTCTGGGACTTGAGTTGGAAGCCAAATCATTGGTCTGGGAGGAGGGAGGTGGTGCTGGTATTTCCAGGGTTCATGAACCTACTTGCCTATTGGTGACAGTTGGTGAACAATTTGTATGGTTATTAGTAGTGATGGTGGTCCTATTCATCTCAATAACGTCTAGAAGGGTCTGGATAGAAACAGACTTAATGGTTTAGAGGATGCTGATATTTTCAGGGTTCTGGGACTGCCTCTGAAGGCTAATGGTAGTCAAGGTGGTGGCAGTGGTTTGATCTACTTTTGTGAAACAAAATCTGACTATTCCCATCCATATTGATCTCTTGCCTTTCTTATCTACTATAACACTCAGTATAGTTTGTACTATACAACTGAATTCAATTCCAAAAATATTTATTAAGCATATACCATGTGGTAAGCAGTATTAAGCTCCAAGGGAGATAAAATGATAAATAAGGCATGATTTCTATTTTCAGTGAATTTATCTTACAAGAGAGAATATAATGTAAATAACTTTATTACGAAATATGATAAAATGCAGAAATAAGATTTAAGACTTCTTGTATTTTCTTTGCCATGGTTTTCATCAAATCCACTTCATTTTTGGTTTTTCCCATTCTGATAGATGAGACTTTTGTCTTTTCTAACCAAGAACTATACCGCCATAGGATTCCTAGTAGTTTTCTTGATATGTTCTGATATCACATGATGATATATTCTTATTTTCCCTCCTTCCCCACACCTCTCTTCCCGTATAGTACCCCTTCATGTGCTCCATTTGCTTGTAAGCTCCTTGAGGACAGGATTGTTTTCTTTGCTTCTATGTTTCCATAGTGCCTGACATACAGGAAAAGCATTATTAAAATGTTCTCTTTGTTCCTGGCTCTGTCTCTTTCTCTTTCTGTCTCTCTCGTCTGTTTTTATCTCTCTCCCTTTCCCTCTTTTTTCCTCTTTCCTCTCCCTTTCCCTCTTATTTTCTTTCTCCTTCTCTTTCCCTCTTCCCTCTCCCTCTTTTCTTCCCTTCTCTCTTTTTCTCTCTCTCTGTTCTCCCTTCATCTCTTCTCCCCCTCTTCTCTTCTCCCTTTCCCTTTCCCTGTTCCCCACTCTTTCCACTCACTCTCATTTAAAATCATCGCATTCTGGCTTGGGGATAATTAGGAAAAACATCATAGAGAAGATTCACTTGAGCTGGACTTTAAAATACAGGCAGTATTTCTATTGGTGCCATTTATTTCTTTTCTTTTTAGGATATTTATCTCTTTTTGTTTCAGTGTGTATTTGTTTTATCTCAACTAGATTATAGTCTTGTCTAGAATAATTTTTTGTCTTTATTTCTTATCATTCTCTGGTCCTAAAGTAATACTGGGGACATAGTAGATGACCAATATAAATTTGATTGATCCTCAGATTAACTTGTAATTATTGATTTTGTACAAAAAACAAATAATACCAAAAAAACCCCAACAAAACAAATAATCCCCCATACTTGAAACTATATCTATATCATCTATATCTAGGTACTGAAATCAATATTAGTATGAGACTTGTTATATCATTGACAAAAAGGGTTTTCCAGTGAGATTACCTCTATGAATACAATTTTGTACCTACTTGAAAGGTTGTGATCTTAGAGAGGGTTGCTAAAGGTATTGACTTGCTTGAGGTCTCTCAATGAGGGAGAAAGATATTTATCTAGGTTTTCTTGCTTCCCAGGGCCAACTTGCTCTCTATTATGTCACACTACTTTTCATTGTTAAATTATACATAAAGAAAAAATAGAAGAGAGAAGCAACATATTTAACCAGTGTGTTCAAAATATTAATTTCAGTTGATCATGGAAACTGAGTATGATTGGCTTCAGTTAATTGAATAGGAGTCTGCCCAGGAACAAAAGATTGTTGTTGAATCACATCCAACTCTTCATAAACTCATTTTGAGGTTTTCATGAGGTTTCATGTCCACAAAACATTGGAATAATTTGTTCATTTTACAGATGAGGAAACTGAGGCAAACAGGATTAAGTGACTTACCCAGGGTTACATAGCTAGTAAGTGAGTGATGTCAGATTTGAACTCAAGAAGATGAATCTTTCTGTTTCCAGGCCTGATTTAGGATGTTCTTTCTATTTATCTTGCAACTTAGTCACTCCAGCATTTCAGATGCTGAAAGTATGTTGATAATTCACATTTATTTGGTGATTTTAGATTTGCAAAGCGCTTTATATACATAATCTCATTTGAGAATAGAAAGAACATTTGATTGCAAATTAGGAGGATTGTATTATAGTTCCAACTCTGCCATTAATAAGCAATATAACTTTGGATGTCTGGGTTTTTTCCCCATATCAAGATGAGGAGACAAGACTAGAGAATCTCTAATGTCCCTTCCACATTCAAATTTCTATGAATCTGTTACATGATGCTTGATTGTAATACAAAGCACAGTTTCAGTTTGCATACCTCACCACTCTGGAAACAAATACAGGCGCCAGTATATTGATTGTTTTATAAAGTTAAAGATGTGGTGAAAAAGAAAGCAGGATGCATGATCTCACTTTGATTTGCCATTTGCTAGTTGTCCCATACTTACCCATCCTCCTTACAACTATAAAATATGGATGGTGTTTTTCATCACCAAAACAATCTTACCTCCTAAGGGTTAATGAGAGAAAACGACTTTAAAAAAGTAAAGTACTATAAGAATGTGAATTATTAAATATTGGTTCAGACTTGTGATTTTATCATATAATGAAGCTTTTCGTAAAACTACCTTGACCAAAGAAGATTCAGTCTGGTTCTGTAATTTCTTGTTTTTATTTGCAATTTAAATTGGCAATTTATTGTATTTATTAATTTATTACAATTTAACTTAGAGAGTAGCTTGAAAAATTGAGAGTTTAAATGACTTGTCCCTCAACTATGTGCCAGAGGGGAGTCTTGAATTCAATTGACTCTAAAAGAGTTCTCTATTCCCTATATCATGTTGTCTTTCCCATATATATCCCATGTATAAATATACATATAAAATATATACATACATAAAATAGACATATACACACATATATATTATATTCAGTATTATTTGCACTTCAAAAATAAAGCAGAATTGGTTTTTTTGTTTTGTTTTGTTTTGGTTTTTTTTTTGGTTGAGGCAATTGGGATTAAGTGACTTACCTAGTCATAGAGCTAGGAAGTGTTAAGTGTCTGTAGCCAGATTTCAACCCTCTTGAATTTAGGGCCAGGGCTCTATCCAATGTAAAAAAGGGATAATAGGGGCAGCTAGATGGTGCAGTAGATGGAGTACCAGCCCTGAAGTCAGGAAGACCTGAGTTCAAATATGACCTCAGACACTTAACACTTCCTAGCTGTGTGATCCTAGGCAAGTCAAAATTTGCATCAATTGCATCAACAAAAAAAGAAAGGGGGGGGGTAATAATAGCATCTATTTGCTAGAGTTGTTTGGAGAGTCAAATAAGATAAAATTTTAAAAAGCAATAAATAAAATAAATCACTTTGTACAGTGTCCAGCACATAAAAGGTACTTAATATTTGCTTATTTTTTTAAATTTTATTTTATTTTAAAATCTCCTTCCTTTTTCCCAGCACCTAGCTTGTTTCAGAAATGACCTGAGTTAACCCGGTTTTAGGATGAAGGAGAGTTGTGAGCGTGAGTTAGATAACCCTCTGGAAATAAGGGCATAGGAGAAAAAGCCTACCTTATGTCTATTGTGCTCAGTTCTTTTGTAGCCTTGTTGGATAAAATGTCATATTATTAGAGTTTTGACATATTAGAGGCTTGATAGCTAGGAAAGTCCTTTACCTTCATATGTGACTCATCAGTTCCCCCAGATCTATCATTACACAAGGGTTTTCAGCCAACAAAGTGATAATTCACAAAAAAGTGACGCCATGGCAGACAACTGAAGCTACATCAATCCCTATAGCATTCTTTACAATTAAGGTCTTCCATTCCTCTTTACCACTTTCACCGATTTATTTCATCTTACTCCTCACTGAACCTATTTTGCTTCTTTATTTCTCTGCATCCAACATTCTTCAAGCACCAGCTCAGACCCTACATTCTCCCTAAGACCTTTTCTGATTTTTTTCTGAGTCACAGATGATTTATGCAAAGACTTGTCCAAAGAAGAGAGTGTGATAGAGTGGAAAGGTCATTGCTGGTGGAGTGATCAGAAAATCTAGGTTTGAATCTTAAATCTGCTACCTATGTGACAAGTCCCTTAATCTATCTGTGCCTCAGTTTCCTCATCTCTGAGATGTGGGAATTAGGCTCTTTAACCTTATTTGTGTCATGGACCCCTTTGGGGTACCTTTCTAGTAAAGGCTATGGACCCTTTTTAAAGAATAATATATTTAAATATATCAAACAATAGATACATAGATAAAAAAGAATTAGTCATATTAAAATATAGTTATAAAAATATTTTCAAAACCAAGTTTGCAAACCCCAGGTCAAGAATCCCTAAACTAGATTATCTCCCTTTGAGCTTTGAATTCTATGATTGTATGACTTTTGCATTGTCAGTCTCAAGAATCATTTGGAAGATAGATTCTGACAATCTGTATGCCTTAGTGCTTTTAATCTTGATTAATTCATGAATATTTTTGCTGGACACTGGTGCTAAATATTGGGTCAATGGAGTTGAAGGGAAATCAAAGAATGAAAAAAAGCATTTATTAAGTGTTTACTATGTGCCAAGCATTGTGCTTGAGGCTGGGGATACTAAAAAAATAAAAAAAAAAAAAAAAGAGCAAAGATAGTTCCTGTACTCTAGTCTACATTTAATAATCTCTGCCCTCTAGGAATTTATATTCTAACAGAGGGCGAGAATACAGATAGTAGAATGATGGCTAGGGAAGCCTTGCTCAATCCAAAATGTTACAGAGATAGCTGAATTGATTTGATCTTGGTTCATGGTTCCAGAAAGGGGAGGGATAATTGGTGCAGAAGTGAGGCAGTTGACAAAATAAAGTGTAGAGGAGCTGGCAGACCGGAGGGAGTGCTATGAATATGGTTGAAACTTCCATGAAAGAGGAATATAGTTTGTCTTGAGAGAACTGAATAATTTTTTCTTTACTATGGCTTACAAGAAACACAAGTAAAAAAAAAAGAAAACTTACAAGAAAATGCAAATTTTAACACACTTTCTATAAACTTTAGTGTGTATGTTATATTCCAAAAGTCAGTTTATCTCCTGTAAAACTGATAACTCCGTCATGTATTATTAGGCAGTTAGTGTAGTGGATAGAAGGATTCAGGAAGCTATTATTCAGTTATTTTTCAGTCATGTTCTTCTACTACTTTGGTATTTTCTTTGGAAAAATACTGGAATGGTTTTCCATTTCCTTCTCAAACTCATTTTATAGATCAGAAAACTGAGGCAAATAGTTAAGTGATTTGTCCAGGATCACAGAGCTGGTAAGTGTCTGAGACCAAACCCGAGTTCAAATGTGAATTCAGATACTTACTAGCTGTATGATCTTGGTTAAGTCACTGTTTTAGTTTCTTATCTGTAAAAAGAAAGGTACTGGATCCGATACTATGCCACACTGCCTCTCTATTAAATTATTCTGCCTTCATTAAAACCCGTATGAGTTCTTATGAGTACATGCCTTGTAAATTTTACAAATATACTTGAATTTTACACCTTGCATTTTAAAACGGATCTACATTTGATGAGCTTCTATGTACTCATAGTTATACTCTGGGGACCTATTCTTTCTGGGTAGCTTTTTGGTACAGTGGATAGAACATTGGGCTTGGATAAGGAAGACTCATCTTCCTAAATTCAAATCTGGCCTAAGACTTAGTAATTGTGTGACCCTGTGCAAGTCACTTAATCTTGTTTGCCTAAGTTTCCTCATCTACAAAATGAACTGGAGAAGGAAATGCCGAACTATTCCAGTATCTTTGCCAAAAAAAAAAAAAATTCCAAATGGGCTCACAAAGAATTTGAAATAACTGAACAGCAATATATTTTTACATTTATAAATTTATATTCTTTGTGATAGAAGAATAATATATAGAATCCTGATTTTGTAAATTTATTTATTTCCCCTCCACACTACACAACAGTAATGGGAGTCTGTCTGTATCTCATAATGTGGAGAAAGTTTTTAACATATTTGTGAGTTCTCTCAATATCCTCTCCTCAAAGGCACTCTTTGAAAAAGGGAAATTGGAGACATTCTTAGATGCCTTAATTCAAATAAATTGAATTAGACAAAATCTGATCTTCTCAATTTTGTTTTTGCATCCTTGGTACTGGTATATGTCATATGGAAGGGTCGGGGTAGAGTTCAGAACGTCCTAGCAGCCTTACCATACACCTATCCCAGTATCTGAACAGAAGAAAGTGGCCTAGAGTAAGACTTGTGGGACTCAGGGTTCTGGCCTTCATGGTTGCTTGCTCTCATTTACATCTATTAAGCCATGTCTGAAATGCACACTCACTGCAACCAAAGCCTCTCCTTTCACAGATCCATACTTAGAGACACCAGACTGGTCTAGAGCAATGTCAAAACTACATTCACACATACTGCTTAAACTATTTCCTGATTTTCCATTTCCTATTCTTCAAGTACTTCCTATAGATTTGTAATTATTTATTCTCCTTTTTCATCATTCTTGCAAAGGTAAAGGGTACAGGAAGAATCTTTCCACAAGTGGTTTCCAACATCTGTCTTCCTCTCTCAGCCCCACAATATAACAAACAGAAAGAATTCCTCAGGGAAGCACATATAATTAATTTTTAATTCTAGTGTCCTCTTGATTCTAGCACCTTTTCTCTATTAATTATTTCTTATTTAACTTGTATATAGCTTACTTTGTATATATGCTTGTCAATTGTCAACCTGATTAGATTGTAAGTTCTTTTGAGGGCAGGGGCTGTCTTTTGCATCCCTTTGTATTCTTAGGACTTAGTAAGTGCCAGGTACATAGTAGGAAGCTAATAAACATTCATTGATTGATATAATTGTGAGAGATTCTATTTCTTCTAAAATTACAGAAGAGACAGCAGGGGCCCACAAAGTCATTTAGTCCAACCCAACCCTGGAGAGAAATCCTTGTTGTGATTTATTTGAAATAGTTATTCAGTCTCTGCTTGAATTCCTTCAGTAAAGAGGCACATATTACCTCCCAAGGTAGCACATTCAACTCATAGACAGATCAATTGGTAGAAAATTTTTTTCTTTCAGTGACATGAAATCATCCTCTCCATACCTTCAACCTCCCAGGTCTGTCCTCTGGGACCAAATAGAACAAATCTAATTTTTTTTCCCAGTAGATAAGTAGCTGGTTAGAGATAAAACAGGGGAACTAGGTGGCCCAGTGGATAGAGTACCAGGCTTGGAATCAGGAAGATTCATCACACATTTACCAGCTGTGTGATCCTGGGCAAGTCACATAACTCTGCCTCAGTTTCATCATCTGTAAAATGAGCTGGAGAAGGTAATGGCAAATCATTCCAGCATCTCTGCCAAGAAAACCCCAGATGGGGTCATGAAGAGTTAGACATGACTGAAAATTATACACTATCACCATAGCTACAAGAATATTCCTTAGATACTAGGTGAAGGGGTTGCAGCACAAAAAAAAGCAAGCAATAAGGTCCTGCCTTCATAGTGCTTACATTTTAATAGAAAAAGATAATACCTAAAGAGGTGCTGGGAATCAGGATAAGTGGGCAGTTAGTCTCCAGATGTAAGTGAGGTCTACAGGTGTCCGGAAAATAAGATCAAGGTCTAGATCTGGGCAAGATGTGGTCCAGATTACAAACCTACTTAAATATAATCTCACTTATTTATGCTCCCAAGAATGGAGTCCAAATTTCTGATGAGAAGGAGAGAAAGATGAAGGCTGAATAGAGGGAGCCATTCAAAAACTTCAATGCATACTTGATACATACAAATATCATATTTCCCCTTTTCATCCCCATCCCCTTCTCTTCTACAGATGGACACCCCCAATAGATTCTTTTTGACCTGTCCTCCAGCCCACTTACATTTTGGGCCATGTTCCTTTGCACATATCCCCTGATTTGTCATATCCTTAAAAAGTGGCAAACAGCTGAACACAATATATAAAAGAGGTAGAAAACACTAGTGGAATAGTTGTTCAGTCTTTTCAATCATGACTGACTCTTCATGATTCCACTTGGGGCTTTTTTTTTTAGCAAAGTTACTAGAGTGGTTTGACATTTCTTTCTCAGCTCATTTTACATTTGAGGAAACTTAGGCAAACAGGGTTTTAAGTGACTTCCCCAGCATCATACATTTCTGTTTTGGCCAGGAATCCTGAGGGTCTTTCCTTTCCAGTTATATGTATGAATACATAACATACATAAATAAAATATATTACATATAAAATATATATTTTTTAATTAGGTGAAAGAGTCCATTCTTTTTCTCAATCTATCTTTAATCACTGAATGTGTGCAGCCTCAAATTGAGACCTCTTGAAGATCTTAGCTTAAAAAGGCCAGGGTCTCCCATTGCATCCACAACCATCTCAGTTGTCTTGATCTATCTCTGGCCACTAGACCCAGATGGCTCTGGAGGGCATTTTATAGGGGACCTTGCCCAGCCCTCCCTCATTTAAATCCAATTCACTCGCATGTCATGGCATCATCTCCCTGATGTTGTGGTCCTCCTCAAGAACAAAGGACAAACAACAACAATGAAGACAAACATCTGGTAGGTATTTGAGGTCAGATTCAAAGTAGGGACTTTCTGATTTTAAGCCTAGTGCTCTATCTATTGAACCATCTACTGTCCAGGGGAATTATCTTCCCTTTTATTCTGGACATGTATTCTTCTTTCTCTAGCCCAACATTACATTAGTTTTTTGATTACTACATCACATTGTTGGCTCATTTTGAATTTGTGGTTCCATAAATCCCCCACTTTTATATATATAAAGTATTGTTTGTATATTGTTTGTTTTATATATAAACTATTGGTTCTTCCATGAACTCTATATTTAACATGCATTAAAAAATATATTTACATATTCATTATGCTCTACCAGAAAAATCAGATCAAAAGGGAAAAACATGAAAGAAAAAACAAACAACAGTAACAATAATAAAAAGGTGAAAATACTACCCTTTGATCCACATTGTTGATCATCACATAATCTTATTGCTGTATACAATGTTCTCTTGGTTCTGCTCATTTCACCTACTTTGCTCCTGTTCTTCAGAGTTGCTTGTTAATTATATGTATTATAGTCTACCCATACCTTTCACGTGTCTTTGCATTGCTCTCTGTGTGATGCTTGTCTTTAGTTCTTTGGAGAAGTTCTAGGTTCTTGCTGCCATATAGCAATACTAGCTAAAAGGTTTGTGTTGAAAAGATGGGCCTTTGGTATTATAGGAAACTTGGGATCAGTTACAATCTAACCAAATTCTCCTCAGTCTTTCCAATTGTCCAGTATGTGGTCTGTTTGTGTTATCTGTCTCACATACATACATACTGTTAGATAAGCTCTATAATATGAGTTCTTTACATTTGGTATGATAGGTCCCTTTTGTAGTTGAGTAAAACCTGTGCAACTCTTATTAGGATAATTTTTTAAAAGCACAAAATAAAAGATATAAGAAGGGATCTAATCAGTAGTGGAATAGTTGTTCAGTCTTTTCAATCATTTTTAATTAGGTGAAAGAGTCCATTCATTAGAAGGGATCTAATCAAATGAAAAATGAAATGAAATTGTCAAAATATTTTTAAAAATTCATGCACTCCCTGAGATCTATCCACAGGATCCATGGACCTCTGGGTAAGAACTGCTCCACGGGGTGTTCATTTAGATGCAGGTTGAGACCTATTTAATTCTTCCTTTGTGGATGAGCAGGCTAAGTATAACACACAGTATTACATGATAACTGTAATTGGCTTTACCATGAATTTTGCTGCTAATTATGTTATCTCCCTTTATATAGGTGGAGTCAAAGTATATATTGTTATGGTACTGCTTTTTTCGTTGTATGTGATTTTAAGTGTTTTCCTATTTCTTTTTACAAAGCATTTTAATTGATGTAGCTCTGGAGTCAGGAAAGATTTTAATTCAAATTGAGCCCCAAATACTTCTGTGTAACCCTGAGCAAGATGCCTTAGTTTCTTCAACTATAAAATGGGGATAATAATAGCACCTATCACACAGGGTTGTTTTGAGGATCGAATGAAATACTGTTTGTAAAATGTTTAACACAGTACCTGGCACAAATTAAGTGCTTAATAAATGCTTGTCCCCTTCCTTCCTTTCCCACTTTATATATCACTTTGATGTCATGGATCTCTCCCCTAGCATCTTCTGAAAGAACTGTTCCCTATAATAAATACTATATTTCAAAAAGACAAGAAGAAGAAAAATTCAACAAAAAGTGATGAATATGTTGGAAAAAACCCTTATATTATATATACAGTGTTCTATACCTATGGATTCTCTTCTCTCCCCTCAACACTTCTTTCCACTGGAAAGGAGAGAGGTGAGGTGTCTTCTCATATTACTTCTTTGAGATCAAACATATTCTTTATAATTTCTTTATATTCGTTAATACTCCATTACATTACATTACCCCATTACATTCATGTAGTGTGCTCCTGTATCACAACACATTCATATGGTGAAATTTATTTAGTGTGATATTGTGATCTAAGGGAGAGAAAATTACTGATTATGGGCATTAGGAAAAGTTTCATGGAACTTATAAAATGACCTATCCTTTTGGTAGCATTATTTAGAGAAGAAGTAATAAAAGAACTCAGCCTCGGGCCCCTCTTCTTTCTGGCTTCTGTCCTGAGCTTTTGGATTTGTTAAGGAATGATAGGTCTAGGGGGATTTAAGTCTGGATTATAAATCGCTCTTGAGGGCATTTATTTCTTTATTTCTTGGTATTTTAAAATTTATTAGTCTTTATTTATTTCTTCCAATTATAACCTTTGATCATTTTATAAAGCATTTGCAGCCAGCTCAGAGAAATTGGCAAGTTCCCCAGGAGCCCATTTTTCACTATTCATCTTCTCTACTGGGTGTTGGATACACCTAAACTTTTTACTCTGGTCCTGCTCTAGTGTTCCCCAAAGAATAACATAACCATTGTCACCATGCTAAATTAAACTTAAAGTGATGGGGAGGACAAATTAGAACAGAAAAGAGAGGAAATAGTATACTCAATGGAGAGAAGATCTGAACAGTATAGACAGTGAAATATGGCAGCCAATAATTTTCTGGCCACAAGGAGGAAGAATGGGATTCTTACTTAGATGTCAGAAGTGGAAAGCTATTAATCAGCCCCCTTCCCTTCAGCTCAGGGATGGGAGAATGTCTCTAAGGGAAGCTGTTTTGCCCAATCTAAATTCTCCCTTTTCTGTTCTAATTTGTCCTTCCTGTCACATTAAGTCTAACTCACCAGATTCACTACTATGGTCACGCTTCCCATCTCATTTATTAATAATTTAAAGACTTGAATACATTGTTGATAATTATAGTAAGGAAAAAGATTTTAAAAGTTTTTCTGGGTGTACAATCCTAAGGAAGAAACATTGGGGCTATCATTGATACCCCATATCTCTTAAGAACAAGGGGTCCTATCCAATTGAACTCTTTTGTCTCTTTTGCCTTATTTCTTCTGAATTCTCCATAATCCAATCCCAGCCACCTATTCAGAAATCTTACCAGAATTTCTTTCTTTCTGAAACTAGTGCTATGGATTCTAGGAATTCTTATGTCTGAAAAATAGGGTGACATTTCTGAATCAATACTGAAATGATCATTGAATTCTAAATACTTCCCAAGTACATTATTTTTTTCAAATAATCTAGAATTTTCTCAGAAACAAAAGTCAATTAAATTAATAGAAATCTGTTTAAAGGGAGGCAGCTAGATGACATAGTAGAGAGAGCACCAGCCCTGAAGTCAGAAGGACCTGAGTTCAAATCTGGCCTCAGACATTTAACACGTTCTAGCTGTGTGACCCTGGGCAAGTCACTTAACCCCAATTGCCTCAGCCAAAAAAAAAAAAAAAAATCTGTTTAAAGGCTCTAAATACTGCACTTTAGAAAAATTGTGATACTTGCCTCCTGTCCTGTAGTATTTTCCCCATTCTCCATGATTGTGCAAAGATCACCAAGAATAATTCATCAGTCATATCTAAGCAATAAATTCTTTCTGGACCTGGGATTTAGTTTGTTTGAAACTGGTAATTTGAATTTATTGAGGGCACTTAGCTGTTCCCTTACCATCTCTTCACTGATCTTTGGATTCTACTTACTCTTAATAATTTTTGTTCTGTCCTTCCAGGTCTGAAGACAATTTTCCTTAGTAAAGGCAGGGATAAAACCAGAATTGAGTAATCTGACTTTTCTCCATTGTCCATATTCATTGTCCCATTCATCTGAGCTTCATTTTTAGCATTTCTTCAATTCCTTTCATTCCTGTAACAAAGATAATTTTTTTTTGGTTATTTTTAGTACATCTCATTCAACCCTGGTTTATTTTGATATTATTCCATTAAGTGAGCATACTAGTTCACTAATGGTGGAAGTATAGATCCATTCTACCATTTTGGAATGAATGATATTGATATACAGTATTATCAAGTATTATACTATATTATAATGATGTTAAACCATAATAAAAATAAAATGGACAATTATTATATATTGTTATAACATAATACAATATGATAACTGCAATTGTTTGACCCAGCAATTTCAATTTTGGCACTATACTCCAAGAAACTTAATGACAAAAAGAAAGAATCCATATGTACAAATAGGGACTTTTGTCCTAAATAAGGACACATGTACAGGATAGAAACTAAACCTGTGATTTCAATGCAAAAAGGAACTTTGGGTAAGAAAATTCCCTATAGTACAAATCAAAACCTCTTTGCATCTTATGTTCTTTGAGATTTCTTAGAGCACTGGGAAGTTAAGTGATTTGACAAGGGTCAGACAATAAATATGTGTCAGAAGTAAGATTTAAATTTAAATTTCTGGGCATAAGGCTAATCACCCAACATCCCACATTGTCTCTTTATATACGTAGGTCACATATTTATAATGTTGCTTCTTATAATAGCAAAAAAATAAAATAAAAACTGTACACAGTAATCAGAGAAAGCTAAATAAATTGAGATAAACTGAAATGTGGGGTTTTGGGACTATAATGGAATCCTTCAAAATAAGGCCAGTAAAATGATATATTTTAAACACATATCTATTCAGAAAGATTTTAATCTGAAAATTGGAGGGAGAGGAAGAAAAATTGCAGATATAGATTTACTGGAAAGTATTAATTACAATAGAAAAATAATTACATCAATGGAGAAGATCAGTAACTCATAGGAGACAATATCTAAGAAAGGAGCATAGTTGTCATAGAATATTATTGCACTGTAAGAAATGAATTTGAGGAACACAAAGAAATAATGAAAAGACTTGTTTGAAATGATGCAGCATCAAACAACAACAGCAGAATTAAAAATACAGTCTTCATATTAATTTCATCTGTGTAAATGAAGATATTATGAAAGAACAACAAAATTGTAAGTACAAAGAACAACTTTGGTTATATACCAATTGATAGATAATGGTAGCCTACTTAGGCATATAAAGGTATTCAAAGCTACTATTTAAAATATTTGGGTTAGTTGTTTATTGTGTTTGGGGTTTTGTGATTGTGTATTTTGGGAAAAATAAAACCCATAATAGCTTTCTGTTTTTCCAATGACAATATTTTAAAATTGTGCCATTCTTTGGTATTTACACTCAATTACTTCTCATTTCCATCTTGAATACATGTCTTTTAAAATTAATTCCACATGCATTCATGACAGTATCCCCTTTTCTCTCATATCAAAATTGTTCATGTCACTAGAATTTAAATTTTTTAAAATAGTTTTCATCTCTCTTAGGCCAATTTACTCTGTAAAATTTTAGGCCATGGAATTTTATTCTTCTTTAGGGGGAACTCTTTGATACCTACTCTGTTGAAATCAGACTCCAATTTACAAATTTTGAGGTGGATTGGTCTACTTACCCCAAATAACCCATGGTTTCCTCCCTTATTAAATCAAGTCCAGAACTATTTCTCCTCATCATTTCCTCCACCTTTCCAAATAGTGAAACAATCATTAAAGAAAGTCAAGAATTTGCCAGCCTCATTGCTTTTGCAGAGAGCTCTAGGAGATATCTGAACACCTAAACTTCCCTGTTCCATGAACATTATGCCTCAATGCCTGTTTTGTGATCTGTTTCTTAAACTTATCAACTCTTCTCTAAGCTTCCTCAGTATTACTTCTATTTCTCCTTTCATTGGTTCTTACCTAAGTACTCTCTCATTTGGTTTATTAATGTTCTTCTATTAGTATATATTCATAATATACACTATACTCTGCTCTTGCTTCAATATATTCTGTTCTTTTTTTAATAATTCATGTGCTTCAACAGCCAAATTCAGTCATATTCCACCAAATCTTAGTAATACCTATAAGTTAAATTATTCTTTTGTTTTATTTGTGATTTATTTATGATTGTGTGTAGACATTTATGGTTTTGTGTTCTTTTTGGATATTGTCTTCTATGAATTACTGATACTCTCTACTAATATTATTCCTCTGTTGTGTTTGATATTCTCTATGATATATGGCTAGTTCAGTTTAAGCCTTTAATTGCTTAGAAATTCAAGCTTTTAGAGCTTAAAATGACACTAAATCTTTTGGAACATCATGTATATGTGAAGTTTTCCCCGCTTTCCTCAGTTTTTAATTTAGAGTGCTTGTGATTAGATTTGCATTCTTCAGAAAAAAATGTAATTTGACTGGCCATGTAAAGTATGACAAAGAAGTCATCATTTCTATATTTTAAATTGTGATCTCTCAACCTCCATCTAAATCCTAATCTTACATATATTTATCTTCTCCCAGCAGAATGGATACTATTTCTGCTAATGTCTTCTTTTTCTTTCTTCCTTTTGGATGCTGAACCCTTATCTTCCAGCCCAATGACAGCAAATCTTGAATCTATTGACTCTTGGGCTCCTGATTCTTCCTGATGATCATGGTCTAAGGCCCTATAGTTCTGCTAAGACTCTGGGGGTAGGCACAACTATTCACCCCATTTAAATGAGCAAGGAGTCACCCAAGTATTATTCTTTGATAAGATGACACTGCATCCTCAGGACCACTGGGTCTCACTATCTTTTATGCTTCTATACTCTTTGGTTCAATAGACTTTCCCATCTGTCCTGCCAACATATCCAAAGTGCTCCAGGGCTTGGTCAGCCACGCTACAGTTGAACTCTCTTTTATGTGTTTTTTCTCTCATTAGACATATAATTTCTTTGAGAATTAGTACTATCTTACTTTTTTATTTATAATCCTAGCACTTGTCATAGGACATGGTACATACTTAAAGATTACTTTATTTAATGTATTCATTCACATATTATTTTCTTAACCAGGTCTACTTTTCAGACCCGCCCTTCTCTTCTGAAGCCCATAGCTTTAATCATCAAGAGTGAAATACCACATGTGCTCCCAAAATCCTTGATACCTTGCTCAAGACTTCATAATTCTTTGCAATTCATTCTAGATTCCTTCTGATGGTATTATTTATGCTAAGGTAAATAATTCGAGGTGAGCATTGATTTTTAGGTCTGATAAATCTTATTATTAAATAAGATTTAATTAATCTTTTAATTAATTAATTATTAAATAATAAAAATTATTAAATAAATTTATGTGTAGAGGGTCACAGTCAGTGGGGAAAAACTATTTAAAGAATAAATTCTCCATTATGTTCTTGATACATAACTTGGTAAGCCAGAATACCGTCTTACTTTTCAATTCAATTGACATTGGTATTTTAGCAGGCAGCTGCTAACCATCACTACAGTGTCTTCTTTTTGTGACTTTTGCTAGATGATATTTTTGCTTGTTGAATCTGTGAATCCTCCTTAACATTCCCAGGAGCATGAGAAATTTCTTCTTCCTTAGACAGTCTATATCAAGAGTTCTTAACTTGGAGGCCCATGAATTTGTTGTTTTTTTTAAATTGATAACTATATTTTAATATAATTGGGTTCCTTTGTGATCCTATGCATTTTGTTTTGTGCTTTAAAAAACATTATGCTGAGAAAAAGTCCACAGATTTCATCCAACTGCCAAAAAAATCCATTACACAAAAATTATTAAATAACCCTGCTCTGTGTGACGAATCTTATTACTTAGATTCAGAATTTCAATGGTTCCTCCCATTCTTCTGTATGTTATTCATTGAGGTCCTTTAAGAAAAACTTGCTGCCATTCTTGAATATCATCCAATACCCAAAATATGGGCCAAAATATCCCTAAATGCTGTCATGCATCCAAGATACTTGAGGCATATTGTATGTTGGGAAACCTTTAGTTCAACTCACAGAGATGGAAACAATGGGTAATAAAACTTAAATTTATCAACTCTCTGTCTAAGGGAAATGAATTTGAGGTTGATGTCAGGGCAACCTTTTGACAATTTTGTAAGTCCTTTCCCACATAGACTTAGCACAGTTCCTTTAAGGCTGATATTATCACAGTGCAGGTTAGATACCCTTTAGAAGGTAAGCATACTTTGGATATTGTTGAATAAGAAATCTTCTTCCAAACAGACCCACATCTTTGGAGTATTTCATTGACTTTTATCCTACAAGTAGGACACTGCCCAGAAATGATGATAATTCTTTTTCCTCCAAGGAGTATGCATCATCATAAAATCCCTTTTTTTCCTCTGAAACAATGGTTTTTAACTTGGGATCTATGGATCTCCAAGGGGTCTGTAGTTCAAAGGATTCTGTGAATTTGGATGGGGAAAAAATCTTATTTTTATTTCAACATAATTAATTTCCTTTATAATGCTATATAATTTATTATTTCTATAGGTTTCAACAAATTGCTCAAAAGGTCTATAAAGAAAAGAAAAAGAAGGTAACAAGTATTTAGGAAATGATTATTATATGAGAGGCATTTGAACCTGACAATAACCTTGAGAGGCCAGGGCTTTATTAATATCCATATGTTCCAGTTGAGGAAATCAAACAGACAGAAGTTTAATAATTTTCCCAGGATCATACAGCTAGAAATTGTCTGAGTTTGGATTTGAACTCATGTCTTTTTGACTCCAAGGCCAGTGCTCTATTTACTGTACCACATAGCTGCTTAGGTGATAGGAAAAAAAAGCTAAGAACACTTGCTCTATAAAGTCTAATTCTTGAACTTTTGAACTTTTAGAACTCAAACTTAAGAGTATCTAGGAGTGATTCATGCCAGTTCCAATGATCTTGTGAGGAAGAGAGCCATCTGCACCCAGAGAGAGGACAGTGGGAACTGAGTATGGATCACAACATAGTATTTTCACTCTTTTTGTTGTTGTTTGCTTGCATTTTGTTTTCTTTCTCAGTTTTTTTCCTTTTTGATTTGGTTTGTCTTGTGTAGCATGGTATTTGTGGAAATATGTATAGAAGAATTGTGCATATTTAACAAATATTGGATTACTTACTCTCTAGGGGAAGGGGTGGGAGGAAGGGAGGGAAAAAATTTAGAACACAAGATTTTGTAAGAGTGAATGTTGAAAATTATCCATGTATATATTTTGAAAATAAAAAGCTTTAATTAAAAAAGATATTATCTAGGAGATTCTTTCTATGAAAAATTTTTTTCATAAGAAAGCTAAATATCACCACCCCAAATCTCCATCTTCTCCACTCAAAAGCTCATGATTATGATTTATGAACTATCCTCTCAGACTAAGTGGAAACATATCTACATCGCTATGTATTTTTGTCATAAATTGCTACTACCCATTCTTAAGGGAGAAAACAGTGTGTGAACACATAGCTTTCTAAATCCCAACTCCTTAGAACATTGCTGTATTTCACTATATTCTTGTCTTTCTTCTCAAATAATGACTTAGTTTCCTAGCTTGATTTTATAACCCATAAGAAACTATTTTTCTGAATCTCAGTTACCAGTTCATCTTGAGTTTTAGCAACAGAGATCCAGTAGCATACCTACACTCTATAGAAAGATGCCTCTCAGATGTCTGTAAATAAAGAATCTTACCCTTGCCCTGTAATCTCATCAAGTTAATTAGAGAACTTGTTAACTCTAACTTCAAATTTTTGTTGTTCCATCATTTTCTAAGAGGATTAGTGACATCTTGGGGTGATGTTTTGACTTGTACATCAATTGGACATAAGTAAGGTAGAGTTGCAAAGTCATTAGGCTCACTTTCTCTTTCAGAATTACTTTAGTCCAAAGGCAGAAGAAAAGTCAGGATGATTACAATGGCCCAAGTTGCAGTGCATGACCTTGGAGTGTTCAATGTTGGGATCATTGTGCTCCATAGTGTCTTTTTTAGCCACTTTCATGGCTGTTGGAACAATAGTCTGTGGAAAGTCTTTACACATTTTGAATAGATACTCCCTGAGGGTTTTGACACTGCTTGCTTACCTTCAACATGGTTTAACCCATCTGCCAAGAGAATTTTACTTGAGTGTGATTGAGTGCATGCTACAGCTTCTTGGAGTCACAGGTGAGAATTGAGTGAAAGGTGAATACCAAAACTGGATGCGTATCCCTGAAAAGGGCTGAGCAAGCCTTCATGCTAATTGTGCTAGTCCTCCCTGAACAGCCCGTATACCTCACTTTCAATTAATCACAGAAGACAACACATTTTTATTAAATTAATCAATCAATCAAAGTAAACTATGTATGAATAAATCCTTACTCAATCTGAAAACATCCAAAGGACTTTAAGGTATTGGAGAAAAACAGATGATACTTCACATGAAACATCTTGCTTTTGGATAAAAAGAACTATTAATGTTTCATTAGTCTTTTGTTACAGTGGTCCTTACTATCCTTGTTTAGTAAGCACCCTCTCCAGAAGCCAATTCTCTGATAATCAATAGGAGATACATCACTGGGGTCTTGTGAGAAATAGCATTAGAAAACTAAGCAATTGGAGGTTACTTCTAGAAACCTGAGGGGAGAAACAACCAAACCTGTAGATCTGTGAGTGAGAATTGGGAAATTAGTCTTGAAGACTAATTTTAGATTTGATACTACATGGGAATTTTAGATTTGATAACTGAGATAATTAGAAACTTTGGAGGAAGCATTTTCAGTTGACTGATAAAGTCAGAAGTCAGATTTCACAAGGTGCTAAGGGGAGACTCAGGGATCTGTGCTTGACTCTAGGCTGTTTAATATTTTTGTCACTGACTTGGATTAAAGTATAAATGGTATGCTTACCACATCTGTAGATGATATAAATCTGGAAATTGTTGTTGTTTAGTTACTTCAATCATGTCTGACTCTTTATTGGGAATTGGGATCCAAAAAAAGATCTTGAAAGACTAGAATACTGAGTTAAGTTTAATAAAATGAAATTTGATAGGAATAAATGTAAATACTTGCAACTGGGCACAAAAATTAATTTCAGATAAGCTAGGGAAGATATGAATAGATAGCAGATGTCCTAAAAAGATCTGGGGGTTCTAATGGACTTAAAACTCAACATGAGCCAGCAGTGTGATGTGGAAGTAAAAAAAAAAAAAACAACTAAGTGGATCTTGGGCTACATTAAGATGGGCATGTCCTTCAGAAAGACCTTTAAATCCCTTTAAATATATAATCCCTTTTAGACTTCATCTGGAGTATTTTAATTAGTTTTGGGTATCTTGGGATAAGCCTTACAGTATCCTAAGGAGGACAACCTGGATGGTTAAAGATTTTGAGTGATTGTCATGGCATGAATTAAACTTGTTTTATTTGGCCCCAAAAGACAGAACTGGTTGCCAGGAGTGGAAGTTGCAAAGAAGCAAATTTTATTTGGTGTCAAGAGAAATTTTTTTTAAATTATAACTTTTTATTTACAAAACATATGATTGGCTAATTTTTCAACATTGACCCTTGCAAAACCTTCTATTCCAACTTCCCCTCCTTCTGTTCCCCTCCTTCCTCTCCCCCCTCCCTAGATAGCAGGTAGTCCAATACATGTTAAATATGTTAAAGTATATGTTAAATCCAATATATGAATATATATTTATATAGTTATCTTGCTGCACAAGAAAAAATTGATCTAGAAAGAAAAAAATCTGAGAAGGAAAACAAAAATGCAAGCAAACAATAACAGAAAGAGTGGAAATGCTACGTTGTGGTCCACACTCATTCCCCGTAGTTCTCTCTCTGGGTGTATCTGATTCTCTTCATTACTGAACAATTGGAACTGGTTTGAATCATCTCATTGTTGGAGAGAGCCACATCTGTCAGAATTGATCATTATATAGTCTTCTTGTTGTTGTGTATAGCAATCTCCTGGGTTCTGCTCATTTTACTCAGCATCAGTTCTTTCCAGGTCTCACCAGTTCTCTCTGAAATCATCCTTTTGGTCATTTCTTACAGAACAATAATATTCATATACCACAATTTATTCAGCCATTCTCCAATTGATGGGCATCCATTCAATTTCCAGTTTCTAGCCACTACCAAAAGGGCTGCCACAAACATTTTTGCACATGTGGGTCCCTTTCCCTTTTTTAAGATAAGAGAAATTTTCAATTAACATATGCTGTCCTAGAGGTGAATGGGCTGCCTAGAGATAAAATGGATTCTTTCTCTTTGCAGATCTTCAGGAGGATGCTGGATGAACACTTGTGTTCACTAAAGGAGGGTTTCTTTTCATGATTTGATTCAATTAGATGGCCACTGACTTCCATTCTAATTCTCTAAGTTAGTATTATGTGAGTGATTGAAGGATATAAAGGCAAGGAGCATAAATATTTTTCTAAGACTTTTCTGAGAAAGTGAGGAGAGATATAGATCGATAGTGTTAGTCAATGACAAGACCCAAATAGGCATATGTGCATGCATGCGTATGTGTTTGTGTGTATGTTTATGAAAGAGAGAGATAAGACATAGAGAGACAGAAAGACAAAGAGAAACAGAGAGACAGACAGATGTGTTTAAGAGAAGGAAGACTTCTTGTTTAAAGGTAGAAAGGAAGCAACAGATAGAGGGAGGTTGAAAATGTGATAGAAAGGAATGTTTGAGGGGAGAGTTTCCTACAAATATGGGAGGGAGTAATGGACACATTTAGAGAAGTGGGCTCTGTTAAGGAGAAAAGCCACGTCATTGTCAGAGGATGGGGACAAGGAGGAAAGAGCAAGTATTACAATTAGTGAGGTTTCAATTTTCTTAATATGTGGATGTATTAAGTATTTACTAAGTGGATAAGAATGTTTGCTGTTGTTCATCACGGGTGGAGAAAAGTGTTTTTGTTTTTGTTTTTTGCCATTCATTTAGGGCTTTCAAACTTATTATAGGAGTTCCTGAGACTTGGCTAGATCAGGACCACAAACAGCTCCTTGGTGTTGCCTTAAATGTTAAACCCAGTTTACTGTTTACAAGATATCTTTGGTATCCACAATGCTGACGTTCCTTCTTCAGAGATTATAGCCTCTGTTTTCTGTTTGTCTGGTTGTCTGGTTCTTCTTGTATTCTCTTTATTAATGTTCCAGACAACTTTTTAATTCTAAATTTCTTCACAAGTTTTAAAATAGTCATGTTACTTAAGGCATAATAGGCCTTGAATTTGAGTCCTCTGATTAAGAAGTTTAAGTAACCTTAGGTTAATCATTTCCTTATGTTCATAAGGTTGATGCTTGAAATAACTCACAAACACAATTTGATGTCAAGATGCCTCACAGAATGCAGAGTTTTCAAAAAAGCTTTAATTAAGCGTTTCATAGAAACATGTGAAACAGAAGCCCAAATTGGAAGTAACAAAACCAGACTGCAACTTTGCTGAAAGTGCTAGTCAGAAAAAAAAAAAAAAAACATCAAACAGAAGTAGAAACAATAAATGAGAAAATAAACTTCTAGGCAATGGTATCAGATTACAATAAATTCAGAAGAGCAACACTGGAAGTAAACAATGGCTATACTGGAAAGTGTAGAGCCTATCAGATGATTAAAAAAATTAGTACTCTCTGATTGTTTTATTTCACTGTCCAGTATCAATTTAATTGCAAGGTGGAGGGAAAGCTCATTCACCCCTCCCCACCAAAAAATCCAATTACCTCCTCACAAATTGCGGCAATTCTACATATATAGCTAATATTTAAAGTGCTAGGTGTTTGTTCATAGTAAGGCTGTGGTGTAGTGGAAAGAACACTGAATTTGGAATTAGAAGATCTGAATTCAAGTCCAGGCTCCATTACTTAATAAATGTATGACCATAAACAAATCATTTTATCCATCTGGGTCTTTTTTTCTTTCATGTGTAGCATGAAAAAAAAAAAACTTGGATTGCATGAACACTATAATCCCTTTCAGTTCTAATACAGTTCTACATCATACACATTGGAGAGAACAAGAGAATAATATGAACCTGAAAAGAGGGGAAAAGAAGATTGAGGATACTGAAGATAAACTTTATCTATTAACTATTTGCTAGGGTTAGTCCTCCAGTGGTACATTTTTAGATTTTGAATTCATCCACAAAACTTGAGATATATTTGAAAAGGAGTAAAAGAATAGGAGAGATGAGATAGGGAATATCCTGCCCTTACTAATGACAAATAGTATATTCAGGGGTCAGTCTTTGAAAAAAATACACTTTTGAAACTGAAAAAGCAAGAAAGGAAGAGGAAAGTGGGAAGACTCTAATTCCTATGCAAGACCTAGTCAAGGTAGTATAAAATATCCAACCTGTTAGAATTCACTCATAAGATCTTTATTATGCTCAAACTGTCAAATATATCTGTGATCTAATCAATTCAGGACTTCTTTTCAGTTATGCAGATCACAACCCACACATGCCTGCCCATTCTATGGAACTTTCATTTACATTTTTCCCAAAAGTTCATCATACAGGGAGTATAACCAATATGCTGAAGATCAAAGATGCTAGTGGACGCTAGAGTCACTCTGACTCTCCATCTGTCATCTTCACTCTTCATTTCCTAGTTTCATTCCTTGATGAAATCCTTTACTCCTGTTCTTCACAGTTCCTCGTTGTTTTATATTTTAGACATTATGTGTTTGTGTGATGTTTGTTTCCAATTCTTCCAAGATTCTGGTGTTCTAGATCTCTCTTTTGTTTAAAAACACTGATTAAAAAGTTGGAATTGCAAATATGCACATTGTTTTATGGGAAGATTAGAGTCAATAGAAGAGCTTTGTAATATTCCTAAAGAAATTCATCCCATTCTTCTTTTCTTTTTTTAACTATTGGCCAAGATTATTCTTCATCTTTACTGTTTATCCCCAGCAGATAAAATGTTGAACAAATCCTATATGAAGTCCATCCAAATGTACAATGAAATTTGGACAATAAATGGATTCCCTGTGGATGTTGAGGTCCTGCAAATGTTTCTGTTTGCAGATGACATTGACTAATTGCATCAAACCCCAAGACATTTTAGAGATTATTGGAAGTTATTAATTGCATTCTACCCTCCCCCTATTAGCATGAGAGTGTCTTGAGGATAAGAATCATGTTTTTGCCTTTCTATGTATTCTCAGTGCTTAACAGTGCCTGACATGTAATAAGCATTTACATGATTGTATTCCTTTAAAAGAATTTGGTGTGTCCATTTACACAGGAAAAGACCAAATAGTTGAAAAATGTCTCTAGAATACATATCTTAAATTTTAAAAAATTGTTTTTTTGGTTTTTATGTATCTAGTGATCTATTTTTTATAATAAAGATTAAAATTAAGAGGAAAAAAATCAATTCACCAAAAACAACTATCTCTAATTGTATGACAGTATATACAGTATTGTGTCCAGTTCATGCTCCTCTCACCAGTTTTCTACAAAGAAGTGATGCAATCTCCCTAACTTTTTTCTACTGCCAAATTTAGTCATTACAACTACATAGTGTTCACTTTCATTTTTACTTCCCCTCCAAATGCCCCAATTACATTGCTATGTTAATGATCATTATTTTTTATTTTTCATGGTTTTGCTTGCTTTATTCTGTTATTAGAGTTTTTTCCAATGATTTTCTGAATTCATATTTATGCTTCCTTATAGCACTATACTTCCCTTACATTCATGTGCTGTATTTTGTTTAGCTGCTCCTCAGTTAATTGATATCCATTTGTTTCTAATTCTTATCTACCACATAAATGCTTATATTAACATTATGACATTTCTTTTCAGTTTTTAATCTTTTTTGAAACATATGTCTAGCTTTGAAACCTCATGGTTAAAAAGGCATGGACATTTTAGGAAAATTGAAATAAATAATTCCAAATCATTTCCCAGAAAGGTTAGATCAATTCATTGCTCCATTACTACTATGTGTCTTCCTATAGTCCCTCTGACACTATTTCTATTTTTTTCACTTTTGTCAAGTTTCCTGGGATGTGAAATAAAACACCAGAATTGTTTTCATTTTTCACATCTTTTTGATTTGAAACAATATTTTATATGATAGTTAATGATTTTTCACATCTTTTATTGCAAATGATTTGGAACAATCTTTTATATGATGTTAATAGTCTACCACAGATCTAAAGGAGAAGAGTTAAACAACAAAAAGATGGAAGCTGGGAGGTGGAGACAATGAAAGAGAATGTTTTAAAAATTAAGAAACTGAGGTTCATCTAAGGGGTGTTGCTTGTGTAATGTCATACAGATAGAATGTTGATATAGACTTTTTAATTCCTAATTCAATGCTCTTTCCATTTCACTGAAGTGATTTCTTTTAAATGGCATGCTTTCTTATGCATTTTAAAGAGTTCTATTTGCACTCACATTAAGTACGATTAGAACTATTGTGTAATTCAAGTGTGAACAAGAATTGTTTTATTTATATTACTGCTGTATGTTTTCTCTTCTTATCTACTTTTTGGAGCAACTAAGAATGAGTCTAATAATCTCTTTTCTACATGACAGCTATTCACACATGAAAGAAATTAATATTATGTTATAATATTAATAATTAATTATTTAATTTTGATCCACTCTTTTTTGTCTCTTGGAATTTTCATTCATCACATGTATCTGAAGACAGCTCTTAGGTCTCACCTGGGTCTTTTCCACATTCAACATTCCCAGTTCTTTCCACCATTCCTTTTATACTCCATGGTTCTTAGATGCTTTGCCATCAAGGGCTGTCTTCTTTGGGTCTACTCTAGTTTATTAAACTTTCTTTTAAAATGTGGTACCAGAGCAGCTAAGTGGCACAGTAGATAGAGAATTGGCTCCCTAGTCAGGAGGACTTGAGATCAAATCCAGCCTCAGACACTTAATTAGTTGAATGATGCTATACGAGTCACTTAACCCTGATTATTTCAAAAAAAATCAAAACAAAACAAAAATGCGATACCAAAATTGAACCCAATGTTTCCATAGTAGTTGGCACTACTCTAACTAGAATAATAGGAGGGTGGTTTTTAGTGAATATTATAATTCTGTTCATCTTGTCTATGGTAGCATCTTTAGCATCTATAGTCAGGTGTTGCAGTGTTGATGTTTTACTCAGAAAAAACTGAGTTAAAATCCTGCTTAAGATATTTACTTAGCTGTGTGACCTTAGGATAATACAGATTCTCAGTTTCCTTAGATATAAGATGGGGACTTTATATGGAAGATGTAAAATGAGAATCTATAAACTAGTAACTGCTTCACAAGGTTTTTGTGAGGATCAAATACAATAATATGTAAAGTACTTTGCAAGTCTTAAATAGATTATTATTGTTGTTGCTATTGTTTTTATTATTATTATTATTATTATCATCAAGGTATAATAACTTGTAGCAGACTAAAATCCCTAACTAATTTATCCCAGGAATAGTCAAAATTTTGGTTAGCTCTCTTTAAGACCAAAATGGCATCTGCTTTCCAGATGGATGAGCAGAAGAGCTGTCTATTAGAGGGGGCTTTTAAAATTTATTTATTGCAATTTTTCTCTCCCTTTAAAAAAATAACAGATGCTCTTGGCAAACATTAAAAGTGTCTTGCAAACCCTAGCCCCCAAAGTTCAGAGATTGTTTTGTAAACATAGCAATTTGCAGCATCACTAAGAAGTAGTTAGTAAAGGTTTTAAGTAAGTCTCTTAAAAAAACTGGTTTCAGGCCAGTTTCACCCTTTGGGTCCAAATTTGTATTTCAGGTCTAATGTTAGGAGTTATATGTTATAAATTCTCCTAAATTTGAGGAATCATGAGGATTGCAGTTGGAGCTGAGAGTATTCTTAGGAGCATCATTATGGACCTTGATTCTCCCTTTTATTTCTAATAATAGGTACATGATATGCAAATGACCACATTGTCTTTATTTCTGCAGAGGTGTGTTGGAGTGGAATGAGACAAATTTCAGGGTCCTACATTTATTCTGTCTCAGGGAATTTTGAATAGTCATCTCACTAAGAGGCATCATGGCATAATGGGAGGGAGATAATAAGAATTTGGAGAGAATAAGGATTTATTAAGCACTCACTATGTGCCAGACATTGTGCTAAGCATTATTATCTCATTAGATCTGCGTGCACTTTATTATTAACTTCATTTTATAGTTTGAGGAAACTGAGACAGACCAAGTTTAATGACTTGCCTTTGACCTTACACCTAATAAATGTTTTAGGCTGGCTTTGGACTTGAATCTTCTTGATTCTGAGTCTATTATTTTGTTCCCTGTACCACCTAGCTGCCTTAGTAAATAGAGCTAATCTGGTTGTCAGGAATGCCTTGGTTCAAGTCCTTTCTCTGAGATATACTGGCTATTTGACCCTGGGGGTGTCATGTAATGTGTTTGTACCATAGGCAATCTTTAATAAGACCTGTGGGGAAGTACCAAACTGCTTCGTAGCGTTTCCTCTTTTGGGAGTTCCCTACACTAAGGGACTAACTCTAGTCCCTACCATCACTCAATTTAGCAAAAATGTTAGTAACAGTAGTAGGTGAGTCCTGTTGATTTCTACCTGCTAGGAGTAGTTGGAGCCTGCAAAAATTGAATTGAGTGGTTGTTGTTACTGACCAGCATGGAAACTGCTGTGGAAGAGATAATTAGGTCAGGGTCATGGCCAATGCCTCTTCTCCAGCACAAATGATTTTGGTAAAATTCTATCAAGTGCCGGTAGTCATACTTCTTAGATTCTATACCAGTGCTTCTTACCCAGGTTTGTTATCTCCAGAATACAGTAGGGAGTCTGTCTGAATTGTAGAAATATGTCTTTTGATCTATCCTGGCTTTTATAACCTATGCTGATTTCTTGCTGGATAAGCCCTTTGCCTGCTGTTATAACTTGACTTTGATCCTCATTCCAATTAGGTTGCCCTGCTAACTAACTGCTCTCCCTACTTTTCTTTGATCTTCCCTGGAACTGCCACCCAGGGTTAGAGCTTCCTTTTCCTTCTCAAATCCTCAAGCCTACCCCAAGGTCAGCAAGGGTAGGATAGCTTGGCTCTTGTTTGGTTTATTTTACCAACCCATTACCCAACCTATACACATTTTAGAAAAGTTAAAGATACTTCCTCATGTTTGTTGAATTAATGAAGAATATATTGGATATTTCATCCAAGGGAGCATGTGTGAAAGTGAGCTTATAAGGACCATGCCAGGGAGTTTGTATTAGAGCTCCCTTGGAAGACTTCAAAGTCTCCAGGGATGTGTGTGACTCAGTATTGGAGGGCTTGGGATTTGAAATGAGCAGACATAAGAGTAAAAGTTCCTTGGTATGGGAAATTGTTTCTTCTACTATTTTTTACTTGTAGTATTTGGAGGCAGCTTGGTGTAGAGAGTGCTGGAATAGTTTCCTTATTGGCCATTAAGCCAGAAAAGTTAGAGTGAATCTTTGAAAGGGAAATGACCTAACCATGATGCTTCTCTTTTTTCCTGGGCTATAAATCATGTTAGGACTATAGAAGACCATTCTTGGAGGATTGGGAGGAAAGGGCTGTTACCTTCTCCTGTACCCCAATAGTATGACAGCTTCTTTAATATCATTTGGGCAACCATGAGCCTGTGCCTTTGGCTATTCCTGATTTGTGTTTGTTTGCCTGATCATGACAGACTGAACAGTGATCCTGTGATGGACAAGTCTGGTATTGGAGGCAATCTTGTGAATTTTAAGTTGGAAATTTTGGGTTTGTTGCTCAGAGCTAATTGGTGAGTTCTGTATCAGGGAAAATGACCACCTGTCTTACTAGATGTCTTTGATTTGGAGAAAAGTATTTGGACAATTGTAGAGTCAAAGTGAAATGTAGACATCTTTTCAGAAATTCTACCAAATACTTTGTTTTGATGGTCTTAAGTTTCTTCCTGGAAGAATATAAATGAGGTCAATCTTACTAATTTATATTTGTGGGAATATATATACATATGTGTATGTATATATATATCTTTGTAAATCTTAATGCACTATATGAATATTAACTATTATTATTTAGCTTCTTAGAGAATATATTATCAATGGATATTTCTGAAAAAAAGTCTGAAGGAAAAGTATAGGATGAAAAGCAAGCTGGAGTAGTTGTGGTTTACAAAGTGTAATGGGAGCTTTCTAAGTCCATGTGCTAAAGATCATTTCTCAGAATTTGCACCTTTCAGACAAGACTTTAGTCAGAGATGATTTCATTATCCAAGGTAGTGTCTGGCTCTATTTCCTTGAATGGTTTTAATCAGGGCCACCTTGAGTGGTGCTGGAGGCACTTCCACTCAACAGGATGTGATCCTGCAACCTGGAAGACTAATTAGTCTTTTCCATTGAGGCACTTCATGAGCAATTATCTCCATTAAGCTGAAAATAATTTTTAATGGATACTGACGATTAGACCCTTTCTGCCAACCCTGTCAGCATCCAGTTCAAGTTCTGAGGCTTGCCAGGCTAATCTGATCAATCCCTTTGTTATGCTGTGAACCATCCAGACACAGTGGCACAACAGAACTTTGAAAATAAATTCTCTGACAGAGTGGTATCTATTCTTTCTCCATAAAATATGAACTTATGCCAAATTTCTAGTGCTCTCTGAAGTATATCTGCTTTTCAAATGTCCCTTTGACAATGAGGACCTATGATCAAAGCTAAAATGGTCTTGGTTAGTCATGTAAATAGTATATTATGCTATATATGAGGCCATTGTACATTTGAGACTCTGGATGCTTTCTGAATTGACTTTTATCATGTTTCCCAAATATCTCCACCACTGGCCTCAATTTTTCTCCCATAAACAATCAGAATCCTTCTTTGGGAGAAAACACTGATACAAGTATTATTAACACTTCAGCTTGAAATAGTTCATAAAATAGCTAAACAAACATTAAAGTCCTGAGACTTTTCCAGGTAGTTTTCAGGTAAAAGCAGGGTTGAAAAGAAGATAAAGAGGTTAGAAAAAGTCTGAAATATGGGTCACCCCTTCATTCCATTTGTTAATTGTCCAAGTGGTTTTTGGGGTAATTCAGTTCTTATCTTTGTTTTTCCTACGAGCCACATTTCCTTTTGCTTGTAGTGTGGGCGTAGGATCCGGAAAACTGCCATGAAGTCCTTGGAGAGTTGCTTGTATATGTATGGAATGCTGCTTAGGCAAAACTTCCAAAGGTGCTTGTCTTTTAGAGGAAACTGTGTTGCCTTAGAGTGGTGTTTCTAGACTTAAAAAGGAACTGAGAAATTTGAATCATGAATCATGAAAATTAATCTAGAAAAAAGTATGTTTTTTGGAGAGTTGCTTGTTAAACATTTCTTAACATACCAGTAGATAGAATCCTTTAATTTAAAGAGAATTTTGACAGGACCCTTGTAGTAAAATCCTCTAAAATTGTTATTTTTTATCATGAAAAAATATATTTTATATTAAAAAAAAACCAAGGTTTACAAAATAGTCATTTGCATGAATCTTTTTTCAGTTCCACTTTTTATAAGGAAATGTGCTTTTTAATGCTCAGTAACTTCCAAAAATATGTTATAAAACAAAATAATTATTTTTAAAAATAACTATTAACAAAAAATACAAGATTCATTTAAAAAAACATGAACTTGTAGTGTTTCAGGGATCCTTGCCACATACTTGGAGAAACACTATGCTGAGAGAGGGCAAATTCAGACATTCAATATATATTATTGTTGGTTAGAAATAATGTCTTTGCAGGTAGTTCTTAAACAAGATAATTGCAGATTTTAAAACACATGCATTTAAGTTTGATTTGCTTAGGAGACAAATCTTATCTGGTACTTAAATATGAAGAAAATAAATGTTTGTTCCATTTGGAACAAACCAATCAACCAAAACCAGTCCTAGAATCCTGTGAATTTGTGGGCAATACCCTCCACCCTAACATTAGTTATTTTTTCTTTAATTATTATCAGTATTTATTTCTACTAAAGTCTTTTATTATCTCACTGTATTGTGGAGGAGGCTCGAGGTTCTCAAAAATTGTATTAGAGGAATATAAGTTTTGGCAAGTCCCAAGGAGCACTGAATAGCTTTGAGTATGAACATAGTAACGGATTACATGTTTGCTGCCTAAGGATCAATCTACCTAAATCTGGTGAATTTTATCAGTAGAGACTTGGTCACCAAAGGGATGAATATTTTCAGTTCCAACAACTTATTAAATCATCTCCAAAGTAGGTATTCAGGAGGTTCCCATCAATATGAACAGAAGAACCAAATGAGTGAAATCACAGATCCTTGAAACATTGAAGGGCACATCAGAATTTAATGAACTTTAATAATGAACTAGCTATAGTATAAATTATACATGTACACTACTCTCTGCTCTTCCAGAAGTTGGATTTTTTATTGACCAAAGGTTTAGGAAAAGCTTAATTTATCAGGTTGTTTTCAGATCAGGCCTGACCTAGATAAAATTATTATGTAAATGGTTGATTTAGATTCCATTTAATCCATACTTTTCTGTTATTCTTTGTCCAAAGATGGCCGGTGCCTTTCTGTTCTGAGCTGACTGTATCATACCTTTAAAACCATAATCATTTAGCTCTATTTGGCTTACTTCTACAAGAGATTGAAGGTCAAAGTTACTGATAACTTTAGGAGCAAGGAACTTCTGTACTTGTCCTATTTCTAATCTTATCTCTGTTATTAGATGTATAACTCTCTTGAGTCTCGGGAAAGTTCCTAAACTTTGCAAGTTAGGTAATGGGAAGCTAAATGGCATAGGGAAGAAATTGGTGGACATGGAGTCAGGAAAATCTGATTTCAAATCTGGCTTCAGGCACTAGCTTGTGTAACCCAGGGCAAGTCACTTAAATGCTATCAGCCTCAGTTTCCTTAAAGCGAAAAGTAACAATCTCAAAGTGTTGTTGTGAAGTCTGAATGAGATAACATGTAAACCACTTTGTAAGCCTTAGAATGCTGTATAAATCCTAGGTATTGTTATTGTTATTATTGATAGGATCTCAGTTTGTTGGCTTTATTATTATCTTGCTAAATTGGCCTTCCCAGTCTAAATACTCCAGATGTTTTTTGTGAACCTTTCCTTTCCATAAACATTTATTTGAACTTTTTCTTTATTCTAAGCTAATAGACCTGATGTCATGTTTCCTATAATGACCTTAATAATAAGAGCAATAGCTAACATTTATATGAGAAGCTGGATGGTTCAGTGTATGAGAAGTTGATCTGTGAGAGATGAACAACTGTATTCATGTTGCCTGCTTTATCATATACTAACTAGGTAATCCTGATTGTTTAAGGATTCCAAAAGAAAGGGGGAGATGTTGGAATCCTTAAACATCTTCTTGTAAGATTAGATCAACTCTAATCAATTAGCAGTTTGTAAGGATTCCAACACTGGTGAATTGTTTATTCTTTTAGAATCTTCAGGGCACCCTCTAAAGATGAAGATTAAATGCCAATCAATCTCCATTGATAGAGTTCTTCAACCAGAGTTGAAATTATGCATCTGGTCAAAATCAAATAACATTTCTATTAACTGTTTAAATTTTACAAAGAGCTTTATACATATGATCTCATTACAACAACAACCTAAAAATTACTTATAACAACTCTAAAAATAGATACTGTAGCCATTTTTTATTGATGGGGAAACTGAGGCTCAGAAAGGTAAGATGACTTGCCCATGTATACACAGCTCTTTCCAGAAATGGGATTTGAACCCGTCTTCCTGACTAGAAAACCCAGCACTGTTAAGCCACGTTGTCTCTTATACCTCATTAGCATATTTGATTTTTAATGGGGGTGAGAGTCTTCTGAAGACAGTATCTTGTTCAGATGGGATGGTTCTAATGGGGAGTTTCTAAGTCTCTGGTCAAATAAGTATAAGCAAGTGTATGTGTTACTGATGTTTTTGTGTTCCTGATATCTTAGATTTTCATTTAAATCTGTCCCTTTCTAGTCAACAAAATGTCTCTGGAGTGCCCTTTGCTTTGTGTCTTGTTCTCTTTCTTAGGTAATAAGTGAGTTGGATGAAGTGCTACATAAAAAAGGGAAGTCATTTAGTTCTTTTTGTTTACCCCATCTCCAAGCTTGACTCCAGGTCAAGTTCACTATATTAGATAATCCCTAAGGTCCTTTTCACATATAATTCCAGTGATTCTGTAATAGTGGAAGAGCACTGAACTTAAAGTCAGACTTCAAATTCAGTCTCTGTCACTCACCATGGGCAAGTCCATTATCTTTTCTGAACCTCCATGTCCTTAATCTGTAAAACAGGCATAATAATATTATCTTGAAGGTACCTGTTCTTCATCCAAGAAGATCACTTTTCAGATCTAAAAGTGATTTAGAATTCACACCTTGGAAATCCTCTCTGCTCTTGGTGCCCTCTCCCTTTGATTAGACTGCTTCTCCCAGAATTTCCATTAAGGAGGGCTCCCACACCAGATTTCTGGATCTCAGCTCCTTTATAATTTCTCCCTGTTTTTCCATCCTTTTTAGCTTCTTTTTATGTGTTGTTTTCTCCATTCAAATGTAGGCTCTTTGAGGGCTTTTTTTTGTGTCTATATTTGTCTTTGTAGTGCTTAGTATAATCAGGTGTCTTCAAAGAGGATGAACATAGCATCAAAGTCAGCTACCACACTGACTTATTTAACTTGAAAAAGCTACAAGCCAAAACTAAAGTGGGGAAAAGTTGGCCCATGATTTTTGTTTGCAAATCATTATCTACTCAAGGCAGCCTCTGAAGCTGAGATGCAACAAAGTATGGATTGGTTCTCTGCTGCTTGTGCTAATTTTGGCCCAACAATTAACTTTGTTAATTGTGATGACACACAAGAACATATAAGTGCTCCACCAGCCAGCACCACACCATCCACAGGTAGAACCATTTGGTACCCGCTCCATTTAGTTACAGCAAACAGAGTAGTTTTGAATACTGTGGATAAATTTACTTACTTTGGCAGTATACTTAATGGGGATTTACACATTAATATTTTTAAACACATGTAAAAAAAACTAGCATTGCAAAGGAATCAATTATGTATGGTTTCTGAGATCTTTTCCAGCTTCAAGTCTATGATCCTATGATATCTGTTGTGTCAACATTCACAGAGTTGCTCTAAGGATCAAGTGAGATAACCTACAGAAAGCACAAACATTAAGGAGTATATTTATGACAGGTCTTTTTGAGTTTTCAGCAAGCATACCTTCAATTTGTGTATATGTCATTCTAATGAAGATTTTGTAGAGATTAGAAAACATATGGATCAGAAATACTGATCTGATAATTGCTGTGAGGTGATAATAAGATCTATATAATTTTTTTCAAATATCTTGAAAATTGATCCCTCAATATTTGCAGTTTTTTTTATCTCCTCTGGCACTGTTTTCTACCCTATGGACTTGATTTGGTCAAGTTACTTTAAAATTTTTTGTCCTTTATTTATTTATTTAACTATTTATCTATTTATTTATTTTTTGCTTTTTGGAGGCAATTTGGTTAAATTATTTGTCTAGGGTCATAGAGCTAATAAGTGTCTGAGGCAAGATTTGAACTCAGGTCCTTTTGTCTCCAGGGCTAGTGCTTTGTCTACTTCTCCACTTACCCAGCCTTCTTTTTTCTCTCTTTTGATAACCTTACAAGGAAGAAATTTTAACTGCCTATAGGCATAGTAAATCTCAGTTTCCCCATCTGCAAAATGATGGGGTGTGGTAGATGAGATGATATCTAAAGTCCCTTCTAGGTCTGAATTTGAATGCTATGCCCTTTAAAATAGTAAGGAAATTATTCAGTTACAAGTTTGCATTAAAAAATAAACCTATTTTCAATGGGTTCATATTTTTTAAATAACTTTTTATTGACAGAACCCATGCCAGGGTAATTTTTTTACAACATTATCCCTTGCACTCACTTCTGTTCCAATTTTTCCCCTCCCTCCCTCCATTCCCTCCCCCAGATGGCAAGCAGTCCTATATATGTTAGATATGCAACAGTATATCCTAGATACATAATATATGTGTGCAAAACTGTACAGTTCTCTTGTTGCACAGGGAGAATTGGATTCAGAAGGTATAAATAACCCGGGAAGAAAAACAAAAATGCAAGCAGTTTATATTCATTTCCCAGTGTTCTTTCTTTGGGTGTAGCTGCTTTTGTCCTTCCTTGATCAATTGAAACTGAGTTAGGTCTCTTTGTCGAAGAAACCCACTTCCATCAGAATACATCCTCATACAATATCATTGTTGAGGTATATAATGATCTCCTGGTTCTGCTCATTTCACGTAGCATCAGTTCATGTAAGTCTCTCCAAGCCTCTCTGTATTCATCCTGCTGGTCATTTCTTACAGTACAATAATATTCCATAACATTCATATACCACAATTTACCCAACCATTCTCCAATTGATGGGCATCCATTCATTTTCTAGTTTCTAGCCACTACAAAAAGGGCTGCCACAAACATTTTTGCATATGTGGGTCCCTTTCCCTTCTTTAGTATCTCTTTGGGGTATAAGCCCAGTAGTAGCACTGCTGGGTCAAAGGGTATGCACAGTTTGATAACTTTTGGGGCATAATGGGTTCATATTAGTAATCCTTACTGGTAAGAAGACAATAGAAGATGTCTTTATCTTAGCATGCTGTTTTCTTACAAAAGGTTGAGTGACTTAGAAGGAATGTTAGATTCAAAAGTTCTCAGTTCTTTTTGCTCCCCCATCTCTGAGACTAAGTGAAAGTAATAACTAATAGCCTATGTGATATCTAATGTTCCTTCTAACTTTAAATCTTGTGATCTGACCAAAGGGGTAGGAGCATGGGATTTGGGGTCAAATCCTTGGTTTCTTAGGCAAGGTTTCAAATTTGTGGTTTTTACCCTCTGATGTTTGTAAATTGTATTCTTTATATAATCTGATTTAAATCAAAAGATAAATACTTACATACCACAAATACTGGAATTTTCTAGCCTTGAAAATATTTGCAAATTTAAGTGTCCCTCATTGCTCTGAGCTGTATCATGTGCCTTTGGTGATTATTCACTTTGCCTGCCCCTAGCTCTGGAACACAGTAAACTTACATAGACATTTTAAAGATGCTGAATGAAGTCTTCTTTATTTCTTATCCTCAGTGCAAATTTATGATGGCAATGGAAAGCCTGCAATTGGTAGAGTGATAAAGTTAATGTGTATATTACATAACAAATGTAGGACATTTTGTAGGCAGGCTGAGCTTGCAAAATCTCTGGTTTTGACATATAAATGGCTGTTTCATTACAAATGCTAGCCAGCCCATTACTGGAGTCTAGTTTTGATTAAAAAAAAAATTCAATACCTTACAAGTTTGTTTCTCATGTCAGTGAAAGATTAGAACAAAAATATTTTTCAATTTAATAAAATATTATTTAACTGGTCATTTTAATCTGGGTCTATAGGACATTAAACAAGTGAATAAAAAATGGAAATGACTCTCCCCTTTTAATACTTGAGTCCTATGATATAGCTCTTTGAAAACTCTTTCTCTTATCAACTGGATGTTTGGGGTGTTTTTATGTGAGCAACTACTTTATAAGATTCTGTCTTCATCAATCTAGACAGTTTTGTACAGTGGAAGAAAAGTATTGATTCATCTTGATGACCAGAACAATGTAGAAACTGTCACTTGGAGAGAACATTTTAGTTCTAGAAACTACTAGTGTAGTTTCCATAACTAAGCAGAAAAATTAAATAGGTGAACTATGTTTTTCATGGTCCTCATTATCTTCCTTCTTAGTCTTCTCTTTCAGTGTCATTCTTAATCCTTTCTTAATACTATTGTTAAAATTATTTGTCTGAAATGAAAAGAAACTGAGGTACAAAGTTACCAAGTAAATAATGATTTAATAGTAGGTCTAGTAAGTTACTGTTAAATCAAATCAACCAATTCAACCAATTAGTCACCAAGGAGTGATTTACAGAATTTATTTTTATAACCAAAAAAAGAAACAAAAATAGTTAAACTTGTTTTGAACATAATTCAAATGGACAAAACAAGTAATCTAACTAGTTCACTTCAGCCCAGATTCTTCCTGTTGGTAACATATAAGCGTCCAAATGAGATTACCCCAGAAGTCCTTGCCTTCCTGGTGATGCCTTTTATAGCCAGAAAGCTCACTTTAAAGGAAACCTTGTGGTTTGTAGTTAGCAGTCACCTCCTATCTTCTAGCTGCCAAGATTACATTATTCAACTTAGAATTTTAACTTCTAAAACTCAAGGGAAAAAAGGAGCACAATCACTAAGACCAGAAAGAGGAATTTAACTTTGGTTAATATTTTATTTTTTTTCTAATTGCTAGAAAGGGGAATTTAGCCTTTACAAGATTCTTGATTCTATGATTATTTTATTCCCACAAAGTTATATGTTACTCTAAATTATCTGCTACTAAATGATAAAATTGTATCTATTCACTAAATTTATACCTATCCAGTATAGATTAATTAAATTTGTTATGAATCTATGTGCTATATATAAATCTAAACCTATACCTATAACCTAGACTTAAGAGAATATCTTTGTTAGTGTGGCTTAGCTGTTAGGGCTAGCTTTTCCTAAAGAAGGGAAGTTAATCCTATAATCAAACTAAAAATAACAAAGTAATCAATACTAACTGATTTAAATGATATCCGTTTTTCATTACTCCTTGGTTATTCAAGATCTCTGAAGTAGTATGGCGCTTTCCCAGAGAAAGAAGAGGAGGGACTTTTGTAGATCAAAATAGCTAGAAAGGCTGATAAATCCAAAAACTAAAGGAATAAGAAAATCAAATCAACCAACAAACTAAATTTTTTGTGCACCCTTACTCATCATTGATGTTTAGAAATTTTTTGTTTAAATTGCATTTGAATTCCAAGCTATTTCTCTGCCTCCTATTTTTCTCCCTCTCCCCTAACCTTGCATTAGAGAAGGCCAACATTTGACAACAACATATTTGTGAAACTGATAAAAAGTTTGGGTAATAATTTTTAAAATTATGCTAACAGATAATTAATAAAAGATATTAGTGATCCCCTTTTGTCTAGATTGCCTAAGTTTGTGATTATATAATTGATTCTTCCTCCAAAAACTGTTTTGTTCATATTCTTTGGACATTTATCAATTATCTATAAGACATGTTATATAATTATGTTCATCTAATTCTTGGGTTTGTATTGGTAAGCTCAGTATTTTATATTATCTATGGTTATTTTAAATGATTTTCTTTTACTATCTCCTTTTTTTTTTTTTTTTTTTTTTGACTAGGCAGTTGGGGTTAAGTGACTTGACCAGAATTACATAGCTCCTAAGTTTTAAGTGTCTGAGGTCACATTTGAACTCAGGTTCCCCTGACTCCAACTGTATCCACTACACTGTCTAGCTGCTCCTTAGTATCTCTTCTTACAGGGCTTTGTTGGTAATACATAGAAATGTTGCTGATTCATGTTTATTTTATATACTGCTACTTTTCTGAAAATATTGTTTCAACTAAGCTTTTTAGTTGAAACTCCAGCACTTTCCATGTATACCATCATCAATTACAAAAAGAGGTGTGATTTTTAAAAAAAGGAATGTACAGATTTGTGAATTTTAAAGAATGTCATTCCCCTTGAATTAAAGTATAAGATACTGTGATCCCCTATATTCAGGTCAGGCTATAGTTCTAGCAGAGTTTACCAGCTAATCTCCTCTACATACTCTACAACCCAACAACACCAGCCTTCTTGTTATTCCTTTCACATGACACTATTCTCAACTCCATGCCTTTATCCCCCACATTTGGGATATTCTCTCTTTACTTTTCTATTAACTTCCCTGTTTTCTATCAAGACACACCCCAACTTTTCCCTTCTTCAGGAGGCTTTTCCTGGTTCTTCTACTTCTAGTGCCTTCCCTCTAAGATTTCCTTCCATCTCCTCCAGATATATCTTGTATATGAATAATCTGCTACATGTAGTTTCACCCTGCTAGAAAGTGAGCTTTTTGAAAGCAGGGACTGTTACCTATTTGGCTTTGCATTTCCAGTGCTTAGTACTGTGCTTGGCACATGGTGTGTATTTAATAAATGTTTATTGATCAACTGAAAGACCTCATATTTGTTGTTATCTGATGTGACATGTTCATGAACAGGGTTACTATTGTCTAAAAGATATTTGTATTATTTTTTCACTTTTGTGTTAATACATTATATTTTTATAAAACTTGATTTAACATTATATTATGGTGGTGACAGTGTATTCCTGAAAGAAATAGCAATGAAGCACAAGTTCTGCCACATTGTACCATGTTAGAGTGGGGCAGCTTGGAAGTACAGTGTATAAAGTATTGGATCTGAAAGTTAGGAAGACTCATTTTCCTGAATTCAAATCCTGCCTCAAACAATTACTTTCTATGTGACTCTGGACAAGTTGCTTAACCCTGTTTACTTCAGTTTGCTTATCTGTAAAATGAGCAGGAGAAAAAATTGGCAAACCAGTTCAATATTTTTCCCAAGAAAATTTCAAATGAGGTCACAAAGAGTCAGACATGACTGAAAAACAACTGACTACAACCAACACGGTGATGAAAAGCCTTTGTGTAGACTCTTGGCCTGGAGGCTGTATTATGAAGATCAGTCTTAAGTAGGGATAGAGAAGCTCTTCTAACCTAGCTGCCCATAGACTGCCCAACTAGTTAACCTGAATTCATTGGCTATAACAACCTATTAAACAACGAAAAATGCAACAGGGCCATTTTTACTCATGGTTTCCTTTTGTGGTATATTGTGATATGTATTTTTAAAAAGTTATCAACAATACTTTTAAAAAGAAGGTCAGTTAGTAGGTGATGGGCATTGTGAATGTTGAATAACATTGAACAAAAGAATTAAATGATGTGTGTCAGTCTACCAGTCTATAAACATATTAAATCAGGCTCTATGCTAAGCATTTGGGGTACAAATAAAGAAAAAGAAAAACAGACGCTACTCTCAAAGAACTTAAAATTTGATGGGGGAAGACAACCTCCAAAAGCCAAAAAGAGATTGAAAAACTGAGGTGGGGAGAGGACAGGTTACAGAAGATACATGACTAAGGAGCCTGGTGGAAAAGTCAGGTAAGTGAGAAATGAAGAGATGTTTGGAGCTGAGCTCCCTCCATAAATGGAAGTTTTGGATCTTATAACTTCACTCTCCAATAAGAGAGACAGAGGTCTCTAATCCTAACTCTTCTAACTAACTCTGCCTTGGCAACTATCGTAGTTCTCATCGCCTTCTGACTCCCACAACTCTACTTATACCTAGAAAAATCCAGTCCCTATGAATGCGGCTTTGATCCTTTAGGATCTGCCCGTCTTCCATTTTCAATGAAATAGGGTACTAAGGCTGATGGGATCTCACAGAATGATAAGGTATTCCCAATAATGAGCTTCCTGGAGCATGATGGAAGAATCAGAAAAGTCTCAAAGTAGAGCACCCAGGAAGGGGGGGGGGGGAGAGAGAGAGAGAGAGAGAGAGAGGAGAGAGAGAGAGAGAGAGAGAGAGAGAGAGAGAGAAGGTGGGGGTAGAAGAGAGGGAAACAGAGACAGAGAAAAAGATACAGAGAAATAGAAAGGGAGACAGAGAAAGGTGTGTATATATCCCTGCATATTTTGAGGGAACTTGTAATTTTTCATTGGTGTTAGGAACTCCTAGTAAGGAATCACTCCTTATTGATGTGGATTAGTAAGTGCTATGTTCTCACTATTTAGCAGAGTCTGGCTTAATAAATGTTTATTGATTGGTGGACTGACATACATCATTTAATTCATTTGTTCAATGTTATTTCAGCATATACCTTGCCCATCTGCAACTAAAATATCTTGTTATCAGTTTGGGAGTCATTTCTAAATGAACTATTTCTATATATTCAATCAATCAGCTTGAATGAACATCAAAAACAATAATAAACTTTAAAAAGAATAAAAATAGAAAATTATAATGGGTAACTGAGGCAACTCCACTTTGCAATATTTAAAGAAGCTGCTGATACACAAGAATGGGGAAACTGATAAAATTATAGAAATTGATGTAGACTTACCACCATTACTGAAAGAAATTTAGTTGATATAAATCAATTGCCATGATGAGAAGACAAAAAGCACTTAAAAACCACCTTGACCAAAAAACACTTTATTTTCTTGACAAGTAGAGAGATGGAATAGGTAAAGCAACATTAATTTAGAATTATAAATTCATCTATAAGATCCTATGAGAGAAAATGTAATTCTCTATGAGAGAGATGTAAGATTATGTAAGATGTAAGGTTATGAGCAATATTATCTCTTAAACAAAGAAGAAATAATGAAGGAAAAATTAATTTAGAGAAAATCTAGCAAAAGATATAACAAAGACATCACGTTAGGGTATTTAAGTTGGACTAACAGATAAACATTGAAAAAGATCTGGCAATTTCTATAACAAGTTTTTTTCCATCCATGTAGTAAAGCCACCATATTAACTCTTCTATCACAATTTACATTGCCTGAAGAAGTAGACATGCCACTCAAGAAAATAAAGATGGGAAAAGAAACAAAATTAGATGAAGGACACACATATTTATGCTGGTAACAATATAAGTTGGGAGTTGATTCTTGAATTATGTGAAAGAGGAAATAATACTATCAGTTACAAAACAAAACACAAAAAAGTGACTTATGTATCAGTAACTCTACTCTTATGCTTGCTCTCTTCTCTCTACTCAGAACAATCTATAAATATATTAAAAACAATCTTGATGAAAATATGAGAAGGTAATGTCATGATAGTTTGAAAGATGTAACAACAGAGATAACTTCACTTACAAAAATCTAATGGACTAGTCTTTTAGCCAGAGTGAGGAATAATGAATGTTTCTGTGCTTCATTGGTCAAGATATCTAGAGAACATCTTTTAGCAAATTGGGTGGACCCTTTGTGGAAAATGTATGAGAAGATATGGACATGAATTGAACAGAATGGGAATATATAGATGGACTGCAATCTTTAATGCTGGAGGCAATGCTTATATTATTGATATCATAGATCCATTCAAAGTTTCTGGCTACTTATATTTAAAACAAACTATTATAGTCACCTCCCTGCAATGCCTTTCAATTGTTTTTTTATGTCCTGGACTATTTCTACCTTCCCTGCCCCCATCTCTGATCACTTCTTTCCCTTTTATTAAAAATTATCTGTCTTGTATTCCACTCCCTCAAAACCTTATTTTCTACCAACTAATCTAATACCTACAGAAATATGAATCCAATGAAATTGCAAGTGCAGTAAATAACCAAAAAAAAAATAACATCCAATATGTAATATCTCCCAAGTAACATTCATATTTTAGCAAGGTTGAATTTTTAAAAAATCATAAATAAGTAAGCTATGTGGGATAGGTTGGTCAGTTAGTTGGTTGTTGTCTTCTTCCTCAGAGGACCAAAATTACATCACTATGTTAGAATCAAATTACAGTGTGTCTGACTGAGGCTGATTGGATCAATATGAGCTCAGAATGCTCTGCCATAGGTCTAACACAGATAGTCCCTGTGAACATTTTGCACATCTTGTATTTCTTCTGAGCTAATTCAATAATTTGCTCATAGAGCTCAGCACCTTCTCTGATGAGGGCATGCCATGCTGGGCAGTCCTGTGCCAGTGTCTCTCATATCATACAATCAATTCTTAAGTTCTTAAGAGAAACTTTGAGAGTATCCTTTTATAAAATGCTTTTTTTCTGACCACCTTGTGAGTGTTTGACCTGTGTGAGTTCTCCATAAAATAATCTTTTTGACAAGTGCACATTTAGTGTTTGAACAATGTGGACAGCCCAATGGAATTGTTCTCTCTAAGGTGGAGTTGCAATGCTTAGCAATTTAGCTCGAGAAAGGACTTCAGGTCAGCATCCTATCCTGCCAGGTGATCTTCAGAACCTTCCTGAGACAATTCAAATGCAAACCATTCAGTTTCCTGTCATAGTGTCAATAGACTGTCCAATTTTCACAGGAATACAATAATGAGGTCATCACAATGGCTTGTAGATCTTCAGTTTGGTAGTCAGTCTAATACCTCTCTTCTCCTCTTCTGCACTTTCCCTTGGATCCTCTCAAGCACTGAGCTAGCTTTGACAATGCATATGTCAGTCTCAATATCAATGTGGACACTCTGAAAAGTACACTGCCAAGGTAAGAGAACTTATTCACAGCATTCAGAACTTCTCCATTTGCTAATTGATGGTTCTATATGTGGTGTGGAAATTTTTGGAGTCACAATAGGCTAGATGGGGAAAGATTTTAGGATGACCCCCAAATTACCTATATTCCAGCTTCTAAAACTGTGGCTTGTGACCCCATATAGGGTCTAATAAGGTGGAAATTGCAAAATTAGGATTTATTATCATTAAATGTTTGATTTGTATGTCTATTTTGTATACATATATAAGGTCAAGTAAAAATTTCCCAGGCTAAAAGAGGCTGTGAGTGGGAAAAGTTAAGAAACCTTGATCTCTACGACTAAATTATTTTCTGTCTTTGAGCCTCACTTTTCTGTTCTGTAAAAGTATGGCCACATGTCCCTTCCATTTAAAAATTCTGTGAGCCTATGAGGCTGCTTGTTCTCTATTTGGGGGAAGGCATGGATTAAAGTTTCTGTTGCTTTGCCTCTCTTTTTCTCTCTATTTCTGACTTTGTTTTTTTATATATATATATATATTAAATATTCACTAAATTCCTATAGTACTTGGATTTTAAGACTCTTGGGAAAGTAGATTGTCTAATTGTATCTAGAATGTAATACAAAACATTTAAATAACAATATTAGAATCCAGTTTTTATTAAACAGTACTCGACAATATTCATCAAAAATGACCTAATAATGATTATAATATTTGATTTTTGATGTACTTTAAAATAAATAACAATGTCATTTTTTCATAGCTTGGCAGGTCATGAATAAATAAATTTGTTTGGATGATTTAGTGGGAAATTCATATTTTACTTCACTATCCTACAATATGCATTTGGGAGAACTTAAAATAGGGATTATATCTGGTTCTGGGACAGATGTGGTTACCATAAAGATGTTTTACCTAGGGGGTAGAGTTGAGATGGAATGAAGATTCAAACTCTGTGGGAAAGAGGAGAATTGCAATTTTTGGCCTAGGATTTCCCAAGAAGTTTAAGATGTGTTTTTTGGCTAGTCAAGACAAATGTTTCAAATTTTCTATTCTTGACAAGTACATCTTTGTTCCAAATGTTTAAGTCATGGTAATATATTCTCAAAGCTCATCAATATGCTAATTTCCATATTCTTATGACACCTGATTTATAATTGTGCACATAGGGAAAGCCCAGGGTTTACATGCTAATTTCCCATTTCCCATTTTATGCAACAGATTTATTATTCTTCAAGTTCAAGGTAAACTCTTTTTTATTATTCTGCCATTTCATTTAAGGGACTAGATTGAACAACTTCAACCAGGACCCATTTACATAGAGGCAGCACTAAGGAGAAAATTCTCTAGAATATTTGGAGGATTAAAAAAAACCCATTTTTGGTTGATTTACTGTTATAGTTGTTGTTGTTGTTTTAAGGAAAAACATGCATTCAAAGATCTTAACTCCTGCTTCTATTGAAGACAATATAATCTAGAGCAGTAATTTCCAAAATAATGGTTCTGGAAAAACCATGACATGACCCTGTCAAGACCAAGATCAGGAGTTGGAGAACAGATCAAACCAACCCTCCCCATGGTAATGAATTGAGGTTTTGTCTCCCTGACTACACTCCCCCAATTCACCCTATCCCCAGTTGAACAATTTCCTGACTCTTTCTTTATGCCTAATATGGTTTTGATGTAACCTTAAGCCAGATACACACATCAACAGGTACATAGGGGCTATCAGGAAAATTCACCTCTGTCATCTCTGATCTCAATATATCAGAGACCATTTCCTGTCTACAGCATGAATCCTTTAGCTGGCCTTGTATTCCTAGGCTGGTTCCATTCTCCAGGACAATGGCTAGTAAGTATGTGTTTTCTCCCCATCATGTTCCCCACCTTTTTGTGTTTCATGCCCATCATGTTGAATAGCCTCCTCAATAATTTCCTTTTCTTGACTGCTAATTGATCTAAGAATGTCTCATTTTGTCAGTATTGAACATAAACTGCCAAGGGACTGACCTGAGTTAAGTCCATCTTAGAATACTTTAATATCAAGTTGTTAGATGAAAATATGTATGCACACATACATATAAATACATTTTTTGGGGGGATAGAGTGAGTTGCATAGGATAAGCAGTTCTGTTGAGGCTACAGTCTGCAACCTCAATTAAGAGGTTTTCCTCTTAAACCCATTCCTCTTACATACTTCCCTATAATTCCCTAAATAATAAAATCAAGGCACCTCTATTCCCAGATTTGTAACCTCTTTTTCTTTCTCTTTCTCCTTCCTTCCTTCTCCTCTTTCCTGTCTCCTTCCCATATCCAATCAGTTACCAAATCTTTATTGTTTCTAACTATTAAATATCTCACCTCCTTCTCTCTACTCATATAACTTTCATTTTAATATTGCCTTTCACCACTTGTTGCATTATTATAAATGGCTCATAATTGGTCCCACCCTCAATTTTCTTTTCACTCCATTATATCTATCACAAAACTGCCATGGTGATTTTGCTAAAGCACAGGTACAAGTGTCACTCCCCTTACTCAAGAAACTTCATTAGCTTTCTATGACTTTATGATAAAATATTATTTTATCTTTACCTTATCCTTTAAAGATGTCTAATATTTTATACTGTACATAATTATTAGTAAAGTAACATATGCATATAACTTAAAATAAATATGCAGTTGTAGAAATGCATGTCTAAAATTTTTAAATTTACTGGTATTCCTGATAGGTTGGAGACCACTAGTCTAAAGCATGGGCACACACACACACATATTTTTGTAAGAAGAACTATTTTTTCACATTTAAATAAGGAGAGTGGAGAATGAGTAATAGGAATGGTAGTTTTGGCAGTGAAGTCCATGAGAGAGTGGGAGATGGCACTGCCAACTATACTTTCCTTCCTATCGGGAAATCCAGCATCCCTTGAGTGAGAGGAGCATTGCAAATAGCAAATAAATTTGTGATTTCCTGCTGTATTCCAATGTGTTTGGGGATTCCTGGATGAGAGAAGAGAAGCTAAGGCTGGGAATTCAAAGACTTGGATTCCTGTGCCAACTCTTTTAGTAACTAGTTTTATAATTTCAAATAAAGTAACAATCTCTCTGTATCAATTTTCTCTTCTGTTAGAGAGTATCCTATATGGCCTGCTTGTTTTAATAGGAAATTGGGAGGGTAAGAAGAAATAATGGATTCAAAAGTGCTTTGGAAAACTTAAAAGCACTGTATAAATGTGATGTGCTATAAAAACTTTTACTGGTGCAATATTCCACTGAGAGTTTTTTTCTATTTTCCTCTTTCCTTACGGAAGAAACACTGATTCATATGAGTCTGAGGTTATGTATATAAACACAAGATAGTTTGAAAGAAAAATATGGTTGAGAACAGTTCAATTATTTTTTCTGGGAAAGAAAAAATGTTTGAATTATCACTTGTTTGAATTAATTCAAATATTTGAAATAAAATTCAAAAATTTAAAATACCATACATAAAAAAATTAAAATCTGGGGACAGAGATTAAACATCAAATTTTTTTTTCACTAGCCTATAAGTTTCTGGTTGCAATTTCAACTTTTGTTAATAACTTTCAGTAGGATCTTTGACAGCTCACTTTTCATTACTTCAATTTCTCTTTGTGAGGTTGTACTGCTTACTGCTTTGAATCCTTTGTGGTAAGAGCAGTATCCTATTCCCTGCCCCCATGTAAGTTAGACTAGTTTTTCATTTAAATGAAATTGAAACAAGCCTCAAAATCTTCTATCAGCTGAATCAGCCCATCATTGTTGAATATTCTCCTGTAGTTAAGTAAATTTCATTTTGTAGACTGCTGAATGATCTAGGAGTGTCTTGTTTTTTCTAATATTGAGTCAGACCCAGAACAGAACATTTTAAACATTTAGTTTTATATGGAAAAATATACATATGCTTGTGCATGTGTGTTTGCTGTTGTTTAGTTGTTTTTCAATATCCCTTTTTTAGTTCTTTCATGTCCCATTTTTAGTTTTCTTGGCAAAAATACTGGGATAGTTTGACATTTTCTTCTCCAGTTCATTTTACAGATAAGAAAATTGAGGCAAACAGTGTTTAGTGACTTTTATAAGTCACATACTTAGTAAGTGCCTGGGGCCAAATTTGAATTCAGGGAAATGAGTTTTCCTAACTCTAGATCTAGTACTCTATATACTATGTCACCTCGATCACACACACACACACACACACACACACATACAAAGTATATATATATATAGTATATGTATATATGTGTATATTTTTCTTACACATGCATTTGTATATTTCATATATATATAACTGATGTGCCATTCACACATCTATCTAATGAATGAATATATTTCATATTATATACATCTATACATATTTCATATATATCTATGTTATGCAGAAATATCAGTGATGCTTTACTTCTTTTGTTTTTTAAACTATTTATTTTTAATATTCATTTTAAAAAATTTCAGTTCTAAAATCTCTTCCTCATGCTCATCTCTCTCATACCCATTAAGAAGGCAAGAAAAGTGATATCAATTATACATGTGAAATAATGCAAAAAATATTTCCATATTAGCCATATTGAAAAAAAAGATGCTTTATTTTTGAAGGATAAATGATCATCCTGAAAAAATATTCCACTCAGATTTACCTCAAGTATAGATTTATTTCCCTACCATGTCACTAGTTGATAAAAACTTATCTTACCAAGGTAATTTGTTCTTATGTGGCCCAGGTTAGAATCAGCAAGAAAAAGCTTGAAACCTTGAAACTGTGAAAGCCAAGAGCATAAATTCTAAAGCATAGCACCAGCATCTGTAGCAAGATCCCAGGGGAAGCTTTTCAAAGGGTTGTATAAAGTTTTAATAGCTCAAGACCCAATAGAATTAAGTGCAAGTCAAGGCAAACTTCTTCATGATTTAAAAAAAAAATGTTAGGGGAGATCATTTCTTATTTGCGATATTTCTGTTGAAGCTTGCAAGTTCAGAATTTCAAACAATGTTCATAATAGAACATAGTTATAATAGAATGCAAGCTCCTTGAGGATAGGGATAGTTCTTATTTTTGTTATTGTATTTAGTACAATTCCTTGAATATAAATGCTTAATAAATTCTTACAAAATCAAATTGAGTTCAAATAATTTTCATTTGCCCCTAAATGCTGAAGAATATAATTGTTTTGGGAATGTTGATTTCACTTGTAGTCAAGTTTGCTTAAACCATATATCACAGAATATCTCATTAATTAATAAACAGACATTTATTAAGGGTGTACCACGTGGGAGGCAGTATACTAAGTACTGGAATACAAAGAAAGGCAAGAGTAGACAGCAAGCAAATAACTATACAATACACTATACTTATATAGTTGGCAGAATATAACCTTGGATTAAGAAAGCTCTTTTGTTGTTGTTTTTGATGAGTCTTAAGTAAATGCTTTTCATAATTGAACTCTAAACATTTTACAAGAACACTTTCACCCTTAATTACAACCTTTCTACCTCATAATGCTTTTAAATAGTATGGTTATATCTACTTACAATTTGGGTCAAGGTTAAAAAGCAGAAGTCTTAGGGCAACTAGGTGGCAGAGTGGATAGAGCATCAGCCCTAAAGTCAGGAGGAGCTGAGTTCAAAGATGGTCTCAGACACTTAATGGTTCCTAGTTGTGTGATCCTGCTCAAGTCACTTAACCTAATTGCCTCAAAAAAAAAAAAAGGCAGATATCTTTTCACATGAGTGATGGTCCTTCCCATTTTAGTTTGATAAATATTTAAGGACCTACCAGACCCAAGGCACTCTGTTAAGTACTGGCAAGACAAAAATGAAAAATATTCCTGCTCCAGGGAAGCTTATATTGTAAGAATTGGGAGCATTGTCACGTGCACAGAAATAAATACAATATAAAGTGCTTTTAAAAAGTACTATAAGAATATTTTGGAGGTAGTGATAATGAGAAATGTGTGGAAATCACAGATGTTCTGGACCTAGAGTGAGAACAGAACTGGAGTTTAACCCCATCTCTGATATGTGTAACCCCATATAGTTGATCATGAGCATGTTATGTAATTTCTTTTATCATCAGTTTCATTATCTGTAAAATGGGAATAATAATACCTTTAGTACCTACTCATTGTTTTGTTTTGAGACTCAATGAAATAATCTGTATAAAGAAATTTGCAAATTTTATAACAATATAGATTTTAGTAATTATATGAACATATAATTATACAAGTCAATGGAGAGCAAAATAGAAGAAATATCATAGTAGGAATATATCATAGATTACCTCTCTAGGAGAAGGAAGTCAGCAATGAGTTCAGGAAATGGATCAGTCAATTAATCATGTCAAGCATTTGGTAAGCAATTTGCTGTCCTTGCTGAGCTTACATCCTAAAGGAGGGATAGAAAGCAGAGAAGGTAGCTGAAAATGATCAAGGATAGGTGTGAAGGAGATATCCACATGGAGATATGATGAAGAGTTATGGATAGTCAGGAGCAGAGCTTTGAGAAGAGTGAGGGAGTAAGCATGGCTGATCTGAAGATTTCCTGAAATGGAGATTCTTGGAGGAGCTCACCATCAGAGGATGGGACTGTAGGGGCAGAAGGATCTTCCAAGGTGAAGAGGTTGCTAAGACGTGGAAAAGAAGTCTGGATAATGATTAGAGGAATGAGAAGAGGAATGAAAAATTACAAATCTGCCTTTGAGACATGATATAATTCATAAAACAACAATTATTTATTAAACTATTATTGTGTGCCAAGCATACTCCAGACATCTAGTGGAGTTATTTCTATTAAATGCTTAATTTACCTTAATGATAATTTCACTTGTCAAAGCTGGAAAATGTGATAAAAGGAACTGCCATACTGCATTAACGTCTGACCAATAAATAGAAATTAGCTGCTGAAGTAGAAACTATGAAACGCTTATGAAAAAGTTTTAATAGAGAAAAGACTAAAGTCAAGCCTAGTTTTGTCTCTATCCAAGATTTTGGAGAGGTAAGATCTCAAGGTAAGAATTCAGAGCCTAAAATTTTATGTGAAAAGTGAGCCCCAAAAGTTTGAAAAGTTCTCCAGGATGAAATTCTGAAGGGAAAAATTGATTTTGATGAAGAAGAAACGAGAGAAGTCATCTCAGCAATTAATTTGGATTAAAAAAGTTATGCATGCAAGATTGGAGCTAAGAGATATATCAGAAGATGCATAGAAATGAAATCCTGTAAGAAAAGTCTCTGTAAGAAAAGCCATTAAAATTTGGGGAAAAAAGAAAACGGAGATTGGCAGTAGATGTTAATAGCAACAAGGAGTTTTAAAAATAAATCTCTTTGGTGGGAGTAGAATGCACAAAAGATTGTTGTCCCTCCTTCATTCTTGAAGATCAATAACATTAGCAGAGTAATGCCTTGACTTGCAAGTGAATTGGCTTTAAGTGAAAGAGGACTGTACAATGTCATCAGTCTCACTCTTTCCTCCACAGTCAGGACAATTGGGACTGCCTGATGCAGTGGGAGACTTTGGCCTTCTTAAGCTAAGATTTTTTCTCAGGTTTCAGTTTGTTTGAGACAATACCCACTCAGTGATTAAAGGATGGGTAAGAATTGAGGCAAAAGGTGGCCTAGTTTGCCTTCTCAAAAGGATCAGTCTGAGAGGGGAAAACCCTCATGGTTTCTGACCAGAACAGAAACAATTGCTATTTTCACTCACTCTAAAGCATTAAAACCCAGTTGTGCAAAAGGAAGATCAAAGAAAGAAAAAAAGACGGATAATTAGGGTACATGAGACAACAATAATGGACTAAAGAAGGAAGAAAGAGCAATTCTATTCTCCTATTTTCTCTATTAAGGAGAATAGTCTTTGAAGGTAATAATACATTCTGTGAAAACAAGGATACTGTGTAGAACTGGGGAAAGAACTCAGAAAACTTATATTTGAGTCCCAATCTGTTACTTACTGCTTAAGTGTTGTGGAGCAAATCCATAAGCTTCTTTGTGCCTCAGTTTCCTCATCTGTGAAGTAACAACAATGGTCTCTGAAGAGCTTTTCAATGTAGACTAATACTTTTTTTTTTAATTTTTGGTTACAGATACATCAATTAAAACTCTTCACCGGCAAAATCCATAGTTGAGATAAATGATTGAAATCATTGAAGGGGGAGAGGAATCAATTCAAAACTGAATTATCAATCAGTTAGCAATAGGTATTACACATTGTGATATAAGACTAAATTAACATTACTATCACAGTAATTAAAAATTTGTAATTAGAATAAAACTTATCAATGGTGGGATCTATACCTGAAGGGGAGGGATCCTACCATTTTCATTTGTAATTAAAACAAAATATGTGGATTATGGGATCTGACCATATCCTAAAGGGAAGCAAAGGCCCAGGGACTCCTCAATTTGAGGTGGAGCAGTAGTTAAATACCAAGCTGAATACAAAAAATATGTCCAATTTCCAATGACTCATGAATATATCTGGGTGGCTAGGGAACACTATAGTGCACAGAGTGCCAGATGGGGTCAGGAAGACTAATTATCATAAATTCAAATCCATCTTCACCACACTTACTAGCTGTGTGATTTTGATTAAATCATTTGACCTTATCTCAGTTTTCTCAGTTTTCTCAACTAAAATGAGCTGGGGAAGGAAATGGCAAAACTATTCCAGTATCTTTGCCAAGAAAACCCCAAGTGGGGTAATGATGAATGAGATACAGTGGAAAACAACTGAACAACAACAACAAACAACAATGCAGATATCAATTAGAGTAGGACATATTAGAGAGGTAGGATATAGATAACATTTAAAATTGCAAGTTCAATACTAGAATGCAAGTTTGTGATAGGAAAGGAATCATGAAATAAGGGTTTAGAGACTAGACTTATGGTGGCTACAAAAGCATTCATCATTCTCATTTTAGCTAGAATTTACATTGTATTTTAAAATTTGCAAAGCATTTTTTACAAATATTGTGTCATAGATGGAGGGGATGTGGGAAAACTAGGATACTAATACATTGTTGGTGGAGTTGTGAAGTGATCCAACCAACCATTCTGGAGAACAGTATGGAACTGTGTCCAAAAGACCTATCAAGCTGTCCATACTCTTTGATCCAACAGTATCTTTACTGTATCACAAAGAGATCATAAAAAAGAGAGCACTATGCTAAGTGCTGAGGATATAAAAAGAAGCAAAAGACAGTCCTCAAGGAGCTTACAGTCCAATGGGGGCAGGGAACATGTAAACAAATATATACAAAATCAGCTATATTTGGGATAAATAGGAAAATATTAACAGAAGGAAAGCACTGGAATTAAGAGGAGTAGGGAAAGCTTCCTGTGGAAGGTGGAAATTTAATTTGTCCTTGCTGTCATTGTTGAATTGAAGTCATTGTTGAATGAATGAATGAATGAATCTCCTAGTACTACACTAGGGTGATCTCACTAACAGAAATAGTTTCTTCTGGGGCCAGACTACATCATGATTTTGGATTTGTTTTATGAAAGCTGATTTAAGTGATAATTTTATACATATTAAGTGGGATGTAAATAAGCAACTATTCCTGAAATTGACAGCCCTTTGCACATTGTGGGATCTCAAAAAATATTTACAGATAGAATGAATAATGACTTGATGACTGAGTATCCATAAAATATGCTCTTTCATTGCTTCAAATAATTTCAGTGATTTATTTTGCTGAAGAAGTTGTATGTCTTAGAATAACAGGAAGAAGAAAAGGGAGAAAGTATTTATATGGCACCTACTATATGCCAGGTACTGTGTTAAATGTTTTTACAAATGTTATATCATTTACTACTCACAACAGTCTTGGAAAAATTGATAAATGATCAAAGGACAATTTTCAGATGATGAAATTAAAGCCATCTATAGTCAGATGAAAAATGCTCTAAATCACTACTGATTAGATTGGCTAAGATAACAGGAAAAGATAATGATAAATAGTCATGGGGATGTTGAGAAAACGAGGTCACTAATGCATTGTTGATGGAGTTGTAAAATGATCCAATCATTCTGGAGAGCAATATGGAACTATAATCTAAGGACTATCAAATTATGCATATCCTTTGACTCAGCAGTGCCACTACTAGATCTGTATTGCAAGGAAATCATAAAGAAGGGTAAAGGACTCATAAGTGCAAAAATGTTTCCAATGGGTACCATCAGTTGGAGAATGGATGAATAAATTATGATATATGAATGTAGTGGAATATTATTGTTCTATAAAAAATTGGTGAACAAGCTGATTTTAGAAAGGCCTGGAAAGATTTACACGAACTGATGCTAAGTGAAACAAGCAGAATCAGGAATACATTGTACACAATAACAGCAAGAATGTGTGATGATCAAGTATGAAAGACTTATTTCTTCTCAGTGATTCGGTGCTCTAAAGCAATCCCAATAGGCTTTGAACAGAAAACGCCATCTGCATCCAGAAAAATAAAAGGAGACAATGTAAATCAACACGTGTTGTGTTTCCTTCTTTTCCTCTTTTGCTCTGATTTTTCTCCCCCAACATGATTTATAAAGCAATGTGTATTAAAAATAAGCAAATTAAAAACAACAACAATAACAACAACCCTGGAAGGTAGATGCTATTATTAATTCTATTTTAGGGTTCAAGGCAGACAGAAGTTTAGTAACTGCCCAGAATCATGCTAGGAAATGTCTAAGGCAGGATTTGAATTCAGATCTTCCTGAATCCAGGTCCAGTGCTATTCACTGTGCCACCCAGCTGCCTTGCTTGAACAGCTAAAGATATAGGCAGACTTCTGTTTTCTCTGCACAAGATATTCCAGTTACAATCTAATTGCCTTTGTATTGGCTGTTCTTCATATATCCTATCTCTGCTTTTTAGAAAATCATCTTTGTAGGAGACCTTTGTTGATCCTCACAGCAATTAGAGTCTTCTTTTCTAACTTTACCTTACATCTATTCTGCGGATTTTATATGTATTTACTTATATACATATTATCTCCCCCATTAGAATTTAAGCTCTTTGAGGATAGAAACTGTTTTTTGCTTTTCATTGTATCTTTTGGCTTAGTGTGGCACCTGACATAAGGTATGTGATTAATAAATGCTTGTTGATTGATTGATGAAATACTGGACAAATTGAAGTTGCTCTTTGTTACTCTCATAATATACAGAATGAGAGAAAGAATCCATAATTTAACTCAGGAGCTCATTTAAATTGATGGAAAAAGAGACGTGAGCCTTAGTCTGGTTACTTTTTTAAGGTGAACATGAGGAAAAGGGACTTGAAAATGTGGCAAATCTTCCTTCTTGCAATTCAAATGTGGCATTTTCCTTTAAAACTATGGTAAAGAATAATTAATCCAATTTCCTGGGTATTCTGTCAGTTCAATATAATGATAATATATGTTGATCTGTCATTCCCCCTGCTGTTTACCCTCACGGATAGACCTGAATGAAGTATATGTTTTAAAAATTGCAAATGAAAAGTGTTCTGACTCTTCCTCCTCTCCAAAGGAGTCCTTGGGAGCAATACATTTGCAAAGGCCTGGTTCAATTGTGAGATTTATTTTGGCAGTTGCTGTAGCTCTCAAATCTAACAGATTTGAGGCTTCATCACCCACAGCACCACAAAGACCTGAAGATGGTATATCTCTCAAGTAAATATGAACTTCAGACAAATCTCAATCATGTTTGTCTCCACTGCATTTTCAAATACTAATGTGCATATGGAGCATTGAGATGTTCTTAAAATGTGCTATAAAGAAAGCTTGCCTTTAATATTTCCTTATTGTGAATGAAGTTGTTTGGAAAAAACTGCATAGAAGAAAAGAGTCCATTGGGGAAAAGAACTAAACTTTGTTCTGGCTACAAAAGCTATTCATTTGCAGAAAATATGAATCACTATAAACTCATACTGTCTCTCCTTCCCCCATTACCTCTAGGGCTAATGATTGTTGTTTAGTCATTTTTTCAGTTATGTCTGACTCTTGAGGTTTTCTTGGCAAAGATACTGGAGTGATTTGCCATTTCCTTCTGCAACTTATTTTACAGATGAAAAACTGAGGCAGATTTAAATAACTTGTCCAGAATCGTATAGCTAGTAAGTGCCTGAGGCTGGATTTGAACTCACTTCCCTGACTCCAGGCCCAGATCTCTACCCATTGAGCCACCTGGCTGCCACCACTAATAATAGGAGTGTTTATAATTAATTTGAAAGTATTTTATTCTTTATGGAATTGGATTCAGATTTGACCATTAGAACAATGGCACTGAAATAATTAGGATTCAAGTCAGGTTGTTTGTTTAAACTCTCCAAAGGGGTCTAAGTAATTTTGACTCTAAATCTGTTTCCAGATGAAAAATCCACAGGTAACCAAAATATTGAAGATGGAGGAGAAGGGAAGAGGAAGGAATTTGATACAGGATTATGAAAAGAGGATAAAATGTGCCTAATAATAAGTCTACTTTATAATTATGCAATGATATATAGCTTTTGAGTTATATTTATGTGAAAATTATGAGTTATATTTATGTGAAAAGATCCATTGGTTAATAAACATTTATTAAGTACCTACTATATACCAAGAATATTGAATCTACTCAACAGCCCTGAGATAGGGTAATCAGCACAATTAGATTAGATCCTCCCCCTCCAAAGTAGTAATTGGGATATGTTGTTCATCCTTCATTTCGAAGAGGACCAATAACTTCACAGGGCAATGTATTGATTTATGCATGAACTGGGTTTAAGTGAAAAAGAATTGCACAAAATCATTAACTTCACTCTTTCTTCCAGTCATTGAAATTCAGTGGCAAGACAAAGGTCAAGATGACTGGTGATGGGTCGGGATGCAGTGGATGACCTTGGTGTCATTGATGAGTGACCAAGCTTTACTTGCTTCATAGCACCTATTTCAGCCATTTTGCTGAGGGAAGTCTTCACATGCTTGGGGTAGCTATCCCTCCAAATCACTGATGGATTTGTGGTCTGAAAGAGGTCTGAACACAGTATGGCTTTCTTGGACCCTAATCTTTCCCTGCAAGAAGCCCCTTTTCCTCCAGCCCAAAATTTCTCCCAGTTATTGAGTAATGAAACACTTTCTGCCCTCAAGGAAAGCCAGAAGAAGGAGGTTTTAACCTTTATGTGGATGTGTTAGGGTTCCCCTTTTAACAGTTTAGTGAAACCTGAGGACTCCTCATGAGAATAATGTTTTTAAATGCACAAAATAAAAACAAAGTCATATAAAAGATATCTTTTACATTGAAATTAATTGATGAAAATGTAAAGCAATCTGACTCCACTAAAATCATGCTATCTATATCTTTGTGAACACCTTAAACTAGAATGAACTGATTGATTTGTTAAGTGAGGTTCCTGATACCAAAAGAATTTTATCAACCCTATATTTATCATATTTGGTCTACTCATGGTCGCTGTATTAAATGGTGGCTGGAATCATTTAAAATATACAAATAAAGTACTAAAAATGTTCATAACCTTTGACCCAAAGATTTCTCTGCCAGCATATATGCCAAGGAGACAAAGGACAAAAAGAAAGATTAGAGACTACACTAAAATACTTATACCACCATTTTTTTTTGGTAGGCAAGAACTACAAGCAAAGTAGATGTCTCTGCATCTCCTCTCTCCCATTCTACCATTGGAGAGTGTCTAAACAAATTGTTATACTTGAATATAATAATAGAATTTTCCTGTTCTGTAAGAAATGATGAAGGTAATGAATATAGAAAATCATGGAAAGATTTATATGAGCTGATTCAAAGTGAAGTAAACAGAGACAAGAAAATAACATATATTGACTCTACAGCAATGTAAATGGAAAGAACAACAAAATGAATGAAATGAAGTATTGTGAAATTATAAAAAACAATCTTGGCCTCAAAGAAAAAATATGAGAAGATACTTCTTCCTCTTGCTTTGTAGAGACTGAAGTCCATAGGTATAGAAAATTGCATATACGGTTCGACTTTCTCTGTTGATTGGTTTTATTGATTGATTTTCTTCTTTTTTTTTTTTTTTTAATTCTCTGTTATAAAAACCTCTCCATGAGGGACAAGAAAGATAGATGAGGAAATAAATATGAGTTTAAAAAAGACATTTATAAAAAAAATCAATTAAAAAATACTAATAGGAGAATTGAGATTTGTGGTCTTTATACATAGAAATCCAAGAACAGACTGAGAAAAGTAATTATTATTTATTAGTCATTCTCTTCACCTCATCCCATTTTGTCTCTTCCTTTCTCATCACAGTTCCACCAACAATGTATCAGTATTCCAGTTTTCTCACATCCCCTCCAACATTCATCATTATCTTTTCCTGTTATCTTAGCCAATCTGAGAGGTATGTAGTAGTATCTCAGAATAGTCTTAATTTGCATTTCTCTGATCAATAGTGATTAGGAGCACCTTTTCATATGACTATAAATAGTTTCAATTTCTTCATCTGAAAATTGTTCATATCCTTTGACTATTTATCAATTGGAAAATAGCTTGATTTCTTACAAATTTGAATCAATTCTCTATATATTTTAGAAATGAGGCCTTTATCAGAACTTTTGAATGTAAAAATGTTTTCCCAGTTTATTGCTTCCCTTCTAATCTTGTTTGCATTAGTTTTGTTTGTACAAAACCTTTTTAACAAAGTAGTCTATTTTGTGATCAATAATGATCTCAGGTTCTTTTTTTGGCCACAAATTCTTTCCTCCTCCACAGGTCTGAGACGTAAACTATCCTATGTTCTTCTAATTTGTTTATAATATCATTCTTTATGTGTAGATCACAAACCCATTTTGACCTTATCTTGGTATATGGTGTTACGTGGGTCAATGCCTAGTTTCTACCATATTAGTTTCTAATTTTCCCAGCAGTTTTTGTCAAATAGTGAATTCTTCTCCCCAAAGCTGGGGTCTTTGGTTTTGTCAATACTAGATTGCTACCCATGTTTCCTCAATAATAAGACCTATCCCGAAAATAAGCCCTCCCCTTACTGTATAAGATTCCTCTAAAATAAGCCCTCCCCTGAAAATAAGCCCTATTGAGATTGCTACTGTAGTGAAGGTGATCCCCTGTGCTACACACTACATTACAGTACCCTCTGTATGCACCGTGTCCCCCCTTCCCCCTCCCCCGGGTGAAACGCACGCCGCACTCCGAGCTGCATCCAATCAGAGCTGCAGCAGTGAGCACGTCATCCTGTTCTTCCCCAGTGATTTGCTTGCTGGCGCCATTGAGAGCAGTGCCGCGGAGGAGAGCTGAGGCAGGACAACATAAAAACCCAGTATGTAAGCGGGAGTGAGGGGGCATGATGGAGGATAAAAGGGGCATGATGGAAAATAAAAGAAGAACTCAGGGGGCATGATGGAGGATAAAAAAAGAACTCAGCCAGCACTCACCGCACTAAAGAAATGAAGAACTTCCTTGCAGAGAGAAGAATAGATCAAGTAATGATTCCTGCAGGAATGACTGCCTATCTCCAGACCCTTGATATTGCAATAAACAAGCCATTCAAGGACCATTTGCGCATGGAAGTCAATGACTACGTTGAAAATAGAATGGAAAGAAACCAGCGTGGAAACTTTGTGAAGCCCTGTCTGCAAGAAGTTGTGACTTGGGTGAAGAAGTCATGGGATAAAATTACTGACAGCTGTGTCGCCAAGGCACTACGAGCAGGTTACCTGGACAAGACATGTTCATTTAAAGAGAGCTATATTACTGGACATGACAGATTGGGTCCACTCCTTCTGAAGGAAATAGAGGCGCAAGACATCCAGGACGGAATTCAGGATATGGACACTTATGACGATGTTGTTGAAGAAGATGACATGATCATTATTGAATAAAGGTACTTTTTTTTTTGTTCACATTTGCCTGTTTATTAAAATTGTTGTCAATGTTCATTAAAATAAGCCCTCCCCTGAAAATAAGCCCTCTGGTGTTTTTCTGTCCAAAAAAAATAATAAGACAGTGTCTTATTATCAGGGAAACACGGTATAATTATTGACTATTTTTGTCTTGTGAACCTAACCTATTCCACAGATTGACTGCTCTATTTTTTAGCCAGTACCAAATGGTTTTAATGACCATTGCTTTATAATATAGTTTTAGATCTGATATAGCTAGGCAACCTTCATTTTTTTTCTATTAATACCCTTGAAATTCTTGACATTTTGTTCTTCCAGTTGAATTTTGTTGATATTTTTTCTCAATCAGTAAAATAGTTTCTTGGGAGTCTGATTGGTATAGCACTAAATAAATAGATTAGTTTAGGTAGGATTGTCATCTTCATTAATTTCTGGATAATTTAATCATTTCATTAATAGCACTCCTAAAGACCTTTTAGAAGTCTCTTTCCATCCCATCACAGGAAAGGTTCAAGGTCAATATTGTATATATCCTCCAAGCTAAGTTGACATTAAGTTAATATGTGCTTTCCCCTAATACTTGGTAGTTAGGTGGCATAGTTGATTGTACACATGACTCATTTTCCTAGCTACATACATGGCTTTGTGCAAGTCATTTAACTCTCTTTGATTCAGTTTCCTCATCTGTAAAATAAGCTGGAGAAGGAAATGGCAAATCACTCTGGCATCTTTGCCAAGAAAATCCCCGAAGGGGTCATGAAGAATCATATATGACTGAAAAATAACTGAATGAAAACAAATTTGATGACTTTTATGAAAAAATTGTCATGGAAGAGGGTAGCAAAAATTGTGTTGTAAATATTGTGTGAGATCAGGATGACTAGAGATGGCCCTGGCTGCAGTGGGACCTTGGCCTTTTTAAATTAAGGTGTTAGGTCTCAGTGTGACTCAAATACAAAATATTTCAGAGATGAAGGAGCTAATAACTGAAGGAATCAGGATTGACTTCCTATGGGAAACAACAATTTGGGAAGTTTCAAGGAAAGCTAGAGAAGATAGAGAGGTGAGAAGGGAATACATTTCAGGCAGAAGGGATGGCCTTTGCAAAGGGACAGATGGAATATAAGAAAGAGGGCCAGTTTGACTGGATTAGAGAGGCTGGGGTCATACTGTCAAGGGTTTTAAAAGCCAAACAAAGGAATTTTTACTTTATTTTAGAAACAAAAAGAATTACTGGAGCCTCTTGTGTAAGGGACTGACATAACTTTAGGAATATCAGTTCTGCAGTTCTTGATTAGATTTCCATTCTTGAGTCTGCATTCTAGTTTCTTTCAAGATTCAATTCAAATCCTATCTTTTCCAAGAGGCCTTTCTCGGGAGCCATCCTCTCATCGGTTTATCTGAGATTATCTTTCATTTGCACTGTATATATCTTTTTTCTTTTAATTTTTATTTTCCCCAATTACATGTAAAGTCAAAAAAAATTTATTACTTTTTTTTTTTTTAACATAATTCCTTTTGAATCAGGTTGGGAGAGAAAAGCTGTTGCTTTATTCAATGTTTTTCTGGTTCTGCTTGTTTCACTCAGCATTGGTTCATGTAAATTTTTCCAGGCCTTTCTAAAATTAACCTATTCATTATATTTTATAGAACAATCATATTCCATTACTAGCATATGCCATAACTTATTCAATCATTCCCCAATTGATAGGGATCTATTCATTTTCCAATTCATTGCTATCAAAAAAAGAGCTGCTACAAACATTTTTTACATGTGAGTTCTTTTCCTCCCTTATGATTTCTTTGGCATACAGACCCAGTAAAGACACTGTTGGATCAAAAGGTATATATAGCAATTTGAAAGCCCTTTGGGCATAATTCCAAATTGCTCTCCAGAATGGTTGGATCATTTCACAACTTCACCAACAATACACTGCATATATCTTTTATGTACATAGTTATTTGCATCACCCCTCTTCCATTAGAATGTGAACTCCTTGAGGGGACAATATATTTTTAACTTTTGTTGTATCTCCAGTGCTCAATACAATGCTAGAATGCTACAGTCACTTGATCCTTGCTATTTGTCTTGACTTGAGAGACCAGAGAAGGTGGGTGTGCAATAGTCCAGCGAAAAGATGATGGAGTCCTAAAAGAGGGTGTTGGATGTGTGAGTGGAGAGAAGAGGTTGGATGCAAGATACATAGTAAAAGAAAGTATTTGTTGGTCACAGAAAGCATTCTGTGCAGAGTCCAAGAATTCCCTATCCATTCCTTAGAAGATCATAGGATTCTACTTTTCAATTTGAAGGTACCTCAGAGGTCTTCTCTCATCCAACTCCTCATTTTACAAATGAGGAGATTGAGATCTAGGGAGGTGAAGTCCTTTGTCCAAGGTCACATTGGTGTACTCTCATGTACAAATGACATTGTATTTATTTCACTGAGACTAATTACAATAAGAGCACTACAAAGCCTTCTCAGGGAAATCCGTAACTATTTAAAAAAAATTATCATCATCTATACGTCAAAAGATTTTGTTTAATCTACAAAAAATGCATGTTACTCATATTCTGACATGCAGCTAGAAGACAGGCCATTGTTTTAGTCATTTTGATAGTCCAACAAACCTTCCCCCCATTTTTCCATTCTCTCTCTCCATTAGTCTCTGTCTCTCCAATTTTTTTCTCCAACTCTGTCTCTCTTCTCTTTTTCTCTCTTCATCTCTTTCTTTTTCTATCCCTGCTTTTCTTTTTTCTATTCTCTGCCCCTGTTTTTTCTCTCTACTCATCTCTCTCCCTCTCTTTGTTTCTTTCTCTATTTCTCTCTATCTCTGTGTCTTTCTGTCTCTGTCTAATTTTTCTTGCAGCATTCATCTCTCTTCTGGGCCCATCTTTTCTTTCTCCTTTTTTCCCCCTGTAAGTTTCTGGAAAGTCCATGTCCCATGCTTATTCAGTGAGAGACTTCTAGAAATTCCCTCCTTGTGATGTAAAAAATACAAAACTTGCCAACATCTCCCTCCCTCCCTTTCTGAAATCCTCTACCACCCAAAGCTCTTGCCTCTCTCATGGATCATACATACCATATCACACCTGGGTGTGGAGATGGTAAAAGAGCCACCTATTAGTCAGTGTAATGAGATTTGGACAGAGCCCAGTGTGCTAAGTCTGAAGGTGACCTCTTGCAGGAACTTTGCTTAGCAACTTTATGTCCTGTGGCCTGAATACCCCAGCACACAAAATTCTCTGGTGACTGATACCTCTTGATATCCTTTACTGTGAAATTCTCTTCTCTTCCCAGTTCCCATAGGCTCCAGCTCCTAGGCTTTTAAAGTTGTTGTTGTTTTTTACATTAATATGAGTTAAAACACCATAATAAAGATCTAATGCATTACATATTAATGACCTCTCTGACTTTGGTGAAAGCTTTCTTTAAGTACTCAAATGGAGGATGTTGACTGAGTTAAGAAAGGTAAATGAACAGATGGAAACTATGGGAACTCCTCCCTGAAGCTCTCCTGTATTTATCATGCATGTTCGATCTCATACTGATGGTCTCAGTCCCATTTTTTCAGGCATTTGAGTAGTGGATGCTCTGCTATATTCTTCATCAGTAGAAAAAATCTCTCCTTCTTCTTCAGCTCATGAGAAGTACCACTTATCTGCTAGATCACTGCAAATACTGTATGGTCTTAGCAGAGAAGAAGCGACCACATTTGTGGTGTTTTTCTTCTTTAAAATATAATAATGGTTCTCTCTGGGAGAGCAGGTTTCTTGGGGAGGTTTTCTGGAGGCAGCCTTAGTTTCAGTTACAAGTAATAATCACCCAAATTTAGCCAGGTGCTAAAAGTTCACATCTTTTATTGCTTCCTCCAAAATAGCCAAGTTAGTTTTTCTTAGAGGCCTATCTTTCTGCTTGGTTCCAAGAGCTCTTCCAAGAGCTGCTTTCTTCAGCCTCCAGCCAGCACCAAGGTGAAAGTTGGAATGAATCTCTCTTGCCTCCCAGAGAGGGCTTCTGGCTCTGAACTGACTTGATGCTCCCCTCTCAATCTTTTCAGCTGAACTCCCCTCTGAGCCTCTGTCCGCTTCTTATATATGATCTCTCAAAGACTGACTCCTCCCCTCCAAGGGAGGGATTAAGGAAGGTGTGAATTCACAAAGTTACAAAGTTTACTTTGTGAATCTCCCATACTTGTGAACTCCAATGAGTACTTAAATACTTCTTGCTTATATGAGCTCTCTAAAAGTGTGAACACAAGCATTGTTTCTATTAGTTCCACTTAGCACCTTGGCCCATAACATTTCCTTGTAAGATCAGATCAATCATACTGAACCATGCTAAATTAGATAATTATTGTCTCTATCAACTCCATTGACTTAACAGTTTGTAAAGATTCCAACACTCAAATAGCTAGAATGGACCTGAATATCTATCTATCTTTCTATTTTTACATTTATTTTCTGTCAATTTATTTTTTTATCTATATATTGATTTATTTCTCTCTCTGTACCTATTTATCTCTATTTTTCTATTTTCTATCATCCATTTCTTTTTTTCTCTGTCTCTTGTCTTTCTGTCTGTGTCTCTCTTCCTGTCTCTCTCATTTATCTATCCTGTTTAAATCATAGGATTATATATTAAGAGCTAGAAGGAACCTCAGAAGTCATTCAGTTTAACTCTTTCATTTCACAAATGAGGAGACTGAGTCCCAAAGAGTTTAAATGATTTGTCTAGAGTTATATAGATAATAAGTGTGATGGGTGAAATCTGAAATAACTGAGTAAATAAAAGTTTGAACTTCCAAGCTATTAAGCAACACATGCGAATTACATAACAAATTGGGACCAGGCCTCCTCAGATTGGCACCAGCTTTTTTGTGCATTAAAAGAAAACAATTAACAGGATATAAACAAGAATATAAGATTAGGCCATCTGATTCTAACTGAAGGAAAGATTAGAGAGCTTTCCAAGTTTGGAGGGGATAAATGGTTTTAAGAATTGGAAATAGAGAAAACAAGCAGTTGGATTTTTCCATATGTAAAACAAATTGTCACTCAATTCTCACAATTAGCAAACAGTTGGAATTTACCAGAAAAATGAAACTTAGGTCTCAAAATGGAGTTAGTTTTACAAATGGAGGCAGTTTGCATAACATGATTCCCACAAGTCTCTCATAATTTTCAAAGGAAGGATTTAAACCCAGTTACCTTGAGTTCAAAGCTCACTAGTTTTCCCTATACTACAATGTTTCTTTATAACATGACATTCAAAAAATTAGATGATATTGTTATTATTATTATTTTCAATAATAATATAGCTTGGGACAGAGTCTGTGATTTTTTTATCTAATAAAAACCTCTATCAGTCTATGTAGATTAATACTTTATTGTCTTAAGGAGTTCTCAAGAACCTTGAAAGGTGAAGTGATTTGCTTAGAGTCAAATAATCAGTATATTTTAGAAGTGGAATTTGAACTTAGGTCTTCCTAGCTTTGAGGATGACTAACCATTATTAATGATTTCCCTTATTTTATATGTGAAGAAACTGAAGGCTAGAGAAATGAAGTATTATTCCAAAGTAACACAGATAGTTGAACTCAGAGTGATGGTTTTTCTACTATACTGTGCTAACTCACGATGCTTATAAATTTGGATATTGTAATTATTAATATAGATGATAACAATAGGCCTATATAGATGCATGTATGTATATATGTGTACATATAAATATATATTATATATTTTTCATTTTTTTTTTTTTTTGGTGAGGCAATTGGAATTAAATGAGTCACACAGCTGGCAAATATTATATCTGAGGCCAGATTTGAATTCAGGTTCTCCTGAGTCCAGGGCCAGTGCTCTATCTACTACTGCACCATCTAACTGCTCTAGGTATGTATTTTTCCAGTAATATTGTATTGCTATAAGCAATATAGTTTCCAAAGAATTGAAAGGGATGCTGGAGAGGGGATGGCATACATAAGCAGGCTGCTAAATAGGTTAAGCAGTAGAAATTGGGTAAAGGAAAATATCAGAGAGACATATAACAATGACAATCAATGATGGATTGACCTTGAGTTAGTTTGCATGTTTCACCAATGTCTGTGCTGTGTTAAGAGAATTCAAGGAGAGTCTCACCATACTGAGTGAACCCCAGGAATGTGCTGGAGCCAGCTCAAACCAACTTGCAAGAACTGCTTGTTCAATGAGAATTTATATTTCAGAAATTAGTAAATGCTACAAATCAAGATGATTTATTGTTTTGTTGAGTATTTAGACTTAAGAGAGTGACTCTTGTTGTTTGTCCTTCATTTTTGAAGATGATAAGAAAATGATGGAGAAAATATTAATAATTAAGATTGAACCTAAAAATGGATTGCTCTTTATTACCCCTCCTCCCCCCACCTCATAGAGCAGGTTGTGAAATACTTACCAGCACACCACTTATGAAGCTTCTGAGGTAAATTTGTGAGAGGACATAGATGAGAATTGTTTAAAGTAGGTAAGCATGGGTAGGTTGCAATCAACATAAATGAAAAGAATAGGCACTCTCTTGATGAAGTGAAAGATTCATTAGAGAATTGTGCTCATGGTAACAACTGATTTTAATAGAGAGTGGGAGCTACACCTGTGATTTCAGTGCAAGACTCTACTCATTGTGAAATCCTCTACCAGTACAGATTGATTGATAATTGCTCTGTAACTTAGAGTAGACTGGGAAATCATATAGTCAGCATATATCAGATACAGGATTTTATAGAAGTACTTTTAAGGATTGGAAAAAAAACAAAAAAAAAACCTTTTGGTCATTCTTAGTTGCATATTGCAAAGATTCATTAAAAAACAAAAACAAAAACAAAAAACTAGTATTTTTAAAAGTGATCCTGTATGACTATGAATCATAAAATAACATGATCCCAGTGAAATCAAGATTTCAATTGACCTAGAGGCCAATGGTAAGACACATTGTGGGTGGAAGTAGACTGGAGCATATTACCAAAGATGCCTTGTACACGAGATGTAGCAAAAAAAGTAATTATCAAGGATCAGTATGACTGACGGAGATGGTTGAGTCATGTCAAAAGTGAGAAATAATATTCAGAGACTAGCTGCTGAACTGATGGAATAAGACACGTGCGTTGAGGTAATTCCTTTCACCAATGTAGATTAGCATCTTCTCTTAGAGTCTTAAAGAGATGCTTTGGGTCCAAAGAGGAAATGGGGCCGTTAAGTGGCACAGTGGGTAGAATACCCAGCCTAGAATCAGAAAAACTCATCTTCCTGAGTTTAAAGCTGGCTCTAGACACATACTAGCTTGTAACCCTGGAGCCATTTAACCCTGTTTGACTCAGTTTCCTCATCTGTAAATGTGCTGTAGAAGGAAATGGCAAAGCATTCCAGTATCTTTGCTGAGAAAATCCCAAAAGAGGTCATGAAGAGTTGAACATGACTGAAAAATGACTCAACAATAGCAATTAAATGAGAAGTGACTTATCCAGAGTCTTAACAACTAGTGTGTGTATCAGAGTCAGGATCTGAATTCAGATCCTTCTGAGTTATCCGACACAGCCTCTCACAGATAACCACAAAATAGCAAAATAATTAGAGAAAGACATCAGAATGTCAAGCAGATCTTTCATGAAGAATTTAAGAAAGGTGTGGATGGAAATTATAAGAAATAAAAAGATGTGGAGGCTTTAGGGGCTGAATCTGTGGGGGGAAAAAAAGTACAAGTGCTCTTCTGCCTAGTTTAGCAGAAAGAATATTTAACCACTTTGGACTCAGAGGACCTGGATTCAAATCCTACCTCAGATGTTTTTAACTTGTGTCGCTCTAACCTCTCAAGGCCTCAGTTTCCTAATCTGTAAATTGAAGAGATTGAGCTAGGTGTCTTCTAAGATCCCTTCCAGCTCAAAATTAATGATTATTCAAGGATCTAGAGAGGAAACATACTCAGAGAAGTTTTGCTTTGTTTAGAATCTACTTTTGTGCAACAGAATTGGGCATAAAACACATACTTCCTGACTGCCAGTTAAATGAAAGTCCTATCATTTTTTTCCCTTCCCTTTTTTCTCCCTCCTCTCTCTCTCTCTCTCTCTCTCTCTCTCTCTCTCTCTCTCTCTCTGTTTCTCTTTCTCTTTCTCTCTCTCTTCTCTCTCTCTCTCTCTCTGTTTCTCTTTCTGTTTCTCTCTCTCTTTCTCTCTCTCTCTCTCTCTGTTCTCTTTCTGTTTCTCTCTCTCTTTCTCTCTCTCTCTCTCTGTTTCTCTTTCTGTTTCTCTCTCTCTCTCTCTCTCTCTCTCTCTCTCTCTTTCTGTTTCTCTCTCTCTCTCTCTCTCTCTATATATATATATATATACATATATATATGTATATATATAATTTGTACAACTTTTCAGTGTAGGCATAACTAAACCCTTCTATCTAAGTCCTAAAAGGTAAGTTTCCTTCCTAGACCTGCAAGAAGAAGATCGATGTCTTGCCCTTTGTTCTTCAGATGAAGCTATGGCCAGATGGGGAGAATTTTCACCCCTCATCTAGTTATGGGAGAGGAAAACTATTTTAAGAAACATAACCTAATAACAGGGAACTCTGTGATTTGCATAGCCATATCCTTTTACCACAAATGGCTTTATTTCTCAGGCACCATGGTAGTGCCTTTCACAAATTGACTCAACCTCAAATTGTAAATGAAATTCCAGTTAGTGAGAGACAGTTGCTTGTACTTCCTGGATGTGTGGTCATGCAATGAGACTTGATATTAGGCAGTGTCTGAAGATGGCAAAGAATTCGATAATTGTACATTGAATTCGGTGCCAAGAGACTCAGTGGCAGACAGAGGGTGGAGGGGCTCAGTCACAGAGAAGTGCAAACGTAGATGCTCTGGTTAGCAGGTAGCAGAGATGGTTCCCAAAATTCAAATAAATAATTAGAAAGTAAATTTGGAAGAGACATTCTGAAAGCTTCCTCTTGGAAAAAAAATTTTTTTGGCAGCAGCTAAGCTTTCTGACAAACGTTATCATTACATTATTTTGCTATGTTTTTCTCATCTGTGCCTTCTTTTCTTTTGTCATTGCTACTATCCTAATTCAGTCCCTTTGCATCTAGACTAAATTATTTCAATATCCTTCTAACTCAGAGATTATTGATTTAAGGTGGAACAGAACATCCAAGACCATTGAATCCAGAATTTTTTTTGTCTCATGGATCCCTTGGGCAATCAGAATCACTGTTGGGTGAGACTTCAGTCACACTGTGGCCTGTTGAAGACCTTTATCTAAAAAGGCCAAAGTCTTCCATTTCACTCAGTGCTGTCGTTAGTTCTTCTGATCTATAACTTGCCACTGGACCCAGATGGCTCTGAATGGGACAGTGAGGCAGGTGACTTTGCCCAGCTCTCACTTAAATCCAAGTCTCTTTCATGTCATGGCGTTATTTCTATGATATTATGGTCCTTTTTGAGAAGAAAGGACAAACAACAACAACTCCTTCTAATATCACTTTTCAAATTTATAAAATAAAATACATAGGATTACAAAGCAAATAACAAATCAATTATAATAAAATTTATTTATCAATTACAAAACAACCACCATCAAGTTTATTGGTCTTGGGTTAACAACCCTTGATCTAGTCCAACTTTCTAATTTAACAAATAAGGAAATTGAGTCCTAGAGAAAAGAATTCATTCTTTGGAAGCTCACATAGCTTATGCTTATCAAAGGTAAATGTAAATTGTAGTTGTCTACATGTAAGACCATTCAGTCATCTCCCCTCTCTGATCTTGTATTGTTCCAAAATATTAATTTTCTTGAACTACTGCTTTCATTTTCTCAATGCCCTGTTTGATGGTGGGTTTTGAATGCTGGTCAATGGAATGTTAAATTTTCTCAGTAAGCAATGGGTAGACTTTGCAAGGTTTTGAGTTCAAAATTGACAGGACAAGATGTCTGCCTAGGGATAGTCTGTCTGACAATAGTGTGAAGGATGCATAGAAGAGGTGAGGGAGTGAAGGTGGGAAGATCTGTTGGGAGCCTATTGCAAAAGCCTTGGTAAGTGATGGCAGTAGTTGTTGCTTGGCTGGTTCCATTTTGTTGATAGGAATCTTCTCACTTTGGAGCAGGAAGGAGGAAGTTCCTGGGCAGGCAGATAGGGGATGTGGGGAGTGCAGAGGTATGCAGTAAGAGCAGATGGAGATCAGTAGCGGGGGATAAGGATCCTGGGATGGATGGGAATAGAAGTGTTAGGTAGAAGTGTCTGAATTAGAAGCCAAAATCAATGGCAGGGATTGCAGGCTGTGTAGAGCTAAAAAGACCAGAGAGTCATGATTTATCGAGGGGAGCTGAGTCAGAATCAGGATCACAACTATGTAGGATGGGACGGAAGGAAGTGAGGTTTTGTGTTTAAGAACTGAGAGTTTGGAACCACTAAGAGCAGGGATAATCAGGGGAAGTCATCAATAAGTATTTATTAAGAGCCTACTATAGGTAGGCACTATGCTAAGCACTTTACAAATGTTCTCTCATTCATTCCTCACAATAATCCTGTGAAGTAGTTACTATTATTAATTCCATTTTACAATTGGGGAAACTGAGGCAAATAGAGACTTAAGTGACTTGGCTAGGGTCACAAAACTAGTAAGTATAGAGGCCAGATTTGTACTCAAATCTTTGCTCAGTTCAGTGCTCTATCCACCACAGCCAATGATTATCTCACTGAAGTGACTGAGGAACCTCCAACTGGATCAAGCTCAGTAATAGCTCATCGAGGGCAAGAAGGAGGGCTCTCAATGATTATCTAATCCAATTCCTTCATTTTAGAGACAGGAAAAACTTATATCAGAGACGTCAAATGTCACATAGCTATTAAATGTCAGAGGCAACATCTGAACCAAGATTAGCTTCTTATCTGATATACCCTGACACCTCCTTAGTTTGAGAACACCTCCCTAAATTTTACTGAATGAGGATAAATTGATCAGCTCAGACTTTTGTGGATTGGAGCCACCTCTTTGTGCTGGATCTGTGAAAAAGGAGATATATCCCAGAATTTCCCCTTTTCATTTCTTGAATAGAATCAGGAAAAAAGAGTTTAGAGTGGCTATGGGTCCTTAGGGATTGAAAGGAAAGATTGTGGATGCAAATAACCTTCTTCTTGGAAGCCATTATTGCCTTGGAAAAGAGGAACATTGCAGTTGCATGTGCTCTTCCAAATGTGGTCCTAGAGAACTCCTAGACCCTAAATTTTTGGCCCTAACTATGGATGAATAGTGACAAAATCTCTTATATAGAAAAATGACAACTATGGAAAGGGGAACCATATGTCTGAGTGGTCGGAATTTCTGACCCCTGATTTTCTAGATAGAGTAGGGAGTAATTTCCTAAACATAGTGAATTCATAGTGCCCTCCCCCTGAGATTGTCTCCCATTTACGTAATATTTAACCAGTATGTACACTGTTGTTTCATTGTCTCTCCAATTAAAATGTAAGTTCGTTGAAAGCAGGTACCACTTTTTTGGTCTTTCTTTGTAGTCCCAGCTCTTAGCACATTGCCTAACGTTTAGTAAATGCTTAAAACACTTATTGACGGAGTTTGGAAACTCATCCTTGTAAAAGAAGAAGGGATTTCTGGGTAGTATCTGTCTCAATAATGTTCCTTTAGAAACTCCAAGTTTGAGAGGCCTATGACCTAATCTTCTGGATACAGAAGGAATGTGAAGACAGTAGCAGCTTTGTGGAAAAGGATCTTAGAATCCAGCTTTTTTTATTTTTTATTTTTAGAATCTAGCTTTCTGATGAAACAAGTGGGGATTCTTCAATAATGTTGGTTTCTTCTGGACAAATGGATTATATGTAGGACTTTAACCTTGGAGGAGCATAAAAGAACATCTCAAGATTTTAAGGAGGAAAGAAATTGGACTTTAGCTACTCCTACTACTGTGTGTTATTGGAGAGGAAATGTTTGCCTCTTTACAACCCTTAAGTTAATTTCTCTTCAGTGGGCAGTCTGTATCTCACCATAATATTTTAAAATTGGAATTCAGTGACTCTGAGGAACTGTATAGGACCTAGGGAGAATGTTGTTGAAGAGGTACAAGAAGTCCCTAAGCTTGAACATGATCTTTATCAGCCCAGAGTTTTGATCCTGGACCATGGATGTATAAATAATAGCTATTAGTCTTGACAAAGTAATTTTGGGTTAGCCACATTCACCAAACTATGGACTTATAAAAGTTCTTAAATTCAATTGTTTGAGATCAAGTCCCAATACGAAACTTTTCTGAATTCCTTTAATTGGAGAGCTCCTGCCAGTATTGCCATTTTCATTATCATTGATAGCAATAGTCAACTCTATACACCAGTGGATATATTGAAAGAATGACTATTACAGAGACAACATCAGCTAGACTAGGTAATTAATTGAATACAAATGGTGAGAGAGAAGTAAAAGTCAAAGACAACTAGATTTTTTTTTAACATTAGAGAATGGGTGAGTGGTGAACAAGTAGTTAGAAAAACATGGCACTGATAAAAAGGTAAAAATCATAAGGAAGAACAGATCTGGGGAAAAAATATTAAGCTCAGATTTCTATATGTTGATTTTGAGGTGTCTAATGGGTTATCCAAATAGAATTGTTCTGTGGGAAATCAGAAATGTGGGGCTGGAGCTCAGGAGGGTGCTCAGGATTGGAGAAATAGATTTGGCAGTCTCACATATAGAACTAATAGTTAAAACTATAAGTTAGAGGAGCCAGAGCATCCGGGCAGGTGTTCAGACTGGTGTGTTATATTATAACTGCAGAGTTGTGTGTGTTCAATTCAGGTCAAATCAACAAGCTTTCATAAAGTGCCTAATGTGAAAGACTTTGTGCTCAGTCCTGGAAATATGAAAGTCTAAATGAAAAGACAAAAACCAATCAAAGAGTTCATATTTTCTACTAGGAGTTGTGACATACATAGACTAAGAAGTATAAGAAAATTTGGAGAAGAATGTAAAGCTGAGAGATAAAGGACAAGATTATTAAAGATAATGTAGGAGCTGGCACCTGGGCTGATCTTGGAAGAAGGTAAGAATTTTAATAGATGGTGATGATGAAGGAATGTGCAACAGTCTATTCAAAGTCAGGGAGACAGGCTGTCAAATCTAGGGAAGAGAGGTAGGTAAATTCTAAAATGTAGAATAGTAGTAACTAGTCAATTATATGAAATATGTCTGAAAAAGTAAATTGGTACCAGAATATGAAGGGTTCTAAATGCCAGGCTGAATGCTTGGGTTTTTATCCTAAAGAAAGAATGAATGAATGGAAAAGCATTTATCAAGCACTTACTATTTGTAAAGAACTGTGCTAAGGACCAGGAAAACCAATAGAAAATCAAGATAGTTTTTGCTTTCAAGATGGTTGCATGCTAATAAGAGGTGATAACACATATAGAATTTAACTGCAAGTTAGATGGAAGAAGACCATGGTCTTTGGGGCAGTAGAAAAGTAAATGGTAATAAATATTCTTTAATATCATTTTCTTGATAATCATATCTATTTCAAATGTTGAATCATTTGGCAATGTCAAGAACTTAGGTGGGAAAAAACCTTATTTTTTGAGTCTTTAGTAACTGTGGTTGCTGAGGAAATGGAGTACTAGGGTACCCACAGAAGCCAGCTGTTACACCATATCTCCATAGGGATTGCTTCCTGGGATGATGGCTATAGGAAGTAAGTTGGAAGCAGGTTAGGAAATGGGACTGATGCTGCTATTCTAAGGGCTTAACTTCTGATAGTGGCAGTTGATCAGAATTGATACTGGTGATTGTGAGGAAAGTGGGCCTCTTTCCAGAGCAATTTTCATTGATGGCTATGAAGATTGGGATGGAAGCAGGACTTTTGGTCTTGGGAGTATTCCCAAGTATCCTTGGAGATCTTAGAATATTTCCTTCTAGATCCGAATCTAGATCACCAAGTCTAGAGTCAGAGGATTCAGTTTAAAATCCTGCCTCTAATGCTTGAGGCGTGGGCAATCTTAGTGCAAGCTATAATCCTTCTTGGGCCTTGGCTTCTTATACATAAAATGAGAGATTTGGTCTTAAGATCCCTTCCAGATCTCAATACATAATCCTATAATTCTATGACTCATAGGGAGCCACTGAAAGTTTTTGAATAGAATAGTAACCTATGTCTTGGAAAGGTTAGTTGGACAGATGTGGAGATTAAATTATAGTGATGAGAGACTAGAAGCAAGGAAGCCTAAAGTAAAAAGAAAAGGGAAAACATATAGATAAGATCTCATTACTACTTACCTACTCATTACTACTTTTATTTGTATATTATCCTTTACTTACTTACCTGGGAACATACATCTCCTTAGTAGAAGGGAAGTTCCTTAAAAACAGATGCTATCTCACTTTTGACGTTGTAATCTGGTCATCCAGTAAGTGTCTCACACTTAATAGGCATTTAATTAGTGCATATTGATTGTTGCAACAACCTCCTAATTGGGTTCTTGGCTTCCGATCTCTTCCCTTTCCCATCCATCCTCCCACATAGAGACAAATTAATCCTGCTAGACAATAGATTTTGACCACTTCACTCACTCTCTCAAGAAACTTCATGAGTCCTTGTTACCATTAAAGTAAACACAAAATACTCACTCATTGTGGCCCTGACCATATCTTTTGAGCCTTTATCAGAGACCAAGGGACTGTGGTACAGGATTATCTCATTTTATTGTGTTTTGTAGATATTGGTTTAGCGTTGTTATTTTTAATTGAAGGGTAATCTTTATAGCAATCACGCATTGAGCAAATCTATTGGCACCATGTTCCCAATAGAATGTGCTAATATCAGGTCTCTGTGTCACATTTTGGTAATATTTCAAGCTTATGCATTACCATTATATCTATTTTTGATGTACTGTTGTAATTGTTTAGGCATGTCACAGACCATGACCATAGAAAACAGAAAACTCAATAAATGTTGTGGTAAAATGAGAGGATACAATGGATGATGATATATACTTTATACAGAGGAGTTTAACAAAACATATATTGATTTGAATTCAGTGATAGAGAAATTCTGAAGAGAAAAGGCTGGTTTGGAGAGGAGAGAGCATTTGTTAAATACTAAAATCTAGGTTTCTTTAGTGTAGATCATTATACTTTTCTAAAATAAATTCCAAGTGACATCCTTATACTCAAAAAGCAGAGGGAAGGGCTTTCTTACTGATGTTACTGTCTGCTAGAAAGAATAATGGGACAAAAGACATATTTGATTTTCATTTCATAGGTCTGTCACGGTGTGACCTTGGTTAAGCCACTTAAATCTCTAGGTCTCAGTTTCTTTAACTTCAGAAAAAAGGGTTGGATGAATAAACCTCTAATGTTTCTTTTGACTCCAATGATTTACAAATTGATTTATTTTCAAGCATCTGATTTGTCCAAGACTAGGTTCTGTGAATACAAAGAATTTATATTCCATGTTCTCAAAGAGTTATACTCTATGGGTGAGGGAGAGATATGGAATATGCATAGGTGAATTTAATACACAGTGATTAAAGAAGGAAAGGATGGTAGGTACAAAAGGAATCAAGAAGGCTTCACAAAGGCATTAGCACCTGGCCTTTGCTAAGAAGGAAGATAAAGGTTCTTAGAGAGACAGATGACAAGGGCAGGGATTCCAGGAATGGAGGATGACATGTGCAGATTCATTGAAATGAAAAGTAGTGCACTAATTTTAGGGTATGATCAATAGCATATATATATATATGTAGTAAAGTAATATGATATGATTTGGGAGGAATTTAAGAGTTTGTTATGGGAATTAATGTGAAATGAGGTTGAAAAAATAAAATGAACACAAATTGCAGAATACTACAAATATCAGAATAAGGAGCTTATATTACATTTTATATTTTTATTTCTATTTTAGCCTGGAGGCAATAGGGAACACTTGAAAGTTTTTGAGCAGGGAATGACTTGGCTGCACTTATTCCAAGCTATTTACTTAGTAGATGAACAATAACGTTTTAAGTAGAGATGTTCCTCTTACCACACAATTTCCACTGTATTTTGGATTAGTCAGTTAGGATATTGTCTTCAGGTTTAGTCACTTCACTTCAAAACCAGTGAAAGAAACACTGTCACAGTATACTTCCAACAATGCCTTTTTCAATTTTTTTTTGAAGTATGATGACTAAAATTATACACAATATCCTAATAAGGATGTGACTAATAACAGAATATGATGGAAATATAGGAGAAGCGTGAATTGGAAAGACCTTATTTCAATAAATAAAGAGCAAAAAAGAAAGTACCAGAAAAATGGAGTACATACTAACTACAATCATAATGAGGAACAGTGACTGAGGATTAATGGACAAAGAATCCCAATGGGGGCTTAGAGAAGTGATCTGGGGAGAAAAGTTATGTTGCTCTGTATGTTTAAAAAAAAAGTTTTGGACGTCCAGACTCATGATTTAATTGGGGTATGGAACTTCAGGTGAAGGAACTCCTTTTATCAATGAAGACCAGCAATTATTCTGCAACTATAATTTTAGAAAGTGGCCTAAAATACAGAGAGATGAAGTTATATAAACAGTGTGTAACTCAGGTGGTCTTCGTAGCTCTCAGGTCAATGCTCTTTTTTAAAAAATTATTTTTTTTTATCAAAGCTTTTTATTTTCAAAATATATGTATGGATAATTTTTCAACATTGACCCTTGCATAGCTTTGTGTTCCAAATTTTCCCCTTTCCCCTCACTCCTTCCCCTAGATGGTAAGCAATCTAATATGTCATACATGTTAAAATATATGTTAAATCCAATATATGTAAACATATTTATACAATTATCTTGCTGCTTAAGAAAAATCAGATCAAAAAGGAAAGAAAATAAGTAAGAAAACAAAATGCTCAGGTCAGTATGATGTAAACTGTGTCCCCTTTAATCTTTGGGGGAGAAGAGTTGAAAAAGAACCTTTGGGGGAAGGGTGCTCCTGACTCCCAAATCCTCCTGGCTTTTGGAGGGACCACACCCATTTATGATAACTAATCTCATTCAATTGGAGATCTTGGATAGGGCACAATCACAATATTGAATTGAAAAATTAGCCCTTAATCTCCTCAGCTTCAAACCTCAGAAGGCTAATAAAAGGCAACTCTGAACCTTGAATCTTTGCTAAATACTCTTCTGGACTTAGCCCACTGAAGAAGATATTTTCTTCTCAGTGTAAACCCATCTTTACAATAATCCTAACAGGATCTTGCCCACTAGGAAAGCTATCGTCTTAGCTACAATTTTCTTAGTGTAAATAAAGTCATTCTTTGTCACAAATCTGGTACCTATATTCATTTGGGTTTGCTAATTATTTCTCAAGGGATCTGCAACATTGACCATAGGGGATCTCTTACCCTCAGTTCTCACACCTCATCATATACAATATGCTATTTCTCACACAATGGAATTAATTAAAGTAAAAATTCACAATAATCAAGTTTAATTATTTATATTGGTGCTTCATGTTGTTTCTAATAAAACATTTTATAATGAGGAAATTAAAGTATTGGAGAATAACAAAGATGATTATTAGGAAACAATAGATCTTGTAAAAAGTTTTGAGCACTTTGGAAAAAATCACTTGGTTACTATTTTGAAACATATAATAATATCTTAGCTTCATATATATCATCTTTAATATTTTTCATAGTGTTATTCTATCTTTGATTTTACTTGATTCTCTAATAACTCTTTGAAGTAAAGTAGGGATTATTTATCCCATTTTGAATATCAGGAAAATGAAGCAAGGCAGGTTATATGGCCAAGGTAAATAATGAGACAAGTCTCATGATTGCCAGCCAAGTGTCACTAAACTCTAAACTCTTATCACTGTCATCTCAAATATGATGTTTTTTTTAATGTGGGGAAACTGATTGTTCCATACTTATTCAGGACTAATAGACAAATTGAAATAGTAGAAATCCTGCAGAGTCACAGGAAATAGTTCCTGGTTTAGGGTCATCTAAATCTGTCAGTAAGCATTTAATAATCCCTTACTAAAAACTATGCTAAACTTTAAGGATACAAAGAAAGACAACAACAGTTCTTGCCCTTGGGGAGCTTACATTTGAATATAAACCATTTAAATAATTAGGAAATACATTATTATGAGGACATTGTAAGTGAATTATTGAGAAAGAATCACTCAAAAGTTCAGTAGTAAGGCAGTTTAATACTTACTTACTTAATACTTACTTAAGCATAGAGATCCTCCAGCTACAATTCCACAATCTATGAAATGGTGCTCAGCAGAGTGATGGTGATGAGGTTTAGAGTGATCTAGATTCCTGGTGATCTAGAGGTTAGTGGCTAGGAGAGTTATTAAGAATCCCCTTTAAATTGGCTGCAGGTTTTAGGAGAGAAATAATTCACTCATTTCCAAATATTAGTTGCAAAATGAAAGTTTATTGTTAGATAGAAATCAGTTTACCCAGAGACTGACTTCTATAATGGCAGATCTATGGAAAATGGAGTTTTGCACTGAGAATGCAGTTCTCAGTGGACAGAAGGTCCTGGCAGCTGAGTGAGCTACTGAGGTCCATCTGCAAAGACTTCAGTTGATGGAAGCTTATTATATTGGTATCTTAGGTATATTGGGTATTATATTGGGGATCTTAGTGGGGGTTGGGAAACTCAAGCAGATCAGAACCAGTGGTGACTGGGACAAGCCCAGATCTCCTATTGGAATTCAAAGGGATGCTTTTTTTTTTTAATTTTTAAATAGCTTTTTATTTACACGTTATATGCATGGGTGATTTTACAGCATTGACAATTGCCAAACCTTTTGTTCCAATTTTTCTCCTTCTTTCCCCCTCTCCTCCCCTAGATGGCAGGATGACCAATGCATGTTAAATATGTTAAAGTATAAATTAAATACAAAATAAGTATACATGTCCAAACCGTCATTTTGCTGTACAAAAAGAATTAGATTCTGAAATATTGTACAATTAGCCTGTGAAGGAAATCAAAAATGCAGGCAGGTAAAAATATAGGGATTGGGAATTCCATGTAATGGTTCTTAGTCATCTCCCAGAGTTCTTTCTCTGGGTGTAGCTGGTTCAGTTCATTACTGCTCCATTGGAACTGATTTGGTTTATCTCATTGCTGAAGATGGCTAGGTCCATCAGAATTGATCATCATACAGTATTGTTGTTGAAGTATATAATGATCTCCTGGTCCTGCTCATTTCACTCAGCATCAGTTCATGTAAATCTCTCCAGGTCTTTCTGAAACCATCCTGCTGGTCATTTCTTACCAAACAATAATATTCCATAATATTCATATACCACAATTTATTCAGTCATTCTCCAATTGATAAGCATCCACTTAGTTTCCAGCTTCCAGCCACTACAAACAGGGCTGCCACAAATATTCTTGCATATACAGGTCCCTTTCCCTCCTTTAAGATTTCTTTGGGGTATAAGCCCAGTAGTAACACTGCTGGATCAAAGGGTATGCTCAGTTTGATAACCCTTTGAGCATAGTTCCAAATTGCTCTCCAGAATGGCTGGATGTGTTCACAATTCCACCAACAATGTATGTGTCCCTGTTTTCCCATGTCCCCTCCAACATTCCGCATTACCTTTCCCTGTCATTCTAGCCAATCTGACAGGTGTGTAGTGGTATCTCAGAGTTGTCTTAATTTGCATTTCTCTGATTAATAATGACTTGGAGCATCTTTTTATAAGGCTAGAAATAGTTTCAATTTCTTCATCTGAGAATTGTCTGTTCATATCCTTTGACCATTTATCAATTGGAGAATGGTTTGATTTCTTATAAATTAGGTCAATTCTCTATATATTTTGGAAATGAGGCCTTTATCAGAACCTTTGATTGTAAAAATGTTTTCCCAGTTTATTGCTTCCCTTCTAATCTTGTCTGCATTAGTTTTGTTTGTACAAAAACTTTTCAATTTGATATAATCAAAATTTTCTATTTTGTGATCAGTAATGATCTCTAGTTCTCCTTTAGTCATAAATTCCTTCCTCTTCCACAGGTCTGAGTCGTAAACTATCCTGTGTTCCTCTAATTTATTTATAATCTCATTCTTTATACCTAGGTCATGAACCCATTTTGACCTTATCGTGGTATACGGTGTTGAAGTGTGGGTCAATGCCTAGTTTCTTCCATACTAATTTCCAATTTTCCCAGAAATTTTTGTGAAACAGTGAGTTCTTATCCAAAAGCTGGGGTCTTTGGGTTTGTCTAACACTAGAGTATTAAAGTTATTGACTGTTATTTGTTCTTTTGTTATTTGTCCTTTGAACCTAACCTATTCCCCTGATCAACTAATCTCTTTCTTAGCCAATACCAAATGGTTTTGATAACTGCTGGTTTATAATATAATTTTAGATCTGGTACAGCTAGGCCACGTTCATTTGATTTTTTTTCATTAATTCCAAAGAGATGCTTTTTGACTACGATTTGTAATTGAATCAAAGGTTCCTGGCATCCTGGAAAGACAACTTGTCTGGGAAGGGTATGCCTCAGCCAAGAGGATCTGGAAATCTGAAAGGAATCACAGATCAATAGGAAATACTGTTTCTTAAAGGGGCCCCAACCTGCTTCAATAGGATCTGAATTCTAATTGATTGCCTACATTTGTCAGTCTCAACCCTTATTTATGATTGTTATTTCTGGACAGATTCACAGGGATTGAATGGGAAGGGATATCCTATCTTAAGGATATCAATCATGCAATGCCATCTCCCTCCTTTATAAACTGATTAGGAAAGTTTGCTAACCTTGTATACATGGATCAAATGGAGTTTGCCAAACAAATTCTTGCTTAAATATTTTATTAGCTGACAAAGCCAATTACTGGTTAAAGGAACTTCCCAGTGCATAGGGAAATCAATCGGTGGTCAAACATGGAGCCACTTGTGTCACCTAGGGTCTAGCATTAGGCCAATCCATACAATGGTATATACAGAATAGATGGAAGATAATCTCAGAGTGATAATGTACAACTTCTAGAGGAAATATAGCAGTAATCCTGAGGTCTCCTGACTTTAGAATGGTATTGTTCTAATAATCTGTCTGTAGATGATTCTAAAGTCTTCTAGCCTTCGTCCTATAAACATTGTAGATTGTCAGATAGATAATCTGTTGATCAATGATAACTGATTCCTGAGACAATAGTGAATAGACCACTCCCTCAAACCTACATAAAATCATAAAATTAGCAAATAAGTAACATGAAACTCTGGTCTTTCTAACTTTGTCTTATAAATTTATCTTCTTTCTCCTGGTTCTTTGCTAAATTCTTTTGGAAGTTAGCCCACTTCAGTTGGTGTTACAATTACAATAAACTTTGCTCCTTGACGTGGAGATGCGTTCAAGTCTGCAAATTCTTTTGAGACACCTCTCTTCACTGGTCTATGACCTCAACCTTTTGGGATCTCCTTTTGAATCTCAACAAGGGGAGGAGGTACTAACAGTTTATAAGACTAGAAATTTCTCTTATACAAGTTAGAGCTTGAGCTGAGTCTTGAAGAAAACCAAAGAAAATTAGAGGAAGAGATAAGTAGGGAAAAAGCATGGGCAAAATGCAGTGTAATTATGAAAGCAGAAGGTGAAGTGTTATGTGTGAGGAACAGCCTGTAGCCAATGTTGCTGGATCATAGAATGTGTGGAGGAAAATAAGGGAGAATACTGGAAAAGCAGGAAAAGGTCAGGTGATAAAAGAGTTTTTAATGCCAAATAGTTGAGTTTTTATTTGGTTTGGGAGGTAATAAGAAGCCACTGGACTTTATTGAATATGTAAATGTCAGGAAAATTACTTTGGCACTTTGCAAAAAATGGATTAGACGGAAAGATGAGGCAGGCTTCTGAATGATGCTTTTGGAGTCTCTTTCCTTTGAGATTCTTATGAAAAGTATAGAAAATTGCCAGTTCCTCATGGTTTAGAGACAGACTGACCTAGAGGCAGGGGTTAGACCACATGACCTCCTCAACACCCATTTAAAGCCTCTATGATTCTGACTGACCTTTGTGCAGCTCAAATAATGGAGCTTAAGTAAAGGTGAGTAGAGGACAATGTAAATGTTCAATTAATCCAGACAAAGATGTCCTTGAGGGAGGGAGATGCAAGGAGGGCTTGGTCTCCCCAGATAATCAATCATATTACCCTTGGTGCCAAATCTCCTGGGTCTGAATGTGCTATTTTACAAAATCAGACTAGATTTCTGGTTCTCTGCCAGTCTCATTGCTTCAGGGACTGTCATTTCCATAGGTCACCTCTCTGAGAGTAAACAAAGAAAGGCACCAAAAGGTTGAAAACTTCTCACCAAAGCTGTTTGACTGGATTCTGAGTTTGGCCAAATGCCTCTGTCTCCCCCAGGACACATCAATTACACTTTCATCAATTTCAAAGAAAGAGAAGCAACAAGTTAATTTGAGGATACTGGTTGACTTGTGATTCTTTTAAAAATTTTTACTTTTTAAAATTTTTAGTACTCAGAACAGGTGCACTGAGGCTCTGGCTTTGTGAATATCCAGAGTCTTCCCAGATTCTTACTCTATGTAAACATGAAGCTTTTTTTCAATGGGTGGATAAGGGGGAGAGGGTAGGGGGATAGGAAAAGAAAGAGATGCTACTGGTCTTAAGCAAAATTGTGAATTATTAGGTAATAAGGTAGGTATGGCCAAAAAAGATACTCAGCAACTTTGGTTAATGCTCTGGCCTTACTACATACTAATTATATAAAAATAATTATGCCAACCCCACCTATAACATAAAAATTTATAGAGAGTGGTAAGGTCCTCCTAAATGATATTGAAGACAAGTTTAATGCCTAGTTAATCAACAAACACTTAACAAGTACCTTCTAAGTACTAGGTATTGTTCTAAATTTGAGGATACAAAAAGTAGCAAAAGATAATTTTTGTTCGTCAGGATTTTAGAATATAATGGAGGAGACAACAAGGTCCATGAAGATGAAATCTTTGTTCTGTTATTGATGATATATGTCAATAAGGTGTGAACAAGACTTGCATTGCATCCTCCTTGATCCTTGACTTTATATCATCACATTTAGGGATGCTTAACTGAGCTAGTAATGCACTTAGGCTACATCTTTGATCTTGGATTTTTTTTTCAAAGACACCCAGAATCCAGATGACCAGAGAGAAGCCAGCTTGGAATGTAATCCTTGGAGAAACCAGGTGTCCCTATCAGACGGGGGTGGGCAGAGACAGCAATGAATTATGGAGAACTCTCGACTAGAAGTAGAATTTCATAGCAATTCTGAGTTCCTGAACTAAATAGAAAATAGAACTGAAGAATAGCGAAAGACAACCATAATGTACAAGAATAAACCTAGATTTTACCTTTCAAAGATGATGTGAGTTATATGGATTGTTCGGGTGTGGATGTAGGGGTCAACTTTTTAGTGATCACTGCTTAGTTATTTTCTGTTGTTGTGGGACTCTCAGTGGTAGAGTAGTGCTATAAATCAGGATGACCATATAGGTCATGAAGAAGATTGGGGTCAGTAGAAGCAAATATAAGGAGTGAGTGAGGGGGTCAATGCTCTAGTAACTCCCTCTACCCAGTCCTTTCCCCTTATGATGGGATCCTCAGTGCTAGTTTAGTACTGTAATTTGGAAGAACACTTGTTCTGGAGAGAAGGAACTATAGAATTTTAATCCTGTAACTCTGTTCCTTAAATGTAAATGTAAATCTTTGAAATATGATCTCCACAAATCTAAGTTTTGGGTTAGGCTATATCTAATTTTACTCTTTTATTCTAATCCATATCTAAAATGGAGAAGTTACTTCTTTCCAAAGTTCTGATCACTTCAACAGTTAGATGTAACAGATGACATTTATATAGATTTATAAAGCATCCTGCATTCATTATTTCATTTGACCTTACATTTCTCTTTGTTGATCAGAACTGAATCCAAAGTAGCAGTTTGGACTGTGTCTGTCCTTTTAGCCAATATTTTTTCCTCCTTCCTTCCTTTATGTCATATATCCTATCATTTTAGGACACAGCTCTTTTGTAATTAGAGCTGTTTTGAGTTAATTTAATTAATTATGTAGAGCTAATATGGTCAATGGATTACTTGGAATAGCTGGCATATTCATTTCAGAAAGCACATTGGCATTTTAACAAGTGCCTTCTGGAAAGTCATAGACTGAAAGTTAAAATTTTTAACTTTATAAGCATAAGATTTAGAAGACATGGGTAGATTGCATTTTTTTCTGAAAAAATTTGGGAAAGTTTAGTGTACTGCAATCTCTGTATGAATCAGCCGTGTCATGTGGCAGCCAAAAGGACTAATGTGATTTTCAGTGGAATGAGGAGAGGCATAGCTTCTAAGAACAAGGAAATAATGGGGAGATGGGGAAAGGAGAGGAGGAGAAGGAGGATGAGCTAGGTACTGCAGTGAGTAGATACTGTGCCTGGAGTCAGGAAGATTCAAGAATTCAAATCTGACATCAGCTGGGTGATCATGGGCAAATGGTTTAATTCTATTTGCCTCAGACTCCTCATCTGTAAAATGAACTGGAGAAGGAAATAGGAAACAACTGCAGTGTCTTTGCCAAGAAAACCCCAAATGGGGTTACTAAGAGTCATACACAACTGGAAAACAACTGAAAATATTCTGGGCACTGTGCTAAGCCCTGAGAATAAAAATAGAAACAAACAAAAAAGAAAGACAGACAGACAGATAGTCTCTGCCTTCGAGGAGTTTACAATCTTCAATGGAAGGTGGGGAGGAGAAAACAAATGAACAAAAAATTGAAAAGTGTATATAGATTGGAGAATAAAGGTACCTAGTGATGTAATACCTCAAGGAGAATAAAGAAGAATGGGGTGGGGAAGGACCTCAAGCCCAGATCCTATGAGGACAGGTTAAAGGAACTGAATATTTAAACTAGATAAATCAAGAATAAAGAAGGACATGATAGTTGCATTCAAGAATGTCATGTATAAGTGGTTTTAGATTTTTGGTCTTCAATAGCAAAATCAGGAGTAATAGAAAATTATCAAAGCAAATTTAGGCTTGATATTAGGAAACTTTTTCTAATAACTTAAAAAAAATTCATAAATATAAGACTTAGGAAGCTTGGATAGACAGAATTTCATCTGAAAAAAAAAAAAAAACCTAAGGGTTTTTGTTGATTATGATCTGAATCTGAATCATCAGTGTGATGTGGTAGTCAAAAAGATTAATTTGATTTCTCTTCAATGGAATTAAGAGAAGTATAGTTTCCAAGAATGAGGAGATTATAGTCTTCCTTTCTTCTGTCATGGTCAGACCACATCTACTTGGATTTATGCCCCAAAGGGTTAGCTACTTTAGGATATAGTAGTTTTCCCCCTTATAAGCCATGTTCAGACAGAGATGAGCTGGCCATTTGTCAGATAAATCATTATGGGACCTTTTAAATATGACTTGAATTAGATTCATTTAGCAGTCCTTTCTAAATCTGCACTGTGATTCTACAATGGACTGCCTTGGCTCAAAGAAGTGAATCTGGGAATTGCAATCAACATGACTTTTGACTGCTCTACAAATAAAACCATATAAGTTTTCCTATATCTAGGGCCACTTTTGTTTCAATCACCTTCTGTTCAATTATGTTAAAAATGTACTTTCTTTTTGCTCATATACCAAAAAAGAGCTATCTAGTTCATATGTTAATTCAGCATTCCTACATCTACCTGATAGACTATTGTAATTCCCACAGCTTCTGTTCCAAATCTACCCTTCTCTTCTAAAACCTCCTGCATTACTCTTTCCTTTTTTTTTGTCAGCAAAAGTCTTCATTTCTTACTTTATTAACAAAATTGTAATCATTCATTGTGTTCTTTCTACTGTCTCCCTTAAATTCTTTCAATATCACCTTTATTTCTTTCTTCTTTTACACTTGTCTCTGATGAAAAGGTGGCACTTTTTGCCTAGATCAATCCTCTAGTTGGGCCCTTGATCTTATACCTTCCTATTTCTTCAGGAACTTATTTCTTTGATTATTGTTTCTTCCTTTAATCTTCAATTTCTCTTTAGTTACCTGTTCCTTTCCTCATGCTTAAAAACATGCCCAGATTTCCCCAGTATTTGAAAAACCTTCAATTTCTCTATCGTCTCCTTAAGATATTGTCTTATATTTCTTTTCTATTTCATTGTTAAACTACTAGAAAAAACCATCTACACTATTTACCTCAACTTTTTCATCTCCCACTTACTTCTCAATCACTTGCAGTCTGTTTTCTGGCCCTAATCACTGAGTTAAAACTTCTATCGAGGTCACCAATAATCTTCTGCCTCCTCCACAAGGGCTTTATCATCTTTCCCCGGCAATTAGCACTTCCTCCCCAAATTACTTTGCCTTTAATTTGTATATGTGTTATATTTACTTAGTATATATGCTACATTTCCTCTCCCCTTTCCTTATCCAAACAGAAACACATGGGATGCTGAAAATCAGATATCAATGAAAATTTATTACAGAAGAATTTTAAGGAATATTCTTAAAGTTTCTGGTTAGAAGCAGGCTCCATTTTTCTTCTGAAAGAGGGAGCCCTTAGTACAAAAGTGGGAGAACCTTTATACTTGTTAGTTTGGCACAGTCCCTCCCTTCAGAGACTGAACTGGTCCGTTTCCTTCCCGGTTACAATCTTTCTGATATGCCTATTGTATGTTTCCCCTTAAATATATATAAGCAGGTTCCCCCTCCCTCATCATATATCTCATGTTCAAAAATTGTGGAAAACTTCTCCTAGAGGGTATGTTGTTTAATATTCAATTAGCCTATTAAGCAGCTGTAATAGTGACTTGGTCTAGTCAGTCATGGAGCTGAATCAGCTATTATCTTGAGCTTGTGGTTTTCTGAAAACCACAAGACTCTTTCTGATAGAATTTATCAGTGCCTTCCTAGATCCCCAATTCCTTATTTGCTCAAGGTTTCTGAGAGATTGAAATTTATTTGTCTTGTGGAAACTTAGTCTTTCTTAACCTCTCACATATTGAAAACCTTTTGGTCAGGGGTACCCACTCTCTTACACTCCCTTGAAGTTTGCAGCACTCTGTGGAAACCCAGCTTTTCAGTATTGCTCACACAAACCAACTTTCTTGAAGGCAAGTCTATTTTCATCTGTGTCTTTATATCCTCATTACCCAGCACATTGCCTGGCACACAGTAGGCACTTAAATATGATTGTTAAATTGAATTGTTTCATGTTGGTAGTATGCCCATTATCCCTTTCTTTGTCCATGTTGTTTATTTAAAGAAGGTATTGTAGTATAATAGAATTAGAAGGTAAGAATTTGGGTCCCAAGATCTGTAATGTAGTAACTATGTGATCTTGTATGCTATTTTTGCAGTACCAACTTAATAATATCTAGCATTTATTTTGTTGTTGTTTTTCAGTCATTTCAGTTGTGCCCAATTCTTTGTGACCCCATTTAGTGGATTTCTTAGCAAAAATACTAAAATGGTTTTCCATTTCCTTCTCCACCTCATTTTACAGATGAGGAAACTGAGGCAAATGAGAGTAAGTGACTTACGTAGGGTTATATAGCTAATATGTGCCTGAGGCTGGATTATTCCTACCATCTATCTCTTTTGCTGACCAGAACAGGATAAAATAATAAAATTGTGTTGATGGTTTCTATTAAAAATGGCTATAATCAGGGTCTCAGGCCCAATTACTTTAGAGTCTACTCATTGGTATAGATTTATTGCTTGGGATTCCATTTCTTCATGAGGGATGCGGTTGAAGAGAGACTGAGGAAAGAGAGATCCTGATCTTCTGACTTCTAGCCTTGAGAGAGGATGACTTCAGATTTTTTTTTTTCAGGGAAAGGTCCCTGAAAGTAAAGTAAAATTCTGGAAAGAGGCTGACATGAACTAAAGCCTTGATCATGTTCCTATCCTCACATTACCACATTAGGGCTTTGGGAACTTCTCTTGGGTGAGATCTGGAACTCTTTCACTTGCTTGATCTAAGAAATCTTGCTCCCATTGTAGTATCTCATTCATTCTGAATTCTGTTTGGTATATTCTCATTTGTATAACTTTTCTGATTTCTCTTTAGTACCAAATAGGAAAAATGGATTCATTTGCTATTTACTGTGTATAGTCTTTGTACAACTGGCATTTTTGGTGGGAAATCAGTCAAGCCATGCATATAAAGTCTGGAACATTCCTTTCCTGTGAAAGGAGAGCAATCAGGAACAAGGTTCCATAAGATTTAGGGGCATATTTAGTAAATTTAAAGCACCATATAAGTGCTAGTAATTATTATTTATATTCATCTTTTAAGGCCAGCTCAAATGTCACATCCTTTGTGAAGATGTCCGTGATTATCTCTCATTTCTGTTAACTCCTATAGTTTTTTTTTTTTGGGGGGGGAGGGTTGTTATACCATTCCTATAATAATTGCCTTTTATTGAAAACAAATACTTAAATATAGTTGGGAGGCTATTATTAAAAGGAAATCTGTGGCAATCATTTTGTAAAGGTGTAAGTTGTGGAATCACTGAATTATTTTCTAATGTCAATGGTTGTCTCCTAAATGAGTTATTGAGTAGCTAGATGGCACAATAGAGAGAATGCTGGGCTTAGCATCAGGAAGACTCATCTTCCTGAATTCAAATCTAGCCTCAGATACCACATACTAGAGCTCTGTGATTTTGGGCAAATCACTAAACCTTCACTTTTTGTATGTGTAAAAATGAACTGAAGAAGGAAATGGCAAACCACTCCAATGTCTTTGCTAAAAAAGCCCCAAATGAAATTATGAAGAGTCAATCATAATGGAAAACAATTGAACAATAAATGATCTATTCTGTAAATTTGGGCATATAAAATTTTATCAAATCAGGATATATATGCTATAAATAATAATGTTCTTCAAAATATTTTGAGATAGATGTTACATTAGGGTTCTATTTACATGAACTAAAAGAAGTAAAGTTTTATTCAATTCAAAAGCTGAAATCCTGTTTCAGGCTTATTTTTCCAGTTCTTTGTGCTGCCTTCTTTCCTGGGGAGAGCTAAGTTAAGCCAGAACAAAGCCTTCACGTTGTTCATACCAAAGTCAATAGAATCTCACGTGTCACTCTTGGGTTTTGCCATGTACAGTACGCACATAAAAAAGAGTCAGGAATGTTCATGGAACATAATTAAGCCCACAATGGGACTTTGCCAGAATTGGTCTCCTCTTATAATAGGGCTTGTAGGCTACAACTAGTCAATTAGATGTAATCTCTTGGTCAAAAAGACAGCAAGTATATTATCTCTTCAAGTGCAGCTAGTTCCCTATCTGATCCTTATGAGTTACAAGATCCATTTAAACATTCAGGCACTTTTCTATTTTTCATTTGTCATATTGCTTGGCTTTAGACAATGAGCAATGTTTCAGCGCCTGAGAGCATAACCCATCTAAATCATAGCCTTTGAGGACTTCCACAGAAAAATAATTAATGCCTTACAGTCAGAGTCTGCTTTGTTGTTTTGAGGGCAGAACTCAAGGTGAGCTGGAGAATTCGAGCACCCCACTTCATGGCTTCTGTGTATACAAGAGCAATGGTCTATTTGAACTTAAGTCATCATGAACCTGACTTGAATGAAAGGTTTGCTATTCCCTTAAGGCTGCCTAAAGTTCAAGTAATGGAATGAGGAATTAATACCAAGAAACAAATGGAATTTTTCCAATGAAAAATTCAATTACAGTTAGTTTATATCCATCAGTTAATTTCATGTGACTTTGATGTTCAATACATTTCATCAAAAGAATACTAAACAGGGGACTAGATTGTGCTCCTCCAAACATGTAGTTTCCTCTATACTAGAGGGAATTATCCAAGGATCTCCAAGCACCCAACAAAAAACAAATCCAGTCCACATTTGCCAGTGCTCCTAAATCAACAAATTTTTTGTAAACACCTACCATAAGCTCCAATACTGTACTATGGGTGATAATGGAAGTAGTAGAAAAAAAGACAATGGAAACTTCTCTCAAGTAGTAGCCGCATTGACCATCCTCTTGGCCTTGTACTTGGATAGACTGGACCTATAAAGGAAGGCACAGACATTCAAGCAGAAATCCAAGTTAACATATCCCTAAGTAAGAGATCATGTAAGCTGGGCTGTGGATTCATTACCCTTTCATTAGTAAGGAAACCAGACAAAGAAAAGGAGACTACCAGTGAGACATTGTAACTACCACTGGCAGTAAAACACAAGCCTGACTCTTTTTTTCATATGTGTACTGTACCTAGCAAGACTGAGAGTAACATGTAAGATTCTATCAACATTGGTATGAACAACTTGAAAGCTTTGCCCTACCTTAACTCGGCTCTCTCCAGGATAGAGGGCAAAAAAATTTGGAAAAATAAGCATGAAATAGGATTTCAGATTTTGATAAAGATAAAAAAATTCTACTTCATTTAGTTCATGTAAATACAACTCTAAAAATAGCACCTACCTTAAAAATATTGGAGAATATTACTACTAATATAAAAGTCTTAGTGGCTTTTAACTTTTAGTGGCTTAAAACCTGTCTGGTATGAAGGCAACATGAATTGTTGTATTCAAGGAACAGCAAGGAGGTTGTAGCATGTACAGAGCTGAGTAAAGTACAAGAAAATTGGAAAAGAAGAGAAGGTTCCTTTCAGGTCATTTAGTCCAATTCCCTCATTTTACAGGTGAAAAAGCTAAGTCCCAGAAAAATCAAAGGGTCATACAGCTAGTAAGTGTCTTAGGTAGGATTCACACCCATGTCTTTCTGCTCCAAGTTTGGTACTTTATTCACTATGCCACATTGTTTTCTGTTCACTTTTGATTTTGGGGAACTATTGGAATGTCAGTCCTTGTGGACAGAGACTTTTGATTTCATAGGATAATATTAACTGAAGAAGGGAGATAGCCAAAGTATATTTTAAAAAAATAATTTAATAGGAAATACAACTATTTTAGCATAACTTTTATCTATAAGAAAACAGGGATGAAAAATTTCAGCTAGTTATCTGGTAGCCTTTACTTGAGTAAATTTCTAACACTTTTATTCAATTCCTTTTTAAATTGACATTTGTCTTTTCCTTTATGAAAATTGGCATCTCCCTGTCATTAGCAGAGCATTGCTGTAAGTACTGAAAATGCTCAATTAAAGTTCTCTTCAGTCAGGAAGATACTGGCACAATTACAGTGAAAAATAGCCTTACAAGGAAATAGCTTGGTAAGACTTAACTAAATTAATAGACTGGTCTTGGCACAAAAAGGATTTTCTTTTATTGGTTCTTAAGGGAATCACACTTTTGCTTTGGAAGGTTCTTGAATGTCTGTCTCCTTAGTGAAAAAAAAACCCAGATTTCTTTTGACACTATTTCCACCTTCATTCCAATCCAATTTTTTTATTCCCTCCTAACACTGGCACTTCTTTAGAGACAATACTCAAAATGAAACAAAACAACCCTTCTCACGATGGAAGTTAAGAGCCTAGGAGACATATCTGAAAAGAAATAATAACATGAGCTCATTTTCCTGATTACATTAAAGGTGCTATCAGTTGGGGAAGTAATTTTTAACTAATGTTCCTTCCTTATGTCGCACCTAAGTTTTGAAGTGTCTGCCCTTAATTATTATAGGTTAAGCTAGAATGAAGGTTGCATAAGTTTGGAAGCTAGGGAAAAACATTTAGATGAAATGGAAGGAGAGTGTCACCAAGTAAGGAGCTAGGTGAGCAATTCATTAAATCAACTCAGATTAATTAGCTGCTAGGGCAGAAGAATCAGTTGTCCTTAATTCTCAGAGACTGGGAACATGATTTCATTAAAGTCTCCAGGTAGCTCTCCTATGTTCCCTATGAAAGAGATTTGATTCTTGAAATATGTCTAATAGCTTTGTGCTGGTATATTATAACACTCCTGATGTTCAACTATTTTGGGATAGAATGAGGACAAGCATTCCCCTCCATTATGCCATATTTTTCTTTTCCCCAATATCACTCCCTCTCCTCCACTTCCTGCTTCCCACCCACCCATCCTGCTGCTACTGAATTTGTTGAGTTCTTTTAGAAAAGAAGTTGAGGATGAATCTGCTGCCAAGGGGAAAAGAAAGGGATAAACATTTACATAGTGCCTACTATGTGCTGGGCAACATGCTAAACACTTATGACAAGTATTTATTTCAATCCTTACCTGTGACACAGATGCTATTATTTCCCTCTTTTTACAGTTGAGGAAACAAAGGCAAACACAGCCCAGGGTCATAATAGCGAGTAAGTGTCAGAGGATGGATTTAAACTCTGGTTTTCCTGATGTCAGGCTCCCTGATCACTAAATGCCAAATTTTGTTAATTTTTAGCTTCATAACACTTCTTGCATATGTCCTCTTCTCCTCTCTGACACTACCAACATCCTAGTCCTGGCCCTTGTAACTCTAGGCTTGGATTTCGAGCCTCTTCTCCCTTCAGTCCATCCTCCATTGGTTGTTAGGGACTAGCACCTCTTGTGAAGAAAGCTTTCCAAGCTCTTTTCAGGACTGCTCACCTATCTTTGGTGAACACTAATTCTCACCAGTGACTCCAAGAAGTAGTAGTCTGATCAATGGTCAAATCCCAGTAAACTATCTTGGCAAATGGGCCAAACCAGGTTGAGGGTAACTGACAGGGCTCAAACCTGTTGATGAGTAAAGGGGATATCTACTCCAAACATATGAAGCCATCTCCTGATAGACTGAGTAGGTGAGAACAATTTGTCCCAAAGATGCTTACAGCTTGGACTTCAATGACTCAGGGAATGACAGTAAGGCTGACAACTTTGTACAACTCTGTTTCATTTAAATCTTACTCATGTTTAAGTCAAAATATCATTCCTCATCTTTTGGGATGTCATTTGTCCTTTTTGAAAATGGACAAACAACAGGATAATCTTCTTAATGTGTAAATTTGACTATGTCACCCTACCCTTATTCAATAAATTTCAATGGTTCTCTATTATGTCCAGGATTAAATATAAAATCCTATTTGGCATTCAAAATCCTTTACAGCCTTGACCCTATTTGCTTTTCCAATCTTATATCTCACACTTCTCTCCTTACATGCTTTGCAATTCAGTTATACTTGTCTTCTTCTCAAACAAGACATTCCATGTCCTGACTCTGGACATTTTTACTGACTGTCCCCTAGGTTTGGAATTCTCTTTCTTCTTATCTCTTTCCTGGTTTCCTTGGCTCCTTGAAGAGTTAGTTAATATTCTATCTATTGAAAGCCTTTCCTAATTCCCTCCATTTCTGAACTCCTCGCATTTTTGCCTTCCTTTTGCTACTTATCTCCAATTTATCCTCTATAGCTTGTTTGTACATAACTGTTTTTATGTTATCTTCTCCAGTAGATTCTATGCAATTTGAGAGCAGGGACTGCCTTTTGCCATTCTTTGTGTCTTCAGCACTTAAGGAGCTTACATTCTAAAAATGGAAATAAAAGGAAGCTGCAAAGTGGTGGAGAAGACTGTATAGGATCCTGATGGTTACAGTCAGTAAATCAGAAACAGGTCTGGGTGGGAAATTGGTATATTGATGAAGATACTCTTTCCACCAAGAAAAAAACAGTTGAATGTATTAGTAGATAGAATGCTGGATAGAGTTATAGAGACGTGAATTCAAAATCTGTCTCAGATGCTTAATAGCTCTGTAATCTTGGGAAACTTAGTAAACTTTTTCCAGGATAGTAGGGTTGTGTTGAGAATCAGATGAGATAATATGCACGAAGAACTTTGCAAACCTTAAGGTACTATATAAATTGCTTTTATTATTAGATATAGATTGCAGTAGAATTTAAGCTTTTCAGGGCAAAGATTATTTCATTAACTCTTATGTCTGGAGTGCCAAACATAGTGTCTTACCAATCAATAAATGCTTATTGGATTAAATCAAATGAAATGTCTACCATTTAATATAATCTGCTCCTTTCTTCAGTGACCTTGGCAACGAAGCAACTCAAACTCATTGAAATCTCTTTGAGTCACTAAGGACAATAAAGCCCTATCATGGGACTGACATTATTTCCAGTTTCTATTTTTGTTATTATTATAAATGCCTTCTAATAACTCAAATTCTACTTAATTTTACTCTCTACCCACAGCCTTTTGCTCTCTCTGTCTCTCCATCTCTCTCTCTCTCTCTCTATCTCTGTCTTTTTCTCCTCTCTGTCTGTGTCTTTCTCTTTCCTTCTCTCTTTTTCCTTCTCTCTCTCTCTCTCTCTCTCTCCTCTCTCTCTCTCTCTCTCTCTCTCTCTCTCTCTCTGTCTCTCTCTCTCTCACACACACACACACACACACACACACACACACACAAAGTCGTGGACATGCTCTTTCTGATCTCTTCAGCTTATTCATGAAGGAGGAAGGGGAAGAAGTTGAAGTACATTTTTCTTACCATTTATATTGTTCAGTTTCAATGTGTCTGACTGTGAACCCAAGGACCATATCATTTTTAGGTTCTTCTATCCTTCACTATCTCTCCAAGTCTTTTCATGTACTTTGTTTCCATGATACTCTCTATCTATTTCCTTCTTTTGTGGTCCCCATTTTCATTTGCTACCAATCTTTCACAACATCAGAGTCTTTTTCAATGAGTACTGACCTCTCATTATGTGGTCAAAGTATTTAATCTTCATATATCTGGCTTAACATAAATAAGAATACAATAGAATGGTTTCTGAACAGTTGAGTTTGAAATGTGCATAGCTTCTCCATACTAGAAATAATTCATTATAGTAAATAATTCATGGTATTGGTATCATCATTCTAATCAGAGCAGAACAATAAGGTTATTAATGAAAGAGAAAACATCCTAAAAAAAAGAAGGTAAGAGCAAATTTAACCTGCAAGAAATTCCTGAGGGGAAAATGAAGATTGAGAGTTTAGGGTAATGCTATTAGTTGATCTCCACAACAACCACAAAGAATGTAATATTTTGAATGGATGTGAATCTTGAGACACTTTGTCCAAGTATCCCTCATTCATAATAGTCAGAGGTTAAAATGACAGCACCTACAACCCTGAATTGACTATTGTTAGTTACATAGGCAGGCAGGAAACACTGAAAGAGACAAGTGGATGGAGGCTAACATTCTGTTATCTTCTGATGAAAAGTAACTGTTAGGCAGAGACATGGCAGATGATAAATACATAAAGAGATGCTCTCAAAAACTCTCTATTGATCAGAGAAAAGTAGAGGCCATTGGAGAATGAGCAGCATGAATTCTAAGGTTAGACTTAAGATCTGAGGGAGATCTACGGACCAAGAGCTTGAAGAGACACTGGGAGACTTGGGATGATTAGATATAATTTTATCCACTTTAGTCTCCCTCATCCTCCCATTCCTATTTTGCAGATGAGGAAACTGAGGTGAGATTAAGTGATTTGTTCAAGGTCATCCAGGTAATAGTAACATCAAGTTTTGAATTTGAATCTGATCCCAATCCCAGTATTCTTTGACAATATTGAATAGCCTTGTAATCTTTTGATGGTTTGACAATATTTTGTTGTTGTTGTAGAGGTGGGCATAGTCCTTTTTGTGGCCCAAATTGGAACCCTCCATAACAACAACAACAATAATAGCAGTTGGCACTTTGTAGCTTCTACAATAATACAGGCATTATTCGTTCTTTGAAATATTATCTCCTGATGGAAGTGGATATCTTCGATAAAGAGAAGATCTAATTCAGTTCCAATAGATCAATGATGGACCAGAAGCAGCTATACTCAGAGAAGGAACACTGAGAAATGAGTGTAAACTGTTTGCATTTTTGTTTTTCTTCCCGGGTTATTTTTACCTTCTGAATTCAATTCTTCCTGGGCAGCAAGAGAACTGTTCGGTTCTGCACACATATATTGTATCTAGGATATACTGTGACATATTTAACATGTATGAAACTGCCTGCCATCTAGGGGAGGGGGTGGAAGGAGAGAAGGGAAAAGTCAGAACAAAAGTGAGTACAAGGGATAATGTTGTAAAAAATCACTCAGGTATATGTTCTGTCAATAAAAAGTTCTAATAAAAAAAGAAATATTTTTTATTATCCTATTATCCTAATAATCCTGGGAGTTAAATACTATTATTATCCTCATTTTACAAATTTAAGATATTAACTGACTTGCCTAATGTCACAAAGCTAATTTAAGAGCATTAGAAAATAGCTTTGAGGCTGTTGTTGGGTCAAAAGGATGGTCAGAGACTGTCCTGAGATCGGTAATAGAAGGTGGGCAGGAGTGATTCTAGCTGTATATCTCAATAAGATCAGAAAATTAGCCTATAATAAGACTATTTCAGTAGCGTATATAACTGTGTGGAAAAATGGGAAATGTCTGTGGTAGCCATTCACTGAGGACTTAGAAACCTCAACCAGTCATTTGACTATTTCAGAGGTTGGAGAGAAGAGTGAGAAAGTAGATGAGTTGGTGGAGACTCTTAGCCAATATGGAGTTGAGGAGCCTTAGTGTGAACTAATGTAGATGAGAAAAAGTGTGAGAAATAGAATAGAGTCCTGAGTTTAAGTGGTTCCCTCTTCATGAAATATTATACAAGCAAGGTGGTAGTCATGAAAATTATAAAATCAGATTCTGTTAAGCCATAGTATTTGAATAAAAGCTTGTTAATTGACTGACTCCTTCAAGTCAGTGCTCAAATTAGTTCTTTTGGGGAACAAATTGTTCACTTTTGAATTGATAGGGGGAGAGAAAGAAGAAGGGAGAAACAGGAAGACCTAGTGCTCAGATTTAATACCATGATGATGTCCAGGGACATTCCCAAATGAAATTCCAGGCCATCATGGAATCTTTTGAAGGTCTCAGGATACTTTTGCTACTTTTCTTGTGGAAAAGTTCCCAAGGGTGGGGGCAGATTGCCTTACAGAAAATACAATCCTTTACTACCTCATTCACCTTTAGCTCTAGGTACCTTTAGCTCTAGATAGAACAGTAACTAGAGTGCTGGACCTAGAATCAGAAAGGCTTGAGTTGAAATCTGGCCTCAGATACTGAATTGATGATTAATTCATGAAATTATGAAATTAGGGCAAGCAGAATGGTTCATTGTGTACATAGTAGGAAAAACCATGATTGACACAGGGAAATGAGTTGGTATTCACACTCTAATTAGGCACAGAGAGTGTGGGGGCAAAAAGCATAGAAAATACAAAGATGTTGGAATCCTTACACAATGTTAAGTCATTAGAGTTGATAGAGACAATAATTATCTAATTTAGCATGGTTCAGTATGATTGATCTGATCCTATGAGGAGATGTTTGGGCCAGAACTTGAAACAAGGTACTATGTAGAAACAATGCTTGTGTTCACACCTTTAGAGAGCTCATATAAGCAAGAAGGTCTTAGGGCCAGAGAGGGCTCTGGGAGGAAACCATAATCCCTCTCTCGGATCCCACAATCCCACTTCCAGAGAAGGAGCTTAAATAGAGCTTCAGTGAGCCAGTCAAGTTAGTTCAGCTGAAAAGATTGAGAGGGGAGCGTCAAGTGAGTTCAGAGAGAAGCCCTCTCTTGGATGCAAGAGAGATTCATTCCAACTTTCACCTTGGTGCTGGCTGGAGACTGAAGAAAGCAGAGGCAAAGGACAACTGCAAGAGCTCTTGGAACCAAGCAGAAAGAAGATAGGCCTCTAAGAAAACTAACCCGACTATATTGAAGGACACAATAAAAGATTTGAACTTTTATCACTTGGCTGCGTTTGGAGTAATTATCACTTTTAACTGATACTAAGGCTGCCTCCAGAAAACCTCCTCAAGAAACCTGCTCCCAGAAAGAACCATTATATTTTAAAAAAGAACCACACAAAGACAAGCAGTGAAAAGAGTACAGAGGCAGATAAAGTGCTGGTTAGGGGAAGAGGTGATAAAGGCAGCCAGCATGAGAAAAAGGATGGGAAAAAAGATACACATACTTGTGTGTGTCCTTGTTTTTGTTTAGTTGTTTTTCAATGACCATTCATGACTCAGTTTTGGTTTTCTTGGCAAAAATACTGGAGTGGTTTGCCATTGCCTTTTTCTACTTATTTTACAAATGAGGAAACTGTGGCTAATCAGGTTGTGATTTGACCGGGATCACATAGCTAGTAACTCATAAAGATGAACCTTCCCTAGAAGGAAGCAATAAACTGGGAAAACATTTTTACAGTCAAAGGTTCTGATAAAGGCCTCATTTCCAAAATATATAGAGAATTGACTCTAATTTATAAGAAATCAAGCCATTCTCCAATTGATAAATAGTCAAAGGATATGAACAGACAATTCTCAGATGAAGAAATTGAAACTATTTCTAGCCATATGAAAAGATGCTCCAAGTCATTATTAATCAGAGAAATGCAAATTAAGACAACTCTGAGATACCACTACATACCCGTCATATTGGCTAGAATGACAGGGAAAGATAATGCGGAATGTTGGAGGGGATGTGGGAAAACAAGGACACTAATACATTGGTGGTAGAATTGTGAATATATCCAGCTGTTCTGGAGAGCAATTTGGAACTATGCTCAAAAAGTTATCAAACTGTGCATATGCTTTGATCCAGCAGTGCTACTACTGGGCTTATATCCCAAAGAGATCATAAAGAAGGGAAAGGAATCTGTATGTGCACGAATGTTTGTGGCAGTCCTCTTTGTTGTAGCCAGAAACTGGAAAATGAATGGATGCCCATCAATTGGAGAATGGCTGGGTAAATTGTGGTATATGAATGTTATGGAATATTATTGTTCTGTAAGAAATGACCAGCAGGATGAATACAGAGAGGACTGGCGAGACTTACATGAACTGATGCTGAGTGAAATGAGCAGAACCAGGAGATCATTATATGCCTCAACAATGATACTGTATGAGGATGTATTCTGACACAAGTGGATTTTTTTCAACAAAGAGAAGATCTAACTCAGTTCCAATAGATCAGTGATGGACAGAAGCAGCTACACCCAAAGAAAGAACACTGGGAAATGTAATGGGAAATGTAAACTGTTTGCTTTTTTGTTTTTCTTCCCGGGCTATTTTTACCTTCTTAATCCAATTCCTCCTGTGCGACAAGAGAACTGTTTGGTTCTGCACACATATATTGTATCTAGGATATACTGTGACATATTTAACATGTATAGGATTGCTTGACATCTGGGGGAGGAGTTGGAGGGAGGAAGGGGAAAAATCGGAACAGAAGTTGAGTGCAAAATGTTGTAAAAATTACCCTGGCATGAGTTCTGTCAATAAAAAGTTATAATTATGAAAAAAAAATAAAGATGAACCTTCCTGACCCAGCACCACCTAGCTGAGATTTAAAAGAAGGGATATGTTTGATTAGCTCTTTTCTCTTATCTCCCAACTTAACATTGTCAGGAGTTTTCATTAGATGACAACAATCATTCTGAGAGGAAGTTGCTTCCTAAAAAATGAAGACAATTATTTTGTACTACTGCGAGGGCCAAGTGTGGTTGGCAAGAAGGAGATGGTTCTGCTTCCTGGTCTTAAAAAGACCTGAAGGGTTTCTACAAACTCCTTCATCATCTCCAAATCAATGCTTTGGGACATACAGTCTAGGAGGATGTATATATGTTACCTCACCTTGATTCATTCCCTTATTAAGGCTGTCAATGATAAGGAGGAGCTAGGTGGTGCAGTTTATAGAACATTGGTCCTGGATTCAGGATGAGCTGAAGAATCTGGCCTCAGACACTTATTAGCTGTGTGACCTTGGATAAGTAAGTCATTGCTTCAAAAAAGAAAAAAAAGGGGGCATCTATGTGGCACAGTGGATAGAGCACCAGTCCTGAAGTCAGGAGGACCTGAGTTCAAATCTGGTCTCAGACACAACACTTCCTAGCTGTGTGACTCTGGGCAAGTCATTTAACCCCAATTGCCTCAGCAACAATAAAATAAATAAAGGAAAAAAAAAAGAATATTATTGATATTCATTACATTTAACCCCAATTGCCTTAGCAACAATAAAATAAATAAAGGGGGAAAAAAGAAAAAAAAATGACTGTCATTGATATTCATTACAATCAGATTTCACCTGATGAAATTGTCATTGGGATATATATTGAGGGACCATATAATGTGATTCTCCTTAGTCTTAGATTCTGATAGAATGTAAGTTCCTTGAGGACAGGGGTTGTTTAATTTTTTTGTCCTTTTATCCTTTCATCATTTCTGACTTGTAGTAAATGCTTAATATGTGCTTGTTAGTCAGATGTGTTGTCATAAACCTATAATCTTAGGAACCAGGGAGGCTGAGGTTAGTGGATCTCAATCTCAGGAATTCTGAGCTATAGTGGGCTAAGGTGATCCAATATTGAGTGCCAAGATTTAAATTACTATGATGATTCTCTGAGAGCAGGGTGACATTATCAGATTGCCTAAGTAGAGGCACCAGCCTCTATATTTACCAGTTGTAAATGGAACAGCTCAAAGTTTCTAATCAGAATGGGACCAGGTCTATAAGTAGTACCACCTGAGCCAGTGTTGGAGTCTGGAAGATGTAGGTTGACTGGATGACTCTGGCAAAGTTTTTCTATTCTAGGCAACTATCTGAGATTAAGTTACAGAAAAGTTGAAAGCTTCATCATCAATAAACATTGCAGGTATAGTCCCTCTCTCTATCCCTATAAAGGCATAGAGTAGGATTGATTGATTAAAACACTCTTGTTCAATTGATTTCATGTGTCAGGCTGTGGAGAAAAACAGGCAAGATAGCATAGCTAAGTGACTTGCTAGGGAGTGTTAGGATACCATGAAAATGGATGACTATTTATTTATTTATTTTATTATAGAATATTTTATTTTTCCAAATACATACACGATAGTTTTCAACATTTGCCTTTGCAAAACCTTGTGTTAAAATTTTTCTGCTCCCTCCTTTCTCTTCCCTCCCCCAAAATAGCATGCAATCCAATATAGGTCAAATATTGACATTTACTTTTATAAGATTTTCATTTTCATTTTTTTCTCCCTCTCCTCACCTCCCCAGGATGGCAATCAATCTGATCATAGACTATATAATACATATGTACAATCATATTAAACATGTTTCCACATTACTCACTGTAAATGTGAAGTATTTCACTGTAAAAGAAGAATAAGAACAAAAGGGAAAAACCATGGAAAAGAAAAAAAACTGAAAATAATTATGCTTCAATCTGCATTTAGACGCCATACATCTTTTTCTGTACCACTAATGCTATTTGTAATTGTGGAAAGAATATGTCCCACTGAAGTTGTCTCATGCATTCAAATTCACACACTCCTAAGTTATAATTGTATAAAATATGATCATTGGTTCCAGCCCAATGAAAATATGCAGTGACATTTTGAATAATGTGACCATTTCAAGGTTGCTGTAGCTTTTATAGAGGGATATTTATTGAGAAGGTATAGCAAGGACTTATGTAAAAGAAGATTTAAAACTGAACATGCTGTTCCCTCTACATGCCCTCTAGGACCGTAGGGAGACTGGTTTCACACTCCAAGTGGCTGCCACATAATGCAATTCTCTATACTGGGGAATCTTCTCCCTTTGATGAGTTAAAATCTACGTGTGCACAACAGCAAATCCTTGTTTGCACTAATAAAATGCTAATAGGATTGATCTTTTTTAGAAAATCTAGAATTATTATGGTTCTATTCAGAAATACATGATTTGACATGAATGACAAATATTTGTTAATATTTCTCATTAGAAATGGAAAGATTTTGATCAATTGAAAGTTAATATTTTAGAATTCAACCCAGGAAAAATGCAGAGTATTAGACTATGTTGAGTTTGTATTATGGTCCATCAATAGCAGCTGCACAAGGGAGGAAATAATTCACAAAATAAGGGCAAGATCCTGGGATATATTAGGATAGACTGAAAGAAGAGAAAATAAAGTTAACTTTCAAGGAGTAGAATAAAGATGAATTGGTCTTTGCTCAAGGAAAGAAAATAAGACAAAGCTGAAAGAAGGAATGAAACTAAAGTGACTAAATACCCTAAAGCTTGGAACTTAACGGGAAGTAATACAGTCATACATGACCCATGAAACTTCAAAATTCTTCTAGATGGTGTCTTTATCCTGTTTTATTTATAGGGAAAATTATTGCTAAGAGACTTAGTAGGAGTATGCACAAATAATATTGTCGGAATCCTTCTAGATTTTTAATAACTTTTCAAATAAGAACATTTATATAGCAATTTAGTTTGTTTTTCACTCAATCTAGCATGTGAGATAGATGCTGTCTTTATCCCTACTTCAGAGAGGAAGGAACCAAATAAAGAGAGTTAGTGATACCCAGAATTATATAACTAGTAAGTATATGAAGAATATTGGACTTCTTACGGCATTGAGATAACACAGTGAATAGAGTGCTGAATCTGAATTCAAATCTAGCTTCAGGTCCTTACTAGCTGTATGATCCCAGGCAAGTCATTTAGTCCCAATTGCACTGCCAAAAAAAAAAAAAAAAAAAAGACTAAATGTCACTGGACCATAATCACTTCAATGTATTGTATATTTGCTGAAGGTATCTGAAATAAGACACCAAAAGCAAGACCCTACACTGCCACTTAAAATGATCAAGAAACAAAGTCATCCATTCTTCCCAGTTCCAGAGTCTCCCATTCTTAAAGGATTACAATCTGTCAATTTCATTAATTATCTATCAAATTTATCAATTATAACACTTGTGCTGCGCTGTTGATGTTAGCCCTAATTTTGGGGTCCTTCTTTCAGTTAACTAGGACCACATCCAACTTCATTGACTAGGATCATATCCAACTTCATTGGCCTTATTTTAGACTTATTTCTAGGGAAGATGTGTGAAATATATGTATGACAAGAAGCTCTCTTCCCCTCTTCCCCCAAATCAGGGAAACAATGTGAGCCAAATCCTTGCAACAAGCTTCTATGACAGATTATTTACCAAGTTTCACTGTAGAGGGAATTGTATCCTTAACACAGTTATTTAGATAAAAAGATGATCTTTTAATGACCCTTACTTGTAGTTTCATTCATGGTAATTCAAGAGCTTCTTGCCACTCTTCTACAGTTTAATGATTACTTTCCATTTTCAGTTAATAAAGGGATTGAGGGTTTTGGCATCCCATTCTATATCCTCCACCTGAAACCGCTGGAATAAGGAGTCTTGAGCCCTATAGGAGCCTTATCATTTAATTTCTGGCAACAGATGGGGGTTATAGCAGAACTCTTATTATGTAGCAAGTTTCAGGAACTAATGAAGCTAACTTAGTAATGGTATTTGGATCTGCTTCAGACTCTAATTACTGTTTACATATAGGTTATTTTTAAGCTGGCTGATCAAGTTAGGGCTAGAAATGGAAAATTTCTTTATCAAGAGTTCACCTCTGGACTTGTCTGTGGCAAATTATGTTTCTATTCCTTACTCTCTCTAATCAGAAAAACAGATGAAGGTTTTCAGATCACCATTATTTTTCCTCATCTAAGTTCCAGAAACCTAGTGAATGCCACGTTAAGAACCTTTGAGTTTATTAATCAGTCAACCAGCAAAGACAGACTGCTTCTCATAAGGACTGACCCTACATATTAGAAATGTTTTATTACTTATTAAAATTTAAGAAGTGCTGGGAAGGTCTAATTAACCCAAAATGTCTCCTCTATTCAGGTGCTCAGTTTCTTTGATTTGAATATAGATTTAGAACTGGAAGAGATCATCTAGTCCAGCTTCCTCGTTTTGTTTTTGAGGAAACTATATCCCTAGAAATGAAATGAATTGCACAAGATTTCACAGGCAGTAAAGTGGAAAAGTTGGGATTCAAACCCAGGTTTATTTATTTAAAATCCAATGCCTTTTTTTTTTTTTTTTTTTTTTTTTTGCTGAGGCAATTGGGGTATTATGCCTATTTAGATCTCTCGCTTTATGAAGAGATTACTGCCATTTTTCTAGTGACTCAGATTCCCAACCTTGGAATCATGAATAAAAGATAAAGCATGTAATTGCTTACAATGTACTAGGCACTGTGCCAAGTAACAGGGATACAAATATAAGAAAGCAAGATGGCATCTGCCCTCAAGAAGATTACATTCTCCCTAAAGGGAGCACTAACAATAGTTGGGGTATATATACAATAGCATGGTTTGGAAATGTTTGAGAGATGGTGTGGAGATTGGGTTCCAGACAAGAAAGGGAGAATGCTCAATCGTAAAAATCTAGCATCTCAGGGCTGAACTCAAAGGTTTTGGTGGGAGGGGAATAAGGAGGATAAGGAAGATGACTGGAATGGAAGTAGCATGTTTGGGATGTCTAAAAAGTCATTTCCAAAACTCACTCATCTTTATTCCACTCATCTAATCAATGATCAAAATCCTTCCTTCACAATGTCTCCTAGTTCATGTTCACATAATGTCTTTCCTAGATTGCTGCAATAATGCCTCATTAGCCACTCTGTCTCTCTCTCTCTCTTCAGTCTATCAAACATGTAGCTGCCAAAGCATAGTTCGACTCTTTCCTTTGCTACATAAATTCCACTGCTTCCCTCATATATAAGATGAAACACAAACTTGCTAGCATTCAAATCCCTCACAACTTGGCTTCAGCTTATTTTTCCAGTCCTACTATATATTACTTCTTTCACACACTCTATAGTCATATCAAACTGTCCTCACATATAACATTTTATTTCCTCGCTGTACTTTTACACAATTCCCCTTTGCACAATTGTACTTTTTGCTGTTCTCAATGCTTAGAATGCATTCCCACATCAATTCTGTATCTAAGAAGCTATAATTTCTTTCAAAGCTCATCTCTTTGTGATATTTTTCCTGATCTCTTAGTTCTTAGGGTCTCCCCCAATTATCAGATATTTCTTTGTATATATTTGTAAAAATACTCCTTTTTTCTCTTTATGGAATGTAGGCTACTTGAGGGCAATATTATTTATTTTTGTCCTTGTATTCTTAGCATATAGCACAGTGCCTATTATAAACTCGATAAGAGCATTTAATAAATGTATATTGATTGATTATTAGAAACTGACTTACCATAAGTGGTACTACATTACCAGCTACTTTCCATTCATCCTGAAGTGAGAGATCAAGGATGCTCAGATTGATATGATATATTGTAAAAGGCAAAATGTAATTTATACAATATATATTCATATAAACACACACACATATATATATGTATGTATGTATTCTCAAAAGAGAGAAGCTAAGGTAGCCCTTCCCTTTCCTACCGGATTATGAGTGGAGGCAGACTAATGGACATTATTCTATGCTTAAATTAGTGAAAAACTTCATCATTTTACATTGCCTACCAAATCATGGCATAATAAATTAAGTGCTGGAGAAAGGAAGACTTGAGGTGAAGTTCTGCTCAGATATTTAGTAGTTGTGCAACTCTGGGCAAATCACTTGATTTCTTTCAGTCTCAGTTTCTTTATCTGTTAAACAGACATAATTATAGCACCTATTTCCAGGGTTTTTATAAGGTTCAAATGAGATTTTTGCAAATATTAAAACACTATATAAATGCTATTATAGTGATGATAAAAAATTCCCTCACTAGGGTCTTAATCTACATTTTCAAGCATTTTATTTTAGCCATGATAGACCTGACTCCAAAGCAAAATCTCAGACTTCATGGTCATTCAATCATATTTATTGCCTTGATTATTTAGAAGTTGAAATTTATGGATCGAACCATAATGAGAAGAATATTAACATCTATTTAGCATACAACTGGCTTATCAAGTGTAAATGACAATCTACTATCCTAATTTAAGGCTAACCATATGGGAATATCTGTGCAATGAAACTGTAAGACACTCCATACTGAGGAAAGGGAGTGGGGGAGAGGAAGGAATAAGCATTTATTAAGCTCTTACTTTATACCAGGCACTGTGCTAAGTGATTTATAAATATCTCATTTGATTCTCATGACCATTCTGGGAAGTAGGTGCTATTACTATTCTCATAACAAACCTTGTTGAAGCCTATGGGGTAGATTGCCATTTCCTTTTAAGATTATTAGCTTAACACCCCACATTGAGATTTAGTTTAAGATATGATCATTTTATATTCGATATAGTATTGGTCATATAAGAGTAATCAAGCCTTATTCCTTAGTGAAAAATGAAGTGCTTGTCTCTTTGGTCCACTTGAAAGTATCTATGACTTCATAAGCCATAAAAGGCCATTTAAAGTTCTAAAGATGTTGAAAAGGATTTTAGGCTTATTTCTTTTTTTCTGTCATTCGGTTCTATTTGGGATTCTTGATTTCTCCATTTTAGTAATAATAGCTAGAATGTATATAACAACATTTTAAGCTTTGCAAAGCACTCTACAAATGATATTTTATTTGATTCTCACAAGAAAATGAGGAGATTAAAGCAAAAAGAGTTTAAATGAGTTGTGAAGAGTTAGTAAGGGTGTAGGGCTAGATTTGAATTGTTTTCCTGACTCTGAGTCCAGCACTTTGTCCACTGCACCAGTTTAATTAATTGCATCAGAGACTGGTAATTACCAGTATCTATTATAAATAGCTCATCTATTATTAGTTGCTGTTTTCCTCCATTTTTATATGGTAATAGCAGTTGTATTTTCATCTTATCCCAGTGGTTCTCAAACTTTTGTTTATTAAAATTTATTGAGGATCTCTCCAAAGTGTTTTTGTTTATCTGGATTATATTTATAGACATTTACCATATTGGAAATAAAAATTATTTTTGAATTTGTAGACCTTCTAAAAGGGTTTCAGAGATCCCCAGGATTCTCTAGACTATACTTTGAGAACCACTGCCTTATCCCCTTGACAAGGAGGAAAAAAAGTACATATCATCTATATTGAGGCTGCTGAAGATAAAGGATATGAAAAAGTAGAAATAAGAAATTTGATGCTTCTTGATGTTGAAACAAATGATCATTATATTAACTTTTGCATTTATAAGATCAAGCCATTAATTTAGAGGTCCTATGTGACTACTTGGGAAATTCAAATATGTTTTTATTTGTGCATGTGTACTGTTGCATCAAACACAAACCAGAAGAGGAAATAGTGAATCTTTGAAAAAAAAAATCAGATAATTAACAAAGATTTATTTTTTATTCTTTTTATGCCAAAGCAAAAATTATAGGAAATTTACTTGCCCCTTCTGCTTATTTAAGGACAGGAGTCAACTGAATCAATCACCCCAATCTACTTAAAGTAATCAATAAAATGCTTCACCCTGATATCTTTATTAGGTGAGAACAAATCTATTGAATCAGTCAGTCACAGAGCATTGAACTAAGTGTGAATAAATTAGAAAGTAGAATGCCTTCAGCCACTGGGTGAAATGAAATGATGCTACATAAGAATTGTGTTAACATTGGTAAAGGAAATTCAATCTATGTAGTTTGTATGAAATAATAAGTGTCATCAAAAGACAGCAGTTCTAGGACGAAAAAGAGCCTTTGTCTTCTTTCCATATTCCCCATGGACCTTAGAAAGATCTTGCAAACTTTGAATGATCTAGAAAATTTGCACTTCTCCTAGGCATGCTGATATGATCTCAGAACAGGATATGAGTGTCTGTATTGTGAGAAGAAGATAGATTAGAAACACTGAGGAAATGCAGATTCTGAGAATAAAGTTACAGTATACCCATGGGGCTTATCATGAGGAATCCATAAAGGAGAACAAGACTTCCAGCAACCAAGAACTATGAGTTAGCCTTTGTCACACATGCTTTTGAAGTTTGAATCCACTGTCTCCTAAATTGTAGATCTACTTATGTGCCTCCAGTTGGTGGGATCTTTTTTTTTTTTTTTGGCTGAGGCAATTGGGGTTAAGTGATTTGCCCAGGGTCACACAACCAGGAAGTGTTAAGTGTCTGAGACCAAATTTGAACTCAGATCATCCTGACTTCAGGGCTGGTGCTCTATCGACTTCACCACCTAGCTGCCCCTTGGGAGGATCTTTTATGCCAGTTGTTCTTGCTATACCACTACTTTTACTAAAAGCTAATTAAATCTGGCTAATTGATATCAATTGATAATCAATGGACAAAGCACTCTGCTAGGGGTTCATGATAGCTCACCCTCAATCCCTCAGAAGTGCTAATGAAGGAAATACTAGCCAGCTGTGAAATGGGGCTCAAGTCATCCAATATATGAGGGTTTGGGATGGTAGTTTATTAAAACAGCCATGTAATATTGGGAAGTAGGGCAAAATAATGAAACAGATTACCATTATGTATTTGTGTCTAATAAACTTCCAATTGCTGCAAGATACTGCAATTATACCTTATCATGTTTTATACTATAGAAGTGAAATAGTCCCAATGTCCCATGTTACTACTACAAATACCACATCAAGTGTATCCTGCTTTAAGATGTAAGTAAAAGGCTTTACTCTGTTAGGTAGACATGGGACTATAAATCTGGCCTTTCAATGTCTTCTTCCCCTCTTACAATAAATTCCTCTAACTAATAAATGTCTTATGACAAGTTTCAGTGCAAGAATATTTCTCTGAACTTTTCAGCTCTGGGGACAAAGGTTTAGAATTTTGTAAGAACCATTCATTTTCATAATTGTTATATGTACTAAAGTTTAAGTGATCTCATGTGTTCAAGGATGTTGAGATGGATGTTAATAGGACCCTTTACAGGGAAATAGCAGGTGAACTTTATTCCATGAATCAAAGCAGAGGAGAGAAACTGTCCAGAAACTTTCTGAGGAAAAAAAAACCAAACACGTAACCTCACCAGATATCATAGACCACCCACATTGTTGCTAAAATTCTGGGCTCTCAACTTTGCTCTCACTGTAAAGATTGTTCCCTCTGATCGTTAATATTACAACAGAAGGGCAGAGTGCTTGTGCTGATAACTATTTTCATAACTGAGAAAGGAAGAAAATAAAAACATGTAGTCTTCAATTTCAGAAACCTTGAACCACTTTGCTAATCTGAGTCAATGTCTTTTCAGTTTTGAGTGAAATCCCCCTCATTTCTACATAAAATCTTTCAAGGTCTTTGTTGTATTTTTGTGATTGTTGATTTTTAAGTTGATGTTTGTTTTGAAATTCATTGTACGTGACGTTATATGAGGGATGAATTAGGATAGTACTACGGAAGGAATAGTTTAAAGTGCTTACATTATATTGTGTATTCTGTAGACAAAAAAAGATGTTTTCAGTGTTACATTATCATGTTTTGTACTATAGATGTGAAATAGTCCCAATACCCCATGTTACTAGTACAAACACCACATCAAGTATATCCTGCTTTAAGATGTAAGCAAAAGGATTTACTCTATTAGTTAGAATTCCATGGGACTCTAAATCTGGCCTTGCAATGTCTTCTTTCCCTCTTACAATAAATTTCTCTAACAAATAAATGTCTTATGACAAGTTTCAGTGCAAGAATATTTCTCTGAACTTTTCAGATCTGGGGACAAAGGTTTAGAATTTTGTAAGAACCATTCATTTTCATAATTGTTATATGTACTAAAGTTTAAGTGATCTCATGTGTTCAAGGATGTTGAGATAGATGTTGATAGGACCCTTTACAGGGAAATGGCAGGTGAACTTTATTCCATGAATAAAAGCAGAGGATCCTAAGGGCTTGTACTGAATCTGGGACACCTCTGTCTCATCCTGTCTTCAAAATCACATTATATTCATATGCAGAGAGACAGAGGGATGATTAAAATGGAAACAATTAAAATTTAGGTGTTATGTTCAGTTTTCCCATTTCCAAGTCCAGGTTGCCTTCCCAGATAGTTTCAGATCTCACTCAAAAAATATCTTTCAGGAAAGGGTCATAATATCAGTGATGTCTATGAGAATTGCATATATGTTGACTAATCCAATTTTGTGGAAGCTAACAATGATTATATCTCTGAAATTGTGATATTCCTTCAACTTTCTCACTACAATCCTCAGGGATGATTCCCTTAATCAGGACCTCTGATCCTAGATTGCTCCCTCTTCAAAACTGGGAAGCTAATCTTCCAAAGCTTCTTTTTCCCTTGTCCCTGATCAAGGCAGGGGTCCAGTGTTTCTGTCTACTAGACAGTCCACTAGATTTTTCTGCTGGAACTTTTCAAAGTCTACTAGAACTTTTCAAAGCAAAGCTTATTCTTTGAAGCTAAACCTTTTGTTGTTATTAAAAAGTTCTAAATGCTTGTTTGTTTTTATTTTTTTTTGTAGTAATGTTTCAAATGCTTCTTTTTTTTTCTGTTGAATGTCCATTTTTTTTCTGATTAGCAAGCTAAAGTTATAGGGTATGTCTCATTGGGTCTTATCTCGAACTACTTTGATATTCAGAATACATATTTCTATTCCCTCCCGCAGTTTCTGGTGGGTGAAAAATAGTCTTTTATCATTGAAATTTCCTTTCCTTTATATTTGAAGGTCTTTTTCCTGGTCATTTGTAGAAATGGTTGTCACTGAAATTCTTCAGTTTAGTCACTATGTATTTTGGAGATTTCAGCATACTTTTTTTTTCTCAGAAGGTGATTTGTATGCTTTTTTCAATTTGAACTTTATCTTCCATGTTAAGTTCTAGGTAATTTTCTTGTATTATTCCTTGCATTTTGTCATTTAGGATTTTTGGCTGGGCGTACTTGTTTTCTTCTAAGAGATCCTTTGACATTGACATGTTTTCATTATATAGAGATCATATTTTCTTTTGATGTTATTGATTTTTGTTTCTCTCCTTTCAAATTACCCTTCATTTCTGTTTATTTATATTCTAACCCAGGTATTTTATCTTTTGTTTCTTTGGTGAAATATGCTGCCATGGATTCAAGTTTTTTTTTTTTTAATTCTGCCAATTATTTCTCCTGTGCAGGCCATGCATTCTGCTTTAATGAGTCTTGTTTCTTTCTTAAATCATTTAGGTATATCCTGCTGTGATTCCATACTCTCTTGGGAATTCACATGGTCCTCTGTCTCATTAGATATTGTCTTATTTTCCTTTGTCTTACAATATTTATTCATATATAAACATATACACATGTGTATATATGTGTGAGTGAGTTTATGAATATGTGTGTATGGACTCCTATAGTTGATCTGGATTTGATTTGATCCTTTCTGTTATTTTGATTGGATTGATTTGATCCTTTCTGTTATTAATTTCTTTCCTGTTGTTTTATCTATTTTGATTTCAAAGTCCTTTATTAAGTTTTCTTCCTCTTGATAATTTCAATCTTTTTTACTTATATTCTCCTATCAAATACTTTCTGCTCCTTCCTCTTCAATGGGGGTTTCTCCAAGGGCTGACATGTAGGGGGACATGGAACAATGACATGCTGCTATTCCAGGCAGAGTAAGCTTCTGGCTTCTGGAATTTGGGGGCACAAAGAGGGAAGGGCAGAGTTGAGTGACATGGCAAGCCCATGAGTCAGTTTGTGCAGCCCTAACAGAAAGTCATGATTACTGGGGAAAGAGGTGCTGAGTGAGAGGGATTAGAGATTAGTCTGGAGAGATTCATCTTCTTGGAATTGGAAATGGTTCTTTTTTTAAGGCACACTTGATTTTTTTTCCAATTACATGTAAAAACAATTTTTAGCATTTGATTTTTAAATTTTGGGTTCCAAATTCTATTCTTCCCTCTCTCCTTGCAAATAAGTTGATATAAATTACACATGTTCAATCATGTGAAACACATTTCCATACTAACCATGTTGTGAAAGAAAACACAGACTAACCCCTCCAATAAAGTTCCATGCATATGATTTAAAAATAAAAAGCCTTAATAAAATTATTAATCTTTTAAAAATAAGCCCATTATATATGTTTTAAAAAAGAAAAAATAAAGTTAAAAAAATAAGTTTCAATTCATATTTGTACTCCCTCAGTTCATCATATTGAGCAACTAAGTCATTTACAGTTGATCATTGAACAATTTGTTCTCCTGGGTCTGCTTCACTTCACTTTGCATCAGTTCATATAAGTCTTTAGGGAATGATTCTTAACAATTGCAGCAACAACAATAGAGAAGTACCTTGTGCTATATGTTTGTTAGAGACAGCCCTGAGAGAATCAAGGACTCTATCATTATTTTTAAATAATAGCTTTTTTTTTATTTTCAAAATATATGGAAAGATAGTTTACAACATTTACCTTTGCAAAACCTTGTGTTCCAAAATTTTCTCCCTTCCTTGCCCCCACTTCCTGCCCTAGACAACAATTAATCATATAAGTTAAACAGGTGCACTTCTTCTAAAAGTATTTACACATTTATCATACTGCACAAGAAAAAATCAGATCAAAAAGGGAAAAAAATAAGAAAGAGGGAAAGTCTATCATTAATTAGTTATGTAACATTGATCGAATTGCTTAACATTTATTGTACTCAGGGTTTTTTGTTTGTTTGTTTGTTTTTAGCATCCAGAACTTTTAAATAACAACAAAAGGTTTAGCTTCAAAATATAGACAGAACACGTTTAAATGAAACAAAACTGTCTTTTGATTTGAGAAAAAAACAATAACATCACAGGGAAGTTGCATGTCAAAGTCACAGTAAAGTTTAGAATTCATATGGTTGTATTTTTTCTCTTTTTCAAATTCTTGTCAAAGGAGATTACACATTTAGGGATCATTAGTGCTCAGAGGCTACTAGTGCTTCTGTTTCACATACCATTGGCCTACTAATACTCCCCTTTCCATCTAAAGCCATCCAAGGAAGTCCTTCATAGCTTGAGGACCCAAAGACTGAAGAGGCTCTATGAGATCCAGTTCAGATTTCTGCCACCTCACCCAAGGATATTTGCTAAGCCTTAGAGAGATCTCTAAGTCTCCATAAAACTCTGAGCTTAGGAAAATGTCCACTTGATAAGTCTGTGGGAAGATATCCAATAGCTAAAGAGAATTTTTTTTTTTTTCTGTTTTCTGTAGATTTATCTCCGGTGTTTGCTCTGGTATATCTTGGAGACATCAAGGAGATGCAAAAAACCATGGAAAGCTTTGTAGAATGGAGCATTCTTCCTAGGAGAAAAAAAAAAATAGTGCAAGTACTACCTAAATAGCATCTATACCACAGTTGTAGTGGAGGTCTATCCCAAATAAGAGATCTTTTGAAAAATCTTATGTACCGCTCCCAAATGGCAAATCTTAGTTTTTATACTTACAGTAAAATCTATTTAGAAGTCTCCCAACTGAAGGCACAAAGGTATTCTGCCGCAGAGATGGAAAACTATCAGTGTGGAACATTGCATTTTTTTTTTTTTTTCAGTTTTTTTAGATGAATTGATTGGTTTTGCTGAATTTTTTTCTCACCTTTTTTTTTTTTTTTTTTCTCTTGTAGAGGATGGCTCTCTGGGAGGTGGGAAGAAGAAAGAATGGGAAACAAAATTTAAGTGATATGAAAACAAAACACATCAATAATTTTTATAGGAGCTCCCAATTTATAGTATTAGGGTATGAGCTGGATATGGAGTCATAAAACCTGAGCTTAAGTCCCAGCTCTGCCCTTTACAATATGTGTGGCTTTCACTTTTCTAGGCCTTAGTTTTCTCATTTACAAAGTGAGAGGGTTAGATGAAGAACACCTTGGAATCAGATTAAAATGTAAAGGGGTAATACTTAATGAAATAAGTAAAAATATGATAAAACAAAGATAATGTTAATAAGTGATTTTCTAAGTTATCATGTGCCCTGCAGGATACATATATATGACTTATCAATCCTCATTTCTACTTTTTTTTTTTACATTCATTGAAATTATTTGCCTTACTGCATCTATTGAGAAGGCAAAAATTAGACCTTTGTGCCTTGTATTGGGAGACTTCTAAATAGAAGGCAAACAATATACCTTTTATACATGCAAAGTGATGCAAAACATATTTTCTTATTAGTAGGCTCATTTCTATTTAAGTTTGACAATACTAGAGTAAATGACCTTTAATATTCCTTAAATCCCAATCATCTAAATACTGTAAGTCAGTAAAATGACTGGACTAGACTAACTAATTAGTAAGGCCTTATCAGGGTTAACATTTTATGGTTTTGTACATTTACCTGGAAGACGTTTTTGAAAGGTGGTTTCTTAAAAAACAAACAAACAAACAAACCTTCAGTTTTGGAGTTTTTAGGATTTCTTTTCAAATTTTATTCTAAATTTAAATTTGATTCTAGTGATGTTGGGCTTATCTGATTTGTTAGCTGTTGACATGTTCTTTCGGATCTGTCTCATTGACCAAGCCAAGAGCCTGATGAGTTAATTGTTTCAAGGCTTCTTAAATTTGACAAGGTAAGAGCTGTGCCTAAAAAACTCTGAAGAATGACTTGGGGAATCCACTTAGTTACTTTAAAATCACACTTCTTATAGTTGCCTTTCTTAATGCTTACTTTACTACTCTCTCCAGCTTCTCAGATAATAATCTGAGCCATTGAAGTATCAGTAGTATTGGACAAATGAATACAGTTCAACTAAAAGGATTTGCAAAGGATCAAATGAATAAGATTTAAATGTAAATGAATTTAGTGTTTTATAACCATTGCTCCCGAGAGGATCTGTTCACTTTCGTTTTTAGTCATTGTCTAAATTTTACTGGTTTCACTTAGAAAGGACAAAGCTTTGTCAAAGCTTCTGTGAAAGTAATCCATAGTTAAACCTTGGAAGTGAGAAAAGCACCTGTCAAGAGAAATATATAAGATGTCTCCTGTTAATGTTTCCTTGGTCTTTAATCCTACTTCTGCAGGGTGTGTGGACATCGGCCCTTCACTCAGGTTTCAATCAAAAGCAGACAAGTGAGGGTGGATCTTTCCAGACAGCTAGTGAGACAATCAGTGATTTTCTTTTTTCACACTACTCACCAACTCATTTAGACCCATCTGAAATAGATGGGAACTCACAAAGATCAGAACATGCTGTTTCATAATCAAGGCTATTTCTTTCATAGACTGGAAAAAGAGGTTATTTTTATCCATTTATTAATTTTGTCAAAACTTTAAACTACATACTTTATTATATTAAGGGAAAAATATTAATCTCTGGCCCATTTCACAATGAATTTAAGCTAATGGTAACACATTTCATAATTTTCAGAGCTATTGGGGACAGATTAGATGAATTAAGTTTATACCACACCAAAAAAAAAAAAAAAAAGAATTTGGATAAAACTTTGTTATAAAAGAAATGTTTTCACTCTTATCTATAATAGATAATCTTATCTATAATCTTATCTTATCTATAATAGACTTTTCTTATCTATAATAGAATTTAATAGATGTGGAAGGGAAATTAGAGACTATGTAGTTCAATCTCCTGGTTTTATAGATGAGTATACAAAGATTGAGCAAATACATGGAGGCTTAATAATTATAATTAGATGATAAATGGTGTTTCAGTTTCTCAAATAATTTACATTTCAATAGTATGTATTTTGGGAAAAAAGCTAAGGTTATGCAACCAGATACAATAATTGTCCACCTCAGTTTCCTCATTTGTAAAAATGTTATTATTAATTTATTATTATTATATATTAATTAATTTTAGAGGAATTGAAGGAATTAGTGATTAAGAAATGTTTATCTTATAGTTGGCAAAGAGCTTTATAGAGGTTAAGTAATGGCATTTCATTTATTTATTCATTCAACAAGCATTTATTAAATTCTTATTATGTTTAACCAGGCATTGTGCTAAATGTTTGGTATTAAAAAAAATTAGTCCTCACCTTCCATGAACTTCCATTTCATTTAAAAATATACATCTTTGGCCTCAAGGAATTTCCATTTAATTTAAAAAATGTTAACTTGGCAAAAGGAATATTTGAAAGTTAAAAACAAAAGACCAAATTTCCACTGTGGGTTTCTCAGTCAAAGATAACATATACATGGTACCATTTACCCATCTAATTCTATTTTCTGCTTCAAACATTTTTCCTAAATTCTTATGGAGAAATTCAGGAAAGGAGAGATTTATTTCACCTGTGTAAATCAATCATGATTTGCAAGCAGACTGATGACAGTAGCTCCTCTCAAAAAAGCCCTCACTACTGATAGACTTTTCCCACACCCTGGACTTACTAAAAGGTTCTACAGAAAGTCTCTGTAATTTGTTTCCTTTGTAAACTTCATTAGAACATGAGAGGAAGCCTATTATATTTTTCTAACATTATCTCAACCCACCTGATGCCTGGATATTTCAAAATGTCATATTGCTTCAGAGATAATACCAGATCTGATTATGTCAGTCACAAAACAAGGCACAGAAACATTAAAAGAGAAGGGACTATAGAAAAAAGTCAAGGTCATTTACACACATTGACAGGACTAGAAGCCTCAATCCTTTACAAGAAATTCTGAAAGCACAACTTCTACATTAATGGTTTGAGACCAATAAATAACACTTTCTAATTCAGGAGCATCTCAAAGCATATAAATAATGATTAGCAATTAATTTTCTCAGCTCAAAAAAGTTATAATCTTCTTCTTAGGAGAGGATTACAATAATAATAACATATTATTAACACATGATAATAAAATATATTATTATCAATATTGATGTATAATATAATTAGAGTGAGCAGCTAAATAGAACATTAAGCTGAGAGTTAGGAAGAGTCTTCTTTGTGAGTTCAATTTTAGCTACTTACTAGCTATATGAACTTAGGCGAGTCACTTCACCCTGTTTGTTCCAGTTTCTCATCTATAAAATGAACTGGAGAAAAAAATGGCAAAGAAAACCCTAAATGGGATCACACAGAATCAGATATGATTGGAAAAAAAAACCCACTGACAACCATATAATTATATTATGATGATAATAATTATAATCCTCTTCTTAGGAGAAAACAGACAGTGATAATTATAATCCTCTTTTTAGGAGAAAACAGATAATGAAATGTTTTGATTTACCTATATTCACTACAGAAGCTAAGGACAAAGAATGAATGAGCCCTTAAATATCCTTTCTAATCACGGCCGAGATAATTTTGTCTCAGAAAAGGAAAATTTCAATCTCATTTTAAGTTTCTTAGACTGAAGAAGTTATGTGAATTTTATTTTCCTGTCTTTTACACAATTCTATGGAGATAGAAAAGACCTAGAAGGGGTCAAGTTTACCTTTATCCAGCAGGGAGAAGGAAGCACAAAGTATTGAGTATTGTTCTCTATTCTCCACAGCAGTAGGCCATTCTGAAATTTTTCCATCATGTCCCAGAAACATCTTCATCCTAGATGATCATTTCATCCCTGCAACTATCTCAGAAGTATCTTCTGCCCCATAGCCTTTGCCTCTGATTGGCTGGCTCCTCCCAGAAGGAGGATGCTCAGATCAGCCACATCTCTTTCTTTGCAAACTCCATACCAGATTTTCTTTGATGACCTGCTTTCCCCTTTAACTTTCTTGACAAGGAAGAGTGTTTTCTTTTTGTATTTTTAGCATTTAACATATTGTCTGACATTGTTGACCGACTGAGTTCTTGTGGGTTCAGGTCAAATTGCTCAACTAATTGGTCAGTCTCATGATGATGAATTGGATCTCTGTGTCAGTCAGTGTCACTCTGCTTTTGGACATCCATTCTCTTTTGTGACTGTAGTTAGTATTTGTGTTTGATATGGTATCATTGCTTAATTCAGCTCAATTCAATTCAATAAACATTTATTATTTATTAGCTGTGTGATTCTAGGAAAGTCATTTAACCTCTGCCTTGGTTTCTTCAACTGTAAAATGAGGATCATAAAATATTCCTATCTCTCCAGGTTATTGTGAAGATTACATGACATTATTTATAAAGCACTGATTTCAAAGCCTAGCACATAGAAGCCACCTAATACTATAAAATGCCATCCTCTTTATGAAATGCCTATGATGTGCAAGGCATGGCACTCTGTGCAAAGCATTGTGTTTGATTGCAAGGATAAAGGGCAAACAAAGGTGGATGGCCCAGTATAACCTATTTCCACCACTGGAAAAACAAACCAGAGTACTCTATTCATGGTGGATCAGAAGATTCACTTTTGAATGTGAAGAACAGTGTATGTCTTTTAAATTGGCATTTATATATTTTATTCTGCTCATTAGTGTCAGCAGTTTAAAATGTCATACTTGGTATTTTTGTATGGTTATGAGTCATGAGATATGGAACACTACCTACAGTCTCCAAAGAATTGAAATTAAGAGTCACCCAAAGGCTAAAGGAAAGTTGCATGGTGGATATGATCAAGATGTAAGACATTACAAAGAAGGATTTTTAAAAAATGTATTTTATTAATATCTTTCCTTTTTATGTCATCAAAATTTCCCCTGATATCTTTCTCTTCTCTGAAAAAAGCCATTCTTCAAAACAAAGATTTTTTTAAAGAAAAAATAATAAGAAAACAGATCAGTATATAGAAAAAAAAATCTGAAATTTTCTGCAGTGTTCCATGACAAAGATCTCTGATCTCTGCAAGAGAGCAAGGAGAGGTATATCTTCACATATCTTTTCTTTGGGGCCAGCATTTATGTCAGCATTCATTTTAAATTGTTTTATTATTATCCTTTCTATTTTAGAAACAACATTTTTGGTAGTCATTGTGTATACTCTTTTTCTGGTTCCACTTACTTTACTTTGCATCATTTCATATGTGTTTTTCTATATTTTTGTATCCTTCATGCTCGTTATTTCTTATAGAGCAGTAATATTCCTTTGAATTAATGTGTGACAATTTGTTTAGCCTTTTCACTGGTTGATGGCCATCTATTTTCAAACATGAAGTCATGAAAGAGAATCTTAAGAAATGCTGTCATCAAAGAAATGTAAGGATGAAAAAGATCAGAATGGTCATTTTGGAGAACTAAGAGCCTGAGAAGTAAAATAATTTGCCTAAAATCACAAATAAAATGAAAAGATGAGCAATGACTCTTCAGGAATGACCCTGACGAGAAGTCAGTCAATTGTTTTCTTCTCCAGCACCATGTTTCCTCAATATTTGTCAAAGGAGGAATTCCAAGAACTCAGAAACTTGCAAGGACAAAATATGGTCATGCTAAGGAGTTCATTTAGAATTGTCATGGATTGCTTTTAAGAAAGAGTTCTCTGCTACCAGAATACATTTTAATTCAACAACTATTAAGTTCTGATTGTTCAAGATTTGGTGCTAGATGGTAAGGCTCTAAAGTCAAAAGAAAGGTACCTACTCTCAAGGATCTTATGTTCTACCAGAAGAACTTTGCAGAGTCTGGACATTGGCCTGCCAACAGGAGTAAAGTAGTAAAGATTTCTAAATGTAGAGGGAGGTTTGATTAGGTGATTTGTAAAGATTTTTCTCAAGTCCATCATCTATGAATGTTCTATTTGTTGAAAAGAAAGAATGAGTGAAAGAAAAGGAAGAAAGAAATAAAGAGAAAGAAGGGAAGGAAGAAACAAAAAAAATTATTAAATATCTACTATGTACTAAAGCCTATTCTTGTTTTTTTGAATAATGTCAAAATATGAACTTCAGGATAAATATATTCTCACATTAAAAAGGGCATTGATGAAATCATATACCCAATCATTTGTTTTATTAGAGATTAAACTAGAATTAGAGATTAAAAGAAGATTAACATTCCTATTCTCATTTTCTTACAGATTAGTGTACCCTCAATTGCTTTGTCTATAAATTAGGAATTAAATTTCCCAGGTTCCAGAGTTTAGCATTTTGTCACTTAGTTTCAGTGAGAGGGGATTGATTTACTCAATCAATCTTATCCTTTTAAATGCAATACAAGATAATCTATTTAAATATTTATTATTATATCATTATATGTTTTATAATGTTACTATATGTTCAATGTACTGCTCAAGGCTTATCATTCCACAGAATAACACTAAGGTGTCTACCTCGTTAGTATAAAATTACTGCCAACAGGCTTTGTAATGAGAAATAATTACTCCCAAGAAAACTAGGCCTTCTTAGTATGCTACATAATACAAAGATGAAAGTTACAAGAAAAGAAAATTAAGAAATCCACAAATAATGAAAAAAAATGTTGTTTAAGGTAAATTTTTCATTGAACCAAAAAAAGTATGAATTAAGCAAAATATTTCTTTTTAAAGGGGACATAGGCTAGATCTGTAGTTAAAGACAGGTAGATATTGTAGTATATACAGTGATAGATTTGGAATCATGAAGACCTGCCTCAGACCCTTACTAGCTATATAACCATAGACAAATCATTTAACTTCAGTTTTTTTTCATCTGTAAAAAAGGATATAATAATAGCAGCATTTATTTCCCAAAGTTGTTGTGAGAATCCTATAAAATGTCAGATGTATAAAAATAGCTTATAAATCTTAAAACACTATATAAAGGCTAGTTCTTATTATTTCATCAGTTTATGTTCATCAATTGATGTTAAAATTCTTTCCATAGATGCATAATGACAACTAAGGACACAGAAAGGCTAAGGGCGTTGCTTATTGTGCAGAGATAGTATGAATCAGAGACAAAAGTTGAAACTAGGGCTCTCTGACTCCAAGGCCAGCTCTTTGATCGCAATACCATTTCATTTCTCATTCTCATGTTTATATAAATGTTCTGAGCCAGAAGATCATAGAAAGGACTTTTGAGATCATTGAACATAGGCTCTTCAAGCTCACTTAAGAAAGTGTTTCATATTCCATTCAATAAATGCATTATGAATGTATAAAGGAAAAACAACGTTTTTCTTAGATGAACTAAAGATTTTCTTTGGAATAACCTTTTCACCCAAAGGATTGTGTGAATTACAAATCTTTTTTTAATGTATCTATTGGTCTTTCCCTGGAAAGAAGATGACCTTTTGTGAGGATGATTGGAGTTAGTTCTCCTTACCAAATGGGTAACAGTGAGTAGGATTTAACATGAGGAAAGGATGGGAATTGGAGAATACCTCAAGGAAAAGGCTGCATCAATTGTGTACTACATTTGCACATAAGAGATTGTAAAATGAAAATTTTTATTTCAAAATAAAATTTTAATATCTGTTTGTAATTATTAGTATTAAAAACATTTGCATACATAGGAAAAATTATAATAAAATTATAAAAAGTTATTAGAGAATTGTTGGGCCTTTTTATTTATCTGATCCATCATAATAAGAAAGAAAGGAAAATAATATATTACTGGAAAATAGTGTCCAGGCTCTTTTTTTCATCATACTTTTCTGGAAGCCTGATGATTCTCAGGTTGTCTCTCCTGGATCTGTTTTCCAGGGCTGTTGTCTTCCCCAGAAGGTATTTCACATTCTTTTCCATTGTTTGATTTTTTTGGATTTGCTTGACTGATTCTTCTTGTCTCCTCGAGTCATTCAATTCCAATTGTTCGACCCTGATTTTCAGTGAGGTATTTTCTTCACTCACTTTTTTAAGATCTTTTTCTAATTGTCCAATTGAGATCTTTTGTTCTGTGGAATTTTTTTCCATTTCACCAATTTTGTTTTCCAGTTCACCAATCCTATTTTTCAAGGATTTGGTTTCTTTATCCACTCTCTCTTTAACTGACTTCTCCAGGCTCTTTTGCCAAGCCTCCCTCTCCTTTTGCAGAGCCTCACTCTGCTTTTGCCAAGTCTCCCTCTCCTTTTGCAAAGCCTCCTTCTCCTTTTGCCAAGCCTCCTTCCCCTTTTGCAAAGCCTCCCTCTCCTTTTCCCATTTTTCTTCTAGCTCCCTTGTGAGAGCCTTTTTAATTTCCTCCATGAGATTCATCTGTGCTGAGGAACATATGATCTCCTCCTTTGGGGATTCACCTGGGGACTGTTTGTTTTTAGTCTCCTCAGGGTTTGGAGTCTGCTCTTTATCTGTATAAAAGCTGTCAAGGGTTAAATTCTTTTTCAGCTTCTTGCTCATTCTGTCTAATAATCAAAGACAAACTATCAAAGAAACAGAAGAAAAAAAAACCCTTGAATGGAGGCTGCTTTCTTTGGGGGAGGGGCAGGGTATTCGTGAGGCACGGGTCCTACTGTCCTGGCGCCTGCGCTCTGAGATCCGAGCGCTCTGAGACACTGTGGGGGAGGGGTGGCCAGGTCCCAAGAGACTCCAGCTGTTTGGGGTTGTATTCTTCACTCCCGGTGTTTTTAGCTTCTCTGCTGGGCTGCTGACTTGCTGCCGGAGCAAAGTATCTAATCCTGTAGCAAAGCTCTCCCCGCAGAGACGGCTGCGATCACGCCCCACCCCCTCTCTGCTCTGCTCGGCTCTGAGCTGCTATCTGTGCTCTCGCTGCAGCTGCTGCCCGCAGACTGCTTCCGATTTAAGTACCGTCCCCGCCCTCGCGCAAAAACAGACCTTTCTTGACGAGTCTCAAGGATGGTTTCTCTTGGTAAGTAATTGTATGTTTTTTTTCAGTCGAGCATTAATTCAGAGGCATGAAATGCAATGGATAGTGAGAGAAAAACACGGAGGTTACACAGCAGTGTATTTCCTCTCCGCCATCTTGGTCGGAAGTCCAAATAATATATTACTGAAGAGAGTGCTTTGTCCCACCTATATCTTCTCTGAGATGGGAGGAAACTTGAAAAAAATTGTGTTAACAATATATAGAAGTAAATATGAGATCATATGACAAAAAATGAAAGAAGATCACTAAAACATCATAAAAAGACAACTGGTACAAGTCAGTAGACTTGTGCTCTAGATCAGCTCTGCTATTAGCTATCTTTTAAACAAAGATTTTTAGATCTTTCAAATGAGATACCTAGTACAGATGATCCCACTTCTAAGACACTATACATTTAAGCTATAGCATAATCTAATCCCAATGTGAAATCAAAATATGACAACATCTAGAGCAATTCTAATCACTGAAACTCAAGAAAGAAACTAAAAATCTGGAAAAGATACAAGGCCAACTAAAATGATCACTCACTGACTCATTCAACAAGCATTGATTATGTGCCATATGCTAAGAACTATCGGTCAACTCACATTTATTAAACATTTACTATATATTAGGTGGACAGCTAGGTGGTGCAAAGTCAAGAAGACTCTTCTTCCTGAGTTTAAATCTGGCCTCAGACACAAGTATGTGGCCAGATCATCCAGTTTCCTCATCTGTAAAATAAGTTGGAGAAGAGAATGGCAAACCACTTCTGTATTTTTGCCATCCCCAAAAAAACTTTAAAACTCCCCAAATGTCATAAAGTCAGACATAATAACTAATAGAACAACAAAAACAACTAAACAACCACCAAAAATGTGCTAGATACTGTGCTAAACTTGAGATAGAAAGATGGACAATAATACAATCCCTGACCTCAGGAAATTTATATTCTATTAGAGAAGACAATATGCACATATCTAAGTACAATGAAATGTTTTTATATATACATATATATGTGTGAGATGTGATAAACTGAAGATAATCAGATGAAGGAAGGCACTAGTAGTGGGAGTGGGAGCAGGTAAAGACCTCCTGCAGAAAGTAAGTCTTAAAAGAACACAAAGAAGTCCAAAGGTGAAAGTGAAGAGGAAGACAATTATAGACCTGGGACATAGTCAAGAGACAGAATATCATGTAGGAAGAACTGCAAAAAGTATTATTTTATCATAGAATATATGGAAGGAAATAAAGTATAAGAAGTCTGAAAAAGTAGGAAGAGGTCAAATTGTGAAGGGCTGTGTGAAGTTTTGAGGATACAAAGAAAAAATTGAAACACATTCTCAAGGAGCTTCCATTCTTATCAGTGGGAAAACAACTTGGACACTTATAAGTAATCTTGTTAGAAGATAAACTAGGCTGATTAGAGCTCTCTGGTACAGAAAAATGAAGTTTTAGAGGAGATGTGATCAGAGTATATAGGATTAGTAGTCAAGTGCCTGAAAGGTTTGGAGGTTTGTTTGAATAGGGTGAATAAACTTACTTGGACTCCTGCTGGATGGGAGGGGGGGGTGTACATTTTCTTTCCTCTGACCTGTACTTTTGGAATGTGGTTATTATTAGGGTTGTCCAGTCACTTGTTGGACAAGTAGATGTGATCTGATCTCTAATCCCTGTTCTTGGATCTACCCATACAGACGAATTTCTCTGCTCATCCTGGGAGGAAATCAGTGGCAAAGGCAGCATGACCCAACAGGTTATACCCTCTTCCCTTTCCTCACCCTCTTCACTCCAGACAACGACAACATTCAGCTTGTTTTTCATTTGGAGAAGAGAATTGGCTCCAATATTTTCCTTCACTTTTAAACATTTATAAAATATAACAAAATTCTGGGATGAAATTCTGACAGATAAAATCTTTTTCTATCTCCTTGTCTCTATCTCTCCTTCTTACTCGCCATCTCTCTTTGTCTCTTTTTTTCTTTGTCAGTGCCTCTCTTTCTCTGTCTCTTCTGCTTCACAACCTCTGTATCTTTTTTCAACACCCTATTTGCAAGTAATGAAGTAGACATGATCAATCACTTTATGTAGTTCAAATGAAAATTTGTAAATTTTGTAAATGAATTGCAAATGAATTTTAAGTAGGAAAACTTTGGATTTAACATTTGTTAAATTCCCCTTCTCCCCCAGAGAGGAAGAGGAGAAAGAAAAGGCAAACAACCTTTTTTAACTCTTTCTGAGGGAAGGTTCATATGTAACAGTCTGCTGAAGCTATTTGTTTGTTTTGTTTATTTTTAAAGCAGAGCTGGGCAAAAGCTGAGTGAAAGCAGCAGCCAAGTAGAATGCTCCAACCCTGGCCATGTCAATCATGCTTTCAGACCATTCCATGTTTCTCTAGTTTCTTTCCAGTCTTTCTGATCTCAGTCTTCGGTGGGTCTGCATGATTAGCCTGATCAGGAGAGAAGCAATAGCTTCCAGAGCAAAAAGCATTTCCCTATCTCTTGTGTTCCTTGTAGACTAAAACCAAAACCTAAATGTCAATAAGAACAACTATTTTGCTTTACCATAAAATCAGCCCCCTTTTATACTTGGCTAGAGTTATCATTGGTCTAATCCAATAGGGCATTCTTCTATCCTTATGTAAATATCCTCTGTGAACCAAGAGTAGGTTATGTGCTTTAGGATGCAAAATATGCTTTTTAGATTTTTCAATATCCCTAGATAGAGATTTTATAACTAAATAACTTCTAAAACATTGGCAGGATTCTCCCTCCTCCAACTTTTTTCAGAGCCTATCCAGCGCTACAGAATTATAATAAAGATAAATTTTAATCTCAGGTTACTATTAATAAGAATGTGTTTAAGCAAACCTTCTCTACTTGACCTCTTCATCTTTCTCCTCTACCCTCTTATTTTATATATACTCTATAAAGAAAGCTATTGTATACAATAAAGAACTACTGAGGAACATTGTATACATATTGTCAGGGAGGTAGGCGACATCCACATCTGTGGTACAAAGTGCAGTACTTAGAGTAGAGGAACTCGGGAAAGCCTACTTGGTTCAATCTTGTTCCTCTACAGCTTCTTGATTTTTGTCCTTGGTTACTGGACTTGTTAAGATATTGCATATGAATTTTCTAGGGGAAATTCAAATCTGACTATAAACCACCTGCTCTAGTCTTTATTTCTCCCACTTTTAAGCTGGAATGAGTTCAGAAAGTAGGATAGAACTATAGAGTTGGCAAGGGATGTGGTAGAGGAGCCTATTGTTTGGGAGGGGTCTTTTTTTATCTACTGGAGGTGTTCTAAATTCATTTATTCTAGGTCAGATTTACCTCCCTCCATCTTTAATACTCCTCCTATGCTAAATTAACTGATTTAAGTGTAAAAGAGAATGAATCAGTTCAGAAAGGGAGGAGAGAAAATAATGCTCAATGATGGTGATGGGACTGGATATGTGGAAACACACTTGTCAGTGGCTTTCTGATTTCAGAAAGCCTCCTGCTTAGATAGTGAAGAAGGGGAAGTTCAGTGCTGCTTCTACTCAGAACACTGTTTCTAATGGGCACCTCACTCAAACCAGATTTAATTATAGTACTGGGGGCACCTCCTCAGCTGGTGTTCTTTCTGAGGGAAAAAGCAAACTGGGAATACTGATCCTGTCCCCCATGTCTCTCCTTTTCTTAGGAGGGAGACATTATCTCCTCATCTTGACCTCCATATCTCTCTCTTGTCTTCTGTCTTTCTCTTTCCAGATTCCTTATGGAGCCAGTTTCAGTCATCAGTACAATCAACCTTCCAGAGTTTCCCTTGAAAACTCCTGGGCTCCTGGGCATTAAGGAGCTTGTAAGCTTCACAAAGTAGAGTTGTAGTTAAAACTGTAAGTTACAATTCCATCCTGTGCTTATACTGGTGATATTAAGAATGATTAGTAGGAAAGAGAAAACCTTGAAGTTGCTTTTCAAAGACAAGTATTTTAAGACGCTTATGTTATTAGGACTCCCAAAAGGACAAGTTTTGAATGAAAAAACAAACAAATAAGAAATATATAATAGATACATTAACAAGTTCCTTTCCAAAAATAATCATCCCCCTGGTGGCCACTCCTATGGTACTGAGTCCCACCAGATTGAGGCAGGCTGGCCTTCACACAACAGATGTACAAACTCCATTTCAGCACCTGGTAAGATTTTGCAGCATTTGTGTTCGGCTGTCAAAACTTTGGGAACCAAGTTCACTTTGACAATATAGCAAAATATCAGAGGCTTTTGGTGGCTGTAAATGTTGTTAAAGCACTAAAGAAAGTTAATTACTTTGGATTAGATTTAGAAGATTAATATTGGGGACTTTTTCTTTTCTGTTTTTTTGATATCCACCAATCTTATTACACTCAACAAAATTATGGATTGATCTTACAGGAAAGATTTCTCTTATTTTCTGCAGGGGAAGGGGCAAGAGGCATTAAAATTACATAAGGTTCATCTACTGTATACATTGATTCTAAATGTAAAAACTCTAAGTGATTAAAAGATTATGAGTTATGATGAATTGCATGATTTTCAAGGTAGATGCCTATATCTAGGATAAAACAAAGTTCCCTTCTAAAAGATAAGTACCTTTTTAGTTTTTGCCTGATCTGACTTCCTCAGAGATACAAATGGCTCTCCAGGGAGTCTTCTGGTTCTTAGGTCCATAATACCCAGACAAAATGGAGAAGGAAGACAAAGGTTGCAAGAAGAATAAATACAGAATCCCATTTCTCCAAAAAGCACTTTGGGCACTTTCTCAGTAGGCTGAAGTAGTGACCCATATTCTAAACTTTTCATGCTCCCCTCGTGTTCTATTCAATCTTATCCTTCCCCAGAAATTTATCTGAATCCCTCTTCCTTTTGGACCCTATTTATTCTTTGTAGCTTTTTCAATAAAATAAACCAAATTCAGATGTTAATGATGAAAAATTCTTATTGTACTACCTTCCTTAGAGAATATTTCTTCTAATGTCTTATCCCAAAGAAAAGTCCTATCCTAAAAGTAAAAATTTCAGAGACCATGTCAGGACAATGGCAATGGCAGAAATATTTGAGTCAGATGATTAAAATCAATCCATGTATTCCCCCAAATCTTATAAAAGCTATTAGTCACTCCAAAGCCTAACAAAATATACTTCATGAACAGAACCAGGAGATCGTTGTATACAATAACAGCAATATTGTAATGATGAGAAATTGAGAAAGACTTAGCTACTTTGATCAATACGATGATCCAAGACAAGTCTAAAGGATCCATGATGAAAAATGCTATTTACTGCCAGAGAGATTAGCTGATGAACACTGAGTACAGACTGAACCATATTCAATTCAATTGCCTGAGGCAATTGGGGTTAAGTGACTTGCCCAGGGTCACACACCTAGAATCCTCATTTCTAGACCTTGCCAAGTCTGACTTTGGGTGGTTGGGTCTGGAATTTCAAAACTCACAAAGTTGTAATCATTGCCTTCACATCAAATGGAAGAATATATGCAAGGTACACATTCACCTGGTGAGAGAACGGTTTTTTAAAGTTTACCACGATTTAATAAACTATGTGGCCACTTAAAAGGTAGTTTCTAAGTCTTATGAATAATGTTGTCTTACAGAGAGATAAACATTTTCCCAGACACATGGGGATAGAAATGGAACTATATGAAGATTGCTACAATTCTCATAATTCAGAGAAATATTCTGTTTTCCTTTTTTCAAACCCCTGAATCAGTAATGAATTGGACTAGCAGCCTGTCTACAGTTGTAGGAGGCCAGGACTATGGGGGGGAGAGGTGTGTAATAGTTCTGGTTACTCAGATTAGCAATGGGGAAATTGCAGCTTTTGAGGAAGATTCCCTTTTGGGGAATGCACTCTGATGAAACTACCTGTTCAATAGCTCAAAAATATAGCACTTGGTGGACAAATAATACATACATATTTATGTTTCCATCTATCAGGCATATATATGTATATATACACATGTGTGTATGTATATGCACATACATGTATATACATTCTTTGATGGCTGCTTAGTGACCTAATAAAGTATCAGCCTGCTTTTCTATAGACTTGTAGCAAGTTGGGCATGAGTTAGTTTTGCTTTAGCATATCTAGTGTCATTTATGACATCCATTAATTATGCCTGCAACCTGTACCTGTCACATATCAAATTCACTTAATAAAAATTACTTTTGTATTAACCTCAATTCAGAATTACCCATGTTCCTGGTTAGCCATGATAGTCTGGAAAGTGAAAATTAAAAGAGGAAATAGGAAGTAAGTTTATTAAATATTTTGCTCCCAGTATGTCTCCTACAAAAATGGAAAGCCAGGGTAGTATTTTTGCCTCCTGTTTCACTTGGAAATATGTTTTTTACTTATGTATGTATGTGTGTACTCATTTTATTTTGTTATTTTTTGTACTATAATTCTTTTTTTGTGCTAGAATTCTTTGGTCTTAAAGTGGATTGATAAATGATGTGCTTTAGATCATAAATAAGCTTAGTTAAATTCTATACATCTTTCTCTGTTTTGGAGAAGAGACATATTGGGGTAAAATGTCTTTGCTTAGTACAAATTGGTCCATTCAACCACACAACAAGGCTGGCTTTTCTACTCAAGGTCCTGGATTGGATTCTTGTCCCTCAGTCTCTTGGCCCTGATGTTGGCAGGCATTGGATGTTTCAGGGGAGCAGTATCCATATCCTTGGCCAACATCCCTGAGTCTACATAATGCCAAATATGTAGCTGAAAACTAGATAACTCAATCAAAATCCATATATTTTAAAAATTGAAATTTGAATAGTTAGTAATTAAAAAAATAATAGTTTTGATTGAATTAAAAACATTTATTAAATAGTTATTATGTGCCGAGCATTGTGTTTTTGTTTGTGGTTGTGTAGACATAGTTTTAATGTAATTTTAAGGAAAACATAAGACCTTTCCTTTATATTAGCTTACCACTGTAAAATCTATCCTGTCTCTGAAAAAAACTTTCTATATTTCTGCCTCAAAATGCCTTTCTTAGATTATTTCCAAAGATTTTCTCCTCTCTTTTCTTTCCCTCCTTTGCTCTCCTCTTTTCTCCTTCATTTTCCCTCCTCTTTTCTCTTTTTCTCCTTCTCTTCTCCTTTTTTCTATAGTTTTCTCCTTCCCACCCCTCCTTTGACTTTTCCTTCCCTTCATACTCTCTCCTCTTTCTTCTTCTCTCTCCACTTCACCAAGGTTACGGTAGGTCACAATCTATAATAGGAGGAAGATAACAGGGAGAGAAAATAGATTTCATGTTAATAAAAAAGTAAAAATAGTGACAAGAATCACAAGGATTTTAATATACTGAAATTTGGGAGAGAAAATAAAGGAACTATTAGAGAGAGGAAGGGGATGTTCATTGAGGCAAGGGTTCTGGAGAAGAGAGGATAATATAGGATCAAAGGCAGAAGGAGAAGAGTTAACTTTGACTGCCTCCCTCTTACCCAATGATTGGAACAGAAAAGGAGAAGAGGTGATAGTGTATGGGGACTTTAAAAGACACAAGATATGAAGAACCATGATCCAGAGCTGAAGACTGGCAAAGTAGGAAATGTTAATAGGTTAAGGGATGGGAAAAGATTCAAGGGCAGAGAACAGTATATAGATGAATTGGTCAGCCAGAAAATCAAGAATGTGGAGAAAGTATGACTAGAGCAGGAACGAGGGATTGAGAGAACAGAGATTTGGCTGGATGGAGGTCAGGTGAATGAGGGATGGGTGGAGAATAATTTTAGAAGGAGTGAGGCAGAGAGCGACAGAAGATGAAAGGATAGTAGATTATAATAAGAAAATCATTGCAGAATATGGGATCATGAAGGTGACTCAGTTCTGACTGAGGGTGAGATCTAAGTTAGGATCCTGTGAATGGCTGAGGTAGAATGAAGATATAGGTCATAGGCTATGAATAGGCTATTGAATTTGGATCCTAGGGTGTCCTGGAGTCATCATTTTATATTGAAGTTCCCAAATATGAAGGAAGAGATAGGAGTGGAAGGGAAGACTATGAGCCAGATACTTTTTTCTTTGAGAAAAAGGAAAAGTGACCTGGAGATCAATTTGTTAAGGCAAAAAGGGTGACAGATGTATAAATGATACTTTAAAGAAGAATTCACAGAGTGATAATGAGAGAAGGAGGGTCTAGAAGAAATAGAGAAAAACAAGAAATAGACATGAGATAAAAAGTAATACACATTGGAGAACATGTACAGGGATGTAGGGTCTTCTGGAGACAATCAGATTTCCATGACTATCAGAAGATAAAGAGAATATGAGGTCAATCAATCAATCAATCAACAAGCATTTAAGAACTTACTTTGTGCCAAACATTAGGGGTATAAAGACGAAAAATGAAACTGTTGGAATCTTTATGAAGTGTAAAGTCATTAGAGTTGATAGAGACAATAATTATCTAATTTAGCATGGTTCAGTATGATTGATCTGATCCTACAAGGAGATGTTATGGGCCAGAAGAAACAAGGTACTAAGTAAAACTGATAGACAAAAATGCTTGTGTTCACACCTTTAGAGAGCTCAAATAAGCAAGAAGTATTTAAGTACTCATTGGAATTCACAAGTATGGGAGATTCACAAAGTTAACTGTGTAACTTTGTGAATTCACACCTCCCTTGAAGCTCTTAGGGCTGGAGAGCACTCTGGGAGGAAACCCATAATCCCACTCTCTCGTATCCCATAATCCCTTTCTTGGAGAAGGAGCATAAATAGAGCTTCAGTGAGCCAGTCAAGAGAGTTCAGCTGAAAAGATTAAGAGGGGCATGTCAAGTCAGTTTGGAGAGAAGCCCTCTCTCGGAGGCAAGAGAGATTCATTCCATTTTCCACCTGGCTGGCTGGAGGCTGAAGGACAAACCTTTGGATTTGGAGACATTCGGAGGGAGCTCTTAGAACCAAGCAGAGAGATAGGCCACCAAGAAAACTAACCGGGCTATATTGGAGACAATAGAAGATCAGAACTTTTAGCACCTGGCTGCATTTGGGTGATTATTACTTTAACTGAAACTAAGGCTGCCTCCAGAAAACCTCCCCAAGAAACCTGCTCGCTCCCAGAGAGAACGATCTTATATTATATTAAAGAAGAAAAACACCACATGAAACAGTGCAAAAAGATAGTTTATTTGGGGAGACAACATATACATGAAAAGATATAAAGAGATCAAGGGTCTTGTCCAGAGTCTTAACTAATATGGGGGCAACAGGAACTTTGCCCAAAGGTGCCAACATAGTATGGAGGCAAAGTGGCAGTGGTTCTTCATGATTAGAGTGGTCTTCCTTTTGGCAGAAGCAACTATATCAGGTGGGCTTTATCATAACGTCTTTGACTTCTCTGGGCTATTCCCATGTTTCTCTCTCTCTTTCTCTCTCTCTCTCTCTCTCTCTCTCTCTCTCTCTCTCTCTCTTCTCTTTCTCTTTCTCTCTCTCTCTCTCTCTCTCTCTCTCTCTCTCTCTCTCTCTCTCTCTCTCTCTGTTTCTGTCTCTGTGTTTGTATCTGTATGTCTTTGTCTATCTCTGCCTTTGTCTCTCTGTCTCTAATACACACATGAGTATGTGCACATACACACACACACACACAGTTTTCAGAGGAGGGAGATTAAGGATAGCTGGCTTGACATGGGGTATAAGGCCATATATAACCTCTTCCAGCTTGACTGACTCTTAACTTAAACTGTCTTCTGTATTGCCTGCATCTTTTCCAACTCCAGCTTAATTTGTTTTAAGCCCAAGAATTCTTGGTTACAGGTTTGGGAATCAGTTAATGATAATAGGGAATAGTGGGAAGAAGTTCCAAAGAACACAACAGAGCAAATGAAAAATAGGTTATAATCAGATGAAGAGTAAAACCGAGGTTGATAGCAAGGGGAAACGATATTTATTTCAGGAGATGGTTATTCTGCAGGTTGCAAGAATTTCTGGCTATGCATCTGGGCCAATAAATAATACTTGGTGAAGAGATTCCCTTAGGCTATACTGAACTCTTTCTGCAGTACCAGCTCTGTAACTTCATTCTAAGTAGGGAATAGCATAATGCCTTAGTTTCCCTGAATTGCTGGAGCCCTATAAAAGTCTCTGGAATTATTTGCTCAGTTGCTGGATGCTTTGAGACAAGAGTCCTATCCAAGTTGTTTGGCTAATATGGCTTCACCAGTCCAACTTCTCCATTATTAAAATATTAAAACCCTCTAAATCTGTCTTGCCTCAGTTTCTCCAGCATTACAATAGGGAGAAGAGGTGGAGGGAAAGATAGGGTTTATTCAGAAGGTATCTTTCACAAGGATTAAGGTTTCTTGTTCCTGGTCAGAGGAAATGGCTAGCCTTAAAATATCTTTGTTGCCAAATAAAATGAGTATTGGATTTAGGGTTTAGAGGACCTGAGTTTGAATCTTTGTCCTGGCAGTTATTACTGCTGTAACAAAAGGCAAATCACCATATCTTTCTAGCTCTCAATGTTTGCATCTGTAAATGAGTAGCATTTGAGGACTTTTTCATATTGAAATCTATGATCTTATAGTCTATATTGGTATTTTCTTTGTAAACTTATACTATGATAACATTCTTAAACATTTTGGTTCCAGAACCCTCCTTTTTAAAAAATGTGTATTATATCTATAGATATTAACTGTAGAAACAAAACATATTATTATATTATGATAATAGTTATCTCACAGACCCCCAAAAGAATCTCAAGGATCACACTTTGGAAACTACTGTGCTACTAGTTTATTATTATATAAGAAGTTCAGGATTTTATTCAACCTCCCCCCCAAATTAAGGTCTAAATCATTGTATCTTAAATCTTTTGTCTTCACCTCATTTCAAAATTTTTAAATTAGGCTCAAATTTTCAGTCTTGGCCTTTTGCTAAAACACAAAGAGGAAATGTTCCCCTGTATAAGTTTATCTACTAAGTTTGGAAGGTATTTTCTCCAAATGTAATCTTAGTGGAATTTTTTTCTTTTAAATGTGCCCAGTTGCCCTTCCCCAGAAATTACCTTGTGAACTTTCACATCCTAGAACAAATTGCGAGTTCTTTGAGCAAGGGTACAGTGAAGGTACTGTATCTCCATTTTCTCATTTCTATTCTACTTGTACCATTTAAGAGCTGGATACTTATGGAGTAGGGGTTGTAGTTCCCCCAAATGGTTTCAGTATCTTTATTGTTCTTTTCACAATCTAGGTAAGAAGCAAAACTAGGATAGTTCAGGGACCCAGGAATAGTCTATATTCCATTTATCTCTAGTTCAGGAAGTCAAGCTGCAGTGAAGGTTTTAAAGAACAAGAGATTTTGATGTCTCATGGCCAGTTATTGATTGAATGAAGTTGAATTATCAAAAGGATAAGCATCTGTATTGGAGTGATGAAAAATAGAGGAGAGTATTAGGAAATGAATGTCACTACTCTAGAAGGAAAGGAAGAAAGAAGAAAAGAAGGAAATGAGAAAGAAAGGGAGGGAGGGAAGAAAGAATAAAAGAAGGAAAGAAGGGAAGGAAAAAGGAAGGAAAGAAGAAAGAAAAGGAAGGGAAGGAAAGAATGAAAAGGAGGGAGGAAAGGAAATAGGGAAGAAAGGGAGAAAAAAGAGAAGAAGGAGGGAAGAAGAGAGGAAAAGAAGGGGAAAAAAGGGAAGGGATGGAGGAAAAGAAAAGAAAAAAGAGAAGAGGGTGGGGAGAGAGGGAGAAAGGGAGAAAGGAAGGAAGGAATTGTTTGTTAAGTATTTAATATGTGCCAGGTACCATTGTAAACAATGGGGAAACACACAAGCAAAAAGACAATTCCTAACTACCCTTGAAGAAGTTATATTCCAGAAGGTCAGGAACAGGATGTATACCTTTGGTAAGGGAATGAAGACAGGTTGCTTTTAACTTCTCTACAAAAAGGATCCCTCAGGAGGTATTCACTAGTAGGAGAAGGGAACAACCCTCCCTTCCAAACTACTTTGCATTTAATTACTTTGTGTCTAACATATCTATTTATTAACTTTATAGTTACATGCATTGTCTCCCACATCAGAATGTAAACTGTAGGGATTATTTCAGGGATTTTTTAACTTGTATTTCCAGTGCACCATGCCTGGTACCTTGAGAGCACTTCATAAAACATGATCAAAAACATGTGATTAGTACAGTTGCCACATATATTTATATGCATTTACTGTCTCCCACATCAGAATGTAAATTGTAGGGATTATTTCAGGGTTTTTTGTACTTGTACTTCTAGTGCCCTATGCCTGGTACCTTGAAAGCACTTACTCCTCCCTTTTTTTCCTCCCTTCCTTCCCACCCCCCCATATTTCTCCCTTAGTTGGAGAATAACTGCTTAAGTTTTATAACTTAGGGCTTCCATAACTGCCAAAGGAAAAAAGCAATAGGCTTGGTATTAGGATATGTAGGTTTTAATTCCAAATTATTATTTTTCAATGGGTCCAATAAGACAGGGAAGTCAGTGTGGCAATTGAGCAACTTTAAAATTAACCTAAATGGGGCATCCAGGTGGCACAGTAGATAGAGCACCAGCCAAATCAGGAGGACCTGAGTTCAAATCTAGTCTCAGACACTTAACACTTTCTAGCTGTGTGACTTTGGGCAAGTCACTTAACCCCAATTGCCTCAGGGGACAGAGAGAGAGAGAGAAGAGAGAGAGAGAGAGAGAGAGAGAGAGAGAGAGAGAGAGAGAGAGAGAGAGAGAGAGAGAGAGAGAATGAGAATTAACCCAAGTGCTGATTTACAACAGGGGAGGGAAGTTTCCACAACTCATGAAAAAGCAGGTCAGGACAAAAAAATGGATTATAGATTTAAAGTTGGAAAGAATCTTTTTAAAAATTTTTATTTTTTATTCTTAAAATTTATTTTATTTTTTGTGGAAAAAACTTTAAAGACTATTTTATCTGACTTTCTCAATTTATAATATGTAAACTAAGATTTAGAGAGGCTAATTATTAGTTGGTATAATGGGTAGAGTGCTGGACCTGGAGTCAGAAAGTTCAGATCCAGTCTTAGACATATTTCCCAGTTTTATGAAACCCTGGGCAAGTCACTCAACCTTTGTCTGACTCATTTTCCTTATCTGTAAAAATGGGTCTAATACAATACCTACCTCCCAGCGTTGTTCTAAGGATAAAATGAGGAAACATGCAAACATTATAGTAATAAAATAAAATCAATGAAACCAAAATTAAAAGGAAAGCAGAAAACTGGGGAAAATATTTCACATCAAATATCTCTGTTAAAGGCCTCATTCTCAGAGAACTGAATCAACTTTATAAAAATACAAGTCATTCCCCAACTGATAAATGGTCAAAGGATATGAACATATAATTTTCAAAAGAAGAAATCAAAACTATCTATAGTCATAGGAAAAATGCTCTAAATCACTATTGATTAAGAAAATGCAAATTAAAACAATATTAAAATTTTTGTCCGCCTGCATTTTTTATTTCCTTCACAGGCTAATAGTCCACTATTTCAAAGTCCAATTCTTTTTGCACAGCAAAATAACTGTTAGGACATGTATACTTATATTGTATTTAATTTATACTTTAACATATTTAACATGTATTGGTCAACCTGCCATCTGGGGGAAGGGGTGGGGGGAAGGAGGGGAAAAGTTGGAACAAAAGGTTTGGCAATTGTCAATGCTGTAAAATTGCCCATGCATATAACTTGTAAATAAAAAGCTATAATAAAAAAATAAATTTAATAAAAAGCTATAATAAAAAAATATTAAGATACCACCTTATACCTATCAGATTAGCTAATATAAAAAATGATAAATGATAATGTTGGAGGAGAGGTGGGAAAACTGGGATATTAATGCTTAGATCTGTGAACTAATCCAACTCTTCTGGAGAGCAATTTGGAACTATGCCCAAAGACTACAAAACTATACATTCCCTTTGACCCAGTGATATTATTAGGGTCTATATCCTAAAGACATTTTTAAAAAGGGAAAAGGATCTATTTGTACAAAAATATTTATAGTCATTCTTTTTGAGGTGACTAAGAATTGGAATTGAAGGATGCCCATCAATTGGGGAATTGCTAAACAAAGTGTAGTATATGATTGTGATGGAATATTGTTATAAGAAGTGACAGGATGACTTTAGAAAGCAGGATGCCTTCAAAAAACCTGGAAAAGCTTGCATGAACTGATGAAAAGTGAAGTGAACAGAACCAGAAGAATGTAACAGCAATAATGTATGATGAAGAACTGTGAATAGCTATTTTCAGCAACACAATAATCCAAGACAATCCCAAAGAACTAATGATGAAGCATATTATCTGTCTCCCGAGAAAGAACTGATATTGTCTGAATACAGGAAGCATTTTCTTCCTTTCATTCTTTTTATTTGAGTGTTCTTATACAAAATGATTCATATGAAAATATTTTACATGATTGCATATGTATAATCTATATCAAATTATTTATCATGGTGGGGGAAGGGAGTAAAGAGAAGAGGGATGGAGAGAGGGATAGAATTTGAAACTTAAAACTTCTAAAAATGTTTTTAAAATTATTTTAACACATAATTGAGGAAAAATAAAATATTAAAATGTTTTTAAAATTTTGGTCTATATGTAACAGAAAAATAAAATGAAAATTAAATCTTAAAGAAAATGACACAGAGATAGTTAATAATAGAGTTAAGATTTATGCTCTGGTCCTCTGATAGCAAACCTAATGTTCTTTCCATTGAACCACAGAAAGCACAGGTGGGGCATTCTATTAGAAGCAATATGCACAACAATGATATGGTACTTGATAGTCTTCTATACTGAATAAGTCATGTAATAAGGGGTTTCCTAGAGGCTGCTCTATCTTGGAAGAGTTTACTGCTAAATTTTCAGTGTAAATGTTTATGCCTCATAAATGAACAATATCTACAAATCCAGGCTTGATTTATTATTATTATTATTGAATGTCTAGAAAGTGTCACTAATGAAGATTAAACTTAGATGTTTTGTTTGCATAATTTTCACCCTCAGACCCTGGCTATTAAACATTTCCCAGCACACCCCTGTACAGTTATGTAAACATTGCTTGTGCTCAGCAGGAATGCAATAAAAGACTCAGGGTATGAAGTTATCCCTAGATTGGAAGTCTGGTGACCATAAGCTGTCATTGCTACTAACAACAATAACAGTAACAATAACAGTAACTGGTATTCATATACTCGTTGAGCAGCTAAGTGGTGCAGTAGATGGAGTTCTGTACCTGAAGTCAGGAAGATTCATCTTCCCAAGTCCAAATCTGGTCTCAGACTCTCACCAGCTATGTGACTCTGGAACTTTGCTTCCTTAGTTCCTCATCTGAGTTGTAGAAGGAAATGGCAAACTATCTTGGTTTCTTTGTCAAGAAAACCCCAACTAGGATCACAAAGAATTGAACATGACTGAAGCAGCTAGATAACAATAAATATAATATTTCAAAATTTTCAAAATGTTTTACATCTATTTCCTTATTTGTGAGGACAAGGACCTTTCATGAAATTCAGTATGAGAAAGCTATTTCTAGAATAGAATTCAAAAGATGGTGAAATTCTGGTGTATCAAGATTTTTAAAATTGGGCTTAAAACCTTACCTCAAAGTCAGAATGTAGTCATTATAAATTGACAGCATTAAAAATGGGCACTGATTCCCATGAGTAATCTTTCATCTCATAATACTTTTTTGAACTCCCAACATCATATTAGGTTTTTTTTTTCTGTTATTCAAAGAAAAACCTGTCACATTGCAATATGGCCCAGCTGAACTACTAAATCTTTAAGCTATTTGACATGACCTCCAGGATCATACACCACAGACAGCAATTTTACATTTATTTTCCCAGTGCTTCCATAGGTACTGAAAAAGATTTGAAATTTTGCTGGGCAGACCCTCCTTCTCGCTCTGTCGCTTACAATTCTAATTTTTGCTCTCTGCTTTGGACAGCATGATGTGTTGTGAAATTGAGTTTCAATATAATTCCCTTCAAATCCATCAGTCCAGACGCTGAACATAGAACAGGTCAATGTAAAATTTATTGGCAAAATTATCTCTCTTTTCAAGGTTTTTCTAAAGGTAGGTATTTTTATGTGAAGATTTAAGGTCAACCTCATTCAGATCACCTCCAATTCAGGTTGGACTTTAACATTGATTAGTTACCAATATTAACTTACTTAGATTTAGAACTAGAAATTGTTCTTCTCAAACTTAGTTCATCTATCTATGGTGTTAATATCCCCAAATTATGTGCTTAAAATGAAGTTTTTAAAGATAGGAACCAGAATAATATAGTAGAAGAACTGTGGAGACCATAGATTAACATGGTAGTGCTAACATTTACTAGCTGTTTCACATGGGAAAAGTCACTCTTTGAACTCCAGTTTTTGTATCTTTTAAAATGGGGACACATTAAACCTTAAGGTTCTAGATAGATATAGTGCAAATGATGGTTGAAAGATTGTTTTTGTTTATTTCTTTATACTTTTGAGTTTAAACCTCCAGTCTCCATTTGTGTGTATTGTCTCTAGTGGGAACAGAGGGTGGGTACTGGAGTTGAAATAGAAATGGAAAAGAAGATGAGGGTAGAAAGGAGAACTAAGAGGACAACATGCATTACAAAAGAAATTAGGAACAATTTAGTACTATGGGCACTCAGAAATAGTGGTGTTCTATTAAAAAATGGAGAGGTAAGAATCTATGGTCTCTCTCCCTTTTTCAACCAATGTTATCATGGGCTGAATTTTCCAGAGGATTGATTAAATTGGCTGTTAAATTTTGGCCTGGCTGGGCTGACACTGGGCAACTGGACTGTGATAAGGCTCGAAGGAACATTGGATGATATGGAAAATATACTCCCATCTCACTTTTCTTTCTCTCCTTTGCATATTTGCAAAGAAGAAGGTCACAGGAAGCAGTCAAAATGCAAAATATGGATTAGTGACCCTAAATATGGAGAAACCTTGGACAATGCTGAATTGTTAGATGGCTGCTTAGTATCTTGTAAAAGGAATCCAGGTGTCCTTGAATGTCCTAACTAAAACAATGTAGTCATGACTCTGGCGTAAGTGGAGGAATAAATGAAAAGTGCTCTAAGATTCTGTGAACAGAAAAGCTCTCGATGCCTTTCATGATGATTAATGCCTTACCTGAATCAATGCCCCTTCTTTGAATGATTCTAGAGTCATCTAGAAAAAGAAAAACATTTTTGCATCTCCAATTCCTTACTGTACATCTTCAACTAGACATACTGAAACATCTTCAACTCAACATATTCAGAACTGAGTTCATTTCTTTCCCCTTCCTGTCTTCTGAACTTTTCATACTGTAGAGGGCAATACCATCTTCTCAGTCACCCATGCTTGTAACTTAGGTATCACTTTCAACTCCTCACTTTCATACTACAAATCCAGTCAGTTGCTAAATCCAAGCAATTGTGTCTTGGCTTTTGTATGTGCCCCATTCTCTCCCTTGACAGTATAACCACCTTGGTGCTGACCCTTATCACCTCATACCTGGAGTACTGCAATAGTCTTCTGATTGAATTCTCTTTCTCAAGTCTCTGCCCATTCCAGTCCATCTTCTACTTAGGAATCAAACATATCTTTCCCATTAAACTATGATCTCCTTGAGAACATGGACTGTTTTTTGCTTTTCTTTGTATTCCCAGTATTTTGCATAGTTTCTGGCACAAGAAAGAGTTTAATAAACATTTATTAACTTAACTTTCCTTTTTCTAACTTGCTATGGAAATAAACAATGTGATATTAAAAATACAACACATTAATTTACCCTTCGGGGTAAGAGAGACATTTTCAAGCTGCCAGAAACTCTTCAGGGTTAGGGAGTTGGAAGCCCTGGGTTAAGCCATTAATCCGCCTCTCTATTTTCAGAATCATATTTATTATATAATTAAAAAATGCAACCAGTGTTGCATGACAACGCATCCTTAATTTAACAGCTGATATAACATTTTTCCTGCCAGTCTTCTTCATGAAAACAACTCTAAGCAAAATTTGAAATATCAAAGATCATATTTATGAAATTATTTGAGAAGTTTTTGATGCATAACCATAGAATTCAATGATAGTTTCCTTTTCCCTCCTTTGGTCTGAGTAGATTTCAAATAATTGGTTATGAAGGTATTTATTTGTTTAAAATAAAGATTAAGCAACATAATATCAGAAGCAGTTTTAAGTAGCACATTTAGTGCATGTTTATCTTGTTCAGGGGGGTTAGAAATTAGAAGAAGTCTTTCAATCTTGAAGAAGCAAAGAAAACTATAGAGTATGATAAAGAAAATGAGTGTTAGTGTTAGACCCAGCATATCACATATCATAAGACTTAGAATCTGCTATCTTTTACATACAAAGATTTTTTCGGGGGGGGGGGGGGAGGTTGCTATCAAATTGACCTTAACTGCCAAACACAAAGACTCAGGACTGTGATACAGCATAATATCTTAGTTCTGGTAACTCATTTACTGCTTTATGTTATTATTAGGAAATTAGATATATATTTTTTCCATTATAATGTAGCATTATTTTCCCCTAAAAGATAGTTCTTTGAATGTAAGTTTCTTTTTTTTAAAATATTTTTCTTGGGAAAAAATGTATCCTACATAGGGATTCACAATGGAGAGAGCACTGGCTCTGAAGGCAGGAAAAACCTAAGTTCAAATCTAGTCTCAGACATTAGCTGAATCATCCTTGGTAAGTCAATTAACACTGTTTGCCTCCGTTTTCTTATTTGTAAAATGAACTGGGGAAGGAAATGTCAAACCATTGTGCTGTCTTTGCCAAGAAAACTGCAAAGGATGTCCTAGACTGTTGGACATGATTGAAATAATATAAACAAGCAGATACTGAGAATAGTGTCCTCTGCAGCAGAACCAGAAACATATGTATGTATACAAGCCAAGATTGTCCTCTCAGCTCTTCCCCCAGAAATAGACCTCCATCTGTAACAGTTCAGGATCACATCCTCAGTAACTTGTTGCATTTCTCTCAAATGGTGAATTATTGACTTGATGACCCATTAGATAGCCATACCTGAATTCAAAACTCAAAACAATATTAATTATAGTCCTAAGATAGCAAATTTCACTAATCACAGCTTTGAGTTAGAAACAATATACACATGTACACACATATTACACATGTATATACATATACATATGTACATATGTATGCATATTGAAATATATATTCCAATGTAATGTTTATTTTTTAAGGGATAGACTAGAGATAACATGAAAGCATTTGGTATATAGACTTACATCTTTTCCAAATGGGTGCTAGTATAGCTCTTCTTTGACTAGTTATCTTAATATGAAATTTATTTATGTTTCTCATTCAGTTAACAAGCTAGTCCAAGAATGACTTTAGGATTCTAGTGGGGATGGATGATTTAGTTGAGATAAAAGAACTGGATAATCATCTTTATTCAAAACTCAAGGCTAAATTGAATATAATCTTTTGAAGGTTTCAAAGATAAATTCACTAAACTGAAAGATTAGTTAACTCCGACACTTTTCTTCTAACTTCAGTTTTTTCTTAGGAAATGGGAAAGCTAAGAAATCTTCAAAAAACCTATTATATTGGAATTTCTTATATAACTCAGTGCCATAATATAAAGCTTACAAATAACAGTGATCAAAAATAACCCAACTCAATACAACAATAATGAAAAGACCCACTCTATTGTCTTAAAATTTCCATCTAGATCTCCAGATGGAATTTTTAAAAGTCTGGAATATGTAGATATTTTAGTAATTAATTTCAAATTTGCTTTATTCAGTTCACAACTTAACTTTTTTTTTCTGTTCAACTACTGTGTTTTTTTTTTAATTTGGAAAATAACTATTCCTTTTCATACCATGGCCAAGACTAACATTTTCTCTCCTTTTAGGCTCATATAGCAGTGAATTCCAATGGACCTGATAGACATATAGACAAAAAATAAATATATCCCTAAAAATAAATGATGGCTTAGCATGAGGGATTGAAATCTTTTCACTAAGGTTTCAACTTCTTTTATCCTCTTTACTTTCTATCCCTCTAGCTCCTACTGATCCTTAAGAGCTTAGTTTAATTTTCACCTCCTTTAGGAAGTCTTTTTTTTTTTTTTAAATCTTTTTGAAACATAGTAATCTCTCCATCATATGAATCTAAAAAACTTATTGTCTGTGATGCTCATTTAGTATTTAATCATGTTTGTCTTGATGATGCTTTTTATACAGCATTTTTCAAAAATCTTAAACTTCAGTCTTAAAAGTTTTTGTGTTGAAAACTGAATTAATATGGGACTTTTTGTCTTGTTAAACAAAGTTATTTAACTTTTCATGTGTAAATGCATTGACTCCTTATGTAAATTATGAATTCTTGCGGGGCAGGAGCTTATACTTCTTTGTATCCTCATCAGAGGCTAATAAAGTTATTGCTTCAAAGCTCATCCAACCATCTACCCTGAACATTTTCCTGCCATCCATTATCATTACCCAGGTAAGGAAATTACCAGTACTTGAATCGGTCCTTTGACTTTGCTTTCCAAAGGCCTCTGTTAAATGTACCTATTATTAGATTGAGACGAAATGGTTTGACTTTCCATTCCTTTCCATGAACATACTAGTGTGAATTACTTTATCAGATTGAAGGGTTGGATTGGACATTTCTAAGGCCGCTCTTATAGCTCCAGTGCCAAGTTATTTATATAAGTAGCAAGATGGCTTCTTGTAATCTAGCAAAAACTGGAACCTGTTGTTGTTTTTTGTTTTTCACCAAGAGAACAGAACATGCTATCTGAATTTTATTTCTCGTTGGGCTTAAGGCAAACTTACTTACCTCTAAAATGAGGGAGTTGGGTTAAGTGATCTTCATAATCCTTTTAAGCTATAATTTTTGTAATTCTATGGTTCTTCCAAACTACCTGCATTTAATCTTATTGCAACTACAATAATTTCCATGGCTTATAACTATATTTTCTAAAGTTGATAAAATACAAGGCAATTATAATACTTCCAGAAAGAAGGAATCTTGGTAGAAGGCTTTTCATAGATGTCATACTTTTATCAGAATTGAGGGCTCCACAGTTAGGTTCAAAGTAAATTTTAGGACATTCTTATAAAATGAGTCATGTTGGGGGAGCCCTAAAACCCTGAACTTTGAGATAAATTTATAGAAACAGAAGCTCAGAACTTATACTTAGTTGAATAATTTAAATCCAACCTTGTTCTGCTATTAGAAATTGCTTTTATCACACCCAAGAGATCACAAGGGGATTCCCTTGCTTTTCCTATTGTATTGGATCAACAAACATTTCCTTAAACTATCATTCAGTGGTCATATATGATAATGTAATTTTTTCAGTGACATACCTAAAGTTCCAAATCTCAAAACACAGTCTGTAAAAACTGAATTACAAGTATGTCAAGATGAATACAAATGCTTTTAAGGGAAGATAGTTAATATTTTCAGGGGCATAAATCAGAAGAGAACCTAGAGCAATACAGAGTCAGAATCCTTGAAAATTGAAGTATTCACTACACTTTAATGCAGCAGAAAGGATCCATACATTATTTTAGGTTGATGTGGGAATGAGATAATAGATAAATGGTACCATGAATAAAACTCTAGGAGTAGAGTCAGTAAAATTTGAATTCAAATCCAGCTGCATTTACTTACTAGCTATGTGACTTTAGATGGGGATAATAATAAAACCTACTTCCTAGGCTGTTGAGAATTAAAGGGATAATATTTTTGAACACTTAGCACAATACCTGGAATATAGTAGGTGCCCTTAAATGCTAATTATTATAATTATTGTCTGGAAGAGACCTTAGAAACCATTTGGTCAAAACTCTCATTTTACACATGAGGAAACTGAGGCCCATAAAGGCAATGCATTTTGAATGCATATTTTCATTCATATGAATGTACTGTACTGTACCATACTAATTCCTAGGTGAAGAAAGGAACATTTAAAAATTATTTAAGCTAATATTTCATTAATAAATGTAATAGCTATCTTCTTTTATTGAAATAAAAAACAAAATGCTTTTAGTTTGGGCATTTATTTTTTAATTTATTAAAGCTTTTTATTTACAAAACATATGCATGGGTAATTTTTCAACACTGACCTTTGCAAAGCCTTCTGTTTCAAATTATCCCCTCTTCCCCCCTCCGATAGCAGGTAGTTCAATATGTGTTAAATATGTTAAAATATATGTTAAATCCAACATATATATATATACATATTTATACAGTTATCTTGCTGCACAAGAAAAATCAGATCAAGAAGGAAGAAAAAAAAGCCAAGAAAGAAAACAAAATGCAAGCAAACAACAACAGAAAGAGTGAGAATGCTATGTTGTGGTCCACACTCAGTTACCACGGTTCTCTCTCTGGCTGTAGATAGTTCTCTTCATCACTAAACAACTGGAACTGGTTTTAATCAATTGTTGAAGAGAGCCACGTCCATCAGAATTAATCATTGGATAGTCTTGTTGTTGCCGTGTAAAATGATCTTCTGGTTCTGCTCATTTCATTTAGCATCATATAGTTCATATAAGTCTCTCCAGGCCTCTCTGAAATCATTCTGCTGGTCATTTCTTACAGAACAATAATATTCCATAACATTCATATACCATAATTTATTCAGCCATTCTCCAATTGATGGGCATCCATTCAGTTTCTTGTTAATTGACACTACAAAAAGGGCATTTTTGTACATTTTTGCACATGTGAATCCCTTTCCCTCCTTTAAGATCTCTTTGGGATGTAATCCCAGTAGAAACATTGCTGGGTCAAAGGGTATGCACAGGTTGATAACTTTTTGAGCATAAGTCCAAATTGCTCTCCAGAAAGGTTGGATCTGTTCACAGTTCTACCAACAATGTATCAGTGTCCCAGTTTTCCTACATCCCCTCCATTGTTTGTCATTATCTTTTCCTATCATTTTAGTGACATGTGTTTAGTAGTATCTCATAGTAGTCTTAATTTGTATTTCTCTGATCAATAGTGATTTAGAGCACCTTTTCATATGACTACAAATAGTTTCAATTTCTTCATCTGAAAATTGTCTGTTCATATCCTTTGACCATTTATCTACTGGAGAATGGCTTGAATTCTCAGAAATTTGAGTCAATTCTCTATATATTTTAGAAATGAAGCCTTTATCAGAACTTTTGAATGTAAAAATCTTTTCCCAGTTTATTGCTTCCCTTCTAATCTTGTCTGCATTAATTTTGTTTGTACAAAAACCTTTTAACTTAATATAATCAAGATTATCTATTTTGTGATCAATAATGATCTCTAGTTCTTCTTTGGTCACATATTCCTTCCTCCTCCACAGGTCTGAGAGGTAAACTATCCTATGTTCTTCTAATTTGTTTATAATATCATCCATTATATCTAGATCATAAATCCATTTGGATCTTATCTTGGTATATGATGCTAAGTGTGGGTCAATGCCTAGTTTCTGCCATACTAGTTTCCAATTTTCCTAGCAGTTTTTGTCAAATAATGAATTCTTATCCCAAAAAGCTGGGAGCTTGGAGTAACAAAATGCTTTTTAAAAATAGAAAACTAGGCAATCTCTCTTTTCCTGAAAAAACAAAGAGATTATCTGAAGTTCTCTTCTGCCTTTTCCCCAAGGAGGTTGGACTGCACCCATTTGGCCTCCCTCTTCAAGTAGAAAATTGTTTTTCAAGAAATATTTGCTTTTTCTTGTCTTGATTAACATTAAAAAGATATAGTAGATAATCAAATTAAGGAACATCTCCCTTTGCTTTATCTTTTCTTTTGAACCAATAATAGATTCTAATTTTTTAAAGAAACATCCTTAAAATATCCCAGCTCTGATCTACACTCGACTACAAATTCAAAGGAATTAATTAGCTTAACCTGATGAAAAAATCTTGTTTGAGAAGGATTCTAGTGTCTTTGTAAGTCCTAAGAATAGGATAAAACTATATTAGTTGGGGATTTTTGAGCCTTCATATTCTATTGTTTTTGCACAGTTGAACAAACAACTGTATTTTCCCTTTAAATTGAAATTCAGCACTGAGGACCGTTCCTTAATCACGTTTTTATAGAACTGGATGAATTGTCCTTGGGCCAAGGGCTATCAGCTTTCACACCAATTCTTGAATCTCCTCCCCCAGACTCTACAACATATAAGAAACAAATTGGAAAACTTAATCTGGGCCCTTTGACAACACAGTGGAAATTAGCACACATCCCATGAGACCAAAATAAAAATGCACATGAGAAAAAACTGGGACCAAATAAAAAGAATACAACAGATGGGACAATAAAAGAGGAAAGAGAATGAGCTAATGAGGTTCCCCTATGCTTGGCTTTGGATTCATATTCTTAGACTGACCTGATGTTAAGGATAAGTAATAACATGAGTGGCTAGCTGTTCTGAGACTATAATCTACACTTGTCATGACAAGATCAGTTTTGTAGAAAGACTTGATGAATCTGCTTTAATGGGGCAAATCTGCATAGGAGCAGCAGGAAACCTAACAGTACTGGTCTTTACAGTTTATAAAGTGATTATCCTAAGATATGAGAATAAGACTTGAAAATTCAATCAATAAACCAACAAATAGCATAGGAAATCCAACAATAACTTTTTTAAAAGCTTCTTCCCTCAAGAAACTTTCATTCTAATGATGGATACAACATCATATAGGTAGAATAAATAGAATTGGGAAGGAGTACACTTATAGTTGAGGTGGGAAATTAAATTTAGTTAGAAGGTAGTGATTGAGCTATTATATACTTGAAGAAAATCAGGGTTTCCTAGAAGCAGAAGTAAGGAAAAAATAAATTCTGGGCATGAAGAATGGCCAATGCAAGGGGGAAATAGTCACAGGAATCAAAGATGATTCTGAGGATTTGATGATGGTATTATAGGAATAATGGTGATGCCATTAGCAGAAGTATGAAAGTTTAAAAGAAGGAGGATTTGGCAAGAGGACAAGGGAAGATAGTAAGTTCTGTTTATGGCTTGTTGAGTTTGAGAGATCTATGGGAGATTCATTTTGAAATATCAATAAGCAGCTTATGATATGGAACTAGACCTCAGGAAAAAGACTGAGTGGATATATAAATCTGAGTGTCATTGGCATAGGGATAACAATGGACCCTTGGGAGCTGTTGAAGATGCAAAATGACAGAGTATGGAGAGGAAAGAAAAAAAGAGCATTGAGAAGAGCCTTTGGGGAAACATATAATTAGTGGGAATGGCATAGATGATGAATAAGCGAAGGAGATTGAGGAAAAATTAGACAAATAAGAGAAGAACCAGGAGAGAGTAGTCTTACAAAAATCCAGAGAGGGGAAATATCCAAGAGAAGAAAGTAGTTAAAACTGCTTTGAAGACGTTAAAAATGGAGATTGAGAACAGACCATTAGATTTAGCAATTAACATATCATTGTTAATTTTAGAGAGCTGTTTTCATTGAGTGATGAATTCAGAGGTTAATTTGCAAAGGATTTAGAAGAGAATTATAAGATAGAAAGTGTAAGTACCAAGTGTAGACAGCTTTCTCAAGGTTATCCTTGAAGAGTCAGTCAATCAATATACATTTATGAAGTACCTACCGTGTTTCCCTGATAATAAGACACTGTCTTATCAAAATTTTTTTTTTTTGGACAGAAAAACACCAGAGGACTTATTTTCAGGGGAGGGCTTATTTTAATGAACATTGACAGCAATTTTAATAAACAGGTAAATGTGAACCAAAAAAAAGTACCTTTATTCAATAATGACCATGTCATCTTCTTCAACAACATCATCGTAAGTGTCCATACCCTGAATTCCATCCTGGATGTTTTGCGCCTCTATTTCCTTCAGAAGAAGTGGACCCAATCTGTCATGTCCAGCAATATAGCTCTCTTTAAATGAACATGTCTTGTCCAGGTAACCTGCTTGTAGTGCCTTGGCGACACAGCTGTCAGTAATTTTATCCCATGACTTCTTCACCCAAGTCACGACCTCTTGCAGACAGGGCTTCACAAAGTTTCCACGCTGATTTCTTTCCATTCTATTTTCAATGTAGTCATTGACTTCCATGCACAAATGGTCCTTGAATGGCTTGTTTATTGCAATATCAAGGGTCTGGAGATAGGCAGTCATTCCTGCAGGAATCATTACTTGATCTATTCTTCTCTCTGCAAGGAAGTTCTTCATTTCTTTAGCGTGGTGAGTGCTGGCTGAGTTCTTCTTTTATCCTCCATCATGCCCCTTTTATCCTCCATCATGCCCCTTTTATTCTCCATCATGCCCCCTCACTCCCACTTACATACCAGGTTTTTATGTTGTCCTGCCTCAGCTCTCCTCCGCGGCACTGCTCTCAATGGCGCTAGCAAGCAAATCACTGGGGAAGAACAGGATGACGCGCTCGCTGCTGCAGCTCTGATTGGATGCAGCTCGGAGCTCGGCGTGCGTTTCACCCGGGAGGGGGGAGGGGGGACGGGGACGGTGCATACAGAGGGTACCATAATGTGGTGTGTAGCGCAGGGGATCACCTTCACTACAGTAGCAATCTCAATAGGGCTTATTTTCGGGGGAGGGCTTATTTTAGAGGAATCTTATACAGTAAGGGGAAGGCTTATTTTCGGGATAGATCTTGTTATCAGGGAAACACGGTATTATGTGCCAGGCACTATGCTAAATTCTAAGGAATATAAAGAAAGGCGAAAGACAGTCCCTACCCTCAAGGGGTTCACAATCTAATGGAGAAGATGATATAATAATATACTACTTCTGTGTGTATATGTGTGTGTGTGTGTGTGTGTGTGTGTGTGTGTGTGTGTGTAATATAGCACGGATAGTAAGATGAAATTAGTTTTTTTTTAAAGGAAGGGGAAGATATGAGTGTATTTGTAGCAAGGAAGAAACTAGTAGATAGGGAGAGAATGAATAAATAGAAAGAGAGACAGAGAGGGAGAAAAAGAAAATGATAGTGGAGATAATCTGCTAATAAGACAGGAATAATAGGATCAATAATGCATGTAGAGGAAATGAGAAGAGACCTCTTCCTCTGAGACTTGCAATTGGACTGATAATCTAATTTGTTTTGTATTGTATTGTCATGTATATAAATTCAATATGGTTTTCATATGATTAGGATTAGATTGGAATAGGAGACTATCTGTATGCCACTTCAGTATCCAATCAATTCAGTCACTATCTTACCCCTTAGTCTATTTGGTTGCCAGATAGCTATTTCTATCAATGGTGCCATCATTCTATCACCCACCCAGTCTCAAAACCTAAAAATCATTTGTGTTTCTTCCCTCCTCTTCTACCACCCACATCTAATCAGTCATCAAGTTCTTTGTAAATTCGCAGTATCTTTGACATATTTCCTCTTCTTTTCATTTCTCCGCCACCACTCACATCTTTATTTGTCACCTGAACTGTAACAGTCTCTTAATTGGTATGTCTTATGGGCAGTGACTCAAAACAAAGATGATGATGATGATGATAATAATAATAATAAGCATTTATATGCTTTAAGATCTTTTGTACAGTACTTCATTTTTTTATCATTTATTTTTATTTTTTAATTTAATTTTATCATTATAATAGCCCTGTAAGATAAGTGCTATTATTATCCTGATTTAAGAATTGAGGAAACTAAAGCTGGTAAGGGTTTAGTGATCTGCCCAGAGTCATACAGCTAGTAACTGTTTGAAGCTGGATTTGAACTCAGATCCTCCTATCTCCAAGCTTAACCTTTAAGGGGAAAAGACAAGTAACATCCAAACTACAAAGGCAGAGTTATTTCTAATTGTCTTTAGAGAATGTGAACTATTTTATTCCTATAGCAATTAGTGCTATAAATTTTAAAGTAGGTACTATTCTACCATGCATTAGTGGAGGGAGGTTCTTCACCTGGAATTTCCTGTAACTCTATGTGTGTGTACATATATACATATAAACATAATACATTTGTATATACATACATAATACAATGTTGCACTGTTCTGTGATAATCTTATAGAGAGTTGCATATAGTAAATACCAAATAGAACTTGCTGAATAAAATAGGCATAATTATATAATATGTCTTTTCTTTTAACATCTTAGTAATATGAATACACAGCTATATAATCTTTACACACACACACACACACACACACATATATATATATATTTCCTAGATTTACTGCGTCCCCCCACTCTTACTTCAGGCTATAACTTCCTTTAGCATATACAAAAGATTTGTAAAATTAGTTTCACTAAAATCCTTGGCATTGTCAAACTATTCAACATCATAAATGTATAAGGTTTTATCAATGGAAATGATACTAAATAAGATATATTATGCCCTGCTTCGCTGCTATACCCTAAGAACCTTTTCTTCTGACTTGTAGATAAAGTTTCCTATATCTATTTTCTCCCTTATTAGAATATAAGCTCCATGAAAGTAGAAACTCTGCTTTTTTTCTTTGTATCCCCAGTGCTCAGCAGAGTTGTTTGACTATAGCAAGTGCTTAATAAATACTTTTCCTTTCATTTATTTGATGATACATAATACTGTTAAGAGTATTTGATATTACTGTATGCCATGCACAAAGAAAAATTATTCTCTCTTTCTCTTAGTCTTCCTAACAAGAAGAGAATCAAACTAATAATATCTATTGCACCTGGGGCTCTCTAACACATATGGACCCTCAATGATTCTATTCTAGATTCCAGGTCAACATATCCACTCAAATTTATAGCTTGCAAGCGCTCACTGATGTATTACTTTTACCACCCAACCCCACAAATTCAAAACTAAATATATTTAATCAATCAATACAGTAAAATGACAAGAATCTTGTCTTGTCAATATCCAATCAATGCAGTCAATTTCTTTCCTCCCTCCCCCTTGCATATATAAATGTACAGTCTAGTACAAATTAAAACACTACCACTAGAGAAGAGTAAGCACACAGATAATATGTGTGATCCATATATGGAGGAAACATGGGGAAGAGGTGCTCTCCAGAAATCCATCTAGTCAGGATATACAAATGAAAAGTAAGCATGTGGCAAATTTACTTGTATAATGCTGTCCTATTTCCTTTAAACATATTTTGGGGACTCTACCTCCCCTCTCACTTCCAATTTAGGAACTCTGTTAAGATACTAACAATGACTATGAAGTCAATCTTATTTCCAAGATCCTTAGTGACATTTAATGAAGCTAGAAATAAGGAAAAAGCCAAGAGAAACAGACAAGATCCATGTTCTAGCCATTATTATGTACATTAAAAAAGAAAGAAAACAATCTATGATGTCATTGTATATTCTGACTAACCCAAACCTTCCTGGTCTTCTTATGTTTCATAGTATAGGATCATAGCATTTTAGAGTTGTAAGAAACCTGGGATATCACCTAGCTCAATTCCCTTATTTTATAGATGTGGAAATGAGATCTGGAAAGGTGGTGATGATGCAAGTCATATTGTTTAGTGGCAGATTTAGGAATAAAATCTATATTTTTCCATCTTATTCCAGTGCTCTGTTGATTTTACTATTTATGGTAACAGAATTTTTGTTAAACTAAGACCCCATAAAATGATACCAAAATTAATGTTCAAATAAAAAAATAGTTATTTTGAATACCTTGGATTTTCATTCTCTGCCCCTACATTTTGAAAAGTTCCCTATTTATTTCTAACATGGTTATTTCTTTGTGAAAGTTTGGAGGATTTTTTTTTGAGGTCACTTTTATTTATAGTACTTTCATACACTGAAAGGAATTGTGGGGAGATGCATATCATCATGTTCTCTGTGTGATAAAATAGGATGAGATAACACTTATATGAGAAGTAATATTATGCCATACCATGTGATGAAGATTTTTCTAACACCTATGTGTGTTCAACACCAAAAATATGGATTATAACTTAAAAATTCAGACAATCACCTGGGCATCTCCAAGTAGGAAGTTTGGTATTAATCTGAAGAGATAAACCAAGATTTTACATTTTCTATGATGTTTCACAAAAATCTTACACTGCTATCTTAGCATGACATAGAATTGAGCTTTAAATTCTCAAAATTTTGAGTTCTGGGTTCTTAAAACATATGATAACAAAATGCAAGCTTTTACTAAACTAGAAGGCTTTTTACCATTCCCTAGGTGCTAGGAGGTAACTAGATGGTTCAGTAAATAGAGCATGACTGGAGTCAGGAGGACCTGAGCTTAAACCTAGCCTCAGACACTTATTAGCTGTGTGACATTGGACAAATCACTTAACCTCTGCTTTAATCTACTGGAAAAGGAAATGGCAAACCATTCCAGTACTTTTGCTGTAAAATTCTTATGGACAATACTGAACCAGGTTTCTGGTGGATAGAGTATACCCATTAGGAATCAGAAAGACCAAAGTTTAAATCCTGCCTCAGATCCTTACTAGTTGTATAGCCAACAGGCAAGTCATTTAAATTTTCTCAGCCTCAGTTTCCTCATTGTTAAAATGGGAATAATAATAGAATCTAATTCACAATGTTTTTGTAGGGATTTTGTGAGATAACAGGAAAATGGTTTTGCAAAACTTAAAAAGCTATATAAATTCATTCATTTGAATGTTCTCTAGAGTCTTTGTCAAACTGCCATTTTTCATACTTGATAAATTACTTTTTGAAAATACTCAAAAATAATTAATTGATATTTAAGAAGTATTAGAAGGCTGTTCAGCACTACTCAGAGGAGGGGAATAAGTATTCTTAAACAAAATATAATCTAAGTGTAAAGAATAAAGTCTTTCCCTTCATCTCTATTCTCTATAGTCCTTTGTAAGTATCTGCATTGTTGTTTATGAAAATTTTAGATGGTATAAACTATTTTGACATCTTCCACCTCTATGTTTTTGTCTGCATTTTCTTCTCACCATCTTTTAAAGTCTCCTACATAATGCCTTTCCTGGTGCCTCTAATTGTTAGTGCTCCTCAAAATTATTTTGCATTTATTTTGTGCATAGTTTGCATTTTGTACATATACATGTTCCCCACCCTCTACCTGTCATACTTCTACATTATATTTTTCTCTTTTAAATCCTCTACCACAATGCATGGCACAAAGTAAGTATTTAATAAATGCTTGTTATTTATTGATCCAAATATCTATTGTCCTAGGATCACCTGACTTATTACAGTAAGATTCATCATCTATTACAACATGGCTCACTAAGTTATGAATTGATTTGGATATAATGACCCATGAAAGAGAAATGATTGTACCCTTTTCCCACATCCATAGAGATGTTATCAGAGAGATAGAAAGGGAGATATGTGTTAAGGATCACACATTTAAATATATGGATATTAATTTTACCCTTGTTACTTTCAATCTGTAATTAAAGTGTTGATGTGGTGTGTAAGGTGTTCAAAGAAGACTAGCACCTCTTTTTCAGGGCTTCACATCCACATTTGCTGTTTACTTCTCATCTAACTCTCACCTGGATCACTAAGAAGCTATAACACGTGCAACAGCCACACCCCAGTAGACTACCTTGGCAGATGGGCTAAACCAGATTAAGGGTAACTAATAAGATTAAACCCATTGGTGAGTTAGGACGATGTCTACCCCAAGCATATGAAGACTTTCCCCATGGTAGATGGAATGGGCAAATGAGAACAACTGAGAAGAAAATAAGAACAACTGCCATTAAAGCATCTGCAGCAGGTGTTGTAGAGTGCTTAGATAGAGCTTGGTCAAACACCAATGACACCAAGGTTATCAGCTGCATCATGGGCCACCATCCATGACTTTTGTCTTGTTTTGATTTTTGTCTTGCCACTGGATTTTGATGACTCTGAAAGAGGGAGTGAAACTGATGATGAAAGTGATGCAACTGCCTCACTTAAATCCAATTCACAAGCAAGTGGAGAGAACATATTGTACTATGATTGGTTCTTTTTCAAAACAATGAACATGATGATACTTAGATAAGAAGTATATAGGAAAAGAAGGCACAGTTGCTATTAATACTAGTGGAGAGAATATCCAGGGTTAGAATGACAGATTGATTAAATGATTCAATTATGGTGATTTCACAATTTACTAGTTGTTATAATCTTTTCTCTGGTCTCCATTTTACTTGAGCCAATCTGATGTAAGATAAAGGCAGGAAAAACTGGATGTAGAAGAAAAAAGACTGAAGACACGTCTATTGTTTCACCTTTGCTTTTGAAGAAGACCAAAGACATCATAAAGAAATATCTTTGCTCTTGAATGAATTGGATTTAAGTGAGGTAGAGGTGCACAAAATCATCAGCCTCTCTCTTTCTTCCAGAGTTACTGAAGTCCAGTGTCAAAACAAAAGAATGACTGACTATGTACTGGGATGTAGTGGATGACCTTGAACATATTTATAATGGTAAAGTTCTTCAACTCTCTATGATTTGTTTTTCAGGTTTCAGGTTCTGGAGAATTTTCACCATGCAAATCTTTTTATGAATAGTTCTTTTTCCCCCACAGTAGTTTGAAATACTGTCCTTGGAAAACCCACAATTATTTACATAACAAAAGCTATTGTTTGAAGTGCAAAGCAGGTCAAAGTTTGGTTCTTGGAGATTAATCACTGCAGTCTGGTTTATATTATAATCATTTCATTTATTTCAATAAACTTTGCTTTCTGAATCCTCATTTGCTTTCATGTAAAAGTGACAAATCCATTTATTTCTGGCATAATGGATAATGTGATCAATGACCTTGCAACAGGATTTCTTTTTTTTAAAAAAGAACAAAAAAGAAAAGCAAAAAACTAGAGGAAAAACAAAAACAGAAACATTTCTATTTATAATACAATTCACCAGCCCAAGCTATAGTTGTACAGTAAATCCTCCCTAGATTTGACTATATAAACAAGTGTTCAGGGTTCTTATAGTATTGGAATTTCACTTAGACCTTTTTCCTCAAGAGCCTATCTAAGACTGGACAGAAGTTTGAACTGAGAAAACTGCATTCTAATTTCAGCAAGAGCCAAGGGACTCTGTTTGACTCTGTGCCACCTCACCAGCACAAGTATCAACTGCCCATAGCAATGTGCTGGGTAAAAGAGTTTATGCCATATAAATTGTTCACGTTGACAGTGACATGGTCTATTGAGGATCAAGATAATAAATAATATGGCAGGAGAGATCTTCTTTATATTCAGGGTACTACATTTTGTTAAGCTGCTAATCCCTCTTTCTAAAGTGCCTTAAAAAGCCTGTTGGTCCCTAAAAATCAGAGAGTTATTTTTAATTATTTGCAGAAGGTGGGATAGTTTTGAGATAGGAGGGAGTCAGTCAGTCATCTATTAATTGGCTAATTTATCTATTAATTAACATTTATTAATTGACTAATATGTGCCAGTCACTGTGTTAAGTGCTAGAGATACAAAAGAAAGACAGTAAAGGGTAGCTCTGGAGGAGCTTTTGATTTAATGCGAGAGGTGTGTTTCATTCCGTTCTGTAATCATGTTATGGAATTGTTAGTCTATTTTGGTTTTGCTATTTTAAAAATCTTCTTTTTACAGTAGAGTAGATTTGCTGATGAAAAGCACTCATGATGTTACAGAGAAAATAATACTACAAACATTTGTGTTTGAGCAAAAAAATATTCTGGTAGTACTAGTTTACTGGTTTAGGTATCAAGGATAACATTGGTTGTATTCCAGTAAGCTGTATTTATTTTTTGATTGGGGAAGGGAGAATCTTCTGGGGTTGTGAGAATTTATGGATGGGTAGGGAAAGCTGTGGATAAGTAAGGGGAAAGGAGGACTTCCCAAGATACCTCTAACCTCGTGATTCTTAATCTTTTTTTATGACATGGATCCCTTTAGCAGTCTGGTTTACTGGTGAAGCTTGGAGACCTTTTTTCAAAAGAACGTTTTTAAATGCACAAAATACATAGGATTGCAAAAGAAATTAATATAAACATAGTTAACAAAATATTCACGAAGGAAGTCCCGCAGAAACCCCGTGCTGGACAGTTGACTTTTTCCACACCCATGCTGTTACAGGGGGAAAATGTCAGGGTAAAGAAGTGACACTGTGAGATTTCAGGTCAAGTCAGTCTACGTGACTCCTCCCTATCCAAGTCAAACCCTTTATCCAGCTGCTCATTCTCGGTGCCGATGCCCGTGGCTTGAAGGCTGACGCTATCCAAAGAGGTGCGTGGGAAGCTTTACAGAGGCGAATATGGACTGGGTCCCACAGGGAAGAGTCCCTGGGTTTCCTTTCCTTCTTTCCTTCTTTCCAACTAGAGGTATCCAGGGTTCCACATCTGAATAACTGTTTTCCTTTCATCTTTACACAGAGATTTTAGCTTCTAGTGTTTTCCTGTTGAGAAAGCAAAGCCTAGAAGAGTGAAGGATAGGACGGGGGATGGGTTGGGGAATAGGAATGCACGGAATGGGGTAGAAAAGATGCTAAGAGGCTCACCCCCTCCTGTTTTTACCTTAGGAAATAGATTTTAAGACTAGTTGATCGTCTTTAAATGGAAGTGTCCTGATAGCGCTGGAGATGAGTTGCGCCTGGGTAAAGAGTTCTGTCAAAGAATATAGCTACTGGGCTGAAGCCCCCTTCTGCTTCTCTCCTCCGGACCTGAGTCAGTAGAATCCAGGCTGCAGTCACTGGTCTTTCCAACCCGCCTCCCCCGCTCCCATCATTAGCTCTGGAAAGAAGCAAACGCGCCACTCGGAACCTCTAGTACCAGTGCGCTACAGTTGCCTATCACCTGCTCCTATTCTCTTTCTTTATTCCCCCGCCCTCCTCACCGCCCCCAGACTGCCCTCCCACCACCATCAGTCCAGCACGCGCAGCCTGGGCCGCAGCCAATAGGAAACCCGGGGGCCCGCCACTCCATCCTTATATTGTCCGCCCCTCCCCAGCCCTCAGCTCTGGTCCTCCCAGCTCTGTTGTGCACAGGGGACCCACATGACGCGCGGCCCCAGCTCGGGCCAATCAGGGCTCGCCAGTGACAGCGCCCCGCACGCCTTCCTCTAGCTTTAAGAATGGGAGAGCGCGCTGAGTCTGACTGGAGAGCACCGCTCAGTGCCCAGCAGCTAGAAGTCCAGCTTAAGACGCTTTTAGGAGCAAACAAGTAGCCGCGCAGAAGTGTGAGCCTCGGCTGGACTCTTGGTCTCTGCGAACAATTACGGTTCTCATTTGGAGGGAAGGGACAAGTCTCTTGGAAGAGGTAAAGCTTAGGACTTTGATGCTGTTTCTGGAAGATTTTGCAAAAAGCCTTTGCTCCAGCGCAAAGTGGCGCCCTCGGGGAGTACAGCGGATCTGTGCCTAACTTCTCCATCTCTTTCCCCTCTCTTTCCCCAGTGCTACGCGACACCACAGTGGAAGTGTGAAGTGAGTTGTGCTCTCCCTCAGTTAGATCTGGAAGGATGCTGACGCTGCTGGCCACAAGCTTAGCGTTCTTGGTGGTCTCCGGAGGTAAGTGGGGGATCGGCGTGAGGAGTCAGGAGAACCCGGCGCCTCCCGGGAGCCGTTTCGTGTGTACTTCACTGCCCCTGGACGCCACTAGCGCGGGCTGTCCACTCCCAGCAGTCCCTGTTCAGGGCGGTGCTCTGACCCCCGAAGAGGAGCTCAAAGCTACTGTGTTGCAGCTGCGGGAGACCATCCTGCAGCAGAAGGAGACTATTGGCAACCAGCGAGAGACTATCCGCGAACTGACCGGCAAGCTGACCCGCTGTGAGAGTCTGGCGGGCGGTGCGGACGGCAAGTCCGGCCCCTGGAGGAAGGAGTACAGCAAAACTGGAACCGGCAAGGATACCATGGGTGATCTTCCCCGAGATCCCGGTCAAGTCATTGACCAACTGAGCCGGACCATGCAGAGTCTGAAGGACCGACTGGAAGCCCTCGAGGTATTAAGAGTTGGGATGGAGATGGTATCCTGCGAGATGTTAGCTACCCAGGGCTGAGGTTGTTGTGGGGGGATGGGAGGGAGGAGAGGGGAAGGAAAGTCCCCTGAGCTCAGCCTTGAGGCGGATTGGGGATTGGGATCCTTACCTCCGACTCAAGAGATTAGTCTCCAGGTGCTAAATCACCCGGAGGTTTCCCTCTGAACTTGAGGGGAGCATAAAGAAGGGAGGGAAGTGGAGAAAGGATGATTTATGTTGGGAGAGTTGTGGAGGTGTCCCTGGCAGCACGGACAAGATTGTGTACGTGTTGGGGTTGCAGTTGTGTGTGAAATTAACTTATAATGTTCGTACATGTGTTTATATTTGTATTCACCTGCTTGTGTAACAGAAACAAGACACTGAAAGAGGGAAGGAGGACAGAGGAAAAAGAAGAAAGGAATTGAAAAGAGAAGGAACGCTATAAAGGGAGGAGAAGAAAAAGCGGGGAGAGGAGGATAAGCGGGGGAGAGAAGAGAAAAAGAACGACACGGAGAGAGGGATAGAGAGATGAGGAAAGGGAACAGATATGGGCTAATAGGGAAAAGAGATGAATAAAGGAAGAAAGACAGAGACGGAGAGATGAAGAGACACTTAGAGATTGGTTCCTAATTGAAAATTGTATCGAACAAATTGCCATTTGTGCGGTTTGGGGATGGGTCGGAGAAAGGGAAACTCAGTGCCTCGATGCGGATCCATAAATCTAGTCTCGCCTCCTAGCTGCCATTCTGAAGTTACATTTGGTTCTCTAAATGGTGCTTGAGAAAACTCTTTTCTTTCTTCCCCTTCGCCCTTCTCTGATATCATAATTTCAATAGACCGAATCTTCTTTTCACTGTCTTCTTGAAAGAGTTAATATTCAGTTCCCTACCTTTACTGTGATAATCGAAGTATCTTGTTTTGTTTCCTAAGGACTCCAGTGTTTGAATGTAAGATGCTTTTTTTTTTTTTTAAAGACTATATTTTTGGAATTTCTTTTTCTGGTTTGAGGGATTTTGTATATGTTTCTGGGTTTCATTAAAAAAAAAAAAATTCCTTGATCTCTCCTATCTGAGCCCAGACTCTCCTTTAGGTTTGTGATACTGACATGTGGGATCACATGACATTGGCATATGGTGTATCCTTTAATAGAGCAGTAGAGGGCTGGAACAGAAGTGGTAAAAAAAAAAAAAAAAAAAAAAAAAAAAAAGATATTTCAGAAATATGTGAAAATGTGTGTCTGTGTTATTTCACACACTTCACACTGTACTTACTAAAATTAAATTGGAAGGTCTTATGAATGTACCTACCATGAATGGATTGCCAAGACTGGGATTGCTAAGAGAACTCCATGTAGAAAGAAAATTATCTCATTAATTTCAAAAGAATGAATGCTAATATGTTGTGAAATCTAACAAGTAATTTTAAGGTGTGATTCTTGATTTCAAAGGAGGGAAAGAAGCCATCCATTCTCATTTAAGAAATTATCCCTTAATCTTCAGAATAGTTTTGAACTTTTATGGAGGGAAAAAAAAGGCTTTGGTCTCTAATATGACCTTAATTTGCTAGGGAATTTGTCTCATGGTTCAATTGAGGTTTAAACCTCAGATGATAATATCCCAAATAAAATTCCCAAATAGGAATTGGAGTTTTCTGCATTTCAGAATAAATAGAAAATTATTGACAGAATTTCTCTATCAACTACACATAAGATTCAAATTACATTGAATAATTAGCATAAAATCACTTCAGAGCTTTCTTGGGAATATGTCTAAATATAAGAGGAAATGTAGCTATTTAATACATCACTTAATGATGGTAAGGAATTCAATAGAAATAAGGATTGAGATTCTTAATAACATTTAAAATATTAATTTCTAGGATTTAAATTCCAAATTACAATAATGTCTTCATAATGCATATTCATCTATTTTTGTACAATGTTCAAGATTTAGGCCTGTTGTTATAATTTCTGTATTAATTTTGAATGAATTTTGATTACCAATTTAAAAAATAATTGCTTCTTTGGTGGGGAAAGGGGGCAATTATTACCCCAAGAGGTTGTGGTAAGCAACAATAGTTGATTTAGAAGTTTGCCTGTTTAGTGAGACAAACAACTCAAAAACTTTTGCAAGAGATAAAGAGATTTATAAATTTCAAATATTGTAGGAAAAAAAAATCTTACCCTGATGAAAGTCATTTTCAACAGAGCATAAGTAAATCATTACCTTCCCACTGTTGGTATAATTGAATGCTTATGTTTTGGAAACTCTTCTCCCTGGTGGTTGTGCCATTGGATCCTAATTTCACAGTTTTTCTTTTTAACTGTTATAAATACTTTTTTCTCTCTTTTTCTTATTTTTAAAGCACCAACTACGTGTCAATGTGTCATATGCAATTCTGCCTAATGACTTTCGAGAGATGCTTCAGAGGAGGCTTGGGGAGTTAGAACGCCAGCTTTTGAGCAAAGTGGCTGAACTTGAGGATGAGAAATCTTTGCTTCATAATGAGACTTCAGCTCATCGACAGAAGACAGAGACGGCATTGAATGCACTCCTGGAAAGAGTTTCTGAATTAGAAAGAGGTAACCGTTTTTTACATCTTTTTCTTTCTTAGTACATAGGATTTGGAGCTTGGATATTATCATCTGAGGTTTAAACCTCAGTGCTCATCTCATTTGACTTCTTCAGTTTTGCAGGTGAGAGAAGTGACTTGAAGTTGAGTCCTTTCAGTCATGTCCAACTCTTTGTGACCCCATTTGGGGTTTTCTTGACATAGATATTAGAGTGCCTTTTTTGCCACTGCCTTTTTCATCTCATTTTTCAGATGAAGGGAACTGAAGCAAACAGGATGAAGAAACTTGCCCAGAATCCCACAACCACAAAGTGTGTGAGGCCACATTTGAACTCAGGAAGATGAGTTTTCCTGATTCCAAGCCCAGTGCTCTATCCACTGCATTGCCACTTAGCTTTCCAAGATAATTTTGCTCTAATTGTTATTCTAGGAAATTGCTTAGAAAGGGTAGATAGGACAGTTTTGAAGTCCTCGAAGGCCATCTTTGGCCAACATGACCAACATGATCATCTTTGTAACTTTTACTTTGTAGTGCAGATCCTTTTCACACAATAGGTATTTGGTAAATATTTGTTAAATTTATGAATGTGCTAGCTAGAATCTTTTTCACCATCTTTAATGACTAAGTTATTCAGAGTGGTGAAAATCTCCAACTTTTAAAATTGGAGAAAATATAGTTGGTTTTGAAGTTCACACAACTCAGTCTTTCTCCAATAAGGTGGTAAAACAGATAAGTGCACTGGGACTGGAGTTGAGAATTCCTGAGTAGAAATCTGACCTCAGATACTTACTATTTTTATGATTCTGGACTAGTCATTTAATCTCTATTTGCTTTAGTGTCCTCATCTGTAAAGTAGGGGCAATAGTAGTACCTACCTTCTAGGTTGTTATGAGGATAAAATATTTGTAAAAATGTTTAGCATAGTGCCTGGCACATGATAGTTGCTTAATAAATTATGTCTCCTTCCTAATTGCATTTAGTGAAGCTTCATTTATTTCAGAACTTGATTGGTTTCTGATTGATATAAAAGCCAAATAATTTTTTTTCTTTTTCTTCTATCAGTAGGGCAATTTTACTTTTAAGAATCCACTATGACTTCACAGGAGTCAAGTATAAACATGTAGTTTGACCTATAAGAGACTATCGGTATTGCTCTTATTTATAGGCCAATCCAAAGACTCAGATTCGTGGTAACCTTAGGGATCATTTAGTACAAGGCTTTATTCCCATTTTTCTCCTCTCTTTTTTTTCAATAGAGGAGGAAATCTAGGCCCACCATGAGGAAATTACTTAGCAATAGGCAGATAACTAGTTAGTGGGTGAACTGGCCTAGGTCCCAATTCTCTTGACTGAGTTCAGTGCTCTTCCATCCATCTATTCATCCATCCATCTAGCTTCTCCTTCAGTAAACCTTAATTAAGCTTCTATTCTGTGGAGAATACTTGTGCTAGATGCCACAGTGCCTCTTTTATTATTTATAATCAGATATTCTATTTGACTTTATTGTTCTAAGTGATCTCAGGAAACTCAAGTTAGGGGCTGCTATTTAGGCAAATGACAATAAGATAAATTATTGGCAAAATATTAAAGAATTATTGTCAACTTCTTTTGTAAAATGGATAGTAATAAGTGAAATTAATGGATAATGCCTAAACTTCATGTTGGTTAAAAATTTTAAACTTCTTCTCAACTGGACCAAAACTGGACTCAAGTTCAGATACTTTGCTCAAAAGCTGGCGTTCTAGCTCCCCAAATATAGCAAATAATATACTTCTTTTTTTCCTTTATTTTACATGTGAATGGATATGTTAATTAGCAATATAGAGGAACAAACATCAACAGAATGCCTGGACAATTCACAATATTATTCTTTAAATAATTAAATTAACTTTGAAATATAGGACAAGTTTCATGAATATAACAATTTTAACATATTAACTTTTTTAGCTTTTGTATCATAGACTTAGAAATAGAAGTGATATTCAAAATGATCTTGTCTGGACCTAATAAACTCAAATAAAAAGCAAAGCCACTAAAACACATATGGGCAGTTAGGTGATACAGTAAATCAAGGACTGAGCTTGGAATTAAGACAACTCACCTCGCTAAATTCAAATCCATCCTCAGACACTTAATGGTTGTGTAACTCTGGGCAAGTTACTTAATTCTATTTGCCTCAGTTTCCTAAAATAAGCTGGAGAAGAAATGACAAATCATTAGTTAAGAAAACCTCAAATGGGATTGTAAAGAGTTGGAGACAACCAAACAACAACTCTCATGTTAATTTGGAAAACCACATAGTGACAATATCTACATTTTATTTTATTAAAAAAAAATTTCCAATTACATTGTAATCTGATTTGGTATGCACTCTGGAGCATTCAGTAGATCTTGTGTTTGATACCTCTGACTTAGTTGATTTACTCATTTTACAGATGAAGAAATGAAGTTTTAGAGGGGATAAATGATTCAAATTCAGTTTTATTTGTCTTCTGTCCAGTCTTCTAGCCTACTTAGCTGCCTCTGGATCTGGGATTTCATGGTCCTTTTACAGGAAATTCCTGGCCTGACCTTGATACAAACTAATTGCATAAAAAAGGCTCAGCCTTTTTGATTCCTCAGTTTTCCATGCAAAATGTAATTAATTTTACTTTGTCTACCCTCAATCTACTCTCATACTTGCTGTTGTCAACTGGCACCATAATAAGAATTGCTCATATTTCTATAACATTTTATGTTTTTTATAAGACACCTTTTCTTACAACAGCCAGTCTCTGTGGGTAAATTGCATGAATTTTATTATCCTCATTTTATGGATGAGGAAAAAAAAAGCATTCAAAGAGGTACAAGTGAGGACTTAGACACTTTCTGATTATATGACCCTGGGCAAATCTCCATTCTTTAAAGTAAAATTTCCCTATTGATAGAAGAAAAAGAAAAAAAAATCAGAAACCAATCAAGTTCTGAAATAAATGAAGCTTCACTAAACTTCACTTAAACTTTCCATATCTATAAAATGGAGATGATTATAGTACCTGCCTCCAAGATTGTTTTGAGGATAAAATGATACAACCTTTATAAAATTTGTATAAATCTTAAAGCCCTATATGAATACAAGCTATAATTATTATAACAACATAATAATCTTATTATATAGTTAATATATAAAGTATGTAAAGACAGATTTATTATATGATTGTTATAATAATTATGATATAGTATTTATGTATATGTAATCATATATAATTATATATAATACATACTTTCTAATAATGATTATTATCTATTATCTAACTATTATCTAACTATATTAACTATTATCTAACTAACCCATACTTGAACAAGAGTATCTTCTATAAAATCTATGACAAATTGATATTCCATTATATTTTTAAACCTTCTTGAAGGTGATCCTTTAACCTCCTGAAGCAGGCTTTTCCACTGTTAGATTGCTCCATTTATAAAGAACATCTTCTTTACATGTTACCTAAAACTCCCCTTTTGCTATTTCAACCTACTGCAGTTTATAATTCTTCTTTCCAATGATAGTCTTCTGGATCTTTGAAGATACCTCTCATAATTTCCCAATCCCCCACCTAAATCTTCTCTTCTTGAGGCTTAAAATTCTTAATTCCTTTCCTTTCCATCAGTTTTTCCTTATATGCTACTACCAAAGGTCCCCCTACCTTCCACTTCCTCTGAATATTCTTCAAGTTCTATTTCTCTTTCCCTGGGCCTGTCCCTCCCTCTCTGTCTCTATCTCTGTCTCTGTCTCTGTCTCTCTCTATCTCTGTCTCTCTCTGTCTCTCTGTTTCTCTGTCTCTCTGTCTCTCTGTCTCTCTCTCTCTGTCTCTCTGTTTCTGACTGTCTGTCTTTCTGTCTGTCTCTGTCTCTCTCTCCTCCTCCTTCCTTCCCCACTCCCCCTTCTCTCTCTCTCTCTCTCTCTCTCTCTCCTCTCTCTCTCTCTCTCTCTCTCTCTCTCCCTCTCTGTCTCTCCCCCTCCTTCCTTCCCCTCTCCCCCTTCTCTTTGTGTCTCTCTGTCTCTCTGTGTCTCTCTGTGTCTCCTTCCCCTCTCCCCTCCCTCTCTTCCTCTTCTTCTCTCTCTGTCTCTGTCTGTCTCTTTCTCTCTCTGTCTCTCTTTCTGTCTCCTTTCTCTTCCTTCTCTGCATCCCCTCCTCCTTCCCCCTCTTCTTCTTCCACTTTCTCTGTTTCTGTGTGTGTGTGTGTGTGTGTGTGTGTGTGTGTGTGTGTGTGTGTGTATCTCTGTCTCTTTCTCTTTCAGCACATTTAGCAAATGTCTTAGAACAAATGTTCTGGCTTCTGGAATCTTGAGAGATTACCAGCCTTATCCTCTATTTTACTGTGTAACCATTAGGACGAACCTGTTCATATTTCCTGATATGAGATTTATTATTTGCCATCCTTCACCAAGGTCATCTAGGTGGTATGGTAGATAGGGCACTGAGCTTGGAATCAGAAAGCTTCATCTTCATGAGTTCAAATCCAGCCTCAGATACTTATTAGCTATGTGACCCTGGAAAGTCAGTTAACATTGTTTGTTTCAGTTCTTCATATTTAAAATGAGCTGCATAAGGAAATGGCAAACCACTCTAGTATCTTTGCCAAGAAAACTCCAAATGACGAGTTGAATGTGACTAAAATGACACAATATCCTTCATCATTACTCTCACTGGCATTTTAAACAGTGCTGTAAGATGGTCTATATTCTTGAAAAGGTTAGTGTAAATATGCCTTTTTCTTCTTTTTTCACTAAAAGTAGGGCATATAAACAAATGAAATTAGACTTATTGATAGTTGGTTTTAAGTTTTGAAAAGAGTTGGGCAAGATTCAAGGTCTTATTAGATCTCATAACAATGATCACCCAAAATTTTCTAATTTCATTAAGTGAAAACCCTCCTCTGTCTTTACCTTGTGGAAATTTGAATTCCCATTGAGTCTTTTCAAAATGAAATATGCCTGTTAAAAAAGATCCTAAACTCCATGTCTTTCAAATACATCATGAATGAAGAATTTATTTTATTTAAAAATGTCTAGTTGAGAATAAAAGTTTAGAAAGTGACCTCTGGTAATTATAATGACCAAGGAGTGCCCCTAGAGAATAATTAAGAAAAAACATTTTCCATCATCCCCTCAATTCCCTTTTTTTGAAAAGGTAGGGGATTGTGAGTGGGAAATATTGCATTTCCTGTCAGGCTTGACTGATGTGATTGGTTTTGTTAAATTTATTTTTTATTTTTAATTTATTTTTAATTTTATTATTATTATTTATTTTAAATTTATTTTTCATTCTTTGTTACAAGGGATGGCACACTGGGTAGGGAAGGATCAATGATAGATTCAGAAAAGGTGATGTAAAAACCAAAAGATGCCAATAAAAATTTTTGAAATAATATAAGAATAACAAAAAGATAATGAAGGAAGTTTAAAGAGAGATGACTATACTACAAAAGCAACAATGAGACATTCATAAAAGAAGAGAAAGAGGGTATACATGAACCATATGGCCAAGAGGAGATTATTCTGAGAGAAAAACCTTACTTGGTGGAAGTTATTCCCTCTTCCACCTCCTTACCCCAGGAATTTTAGGCAACTCTTTTGTCACATTTTCTGTTTTCTAGCCTAACTGTTGTGTTTTGTTTTTGACCTGACATACACGTGCCCATATTTTTCTACCTTTCTACCCTATAGAACTGCCTGGATGGAAAATATGTCACTCCCTTCCCTCAATAACAACAAAACCCAAAAAACAACAACCCATGGTGAGAGATCCCAAAGCAATCAAGCACTTAAGTTCCCAGAGAGTCTAATCAAACTAATTTCTCTTCACTGGAAATCCTGCTCCATCTGTGACTACATTTAGGGCAAACTGGGCACAGGATCTGCTGTGGGAGAGCCTGGAGCCACAAATGAGACTAAATTGTTTTTTCTTTGCTCCGCTTTCCTTCTCCCTGCTGGCCACCTGCAGCTTCTGATGTATCTCGCTGACCTTTTAATTTCTTAATTGGCCTTCAGTAGGTTTCTTTTGGACTCATAAGATTATTGTAGTTACATAAAAGGTACTGGCTATCATATCGTTCATGGCACCCCTCCCCTAACTGCTCCCAGCTCTAATTAAGCCTGTTTTCACTACATTACTGATACTTCAGATGGTGAGTCTTATTAAATTAGGGAGTCCACCCACCCCCTAGGGCAGGAAGAGTAATTTTTTTTTATTAGATGGCAATATCTTCATTAAGAACATAGTCATTTGTTCTTTGCTGTTAAAAAAAAAAATCTAAGGGCACATTGAATTAGAAAATCATGGTTTTGTTAAGGGTCCCTTCTTCAAAAATTAAAGGGATAGAGAATAGACCTGTGATTTATGACAGGGGCAACTTCAAGATGAGGAAACTCCTGTCAAGGCAAGTTAGCACCTTTGCAGTAACTTAGATAGTTGTTTTGGATAGTGAGATTAAGTGTGACTCAGGGTCACACCGCTGATGTGTATTAGAAAACAGACTTGAACCATGTACATATGTGTGTGTATTTAAATTTTAAGGCAACCTGGTGAATAGGGTACTAGCCTGTGATCAGGAAGATTTGAATTTACTTTTGACTTCTGATACTAGATCTTTTGGAAGTTACTTAACCTCTGCCTGAGTTTTCTTAATTGTAAAATGAGCATAATAATAATATCCACTTCCTAAGTATCTAGTAGGTGTTTAATAAGTGCTTATTTTCTTCCTCTTTTCATTTAAATCTGGAAATCAAGGTTATCTGTTCTCCTTTTTTCAGTCTTGTCTCAAACTAGCTTGGGGGAAAGTGATATCTTATTTCTCTGCCTGGATTTTTTTCACCTACAAAATCAAGTCAACACTCTTATCTTTCCAAGGGCTTAGTAACACTTTGCCACTAAAAAAAAAAAAAGACTTTTGTATAGGCATGTACCTAGCTTTAGGAAAAAGAGATAAATCAGAGAAGGTAGTTCATTTATTTAACAAATATTGATTGAGTGCAAAGCCCAGATTCTCCTATCACCAAAGGCTTCTTTTAAGCAAAAAGTAATCTTCCTCTTAAGTACTTGTTTACAGATCACTCAGTCCTTTGCAGAGTTTAGCAGCAACTCAACTAGCAGGAGATGTTCCAATTTAGATCAATTAAAAATGAAGATAATCTCCAAAAGAATAATGTAAATCAATGAGGGAAAGAAGCCATTCTCCAAAATTCAAATTTTGCAAATTTGAGGAACATTTCTGTTATCTAAAGGCTGACTGACTTGTCTTCTAGAATCTTAGAATTAATAGCCATTTATTAATCACCTCCTATGTGTCAGGCATACAGGGCAGCTAAGTATCAGTGCCAAGCCTGGAGTGAGCAAGACTCATCTTCATGAGTTCATATCTGGCCTCAGACACTTCTTAGCTGTGTGACTCTGGGAAAATCACTTGACCCTATTTGCCTCGGTTTCCAATCTATAAAATGAGCCAGAGAAGAAAATGGCAAACCACTCCAGTATTTTTGCCAAGAAAACTCCAAATGGAGTCATGAGTTGAAAGCCACTTAACAACAGTGTGCTAGGCACAGCGTTAGGGACTAAAGATCATAGATTTAGTGTTGTTCTAAGTCTGTTTCCTTTTTGTTGAATAAAGTAGATCTTCAGTGTTTTCTAGTTGACAAGACTTCCTTGACATAATGCTGTGCCTCTCTGTCCTTTGAAAGTGATGTTACTTTTCTTTATAGATATTTCAAAATGTAGTTTCCCCCCCTCAGCAAGTCAGACTGGCCTTCTCTCTCATTTAGTCCAAAGTACAAAAAAATTCTCATAGCCCAGGAAAAAAAAAATTAACTTTAGAAGTCATTTATTTCAATTCTTTTTTTTTTTTTAAACATAAAGTAATAGTTCTTATAGGGTAGTTGAGTAGCATAGTGACTACAGCACTGGATTTGTTTTTTTGTTTTTTTATTTTAAACATTCATTTTATTTTTTTCATAATTATAACTTTTTATTGATAGAACCCATGCCTGGGTAATTTTTCACAACATTATCCCTTGTACTCACTTCTGTTCTGACTTTTCCCCTCCCTCCCTCCACTCCCTCCCCCATATGGCAAGCAGTCCTATATATATTAAATATGTCACAGTATATCCTAGATACAATATATGTGTGTGAAGAACCAAACAGTTCTCTTGTTACACAGAAAGAATTGGATTCAGAAGGTAAAAATAACCCGGGAATGTAATGACTGCGTATTTTAAAATTGGGACCTCAGTGCATCAACTTGAGCTTCAGCCCATTACACGGGAAGAAAAACAAAAATACAGACAGTTTACATTCATTTCTCAGTGTTCTTTCTTTGGATGTAGTTGCTTCTGTCCATCATTGATCAATTGAAACTGAGTTAGATCTCTTTGTTGAAGAAATCCACTTCCATCAGAATACACCCTCATACAGTATCCTTGTTGAAGTATTTAATGATCTGCCCACGAAAATTTTCACTAAATTACAATGATAATTTCAATTGTATATTCTAAACGTTTGCATTCACTAACTCAATTAACTTGAACTCTCTGTTAACTGGAATCTCTCAAACTTCTCCTCCTGGCCATTTCTTTTAGAGCAAAAATGGTTGAGTTCCTAGTCATGATTTATTTGCTTATATTTGAATAAATTTTATTTTTTTTTTTTGTTTAGGCTAAATGGAATTTATTTCTTTAACTAATACCATGAATTTCTTTAACTAATGTGACTTCCAGACCTCATGTTATTCTGGTCATACTCTGGACACACTGTGGTTGTGAATAAATCTTTTAAAAGGTGGAACTCAGAATGGTGTGTGATCCTCCAAGTGTGGTTAGACTAGTTAAGAAAAATAAATGATTCAATTAATTGTTCCAGATACTCAATTTCTATCAATTCAGCTCTATATCCCCCAAACTAGTGTGACTAAACATTCATTCATTTCATTTAGTTTGTCATATTTATTGGCAAACAGTTGGGCAAAATAGCTCCTAATGATCGATTCAATTTCCCTTTCATTGGTAAATTCATCCTTTTCATTTCTGATATTTGCATTTTGTTTTTCTTCTTTCTTTTTTTCTAATCAAATTAATGAAAGCTTTATTTATTTGCTTTTAAAAAAATAAATCAGCTCTGTTTTATTAATTCAATAGTTTTCTTAATTTCAGTTTTATTCATATCTCTTTTGATTATCAGAATTTCTAATCGGAGATTTTTAGTTTGTTCTTTTTTTAGCTTTTAGAGTTGTACACCCAATGCTGATTGGTATTTTTCTGATCTCCTTTCTCTGTTTTATTCATGTAAGCATTTAGGGATATACAATTTTTCCTAAGTGTTATTTTGGCTGTAGTCCATAAGTTTGGCCATTTTGTCTCATTATTGCCATTTTCTTTGATGAAATTATTGTTTCTATGATTTGTTGTTTAACCCACCCATTTTTTAGGATTAGATTATTTAGATTCCAATTACTTTTTAGTCTGTCTTTCCCTGGCATGTAATTTTTATTGCATCAGGATCTGAAAAAGATGCATTTGTTATGTCTGCCTTTATTAATTTGATTGTGAGGTTTTAATGCTCTAATATATGGTCAATTTTAGGTAGGTGCCATATACCACTGAGAAAAGGTTTATTCCTTTCTATCCCTTTTCAGTGTTCTCTAGAAACCTATCACATCTAACTTTTCTAAAATTCTCTTCACCTTTTTAACTTCTTTCTTGTTTATTTTACAAACCAATGTGACTGAGAAATGAATTGTGGAAACTATGCTGTGGACTAAAAAGGTGTCTTCCTCTCCACAACTCTAGGTAATAGTGCATTTAAATCACCTGATGCATTTAAAGTATCTCTTCCTCTTCGAACGAATTACTTATATGGAAAGATTAAGAAGACCCTCCCTGAACTGTATGCCTTTACCATATGCTTGTGGCTCAGATCTAGTGCTTCCCCAGGCATTGGGACTCCATTTTCCTATGCTGTATCTGGCCAGGCCAATGAGATTGTGCTAATTGAATGGGGCAATAATCCAATTGAATTGCTAATTAATGACAAGGTAAGATCTACTTATGATTTTTTTTTGTATACAATGCAAGTAAAAAGTACATTCTGGGATGGTAGAAAAATAGGTTTAAAATAAAATTTAAGAAATATGAAAGACTTGTATACTATCATGGCAAAGAAAGAAAAAATAGCCTTGCTGGAAGAGTCTAATTATACAGCCATGTGTATAAAGCATCTCAGCCTAAAAGTCTCTCCTAGCTCTCTCCCCAGTCATGTTCAGAGGACCTAGGTTCAAATCTTTTCTGCCTTGGATAAATCACTTTGTCTCAGTTTCCTCCTCTGAAAAATGAGGAAGCTTGTAAGATCTCTTTTAGCCCTAGAGCACATGTAATAATAACTTTTAACAACATTCTGTCTTCTGTCTACAAAGAAGCTACCAGTCCCCTGTGAACAAAGTTGTTTTTATTCCAGTAATGGAAATGGGTTTGCTCCATGTTTTCTCTACCCCCCTCCTCTATTTCATCTTTCTTCCCTTCCTCCATCCTGTCTGTCTGACTAAAGTTAAAGTTAGAGTCTGAATCCATGAAATAGAGCAAAGCTAACTAGCCTATGTGGGAATGAAATCCCTTGTGCAGGTTCTTAACCAACTAAGCTAATCAGCCATAATGGTAATAACTTGTATTAGGCTAGCCATCTTTTCTGCTCACAAACTGTTGCTTACCCTAGATTAGAAAAACTACTCTTATTCTACATCAATCTATTTGGTGCATATCTGTGGGTACAAATGCAAATATAATTCTTGGTTTATTCATTATAAGAATTAATTTGACTTTATATGTAATGCCAGATACATTCCAAAAATTGTCTTCTTGATCAATAAGCATTTATCAAGTGTTTATTATGTGCCAGGCACTGTATTAAGTACTAAGGATATAAAGAAAGGCAAAAAAAAAAAAAATTAGTCCCTGCCCTCAAGAAGTGGACATTCTAATAAGAAATGCAGCATATAAATAACAAGTTACATATATGGAAGGCATATACTGTGTAAATGGAATCACAGAGGAAAAGGGGAGAGATGGTGATGAAGAACTGGGAAAGGCCCCCTCCAAAAAATGGGATTTGAGCTGAGATAAGAAGCTAGAGAAACTAGAATTAGGTGACTAGTTCTTTGATCTAAGTAGAATTCATCCATTAGGGTCCAATCAGCTTCTTAGAATATTAAGGATCCTTGGAATGGGAGTAATTTTAATTCTGCTTATTGTCTTATCTGAGTAATTTTGTGTATATGTGTGGAAGTGTATTTCCTTAAGGCTGAGATGTCATGGAATCTTCCCACTGTGTTCATTATTTCATAAGGCACCTTCTGGATAAGATATTAATTATTTTTAAAATAACATCATTGGGTGCATTCAAATTCACAGTAGGACACAGGACCTTGTTTTCTTCTCAATTTAGTCCTCTTGTAAACACCTAATCCCTGGGAGGATAGCACCAGAGGGTTGCTAGGAGACATACAGTAGCATTCAGATGTTTCATGGTCATTCTTGCTTGTTAAGAATACTTACAAAGATCTCTTACTAATGTGTTTTCTGAGTTGGAATTTACTTCCTTGAGTCAATTACAATTTAAAATCTCTATTCCCTCCTCTTAATTTAAAGACCCTTTTAGTCCATTATACCAATCATTTGTACAGGTGAACTTTCAATATTTATTGTTTGCTCATCAGGTTAGCTGTTTTTTTCATTTGGAGCCTAAGATACAGTGTTAGGATATAGAACTCCTGGTCAGGAGAGTAGGGGATTCATGCCAATGTTGGCAAAAAAAATTTTTTTTGGATCAATGAACAAAGGGAACTTTCTAAAAGAGAACTGCTAGGAATTTTTGAAATGAATTTTAGTGGAAAGGATGAATTACTTAGAATTATCTGACCAGTGGTTCATCTTGGCCAAGTAAAATGGTGGTTTTTCTCTGGGTAGACCATGCTAACTTTAGAAAGAGTATCCACTATATCCATCTCTACCATCTGCCCTATAACATAGAAAAGTATTACATAACTAGTTTGGGGTCAGAAATCAAGGTATCTAAAGGAAATCCTTAATGCTACCTTATATTTTTACACCATTCTCCCATCATCACATTTTTCAAGGTACAAATATCAGCTCTTTTTTTTTTTTCCTCTCAGTATTTTCTGTGGGGCAGACATTTTGATTTCTATTTTTCAGATAAGGCAACTCAGGCTCAGGATCAAGTGATTTGCCCAGGTTGACATAGCTGGTTATTGGTAGAGTTAGTGCTAGAATCCAGAACTCTTGACTCCTGACTAGTGTGCTTTTCAAAACAAATCATATTCTTTCTTATTTGTCCTTCCTTTCTTCTCCATTCTCTTTTGAATTATATTTGTATTGTGGATTCAGGACAGGCAGACATTATGCCAGATAAAACTTGATTATTGTTCTACTCCTTAAACTACATTCTCTTCTATTGTTTTAATACAGGTGGCTCAGCTCCCTCTATTCGTTAGCGATGGAAAATGGCATCATATCTGTGTCACCTGGACAACAAGGGATGGGATGTGGGAAGCCTTTCAGGATGGAGAGAAACTTGGCACTGGGGAAAATCTCGCTCCTTGGCACCCAATTAAGCCTGGAGGAGTCCTGATTCTTGGACAAGAGCAGGTGAGTATAGACAGGAGCATTTCTTTCCTGAGGCAAGGTATTGAAGAAGGAAAATTAGCAATTCAGCCACAGTTATTATTATTATTTCAAGTTCTCACTAACTTTTCAAGGGTTGTGTTGATGATGGCCTGTCACTTCTTCTATTTTAATCTTCAGGGAGCCAGTGTATAATTGGCATTTAGCATGTTACAAGGATCTCATTAAACACGCAGTGTTTTAAATATACAGAGTATAAATACTTTAATTAATTGCAAAGTAAATTTTTGATGTTAATGATATTTCTACCTAAGTTGTGCCAAATGTCGTGCATTTGGCACAACATTTTCAGTGGCATGACATTATAAAATGCCTCTACAGGAGGAGAATAATTGAATTGTCCAAATTTTAAGGGCCTCTAAAAATGAGTGGGGCCTCCTGGCCAAGTCCAGTTTGGCACTTGAGTCAGTTCTTTGAAACCCTTTTTGTTGTCATGCAGTACAAAGAAATCTAGTACAGTCTCTCTCTGGTTTTATTGCCTAGGATGAATGGAAAATTATGATTTTTTTCTTTAAAAAAGGACATAGGCATGCTTTATATTTGTTAAGATTTTTTCATGAAGTTTTTTTTTTTTCATTTATCAAGAATTTATTTTCTTTTCCTTTCATCTCTACCTTTCACTGGAAAAAAAGAAAAAGGAAAAAGAAAAACAAATCTCTTGTAACAAATATGCATAATCAAGTAAAGCAAACCCCCACATTGTACATATCCCCCAAAAATATGATGTATTCTATACCTTGAGCCCATCATCTTTCTGTCAGAAGATGGATAGCATGCTCTTCATTGATTCTATGGGATCATAGTTTGTCATTATATCAAATCAGAGATCTTAAGTCTTTCAAGCTATTTATCTTTATGATTCTATCATTGTTTTTGTTTAATTTTTTCAAATTTTCTATATCATGTACTTCACACATTTGGAATTTGGGAGCCCAACAGAGATGCTTTTCATATCCACAATGCCTCTTAACAATTTCCCTAGCCTTTAACCTCACCATGCTACCCATTTCATTTTTAAGTCCAGACTGTCAGAAAACCTCTTAAAATACCACTTTTATCATGTCTTTCCCTTACTCAGAAATGTCTAATTGTTTCTTCTTGCCTACAGAAGCAAGCTCAAGCAACTTAGGTTGATGGTAGAGATTTTCCACTATTTTCTCTTATTCTTCCTATCCAATTTTATCTCCACTGTTTTCTAATAAAAATGTTCTGCTTTAACCAAACCTCTTTCTCTGTTGCTCTCTAAATGTGACCATTAGTTTTTGCAAATTTTGTTCATCCTGCTTCTCCTTTTGCATATTCAAGTTCTACTGCTCCTTCAAGTTCAATATTCTTTTCCTCCAAAGACTGGGTATTCTGCTTCCTAGTGATCTTTTCTTTTTCTTAATGTCTCTAGCAGGAACTGTCTACACATTTCAGTACAAAGATAAACCCTGCCCTCAAGGAGCTTACAGTCTAATGAGGGAGGAAACATGTAGGTGGCCAGGGATGGAAATTTTGGATCAGAAAATGATATGAATAGAAAGTGGGGCTACTATTCATTCTATCCAGTAATATTTTATTCAACAGAACTGATGATCATGGTTCAGGGTTTCAAAACTGTGGGAGCAGAGAAAAGAATAGGGAAGGATAATTCAGAGCCAAGTGCCATATCATGCAAGTTAGACTTTAAGTGAAGAAGGCTTCACAAAGAAGGTTGGACTTACAGTGGTATTGTTGACACAGTGATATTTGCCCTAAAAATTATGGCAACACCTAACTCCATCCTACTCGTAATTTCTATCTTAAAAATAAATTACTGATGAATATATATATATATGGGGGGGGTGTATGTATGTAATGTCTCTCTCTGTGTGTATGTGTATATATAAATACATTCACACACATCATTTTCCAACAAACATACCTTACCTCCAGGGTACTTCTTGCTTATAACAAAATTTTGTTACAAAAACCAAATCAATATATTGCCCATCACATGCTTTATGGCCAATTCTCTGAAATCAAAGTAGGTGATCACATCAATTAGGATTTTGTTGTCTTTCATTGTGACTTTACTTTTTCATCATTGATGTCATTGTATGAATGTTCTCCTGGTTCTGTTCACTTTCCATTATATTCATTCATGCAAGTCTTTGCAAGTTTCTCCGAATTCTTCATAATGGCATTTCTTACTGTATGACAGAGTTGATTATCAAAAATTATTGAGTTATTCCCTGACTGATGATTAGCTTTCCTTTTTAAAATGCCTCAGATCATCAAGGGAAAGGTCAGTCTTGTAGGGAGGCAGCATGGTGCATTATCTAAAATGATTATCCACCCAAGTCTATTTCTACCAATGCTAGTGCTGGTGTAAGAGTTTGCTTTGGCTGGATAGCCCTGGATGGATCACAGAAATACACAATGCAGGGCTGATGAATTGTGACAAACGTCAGCAGATGTGCTTCTGGAATCTGTTTGTACTTTCCTTGCCTAGTGACATTCATTTTTTCAGGGCCATTAGCACTTACACGAGCTGCTTTTTGTGTTTGTTTTTTGGTTAAAAGCTATTTGGAATGAGACATGAGTTAGATGACCTTGGAAGACATTAGCTAAAGCTGAGGCAAGAACAGCTCTAATCTCCCGAGCTTTACATTTTTTTTCCCAGTGAAGTATGCTGCACATATATCTTAACACTCCATGTATTCACAGAGATGTGTTTGTGCCATTGTTAGGAGCTCCTCTCGTCCCTGGAACTAGATCTTGAGTTTTGACAACAAGACATTTTTAAAGGTGTTAAAGAAAGTCATCCTGGTGTCAAGGAAAAAATACTGCCTGGGGAATTAGGAAACCTCAGTTTTAATATTGGCTCTGTGACTTGCCAGATGTGTGACTCTGGCAAAGTAGTTTTGCTTTCCAATTGTTTCATCTATAAAATCAGATTGGATTCTGTAATCTCCATTAGACTGTAAACTCCACAAGGGCAGGGGAATAATGTCATATTTATACTTTGCATCTCTTCCTGACATAGATCTTTGTACACAATAGGTCCTGAACAAACATTTGTTAAATTGAATTTATTGAATCTCTAAGGCTTCTTCTTGTTTTTGAGTGAATTTCGACCTTTTCAAAGACAAAACAAATAGACAAAGCAAACCCCACTCCAAAAGCACCAGTGAAACAGCAGGGCTCTTGTTTTGGTTTTCGGCTGCATGTGATGTTTATGTCCCTTGTTTCCTTCAGTACTCAGCTCAGGTATCCCTTTTGACCGTGAAGTCTTCACTGAACCTCCAGGCTCCTGCTTAGTTGGGTGCATCAATCAATATTTATTGAATACTAGCTTCAAGATATAGTTGATGCCTTAAAGGCACTTGAAATCTCTTTGGCAATAGTGTGATTCCAAGAAAAAAATCAGTCAGATTGGTTGGTTGGCATTGTGTGGAATAAACAATTATAGCAACTATTTAACTGAAGTTTTTTCCCCAACTGATTTTTAATTTGCATAGATCCTACCTCAATCTTAAGGTAGAACAGGGACTACAAGGGAAGCAACATTTGGATTGTTCATGTGTGAATAATAGTGATTGTTAACATATACACACATCTCTACACCCCTATATGTATATATATATGGTATATGTATGTGTATGGCTTTAAGGTTTGCAAAGTTTATACATACACACACACACACCCCTATATGTGTGTGTGTGTGTATGTATAGCTTTAAGATTTGCAAAATGGTACACACATACAATCTCATTTGATCCTCACAACAATCCCATTTTATAGATGAGGACAATGAAGTTGAGAAGGTAGTATCTGCAGAAAGATTTGAACTTGGGTTTTCCTGATTTCAGGCCCAGCACTCTACTAAGTCACTTATCTATCAGTAAACACCTCAGAAGAAGCTGTCTTGTCTTTTTCTAACTACTTCCTTTCCTTCCTTCCTTTCTTCTTTCCTTTTATTCTTTCTTCCTTCTTTCCTTCCTTCCTTCCTTCCTTCCTTCCTTCCTTCCTTCCTTCCTTCCTTCCTTCCTTCCTTCCTTCCTTCTCTTCCTTCATTCCTCCTTTCCTTCTGTCCTTCCTGCCTGCCTTTCTTTCTTCCTCCTTCCCTCCCTCCCTCTCTCTTTTCCTTCCTCCCTCCTTTCCTTCCTTCATCCTTCTCTTTCTTTTCAAGAAAACTAGTATCCTTTTGCACTTGTAATTTAGACTTTGAGGTTATTCTCCAAAATCACATTAATTAGTAAATTGGGTTTTCTGAAGAAAATCTCCTCCTTCTCTTCAGGATTCTATAGATAACTAGGAAGTTAGGATGTGGATGTGTTACTAAGTCACACCAAATCAGATTATCATTATTATCCTTTCTTTTTACTCCCTTCTTTCCTCACTTATTTCCTTCCTCCCTCCATTTGTCCTTCCTTTCTTGCTTGTTTGCTTCCTTCCTTCTTTTTTCTTTCTTCTTTTCTCGTCTCCAAGCTCTTTTCTTCTTTTTATTTCTTTTTTCATCTATCTATCTATCTATCTATTTTCCGTCTGTCTGTCTGTCTTGTATCTGTCTCTTCTTTGAGGCAAAAAAACACAATTTTAAACTAATACTAGAATGGGAGCCAGGAGAACTGGGTTCTAATCTCTGCTCTGCTTATAGGTACCTTTTATCTTGCTGATCTTAATTTCTTCATATGTAAAAACATGACAGGATTGGCCTTTGGGAATCTCTGAATTAGGAGAAGGAATGATGTTCCAAGCCTCTGCTATGGACAATCCTTCAGCTCAAGACTGTCCCCAAGAAGTAGTTTGCACAGTAGGTAACATATCCTAACCATAATCCATTGTTTTATTTTCAAAGGATACCGTGGGCGGAAGATTTGATGCTACTCAAGCCTTTGTTGGAGAATTAAGTCAGTTTAATATATGGGATCGGGTTTTAAAAGCTCAAGAAATCATGAATATTGCTAACTGTTCCACCAACATGCCAGGCAATATCATTCCCTGGGTCGATAACAACGTGGATGTGTTTGGAGGTGCAACCAAATGGCCCGTGGAGACTTGCGAAGAGCGTTTGCTCGATTTATAGCTACAATCATTCTCCACTGAAGTGTCCCAGTTTCTCAAGACAATCTCTTTTGAGGTTTGTGGGCACTTATTTCCCCAGATGAAGTTCCTTCAAACCGTTCTGAAGTGTGCTGAGTACAAGCTAAGTTCATAGTTGTTGGTATGAAACTTTCAGGTGAAAGAAATACCTCTAAGGCCATATCATAGCATCTTTCATCTATTTTATCTAATTCATTAGCAAGAATCAAACATCTTTCTTGCCAAGATAGTGTATTGTCGATCTTCTGGGGGAGAAGTCACATGTAAACATCTTTTGCCATAAGTGACTAAACTGCCCGTTTAATAAAAGTATGTGGAGCCAAGAGTCATTAAGCACCTCAGAGGTTTGTAAGAGCCAATATAAATGCTAGTGGAGTCCCCTGTTCAGTCCTAATCCTTCATGTGTTGTGTGCAATATTTTTTATATGTCCTTTAAAAAGGCTCTGTCACTCTTGGGCTGCAGCTACCATTCTCTTTCATGTCAAATGCTTCAGCATCGCAGCAAACCGTTTCCTGTATTGCAAAGGTTTTTTCTTTATATTTTTGTGTATTCTAAGTCAGTTTTGTGAAACTACAAAGACTAGAAACGTCAAAAGATGTATCTGCCCTGGTTAACCAGGAACTGCTGGGGATGAGTGAGAAGTTCATGAATGCTAGAAACTATTAAGTAGTATGTGTGGATCTTGGAAATATAAAACTTTGCTCCTGATCACTCCTGATGCTGTCATCTGCTTTTCATATAAAACACTTTCCAAGTGAGTCATCATTTGGTTTGGCTTTGAAAGGCCTTTTTCTAAGCCAGTGCCAAAGTTCACTTTTAGCTCTTACAACAAATCAATATGTTTTTTGCCAACAGTACAAAGAAGTAGCCATTTTAAAGCCTCTTGATGTGGATTGTTCTCTTCCCACCAAGATAGGAATGCTTGTTTCTAATTCATGTTTATTTCTGTAAGGATTTGACAATTTCCACGAAGTATTTTTTCCCAGTACTTTTGCAGAAATGGTTGTCACTTGGTTGGTGGTTGCAGACTGCTTAATGTAACAAAGTTAATATTTTATTCTAAAGATAAAGTAATTAAATGGGAAACATTTATAAAGCTAAATATTATATATTTTATTTTTCATAAATGTTTGAAGTGTAAATCTGTGAAAATTCCATTTGTAAAATAAAGTTGACATATTCCCATTCAAACATATTATGCTATAAGAATTCTTCTTATACCAAAATTTTAATTAAAAATGCACTGGAAGACTGTGTCTGTATTTATTTTCCACATGGGCCATGCACTGACTTTGTCAAATTTTTGGTGGCAGAGATTAGTCAAGTCCTTTTGCAGTTTTAGTTCAAATTTTAAGGCTACTCTCTTAGATCACATTGGATTAGCAGATTGGGTCTTCAGAGGAAAAACTCTGCCTCAAGTTAACTGATAAATAACTGAAAGACTAAAAAGTGGATCTACTGCTATAGTTCATTAGCCTCATCATTGTGCTCCCTCTCTGATTATAGTTGTATCAATTAGCCAGATTTAGTTAGCTTTAAGAAATGAGTATTTACTTATGTAATATAATAAGAACAGTTTCTACAAAAACATCTGTTATAAAATTGAGTGGATGTGCTTTCCCAAAAGTACATATATAGTCCAGGTGAAAGTGGGCTTTAGATATGGTGTAACTTTCTTCATAAGAGGTTTCCTTTCCTCCATGTCAAGTTTGTCTAAAGCTTGCAATGTAGACATTGCTGTCATTTGATGCTTTTCCAGGGTCACTGCTAGGATACCCATGAAAATCTAAAATTGTCCAATTTTTCAAAGGTCATGAAATCTGGCTGTGATTCATGGGAAGTAGGGGAAGACTCAGAGGCTTTAATTCTTCCCCTTTTCACTCTCCCAAAGCAATTTCCTCTCATGTACTTAGATGAATCTTTTCTTTCTAAGCTGTATTGCCACTGGCATCTTGGATTGTCACCTTGTCACCACAGGGTATGACTGAACCTCTCTAGCCAATTTTGACATACTTCCTGTGCATCATCAAATGGCTTTCCTCAATTCCAAATGGATTAGGGATTATTCACACCTAGTTTAATGCTTTTGATTGATTGATTCATTAGAGGTGACAGAAATAACAGGGCTATAGACTGTTAAGATTGACATAGTTGCCTCTCCCTGCATAATTTTATAATTGCTTTTATACATCATACACATTAAATACCTACAATGAGTGGCACTATATACAAAGCTTAGATAAGACACAATTTCTATTCTCATGAAACTTTTAGACTAGGAAAGGAATAAACATAAAATGGCTATAAATACATAAGAGTAATTCAAGGAAAATATAAAGTGAGGTATAAAGAGAGAAAAGTCATTACCAAGCAGAAAGGTTTCCTGAAAGTGGCAGTGTTTGGGCCAGGCTTTTAAAAATGGATAGTAATTCAATAGAAAAAGGAGAAGAGGAGAAAAAAAACTCCACTAAAGTTGGATGGTATATGGTGGTGGGAATGAGGGAACTATAGGAACATGGGTATAGAATTGGGAAGAACTTTACAATTTAGCCCAATCCCATCGTCTCACAATTTCACAATCTAAAGAATTGGGACAGCTAGGTACCCTAGTAGATAGAGCACTGGGCTTGGAATTAGGAACATTCATTTTCCTAAATTAAAATATGGCCTCAGACACTTCCTAGCTGTGTGACCGTGAGTTAGTCACTTCACTCTGTTTACCTCAGTTTCCTTATCTGTAAAATGAGCTGGAGAAGGAAATGCCAAACTCTACAATGGGGTCACAAAGAAATAGGACCTGAGTGAAGTAATTGAACAATAGCTGACAAAAGAAGATTTGTTGTAGATTATAAGGGTAGTAAATGGAAAAACCTAGGTCCAATGACGACAAATTCATTGTTCTTTCTACTGAATCATTCTAGGAAGTCATAGCATGATTTGCCTGGAGAGAGAATCAATCGACAAGCATTTCTTAAGCAATTACTATGTGCTAGATACTTTGCTAGGTCTATGATACAGTGACAAGGATGAAATAATTTCTGTCCCAAGAAGTTTTAGTTCCATCAAAAGAGATACCTATAAATATATATGTATGTACAAAGTAAATACATGGTGGGAAGAGAGAAGCAGGGAGTGAGTGGTTCAAGGGTTATTTCTAGCAATTGGTGGGTCTATGCCATGACTGCTCCAGCTGAGCTTTGAAGTCAACAAAGGATTCTCAGACACCAAGGTAAGTAAAGAATCCACTCCAAGAATGGATGATGATTGCCTTTGCAAAGGCATGGAGCAGAAGATGGAGTATTGCAAAAGATTAATCAATTTAGTCAACAAGTATTTATTAAGAACCTGTTATTTTCCAAATATTGTGCTAGGTACAGTCAGTGCAAAGAACAGAGAAGGGGAATGAAGTGATGTGTATGAGAAAAAGGAGGGCAATTTAAGCATGAAAGGCAAAACAAACATGATTGTAGTACTCCTCAGATATGGTAATGAAGGAATGCACTAACATGATGACAATAGGAATAGAAATCCTTCTTGGTGCAACTTTGCCCATTTCTCTCAATACATTTGCTATACTACTTTTGGAAGAATTTGATTTTGGAGCAATGCAGAACATCAATTGGCTAAAGACACAAGAGAATCCTAGAACATTAATACTAGAAACAACATCAGAGTGCTTGAACTGAATCTAAAAGGAGATCAGAGGCAGAAATGAGGAGGGAGTGCATCCTAGGCATTGGAGGCAGCCAGATGGAAAAATCAAGTGATGTGTATGAAGAGTATGGAGGACACTTTAAACATGTGTAATATGACTGAAAAGGTAGAATCGAGATTAGGTGGTGAAGGACTTTAAATGCTAAACAAAGGGGAGATGGTTATGATTTATCTTAGTGGCAATAGGGAGCCATTGGAGTTTATTGAAAAGGGAATAGACCTGAACTTCAGAAAAATCATTCTGGCAACTATATGTGAATTTGTGATTTGATCAGAAAATAAATAGAACTTTGGGACAAATTACTTTCATACTTTTGGTATTCTTGAGAGATATGCTACAAATAATATACTAACATCTACTAAACAAAATATTGAGTCATTTAAATTTTCTGGAACAAAGGTTCAGTGATGTCAAATTATTTTTATTTGATAAGAATCGAACATCAATAGTCTATTAGGTGCTGGACAGAAAATGTAATTAGGCAAGGTTTCTTGCCTGGGGGCCTTTGGACTTAATATTAGAGAGGAAAGCTGAACAATCTACATGAAACTAGCTCTCTTGAACCTCCTTGGTGGTTAATAACCCAACAAAACCCTGAAAAAAAAAGCTATTCAGATCTGGCCAGTACAAGGCATTGAGAGATTTATTGAATAAGAAGTTTATAGAAGCTACTTTTTTAATAGGAAAGATACCGCAGTCATTGATGTGTCATTTCTAAGTAATGGAGAAAATTCCCATCTATTCCACATTAAAGCAGTGAAATCCAAGTCATTTGGCCAAAATGTTCCTCAATGATATGATTCAGTTCTGTCTAAGTGTAAGTAGTCTAATGTTTGGCTTAAAAGGGATTCTATCATATCTGTCCTGGCCCCAGGCTCTTTATAGGATCATTATAGTTTTGTGTTGGTATAGTCCTCTTCATTGGGGGTTTTCCCAGCATAAAAGGACATACTATAAACATTTATGTCAATCAAATACACTTACTGTGCTTTATGTCCTTCATTTCAGAGTCTGAGAGAAACTAAAATCCTAGGTTATCTTTTAATCTACTCCAACTTCTACTCTTGTTTAGAATTTGATGGACGGCCAAACTGGGCAAATAGTTAAACTCAGTTGACCCAGTACAAGGATGGTATGGAAATAATATTTGTAAAGTATTTAGCACAGTGTCTGACATATAGTAAGTATTTAATAAATGTTTGTTTCTTTTCTTCCTTTCCCTGGAGATTTAGTGTAATATAGTAGACATGGAGCTAGAAAGGATCTGATTTTGATTCTCATCTCTGGGACTAACTAGCTGTGCAAATTTAGTCAAATCCCATTTTCTCTGATGTAGTTTCCTTATCTGTGGGTACAGAGTCTGCATGGTATAGTAGAGAGAGCACTATTTAGATTTGGAGTCAGAGAAACAAGTTAAATTCCAACCTTAGACACTGACAAGTTATATGACCCTGGTTAAAACACAAGTTCTCTGTGCCTCAGTTTCCTCATCTATAATCTGAGGGGCTAGATTTGATGGCCTCTGAGGTCTTTTCCAGTTTTAAATCTGTGATCTTATGTTGCCTATTCTGGGCCCTAGAGTTCCTATCTTGCAGTGAGGATCAATTAGAGAGTATAGTTAAAATGCTTTCCATACCTTAAAAATAATCATTTATTGTTGTTAAGTTCTTTTCAGTTGTATCTGATTCTTCATGACTCCATTTTGGAGTTTTCTTGGCAAATATACTGGAGTGGTTTGCCATTTCCTTCTCCAGCTCATTTTGCAAATGGGGAAACTGAGGCAAACAGGTTTAAGCAACTTGCACAGGATCGCACAGCTGGTAAGTGTATAAGGTTGGATTTGAACTCAGGAAGACAGATTTTCATGACTCCACTGTGTCACCCAACTACAAAATATTCTTTATTTTCTTTGTCTTTTATTTTCAGAGAAGACCAGTGGCATCCTGGTTGATGACTTGACTTGTGTGTGAATTGGATTTGAGTGAGACTAGTTGCACCAAGTCATCAGCATCACTCTTTATTACAGAATCACTGAGGTCCAGTAGCAAGACTAAAGTTAGGACAACTGGTAATGGCCCAGGATGCAATGGATGACCTTGGTGCCTTTGATGCTTGACCAACTTCTAAACTCTCCACAATAATTGGTTCATCCACCTTTTTGGACATTGGACCAAATCACTCCCATTCATCCATTCCACTGGAGAAAGTCTTTATATGCTTAGGGCAGACATTCCCCTAAGTCACTGACAGATTTGAATCTTGTCATTTACCCTTAACCTGATTTAGCCCATCTGCCCAAATGGTTTACTGGAGTGTGGTCTCTACACAGGCTACATACAGCTTCTTGGAGCCACAAGTCAGATTTGGGGAAGGTGGGCATATATTAAAGCTTTTAAATAGTGCTTTAAGATTTGGTTCTTCACAAATATTATCTGAACCTCACAGATATCATCATTACAGATTTTTTTTTACAGATTTTAAATTTTACAAATGAGGAAACTCTTTGTCCTTACTTCCTTACTCTTTGTCCAGTACTCCATCCATTATGCTATCTAAATGTCATCAATTATTTCAGTTAGATGACAGTTGATCACTTTTATAGAATTAGAATGAGGAAAAAAATACAAATAGTTCCAAAGCGTCAATCAATCAAATGATCAATATTTATTAAACATTATTATGTACCAGGCATTGTGCTGAGTTCCCAGGATACAAAAGGAGACAAAAGACAGGCTTTGCTCTCAATGAGCTCACAGACTAATGGGGGAGATGACAAACAAATATACACAAATAAACTATGCAAAAGAAAGAGGAAGTGACTAACAGAGTACCAGAATTAGGGGGAGTTGGCACAGAACTGGACAAAAATTGATTCTCTAACAATTAAGGCCACTTGAGACTGTTTGGGGCCTCATAGTAACTACCTTGAGCATCAGTTCTCAGCAATAAAAATAAAAATAAAAATCAGTTATTTCAGCTTTTTGGTTGTTCACTTCTCTGATGATTCAGCTTTACTGTGCCCTGATATGTTCTTTAGGATGTTCACTGAAGTCCAGGCTTTGTCTTACTTTATAAGGCCACTGAATCATAGATATTCATAGAATCATTGAAGAGAAAGGAAGAGAAGGAAAGTACTTTTACCTATAAAGTGTCTTGTCCAAGGGAATATAAATAATTAGAAGCACAAATAGAATTGAAATATAAGTCCTTTCATTCTAAATGGAGTTGGGCAGCATGGAGTAGCATGTAACCTGGCCTTGAGTACAAATCCTATCTCTGATACTAGCCATGTAATCTTTTTAACGGTTTTGCAAGGGGAGTGTTTTGCATACTATGGTAATGTTACTAGAGGAGGCCGAGACTAGTGGATTGCTTGAGGTTGAGAGTTCTGAGTGAAAATCTAACAGTACTGTATTTAGTGTGGTGGGATACAGGTACAACAGCCCAGATGAGAAACCAAGTGAGTCAAAGCTAATATAGAAATGATGCAGTGGATAGATTCAGGAGGACCTCAATTCAAATCTGACCTCAGACACTTAACACTTACTAGCTGTGTGCTCCTAGGCAAATCACTTAAACCCAATTGCCTAGCAAAAAATAGCTAATACACAGGGATCAAAACATAGAATTTGAATATGACTTGAAGATAGTAGCTATGTAGTACAGAGGATAGTGTTGGCCCTGGAATCAAGAAGACTCATCTTCCTGAGTTCAAGTCTGGCCTCAGATATTAATTGGCCAAATTGATTCACTCTGCTTGCCTCAGTTTCCCCATCTGTGAAATGAATGGGAGAAAGAAATGGGAAACTATTCCAGTAACTTTGCCAAGGAAAACTAACTCCAAATGAAATCACAAAGAGTTGGATGCGACTGAAATAACTGAATAACAACATGGAGATAGGGAGACCCAGACTTCCCTGGAAACCCATCAATGTTTTGCTCTTAGCCAATAATTTAGGTTCGGGATGGGGAAGGGTCTTAGCTTCAACCACAGCTTTGTCTAATGGAATATTAGGAACCCAATTTCTAGGTAACCTGATAACAACTGGCATCTATGGGAGTATGGACACACATACAAATGTTCAGACTTTGGCTTACAGCTCTCAATTAGAAGTTCTTCAGGCATTTTAAAGGGAGGGCTTCGTAATTCATTGTATACCATTCCCCTTTTCCCACCTCTCCCTCCAAAAAAGACAGTTGATTGAAAGTATTTGATAGAAGGTATACCTCCCTGTACACAACAATGTTAGGGACTAGGACTGTGAGAAATAACTCCACTGGACTTGAAAGGGGTGAAGTTCAAATCTTTAATTTCACAACTATAAATGTGGGTGTTCTATATAACAGGAAAACTCAGAATCAGTTCTGGAATTCTTCTTTATCCCTGAACTGCAAGTCCCTCCCTTGATGGCTCATTGGCTGAGTATCAGAGGTCACAATCTATCAGGAGTGTGTAATCTCTCCACATGAGTGTGAATCTGCACTTATTTGGACTTATTTGAATAAATTCAGTCTTTCCTCTGGATTCTCTATTGGCTGAGTACTTTACTTTCTAAAGAGTCTAATTCCCCTGCCTGAGTCTAAGTCTCCCCTTCTGATCTGTTGTTTTCTTTCATACTGGTAGAGTACCAAAAGCACATCAACATGCTAAAATCAAGTTACAGTGTGCCCAATTTTGGCTGATCAGACCAATACGAGCTTGGAGAGCTCTGCCACAGGTTGGACACAAATAGTCCATGTGAACATTTGGGGTGGACTCTCTAATTTTTTGCATCTCACATTTCTTCTAGACTAATTCAATTCTGCTTTGTTCAAAGAGCACAGTGCTTTCTCTGATGAGGGCATGCCATATTGGGCAGTTCTATGCCAGTGTCTGGGGAAGAGGAGGAGTGGGGCACATGCCAGTAGTTCTCCATCTCTAATTCTTATTCTAAATTTGCAGCCTGATTACATTATCCTTTTTCTTTTTATAAGTCTGAATCTCCCAGCCCAATTGCATTTTCTCCTTTCTTTTGTTTTTATTTCCTTGTTCTGCTTAGGTTTCAATTTTCTAATGTGTTTCATTTCTCTGTATTTCTCTAATTCAATTTTCATAACTGTGAAAACTAAACAAACCTCCATTCAATTTTCACATGATGGAGAAAGACAATCAGAAGGAGGGCAAGAAGTGAACAAGCATTTATTAAATACCTAATATGTATGGTATTAATGAGTCAGTCACTGTATCAAGTGCCTCACAAATATTATCTTATTTGATCCTCATAACCACAGTGGGAGGTAAGTATCATTATTGCTCCCATTTTATAATAGAGAAAACAGGGAAAAAGAAGTCAAGTGACTTGCCCACAGTCATACAGCTGGTAAGTGTCTGAAATTAGATTTGAACTCAGGAAGATGAGTGTTCCTGACTCTAGGTCTGACACTCTATGCACTATGGCACCATTTAGCTGCCCCTCTGGCATATAGTAGGCATTTAATAAATGTTTATTGTAGTGTATTATTATTAAACCTCGTACTGGTGATCTGATCTTCGTGCCACTGCTCTTGCCAAGGGAATTATCCTTGAAAGAATTCTGGAGTTTTGTCATAGGAGCATTTGTAGCACTGTGCAAAAATATATTATTCAATCACTGAATTATGAACCCATTTCCCTTTTATTCATGTGGTCCAGGGATCAGGGTCTCATTTGAAAATTTTCTCTGAGAACATAGACCTGATGTATCACCTATACATTAAGGACCTGGAGAATAATGATGATGATGATAACTAGCTTTTATATTGGACCTACTATGTGCCTAGCATTGTGCTAAACACTTTACAAATATTATCTTTTTAATGTTCTAATAACAGAGCCTATGTCACCTATATTTCTTACATTTTTCTACTTAAAAACTCAACTCAGATGCCATCAACAATCAGGCATTTCCTGATTCCCCAATTGTTAGTGCTTCTCTCAATTGTTAGTGCTTATCCTCCCCAAAATGATTTTTAAATTTTATTTTGCATATATTTTATATTTAATTGTGAGTGTGTGTGTATGTATTATTTCTCTCTAGTGATATGAATTGCCTAGTAGAATGTAAGCTCTTTGAGGGCAAGGATGATTTCATTTTTATTTCCTTAACATCTGGCTCAATGTCTGGCAAATAGTAGGTACTTAATAAATGTTTGATTAATTGGTTGATTGGAGGGTGTGATTTTGCCAAACAATGTCTGGTTTTAAAAAGTAGTTCACAATTTCTTTCTTCTGAAAAGAAGAAAACAAAAGAGTTTGGTTCCCTCTATTCTAGAAACTTCCTGCTATGTAGCATATGCCATCATCAAGAAGTAAGACTTTATTTCTTTCAGATCTACTCCTAGGTAGGTCATGGAATCAAGGTAAACCTGGAGGTAGTTCAAATTGACTTTTACAACCAGATTGTAAAATTTTCCATATAAACATTTACATTTCAGAAAAAGACAAAAGCTATAAATCAAGACCCTGATTTATTGTTTTGTTGATTGCCTAGTTACAAAAATATGATAGAAAAAATGTTAAATTTGTAAATTAAATCTTAGAGTGGATTGTGTATACATTTTTCTTTATCTGAGAGTCAATTGTTAACATTTATTAGCACATCCTTGCCTATAACCCTCTAAGGGAACTTATCCATTGGTGAGAATTTAGGGAAGAGTTCAAAGGTATAAAAATGTATGCTGAACACAATTTTTAAGTTTAATCTGCATTGCTGCCATTTTGTCTATCAATTTTTAAAGTCTAGAGCATCAGTAGAGCAATAAATAAAGCTCAGGTTTATAGCATTTGCTAAGTATAAGTGCTTACATTGAAAATTTAACAATTGACTCTCTGAGGCAATTTGAGCAACTCTTGGAAGGGTTGATCCTCCTATTTAGAAATGATTCTATTAATTTTATATTTGACTTGTGACTGTCTAGCTTTAAGTTTCTCTTACAATCTGTCTACATTTGTTTACAGAAATACAAGGCAAATTTGCTGTGTTGCTTTATTTCAGCATTTAGAGTAGCCTTGCTTCCTCTCTTTATCTCTAGAAACCCATAGTCAGTGTAAATATACATGGGTAAATTTTTTAAAATCTTGTTTAAACAGGTACAAAACAAGCAACCTAGCTTGTGATTGAAGTAGACATTATAATAATCATACCCATTCATCCATTTGGCAAGGGAAGCTATTTTTTTCTGGGTAAAGAGTGGGGAGTGCTGATTTTATTTGCTTACAGATAGATCTCTGTATATCCTGAGGAGTAAACAGGATGGTGAAAAGAAAACAGGAAGAATAACAACAAAATTTGACCTAGCAAAGCTTGTATAGTGGTTTTTGAGGATGAACATAAAGTTGGGAGAGACCTTAAAGGTGACAGAGTCCAGGGGTTTCAAGCTCATATAGAAAGGGGGAGGGGTGATGCAAGCTTATTCATGAGACTTTTTGCAGTCTGTATATTGACTTAGTTATAAAATTTAATATTATCAATGTTTTATTGTACGTGAGCAGTGACACAGTGGACAGAGTATTGGGCTTACAATCAGGAAGACATCTTCATGATTTCAAATCTGGCTTCATACACTAGCTGTGTGATCTTGGATAAATTGCTTAATCCTGTTTGTCTCAGTTTCCTCCTTTGTAAAATGAATGGGAGGAGAAAATGGGAAATCACTCCAGTATTTTTGCCAAGAAAACCCCAAATGGGCTCATGAAAAAATTGACACAATTCAATAATAATAATGATTTTAATAAATCTTAATTAGTGTTTTGAATTGATTTGAGAAATGGGGTAATTGAGATTGGGAATATTGAATTAATGGCAGAAAGGGGATTAGAAATCAGAGTTCTTTATGCCCAAAGAGTTATAAAACTGTGCATACCTTTTGTTCCAACAGTGTCTCTACTGAGTCTGTGTCAAAGAGATCATAAAAGAGGGGAAAAGACTCACATGTGCAAAAATATTTGTAGTAGCTCTTTTTTGTAGTGGTAAGGAACAGGAAACTGAGTGGATGTCCATAGTTGGGGAATGGCTGAATAACTTATGGTCTCTAAATGTAATGAGATATTATTATTCCATATGAAATAATTTCAGAAAAGTCTGGAAAGACTTATATGAACTGATGCTGAGTGAAGTGAGCAGAACTAAGAGAACATTGTACACAGTAACAACAAGATCAATTGTTGACCAACTGTGATGGACTTGGATCTTTTCAACAATGTGGTGATTCAAAGCAATTTCAGTAGGCTTAGGATGAAATACGATAATACTTTGTGATATTGGGCCACCATTTATCTTCTCTAAACTTCAGTTTCCTTTAGGGGGCATCATCTGTGGTCACAGAAAACTAAGACTAGAACCCAAGGTTCTTGACTTCTCAGAGCAAGAGAATAATCATTTACTTAATACTTACTGTGTATCAGGCACTGTGCTAAGAATGTTTTTTTTTTTTTTTTTTTTTTTACAAATTTTGTCTCATTTTATTCTTACAACTATCCTAGGAAGTAGGTGCCATTGTCATTTTCATTTTATAGTGGAAGAAACTAAAGGAAATATAAGTTAAGTGATATGCCCAGGTTTTCACAATTAGTTAATAAGTGTTGATCCTGGATTTGAACTCTGGGATCAGCATTTTATCCTGTCATTTAAACTCTTAAAATTTTTACTCTTATTATTTTAAATTAATTTTTTCTTGATTAACAAGTATTTTTCTCGCCTTCCTATTCCTCCTCCCATTTCTCTTCTTCTCACTCCATCTCCCATAGAAAAATGTGTATGATTTGATGAAGAGTTAAGTAATATTATGAAAACAATATTGTAAAACTGAATAACTTGAAAAACTTAAGAACTCAGATTCTAGAAGACTAAGGATAAAGAATTCTACCCCTTTCCTAATGGAGAGTGATAGACAAAATATACAAAACGAGACTCACATTTTTGGACACAGCCAATGTGGGAATTTGTTACAAAATTTTCCTTTCCTTTTTTTTTTGTAACAAATTCCTACATTGGTTATATTCAAAAATGTGTGCCTCATTTTGTATATTTAATCTATGACTCCTCTCATAGGAAGAATCATGGTTAGTTTTCGCATTGATCAGAGTTCTTAAGTCTCAAAATTGTTCAATCTTGTTCCAAATTTTTCTCCTTCTTGCCTCCTTTCCTTTCTCTCCAAGACAACAAGCAATATAATACAGATTAAATATGTGCAATTTCCATATTTGTCATGCTGCACAAGAAAAATTAGATCAAAAGGGGGAAAAATATGAGGAAAACAAACAGACAGCAACAACAAAAGGTGAAAATACTAATCTTTGAGTCACATTCAGTCCCCATGGTCCTCTCTCTGGATGTAGATGACTCTTTCCATCACAAGTCTATTGGAATTTCCTTGAATCATCTCATTGTTGAAAAGAATCAAGTTCACCACAGTTGATCATCATGTAATCTTATTGTTACAATGTACAATATTCTCTCTGTTCTGCTCACTTCACTTGCATCAGTTCATGTAAGTCTTTCCAGGCTTTTCTAAAATCATCCTGCTGATCATTTCTTATAGAACAATAATCTTCCATAACATTCATATACCATAACTTATTCAGTCATTCTCCAACTGATGGGCATCCACTTGGTTTCCAGTTCCCTGCCACTACAGTGAGGGCTGCCACAAACATTTTTGCACATGCCCTTTTCCTCCTTTAAGATCTCTTTGGGATATAGCCTAGTAGAGACATTGCTGGATCAAAGGGTATACAGTTTGGGGCAAAATTCCAAATTGCTCTCCAGAATGGTTGGATCAAAATTGTTCAGTCTTACAATATAGTTTTCATAGTATAATTTATTCTCTTGCTTCTATTCTCACTTCACTCTTCCATGATTTTCTTTGGTGTTCATTCCTCTGTTTCATCTCCTAGTTATCTAAGAAAGATGTTGAAGTGTAGTGTGATCTCATTCTTGTCTTAGAGACAGGAAAACTTCCTCATTCATCTCTGTTATGTTGCTTATGTTGTTAGAATTAAAAGATACCTTTAAAGAATATGAAATCCAAGCCTTTTATTTTACAGATGAGGAACCTAGGCCCAAATTGGTTAAGTGCAGAGCTCAAGTTTACATGGATAGTAAATAATTGAGTCAGGATTTGAACCCAAGTCATCTGCTTTTGAATCCAAACTATTTGTATATGCCTGCGTTTCTTCATTTGGAGATGGTTGAAAAAAAAATAAAATGGATTTTATTATTTTATTTATTATTAAATAAAGCCAATATCAAAGCATGCAAGTAAGATATTATTCTCTCTGGGTCTTATATACCCCATTCTTTAAAATGAAGTTAATGTAATGGACTTGGCTCTTCTCAGCAATGAGATAATTCAAGGCAATTTCAATAGTCTTGTGATAGAAAGAGTCATCCACATGCAGAAAGAGAACTATGGAGACTGAATGTGGATCAAAGCGTAGTATTTTCACCTTTTTGTTGTTATTCTTTTCCTTTCTCAAGTTTTTTTCCCTTTTGATCTGATTTTTTTTTTTTGCAAAGTATGGCAAATATGGAAATATATTTAGAAGAAATGCACATTTAACCTATGTCAGATTGCTTGCTCTTTTGGGGAGGAGGAAGAGGAGAGAAGAGGGAGAAAATTTTGGAATACAAGGTTTTGCAAAAGTGAATGTTGAAAATTATCTTTGTGTGCTTGGGAAAAATAAAATACCATTAAAATGAAAAGTAAAATGAAATTAATAATACATCTCCACTATCTATATTTGTCAACAACTTATTCCATTCAGATGCCACTTCTTTCATAAAGCCTTCTCTTCAGCTAGAAATAATTTCCCACTAAGCCCATCAATTGGAGAATGGCTAAATAAACTGTGGCATATGAATATTATGGAATATTATTGTTTGGTAAGAGATGACCAGCGGGATGATTTCAGAAAGGCCTGGAGAGACTTACACGAACTGATGCTGAGTGAAATGAGCAGGGCCAGGACATCATTATATACTTCAACAACAATACTATACGATGATCAATTCTGATGGACCTGGCCATCTTCAGCAATGAGATGAACCAAATCAGTTCCAATGGAGCAGTAATGAACTGAACGAGCTACACCCAGGGAAAGAATTCGGGGAAATGAGTATGAATCATTACATAAAATTCCCAATTCCTCTATTTTTGTTGGCCTGCATTTTTGATTTCCTCCACAGGTTAATTGTACTCTTTTCAAAATCCGATTCTTTTTGTACAACAAAATAACGGTTTGGTCATGTATACTTATTTTGTATTTAATTTATACTTTAATATATCTAACATGTATTGGTCATCCTGCCATCTAGGGGAGGGGGTGGGGAAGGAGGGGAAAAATTGGAACAAAAGGTTTGGAAATTGTCAATGCTGTAAAATTACCCATGTATATAACTTGTAAATAAAAAGCTATTAGAAATAATTTCCCCTTTATGTGAGCTCATGGGACTTCATCCTCCTCTTATTCATGTCCACTATTTTGTCTCTCTTTATCTGTATGAATTCCTTATCAACACTAATAGACTATGAGTCTCTTGAAGCAAGGGGCTGCTCCTTATTTATCTTTGTATGTCTTCCCATCCCTTCACTGCAGCTTCTAATATACTGCAAGTCATTGTCTAGTAATAGAAAGTGCTATATTGCCCTAAGGAAAGATTGGAACATACCAGTCAAAAAAGTAAACCCTGACTAGGAGGAAAAGTAACCCTTAGAACAAGGAGATGAGACCTGAGTCAAGAGAAGAGACATAATTGAAAACTTTGGCTGAATCAGTGGTTGGAACAGTTTCAGAGCACTGAGATTGCTAGGAACACAGATGAGTAAGTGAATTACCTGCTGATCAAAGAGTTCAATTCTAAATGATTCTGCCAAGACAAGAAAGCCAGAATGCAGGGTCAAAGGAAGTCCAGTTCAGCTGAGTCAACTAGTATATTAAGCATCTCTTATGTGCCAAAGATTATGCTAAGTACCAGGGATACAAAATAAGGGAAAATTTGTTTTTGTTTTCTAGGAAGTCATAGTTTAGTAGAGGGGACAGCAAACAAACAACTATGTACGAAGAAAATATTCAGGAGATAATCTCAGAGGAAAAGTATTCACATAACAGAGGACTGGGAAAGACTGACAGAGTTTACACTTTATTTTGCATCTCTCTGGGGAATATCTCACCAGACTTCCAGTTCATGGCTATAGTATGGCTTTGGTAGAAGTACTCTATTATTTCTAGAGCTTCCACATACTTTCCTTGGAACTAGACCCTCCTTGTCCATTAGGTATTAGAAGCAGCCTGGTCACCTCAGCAAGCTATCTATCTATCTATCTGGAAAAGCTCTTCTTGTCAACCCAACATTTTGGTAGTGGACTAAGACTTGGAGGAGTAGCTTGATATTAAAATGAGTCGGTTTTAGCAAAGACTCTTATAAATACAGCATGAATACAGATTGAGGGTGACAATTCCTATTGCCTTCTCACTGCCAGAAAAGTACTTATCCTCCTTTTGGCCAGTTTTTAGGGAGGTCTACTTGTTCAGAGTTTGCAGATGTATAGCCACCCTTGCTGTCCTACACTCAAGGCTCCCCAGGAATACAATAGCAATTGACCCACTGATTTTTGTTACTTTGCTCATGGTAAGTCATTCAGAACAATGCAGTCATTAACTTCAGGGCTTATATTGTGTTCATTTGGTATGGGAGAAAAAGCTTAAGTCATGTGGAGGGTCACATTTATAATTGATAAGTGGATTGGGAAATTGTATCAAGAATTCCATGTTGGGCAAAAGAGTAATCCAATCATGCTGATAATAAGAGCATCAGAGATTCTGTTTTAGGGATCAATTCATGGACTCTGCTTTCCATATAGGGTATAATAACTGGGTATAATAATTCACTATGAAAAGGTGAATCTTTACTGAAAATGCTACAAATAGAGCACTTCAGAAATATAAGATGAACTGGTGGTTCCAATTAGAGATCATGAGAGGGAAGGACATGGAAGTTAAAAGCTGAAAGAAACAGATCAGTTTGTTTTTCCTGTAGCAAAAATTCTTAACACATTTAATGAACGTTTGTTGAATTGAATTGTTGAAAGAGAGAAAGTGAATCACCTTGGTCAAGGTGTTTATTATCACCATGATGGCATTATACCTACTCTAAAATGGAGACAAGTCAATTATAAAATCTAGTATTGTTATGCCGCAGTTTCCTTTGATTGTTCTATCTCAGTTTCCCTGAATTGTTCTGTCTCAGACCCTCTGGTTGCAACACCCCCCCACCCCATTAGGACTGATATAATTTAGGGCTGGCTGCGCTAAGGTTATAGACTATAAATGTTTAATCTCAGTTAAGGGAAAGGTCTTCTATTTTAGACATCAGGGCTCCAGACCTTCCCAACTTATCAGAATGTCCAGTGCTCACTCTATCTTTGTTCTCTCTTATCACTAAAGTCCTATAAAGAATCTCTGGACTCTTAACATTCAATACTGGATACTTCAAGACTCGAGTCAGTCAATTAATTAAGTTCTCCAATAAATAAAATATTAAAACTCTCTAATCTCTATCTTGCCTTAGTTTCTCTGGCATTACAGTGTTACTTCCCCTGAGTGTCAACGAGGCTAGGGCACATTGATAGGAATTGCTATAAGTCTGCTGATTGGGCCACGGGTTCTTTGGCCCAAACAGATATTTCAATAGGATTTACCATTTGACATTAAATGGTAGTCATGGTTAATAGAAGCCAGAGGGGATGGATCATGTGTAAGAAAGGTTGCCATGGCTTTCTCTAAATCTACAGGCAGACATGGAATGATCCTTCAAAGTGAAATTACAGGAGCATATCAAATAGGCCTTTTCTTATGTACAATTGTTATTACCTTGTAGGGCACACATGACTGGATAGGTATTACATATCTGCTGCTGGCAAATTAAATCTAATAGTTCCAATTACGTTTAGTAGTTACAATAGATTGTCAATAACCTGTAGAAGAACCCACTGGGGGGAGTAGGAGAAGGAGGCCCAATATACAATATTTATAGTAGCTCTTTTTTGTGGTGGCAAAAAAAACCTGGAAACTAAGGGGATATCCATTAATTGAGGAATGACTGAGTAAGTTGTGATGTATGAATTTAATGAAATACTATTATGTTGTAAGAAATGAAACAGCTGCTTTCAAAAGACATGGAAAGACTTATATGTACTGATGTAGAGTGAAGCAAGTAGAAACAAGAAAATTAAATACTGATGTTTTACTGAACTTACTAATTGTTTCAACTTTTTTTCCATTAAATGTAGCTAATTACACTCGCGTAGCTTTTTCAGACAAGAGGCTATCTAACATGCCTCTTCTAGTCTATGAGAGATATTTATCCTATAAGTTGATGTTTTTAACTCAAATATAACATTTTATTTTTATCCCTATTGAATTTTATATCGTTAGATCCATCACAGTGCTTTGTCTAGGCCACTGAAATATTTGTAAATGAATTTAAGCTATTTGTCTATATTTTATTCAATTAAAAACATCCCATTTTATAGAGCAATTTCCAGGCAAGATGTTGAAGATGAAAATATGACTGAAATTGCCCCTTAAAATGGAATTTTTATAGAATGATATAAATATATTAAATTCACTGAAAAACATGTTGCCCACCTATTATTATCTGACAATATGAAGGAGAAGCACTTCACCATTATCTAATTTGTATATTTCAGTGACTGGAAAATGTTAAGTTTGAAAGGTTGGGTGTGATAGGAAAAGGATAATATTATGAGTCAGGCGAGCTCTGAATCTTATTCCCAAAATTCAGTAGATTTGCGATCATGAATAAATCAATTTCACCTATCTGACTCCAGTTTCCCCATCTATAGGACAGGAATTCAGTGTATATGAATGTAATGGTATAATACTATTGTGCTACAAGAAATGATGTGCATGATAATTATAGCGAAGCATGGAAAGATCTATATAAATTGATGCAGAATGAAGAAAACAATAGAAACAATAACTATAACAATGTAAATGGGAAGAATCTCATTCCCCAAGTTAAAAATAAATTTAACAAAATTTATAAAGGTCAAATGGGACTTAAATGAAGAGATATGAAAAGACACCCTGAGCTTACCTTATTGTGGAGGTGGGAGGCCTATAGGTATCACACATTTTACATATTCTCAGACTTTCTTAATGTATTGATCAACTGTGTTGACTTTTTTTTTCCTTCTGTAAAAAATTAGTCATAGGGGATAACTTTCAGGGAGAGAATAGGGGAGAAAGAGAGTTACATGGAAGACCATGGTAATGTAAAAAATAGGAAAGATCAATGAACATTTTATATATATATATATGTATATTTTCAATATGTACGTATATTATATATGTAAAATAGAAACTAAGTAAATGAAATATAAATACAAATAGAATTTGCTTTATGTTGTTGTATCTAATGAGATAATAATACAAAGAGCTTTGTAAACTTTATAATTCTATACAAAAATCAGCTTTATCAAACAAATTAAGGTAATTCATCTAATATAGTGTTGTAGTGGAGTGCTAGATCTGAACCAGGAAGACCTGAGTTCATACCCAACTTTTGTGACACTGGGCAAATGACTTTTTTTTATTATCTCAATTTCCTCATCTATAAATTGTAGATAATAATAGCACCTGGCATGCTCTTGAGTTGTTGGAAAATCAAATGAATTAATAATTCTTAAGTGCTTGGCATAGTGCCTAGCACATAGCAAGTGCTATATACATTGTTATTATTATTATTATTACTATGACAATTATTTATTAATATATAAACTGAACATATAATAATTTAGGTAACCCAAATGAATTAATGTATTTTAGCATAAATTTTTACATGCATAGTAACTAAAAACCAAAGTAAAGAAAAAGTGATATTAAATTGTTTTAAATAAAATGGAATTAATTAAATTGTTTTTAGCTATGTTTGCTTTGAAAAATTAAAAAAAAACTTGTTTAAATTTATTAAATCTCAAATTATTATCATAGAATAAAATTGCACATTGCAGGTAGATATTATTTGAGCAAAGTTCCATGTCCTCTATAAAGTCTCCTCTGAAAACTAACTCTTTTCTCAACTCTTGTAGCATTTATCTCTCCTGGGTAGCTAGGTGACTCAATGGAGAGAGTTAAGATAAGACATCTTCCTGAGTTTGAATTTGGTCTCAGACATTTAAGTCATTTTTTTTCTATTTATTTCAGTTTTTGCTTCTGTAAAGTGAGTGAGCTAAAGAAGGAACTGCTGTTCCTACTGGGCCTATATCCCAAAGAGATCTTAAAGGAGGGAAAAAGACCCACATGTGCAAAAATGTTTGTGGCTGCCCTTTTTGTAGTGGCAAGAAACTGGAAACTGAATGGATGCCCATCAGTTGGTGAATGGTTGGGTAAATCGTGGTATATGAATGTTATGGAATACTATTGTTCTGTAAGAAATGACCAGCTAGATGAATACAGAGAGGCCTGGGGAGACTTATATGAACCAATGCTAAGTGAAATGAGCAGAATCAGGAGATCATTATACACAGCAACAACAAGACTATACAATGAACAGTCCTGATGGATGTGGCTCTTTCCAACAATGAGATGACTCAGGCCAGTTCCAATGGTCTTATGACAGAGAGAGCCATCTACACTCAGAGAGAGGACTGTGGGAACATAGCATTTTTATTTCTTCTGTTATTGTTTGCTAGAATTTTATTTTCTTTCTCATTTTTTTTCCTTTTTGATGTGATTTTTCTTGTGCAGCAAGATAAGTATATAAATACATATGCCTTTATTGGATTTAATATGCATTTTTTACCATGTTTAACATATATTGGTTGCTTGCCCTTTAGGGGAAGTAGTAGGAGGAAGAGAACACGGGGTTTTGTAGGTGTCAATGTTGAAAAATTATCCTTGCATATGTTTTGAAAATTAAAAAATAAAAACTTCAATAAAAAAATCTTTAAAAAGAAAGAACTGGCAAGCCACTTTAGTATTTTTTCAAGAAAGGTAAAAATTGGGTAATGAATATGAAAGTCCTTTTAGATTTCAAAAACTTCTAAACAAATGGGAGGTATTAAGGAGAGAACTGAGGCAAATTTCTAGAGTATTTAAGCAACAACAACAAAAAGACCACCTTCACCTGAAATAGGGTCACAAAAATTAGATGTCACTGAACAGCATAGCACTTATCTTGACTCATAGATTGAGTGATTTGCCTACTGTCATACAACTAGTATGTGTCAGAAACAGGACCTGAAATCAAATCTTCTTGACTCTGAGGCCAGGTCTTTGTGTTGTTTAGGTATTTTGCCGTGATACAACAGTAGCTGATGAGGTCTTACTGAGGCATGATTTTTACTATTTCAAAACTTTTCCTATACTCTACTATGGCAACCTGGATAAAAAAAAATTGCTAGGGAATAAATAAAATTTCTCAGTGAGAACATTTCTGCATTAATTACTACTTTAACCCCAGAAAAAAGAATGGAATCACCACAAGAACCACCAGGGATGTTGAAAAACTTAATAAATGAAGTGAAAGAAGACATAAGGAGGGGAATTAGAACTCTTAATGGAAACCTAATAAGAATCTATGGTTTTTCATACAGAAACTAAAAGATATTAATTAACAAACCCACAAATATCCTGAAAAAGAGAATACATGATTGAGCTAAAAATAAAAATAAAATAAAATTCAAACCAAAATGAATGAATTACATTTTTAATGCACTGACAATTCATAAAAATGGTTTAGCTTTTCTATAAGCAACAGTAATTTTTATTGTTGCTTTTTACTGGACATATGATTACAAAGAACTTACAGTGATGGAGCTTCCTTTTCTAATACAGATAAATACCTACTCTGCCATTTATAATCTTAGTGAATTACTGTGGAAAACCAAAGTCAAACAGTCAGTCTATGTCAGGGATCTGACTTAAACCTTAGTCTCCCTGATGTACCTAGCTCTCTAAGCAATATTCCATACTATGCCTCAATAATTAGAATAATAATCACAACTGACATTTATGTAATGTTTTATAGTTTTAAAAGCATTTAAAATACATTGTCTTATTTGACTCTTACAATAAACCTTCTGAGAACTTTTCTAATTCTCAATTTATGACCTTATATGTGGTAGTACAATCATTGTTGTTGTTGTTCCTCATTTTACCGATGAATAAACTAAGCCAAATAAAGTCTAAGTGACTTGTCCATGATCTTACAGACTGAATGTGGAGATGTACTTTTTTTCTCATGTTTGGAACTCTTCTTTAACTTTTTTACATTCTATCTTGGAGCATAGCTCTTTATTTCAACATTTCATATTTCAACATGCATAACATCCATATTAGATTATTTCCCTTGGAGGAAAAGACTATATTATTTTTCATTTTTATATCCCATAATTTAGCATAGTGATAACACAAAGAAAAATAGGTGGCCCACTGAATAAAGAACTGGATCCAGAGAGTCAGGAAAACCTGAGTTAAACTTTAGTTTCAGATACTTGGTAATTGTGTGAATAGATAAGTTATTTAACTTCTTTTTGTCTCAGTTTCCTTATTTGTAAAAAAAAATGGGGATAATAATAGCAGCCACTCCAGAGGTTATAAATATTTAAAATAAATATTTGTGTTTAACTAGCTCTCCAGAAAAAAAAAATGTTTTGTTTTGTTTTTTGGCATTTTCTTCTTTAGTTAATTTTACAAATGAGGCAAACAAGGTTGACTTAAGTGCTAGTAAGTGTCTGAGGTCAGATTTGAACTTTGAGAGATAAGTCTGATTCTAGGCCCACCTATGTACCTCCCCATAGTAAATTTAAGATCACTTGATATATTTTGGGGAGTCTTTATGGTGGGATTTGGGAGATGAAAATGAATCATTTCAATGATTCATTACTTCATTTTCACTCCATTTTTCCTAGCTAAAGATGGTCAGATTTGCATAGGAAAAAATTGGATCATGAATATGAAAATCCTTTTAGACTTAATAAAAAAAAAAAACCCTAAACAAATGGGAAATATTAAGTGGAGGACTGAGGCAAATTTTCAGAGTATTCAAGCAACAACAACAAAACCATTTTCACCTTAAATGTCCATACAGTCAGGCTTTGGTGACTTGAGATTATGAATTATCTAGATAATTGCCTCATTTCTCAAGTTCATTTTGTAAATGGAACATTGTTACTTGAACAAATCCTCCTTGTGTCTCCCTGTTGCATAGAACAATACATGCAGTAGTCACTAGGTAAGTACCTGTCAACTGATGATGAGGATGACGCTGTCATTATTGGTTTTGTTGCTTGTCAGCAGCCTGAGGGGACAAGAATCATTCAAATCTAGCATAGCACAGGACAAAAAGGAAACATCTACAGGATTTGGAGATTTTTCAGAATTTTTACATCAAAATTTTGCTTCTTCCATTTCTTCAGTCCATTCTCCACAAAGCTATCAGAATAATCTTTCTAAGACACAGCTCTGACCATGTCATTATCATATTCAAAAATGTACAGCAGTTCCTGTTATCTCTATTATAATGAAAAATAAACTTCTTAGTTGGGCATTCAAGGATCTCTACAATCTAGCTTCAGCTTACTCTATTCCACTAATGTATATATTTATTCCTGCCAACTTGGACTACTGACTGGTTCCCAAATTTAATATCCCATCTCTTGTTTCTTGCTCATCCCCTATTCCTATGTCTTCACTATTCTTTCTCTTCCAATTCCTCATCTTCCTCCAAGGGTCCTCTCAGGTACCCCTCCTTCAGGAAGTCTTTCTGTAATATTAAACTTTTCACTCTCCTCAGATTATTTGTCTTTATTAATCTGAGCACATGTGCATCCTCCAGGTAGATTGTAAGATTGTGGAAGTCAGGACCCATCTTAGTATCCCCACTGCCTACTGTGCTGTCAGACACATGTGTATGTGTATATGGGAGGAGGAGAGTTATGTATATGTGGAGTCAGTAAGAATCAGAAAGATCCAAATTCAAATATGACCTCAGTCTCTTACTAGCTATATGACCCTGGGCTTGTTACTTAACCCTATTTTATCTCAGTTTCATCAACTGTAAAATGAGCTGGAGAAGAAAATGGCAAGCCTGTACAAGAAAACCCCAAATGGTATCATGATGAATCAGAAACAACTAAACAATAACAAAAGGAATTACAATGATTACAATGGTGGAAGGCACTGATGGAGAGATAACACTCTTTGCCAATTAAGATGAACATCTCCTTTTCTTAGAGTCTTAGAGAGTTGTTTGGGGATATTTGAGTGGTTAAGTGACTTATCTAGAGTCATACAACAGTCTGTTTCAGAGGCAGGATTAAGTATAGGTGTTCCCGACTCAGACCAACTCTTTATCTACTGTGTCATGCCATTTTCTTTTCTTCTTCTTCTTCTTTTTTTTTTTTTTAATTATCATTATAGCTTTTAATTTACAAGAAATATGCATGGGTAATTTTTCAGCATTGACAATTGCCAAACCTTTTATTCCAATTTTTCCCCTCCTTCTCCCTACCCCTTCCCCCAGATGGAAGGTAGATCAATACATGTTAAATATGTTAAAGCATAAGTTAAATACAATATATGTATACATGTCCATACAGTTATTTTGTTGCACAAGAAGAATCGGACTTTGAAATAATGTACAATTAACTTGAGAAGGAAATCACAAATGCAGGTAGACAAAAACAGAGGGAGGGAAATGCTGTTGTGGTTTATATTCATTTCCCAGAGTTCTTTGCCTGGTTGTACCTGGTTCTCTTCATTATTGCTCTACTGGAACTGATTTGGTTCATCTCATTGTTGAGGAGGGCCACATCCATCAGAATTGATCATCATATAGTATTGTTGTTGAAGTATATAATGATCTCCTGGTCCTGCTCGTTTCACTCAGCATCAGTTCATGTAAATCTTTCCAGGCCTCTCTGAAATCATCCTGCTGGTCTTTTCTTACAGAACAATAATATTCTATAACATTCATATATCACAACTTATTCAGCCATTCTCCAATTGATGGACATCCATTCAGTTTCCAGTTTCTGGCCACTATAAAGAGGGCTGCCACAAACATTTTGTGCTATTTTCTTTTAATAAATTACAAATTAATTTAATTAATAAATTTAATAAATGAAAATAAATAAAGGCCTTCACCAGATGTGAAGTATTGACCCTTGGCAAAGCTGCAAGTTGGGGGTGAAGAAGGCATAAAATTTCATAGTTTTTCCATAGAAACTTATTTAGATTAGGTCTGGAAATAAAGATGACACAGATTGAAGCCTGGTATTTCACCATGTTTTGATTTGGTTTGTGTTAAGGATCCAGGTAATTGTTTCAATCACTTCTGTTTTCTAGAAAATTATTGCACAATTTCTGGCTGCTTCAGTTTTCTCAGTCTGTAAAATGGAATAATAACAGCACCTGTTTCTCCCATTCCCCACCCCACCCAGGATGAAGATAAAATGAGATACTTATAAAATGCTTTCAAATCTTAAAGAATGATACAAATGTTAGGTATCATTGTCATTATTATAGTAGGGCTAATGATGCTGATAAAAGTGGTGTTGATGGGTGATAGCTGTGTTGGAGTTAAGTGCTTCACTAACAAATCGTATAACTTGAATTGTTTCCTCAGTTATTATTAATTACCCACTACAATAATGGAAATGAGGAAGTTGGCAGTGATGATGATGATGACAAAGGTGATGAAGAAAACTCAAAGCTTTTCAATTGGGACTTAAACCTCAGTAAGTTTTTCATTAGTTTTCTCCCAGTCTTCACTGTGGGTGTGGAATATAAAAAGTATGTGTATTAACTTTGCCTCTGGGGATTTATTGGCTGTATTATTGGACATATGGAGCTATTTGGTTAGTTCCACAATGTTCTTTATTTAATTTGTTTAAGGGGCCTTGGGGCTTTTGGGCATGTAATACTGGAAAATAAATATTATTTATCTTAATTAATTTTGAAGGTGCAAAGCTGCAAGTGGGGGTGGGAAAAGGGGCAAAATTTGATAGCTTTTCCATAGAAACTTATTTTGATTAGGCCTGAAAAATAAACATGACTTATGGATTGAAGCCTGGTATTTTGCCATGTTTTAATTTGGTTTGAGTTAAAGACCAGGCACCTAATTCAATCACTTCTGTTTTCTAGAAAATTATTGCACAATCTATTCTTGGTACTGCAGGGAGAATTAATATTATATGCATGTATAATGTTAAAATTAATGTTATAATGAAGCTTTTTTGAGGACCTCAGAGAGAAGGCTCTATGTAGATTTGATGAAGTATAGAGTTCATATTATTATTTTATTATTATTTCTAGCATAGACATTATGGCATAATGTCACATGGGCCAGCCTTGGAGTTAGAAAGACTTGGTTGGGTTCAAGTTCATCTTCTGACACATACAAGTTATTTCACCATGGGCAATTTTTTTGTTTAACTTTTTGGAGTCCCAAGAAACTTCCCAAGATTTTATGTTACAGATGGATTGCCTCTCTATGATGGTGGAAGGAGTTTCCTCTGAGAGTTCTTCATGGCAGTGCAATCACCTGTCCTGGTCTTCCCACCAAATTTTTTAAGCATTATTTAAATATATTCCTTTCCCTTCCTTTAACTTGTTCTGTAGCCCACAGCTTGGTATCATGGTCTTTGTAAGTTTTTGCATTCTAGTAAAGTATGGACTTAGTAGGAAAAGAAACAAACTCTACACAAATAAGTTTATCTGCAGCCAATGCACTCTGTGATTTGAATTCCTTTTCTAGTTTAAAAATATTCAAAACTCTTCCTGGGTATGGTCACAGGTTAAACTTGGTAGTATCATGCAGTCTCAGAGCTGACCTCTTTCATAGAATGGGCAAATAGGAAGCAAACTCCAATGAAAGTGCTTCTGTCCAAAATTGTCTGCTTTATGCATCTGACATATAATTTGAAATTCACAGCATTTAGCAACTCTCCATCCTTAAGGAGGCAGATACATTTAATTTTATTATTTCATTTCATTTTATTGAAAAATGTTTCTTAACTATGCTAAAGTATTATATAATACCAGAATTCAATAGTCAGTAAACATTTAGTAAGTGTCTCTGTGTCAAGCACCATGCTAAGTGCTGGGGATACAAAAAAACAGAGTGAAAGAAATATAGTCCCTACTCTCAAGGAGCTTGAAGGAGGCAAGATAGGAGAGTCTAGAACAGGTGCAAGGGGAAGAGGGAAAATATTATCCCTTCTCGTTGTAGAGTTGCCTCCTCCTGAATCCATGTATAGGACCCGACACCATCTTTTGAGCAAATGTTAGACCAGCCCTATAATATACTCAATTTCAGATGAATTTCTCAGACTGCTGGTTGCTTTGCACTGATTATATTTAAAGCTAGTTTAAATAGGTGTCAGCCTGCTAATTTAAAAAAATGGTCACTGAAATGTTTACTTAATCCTAAAGAAAGCTTAACAGATCTAGAAGAAGCATTAGGTGTGATATAAGAATAACCATTTGAGAGTTAGGATTATGCCTTGTATACCTTTAGATCCTTCTATGCTATATGAAACCATGCATCCATTCCATTCATCCATCCATCCCTTATCCATCCATCCATCCTTCCTTCTATCCTATACAATCTTATACTACTCATTATGAGTAGTATAACCTAATTCATAGTTGTATAAGACACAGTTCCTGCCTTCAAGGAGTTTACTAACTCATAGTTTATATGTAGGGAATATTGAATTTAAGAAGCATCTGTCCATACTTAATTTATATTGCTTCCTGTAGTAAATCTGTGTTACAGCTACACTGGCCTTCTGTCTCCAACCTTTGTATCTTCCGTTGATTACAGGCTAAGTAACAACAACGTTCTTTCCTTTCTCCTTGTTCCTTCTGTAGTTTTCTCTGTCTGTCTGTCTTTCCTTTTTGACTGGTCTTCTTCTATTACGATTGCTGTTCTGCTAGTTTCTCCTTCTGCTTGGGTGCTGAGGCTGTCTCCTGTTTCTGGAACATTCAAGCCCTAATGCCGCTAGGGATTCGTGCAGCAAAGACAGGAAAGAAGTGGACACTAGGATGGACTCTCCAAGCTGATTGGATAAGTTCATGCTAATCACACCCTCCACGCCTATTGATGAAATGGCTGAGTTACCCAGAAGAAGGTGGAGTTGGGGAATGGGAAATAATTCCTTCCTTTAGAACCATAAAAGAATTTGACACTTCCCTAGCATTCCCTCTCAGTGAGGTGGAATACTATAACCACTAAGGTGACTAAAGAACTGCTAGTTTCTAGTTCTTCTATTTATTAAATAGTCTATCACTCAGGCTAGCCAGATACTGCTGGATTGAAGCAAAAGGAGTGGGTAACCTTTGCTGATCCCTGTCCTTTACCGGGTCTCCCTCCCTTCCCTTTATTGTTTCACCTATCTTCTCAATAGGGAAACGAAACCTCTCTGTTTCAATTCCATCCCCACCTTAGATTTCTGAGGAATAATTCTATTTTTAACTCTATTATAAATGACCTTTGCTGGCAAGGATACATGGGACAAAATGGGTAACCAGATTGCAAACATGAATCAGATATAGAGCAGGTAGTTTTATTCCCACATAGAAAAGGGAATGATAAGTAATAAAAAAATCATGTAACGACCGTAGTTAACAGATAATATGGAAGACTTAAGGGGACACTTGCAAATAATTTTTTTGTGTTACTAATTAGGCATTTTTATTCACCTTCTACAGAATACAGTCTAATTAACAACAAGGAGGTTTTTCCCTCTCCCTCTTTGCTTCTTTTTGTAGCTTTCTGTTTCTGTGTCTGTCTCAACTCTGTCACTTTTGTTATAGTTGCTCTCCTAGTTGTTCTGCTTGTATCTCTCCTGCTGCTTGGATGTCAATTAATTTTCAATATCTTACAAGGTCCTCTAGTAAAGGAAAAAAAACCAAAAACAAAGGGAAGGTGACCCCATCCATAACACAAGGGTGCTGAGGAGGCCTTGAGGTCATGGCTTGTAGTCAGATTTCTCCAGAGAGCGTAGAGAATTTTCATCAGGAAGAAGATATTAAAGGAGGCATTCATGCTTTTAGAGTACTTTTTCCAGAAGGTATTGATAATTTTTTTTTACACCATATAGTAGGTACCTTTCAGTCATTATGGCCAATAGGAAGCAATATTTGTCTTTTTATCACAGATTTTTGGAAGTAGACCTATTCTAAGCTTCCATGTTCTTGATTGGAATGCTAACTGAGCTCTAAGGGATAGAAGGGGAAGTTTACCCTAAAAAGGGATTAGGCTAGTGGCTTACAGATCCACTTGACAATGCAAAGTGACTATACTATCTGTCCAAATTCAGGGAATAATTTCTTCATCTCCCTGTCCCTTAGAATCTCCAACTGCATTCAAAGTTTAACTCCCAGCTGGTACCATATTCAGTTAAACCACCCGCCCAACTCTGTCTTTACCTATTTATATATATGTATTGTGTAAAATGTGAACGACTTGAGAGCAAGAACCATTTTCATTTTTTTCTCTGTATCCTCAATGCCTAAGACATTGCTTAGTGCTTAATAAATATTTTAAATTGGAAAAATTTTAGCTTGATTGTTTACAATTAAAGGGTTTTATAAAAACCACAAATCTTACATCCTATATGCATACATGTCTCTTTTCATAATTTTCAAATCCATTTTAACTTGTATAGTAAAATGAATACTGGATTTGGAATCAGACAAATGGAGTTCACTTACTTACAAAGGGGTTTACCACTTACTCCCTGTATGGATGTGGAGTCAAGTCAGTATTGTCCTTTGTTTTTGAAAAGGACCAATGTGACTAGTTGTGAATAGTTTATTTCCAAAATTGTGTGATAGAAAGACAGATATTGCTTCCTATTGGCCATAACGACTGAAAGGTACCTACTATATGGTGTCAAAAAAAACCCCATCACTACCTTCTGAAAAAGTATTCTAAAAGAGTGAATGCCACTCTTTAATATCTTCTTTCTGATGAAATACAAGGAAAGTTCTCTAAGGTCTCTCAACCTGTGAATGAATTGGATTTAATTGAGGTAGAATTGTGCAAAGTCATCAGGCTCATTCTCTCTTCCTGAGTCATTCAAGTACAATTCAATAAACATTTGTGAAGTACCTACTCTGTGCTAACTGGGCTACATGCAACAAAGCAAGGCAAAGTACAGTTCCTACCCTCATAGAGGTTACAGTCTAATTGGAGAGAGGGAGGGAGATAACTTGCGAACAATTACGTAAAAAAATATAGGCAGGATAAATTGGAATTTATTTCAAGGGGAAGGCAAGAAGAAGGCTACTGAAAGACTTTTTGCAGTAAGTCTTTGGGTCTAGAGTTCCTTGTTTACAAAATGAGAATAGACCATCTGAAGTTTCTTTCAGCTCTAAACTTTAGTGTCTTTGGAAATATCTGTAATCTCCTAATCAGCCTGTGAGGTAGGTAGTGTTAATATGCTATTTTCTAGGTAAGAAAACTGAAGCCCAAAGAAGTCAAGGTCTTGCCTGTGATTTTAACAGCCAAAGTTGGAACCCAGATTGGATGTCCTTTGCAATACCATCACTTCTTTTTCTAGTCTTTGGACTTCAGATAGTTTAGCAAAGTCTAGAAACAAGGTGGCCCTGAAGCTGTACCTAAATGTAAAAGGAAAATAAATAGTGTTAAACTCAGTGGGAAACTAACTGCCAAAAACAGGGACCAAAAAAGCAGCTAACTGCCAGGGACTCAAACAGTGTTGAATTTACTGCCTTTGAAAAGATGAAACAGTGAGTATTCTGTGGGGTAGCAGGCAGGCTGGTTAGGGAGAGATTTAAGAGGCTTTTAAGGTACAGTCAAATCTTTTCATTTCTCTTCCTGTAGGGAGGCCTTAGTCACCTTCATAAATATGTTTAAAAAATACCCCATACTCCTTGGGTTTCCAGGTTCTTGGTCCATTCTGTTCCACATTGTGAAGGGTTGTCTCAGGGGAACAGAGAGGAAAAAGCATTCAAACAAGTGACCCTTCACTCTTAACCTGGGTTTTCCATATTACCAAAGGACCAGAATTCAACCATGTCAACACTATACATGCAGGCACTAGCTATGTCATGATATTGTTAAAAGCTGTGTTTACTCAATGCCCCTATTGTTCCTAGTCCCTCCCTGTTGGGGGAGGCTGGCTCTGTTGGGAAAAATTTGCAAGCTTTTTGCATTACCTGTTCTTTGTCATGCACTCTTACCTGTAATGTTATTACCTCTACCTGGAAATTGTCACATATTTTGCTACTTCTGGGAGGAAATGAGATGCAAGGGCTCAACCTCATTTGCATGTGGGCTTATCTGAATTGTCTTTATCTCATTATGAAAATTCCCAATAAAAATTGGACCCTGAAGCCATCATTGATTTTCAGTGGTCAGCCAGGTAATGTGTGTGCATACTTATAATACTTATTACTTCTTTAATTCTCTGTCCTGAGTTTTTTTCTTATTAATCAAGGGAAAAGCTTAAAGGATGAATTTTCCTTTTAACAATATGATCATCATATCATATCATATCATGCCATGTCATTATATCACTGAAAGTATCCAGGAATTCTCTTTCCTAACCCTCTATTCAGACCTAAATTCCTAAATTGTCTCCTTGACTCCTGAACAGCACCGATCACTTCTTTTAAAAATCCTATTAAAATATAAATTGTAGGAGGAAGTTGCTGACAATTCATTCATTAATATTTTAGCTTGAGACCTGTAATACAACATTTGGAGTTTGTATTGGTCCGAATAGACAGAGTCAGACACACTGTAATTTGACTCTAACATGGTGATATCATTTTGATCCTCTTCTAGAACAAAAAACAACAACCAATCAGCTTGAGTGGACTATTAAAGATAAACATCACCTGCTTCAGTTTTGTTTGGAGCCAGCTCTGTCTGAGTGGCCAATTTAAAGGGAAGGGAAAAAAATGTTACAGGAAGTGTCCACAGTGCAGTGTCATCAGGGTAAATGTTCAACAAGCTCTCAGAGTAGGAAGAGGAGATGTGTGGATGGCATACATCTAAGTTTAATTTTTATTGTAACATTTTCTCTATCATTTTCTTAAGTCTTGAAAATTAATAATAAAAATAAACTGAGCCTCATCTAATTTGTATTTTTTTTAACTTTCTAAGATATAAATGCTGACAGTGAAATTTTTAATTAATAGTTTTAAGGAACTGATACAGAGCTGTGGTAGCTCTCTGTCCGGACAATGAGGAATGGTTTGGCAAAGCTGAATTTCAATTCTCAGCTTCATTTGAGAAATTTCAGTTTAAAGCCTGTCTTATTGTTCAATAACTGAGGCAGCAAATGGTAGAGTAGCATAGGGCTACTCTTGGAATCAGGAAAGTTTGGCTCAAATACCAGCTCTTCAGCTATGTGTCAGTTGGGCACTTTTATCTTTGTTAGCTTCAATTCCTTTATTTGTAAAATGTATATGCTAATGTCACCTCCCTCACAGAGTTGTTATAAGGACCAAATGACACAAAACATGCAAAGTGTTATTCAAATGTTAGCTTTTATTGCATTTTTCTGCCAATGGAATGGGTTGCCTTCATTTGCTCTTTCAACATACATTATGAAGTATCAGGCACTGTGTTATGTACTAAGAATAGAGAGACAAAAAAAGAAAAGAAAACAGTCCTTGCCCTTAAGCAGCTTACAATTGGGGAAAGTAACATAAATATGTCACATAATATGTTGCTTAATATAAAATTAATATGTTATATATTAATATAAAAAGTAAATGCAAAGTAATTTTGGCCAAGGCAATAGCAATGGGGGTGGGACTAGGTGGAGTAGGATGGGGTGAGAATCTGAAAAAGCTTCCTGTACAAAGTGATATTTGAGCAGTTTTAAAGGAAATCAGGTTCTAAGAGAAGGCATTTAAGAAGGGAATACATTCCAGGCCTAAAGATGATCTGATGTTGCATGTGAGGAATAGCAAATGTGGTTACAATATAGAACAAAGATACTAACGTGGAAAAAATCTGGAAAGGTAGGCACAAACCAGTTTGGGAAGGGCTGCAATGTGTCCATGGGTGATGTAATCTCCTGCCACTAGTCAGAGGATTCACTTATCATCAACCAGAAGCTAGAAGACCATCTGCCTTGGTATAGAACAGTCTTTGTCAAATTTAAAAAGATAAGGAAGGGGCACTAAATCATACATAAGAATCTCTGTTGACTATATGTTGACTTAGAAAACCACATAATAACATTATCTATTTTCTATTGTATTTTTACTTATTTTATTAAATACTCCCAATTACAGCATAATCTGACACAGCCTTTGAGTTGAGTATTGAAGTATCAAACATTGAGACACTAGCACCAACACATCAGGACAAGCCAACAGGCATCAGGACTAAAATCTAAAAAAGAAGGGAGCTCCTGGAAGAAATATCTCAGGTCTAGAAAGGGAAGTCAGGAGAGGAGTTAGATATTAAGGTTTTAGGGTGTATCAAACAATGTACAAGCATTTATTAAGTGCCTACCACATCCCAGCCACTATGCTAAGCATTGAAGGATTAAAAACGAAAAGCAAAACAGAATTTGTCTTCAAGGAACTCACCAAAATAAGGAGAGACTTGTATATAAATATGGATGGATATGATGGAGAAGATAGAATTGCAGAGCCTGAAGTCATAAAGCTCCAAGTTCAAATCTGATCCACACTTACTTGTTGCATCACTCTGGGAATGTCACATAATCACTTTTTGCCTCAGTTTCCTCAATTTAAAATAAAGATAATAATAGCACCTACATTCCAGGCTGGGAAGTGGTTAGAGCACAGGACCTGAAGCCAGGAAGACGCAATCCTCCTAGATTAAAATGTGGCCTCAGGGTCACTATGTGACCCTGGCCAAGTTACTTAACCATGCATACCTCAGTTTCCTCATCTGTAAAATGAGCTGGAAAAAGGAAATAGCAAACTACTGCAGTTTATTTGCCAAGAAAACTCCAAATGGGGTCAAGTAGCATCAGACATGAGCGAAATGATTGAACATTAGCAAATCTCCCAAAGTTGTTATGAAGATTAAATGAGATAATATGTACAAAATGTTTAGCCTAGTACCTTGGCACATAGTAAGTGCCGCATAAATGTTTAATTATTAACATTAAAACTGTAAACTACTAAACTTTAATAGATCAAAAGCCTGCACAGAGGCTTTTAGAACATGCTGTGTATGACACATTCAGAGTAGATGTAAAATAATCTTAGAGGAGAAGATAAAATTAGCAGTAGAGGTCTCTGGAAAAAGCCACCTGCAGAAGAAAGCATTTGAATTGAATTTTGAAAGAAGCTAGGGATTCTAATAAGTAGAGACAAAATATGGTGGACATTATGGAAATGAGAGATGGTGTTTTGTGTGTGCAACAGCAAGCAGAACCAGAAGCCAGAAATTCAGGAGATGTAACAATAGCTATAAAAGATGATGAAGTTCTAGGATCTCTCTGGTTATGGTCCCATGAGTGTGATCTACTGTGGTCCACTACTGTGACCACAGTAGAACGGAGGTTGCGGAAAGGGAATCCTTCCTTCTGAAGAATCAAAGATAAAGAGTCTAAGATTACTCTCCACTGGATTCATTGAAATTCAAAAGCACAAGTTTTGGTGGGGTCATGAATAGTATTTATTAATATATGGATGCCATATTGGGAGTCAGAAGACCTTGGGTTTAGTCCCAGAGTTGCCTCTAGCTGTGACTTCCTGGGCCTCAGTTTCCCTCTCTGAAAAATAAAAGTTGGAATTGATAAAGGGGGAAGAATACTGTACTTGAAATCATAGGACCAGGATTTAAATCTTGCTTCAATCAATAATTCTAGTTGTGTGATCTGATGGATATCATATAAACTCTTAAAGTTTGAGTTTCCTCATTTGCAAAATGAAAGGGTCTGACTAGATGACCTCTAAACTCCTGTAATTCTCATAGCAACATAATTTTTAGCTTTCCTTTTCTATTTATTTGTTTGTTTATTCATCTATTTATTTATCTATCTATTTGCTTGTTTGTTTGTTTATTTTAGGCAATTGGGGTTAAGTGACTTGCCCAGTATCACACAACCACTGTTAAGTTAAGTGAGGTTGGATTTGAACTCAGATTCTCCTGACTCTGGGGCCACTGTGCCATCTAGCTGCCTTCCTTTTCTATTTTGTATGTATATATATATATGTATTCTTTATGTCCCCCTATTCCTCCCTCAATATGATTTAAATTCCTTAAGGCAGAGACTTTCATTCTGTGTTGATATTCCTACTTCCTGGCCTTGTGCTTGGAACATAAAGGCACTTATTAAATGCCTGTTCATTCATTGATTCCAGATCTCACACTTTATATAACTCTTAGATTGATTTTTGTGTCATAAGCTGGAAGCCAAGGAGTGATCAGTTGGCTAGCTTGTACACTGTGATGAAAAGCTCTTGGTTTATTTTTCCTTTGGGGAAATACATTTCCAAGTAAGGCCACCTGTACACCCTATCCCTCCTAGGAGATTATGTCTGTTCCGCACTCATCAGTTGGACTATTTCAAAAGAGGCTAGAGATTCTTCAGGGCACAAGGAACAAGGGTATGCTGACACACCGATGTGTTTTGTGGCATCTCCAAGAGATACAGCTTATGGTTTATTTCTGAGGATGGATTACCCTCTGGGAGCAGAGGACAAGAACACTTGTTGCACCTCTGGGGGAATTTGGTTCCTAAGCTTAGAATCAAGCTCAATTTAGCAAACCAAGGATTAAAACCTTGGAAAGCTGCTGAAAGCTGCAGTTGGTGAGTGATAACTTGTGAAATTCAAAGGAACCATGGGGATGAGAAAGAGCAGTTGTACTCCAGAGCAGGAGAAATAGAACTGATTTGATATTTTGCAACAGGTTCTCAAATTCAAAAGATCCCTTTGGTCAATCCCAAGGAGACAAGATGTTCTAATTCATTTCTGTCCCTCTCCAGGACAGCAGACACCAGAGGACTATCTGCGATTGTCAATTACCTGTGTTTGCAGATAGAAACCTCCCGCAACATGGAGCTTAGTCCCATGGAGCAAGCCGCTGAAAGGCGCTTTTAGAGATTCATACTGAAATCACACCTGGGATTTAATTTTAGATTTTCCAGGCTCAGAGAAAGGAAGAGGAGATAAATGTAGTGTTTGCTTAACAATACAGAGGAGGTCAAGGTTAGACAGATCTGGTTGCATCTATTGCCAGAGGGCTGAATATAGCTTTCAAAGTAATATCATGTATTTTCATTACTTGAAGGATTAAAATATATATTGGTACAGAAAATAATATTAAAACACATTTATACTGTTTCACAATTTATAACATGTTTTATATAGTGGGAATGTAGAAATGTCCATTGGAGCTGTGATTTTATTGCAATAGAGAATTCCCTCTATTAAATAAAGTTGGGGGCGGCTAGTTGATGTAGTGGATAGAGCACTAGCCTTGCAGTCAGGAGGACATGAGTTCAAATCTGACCTCAAACACTTAACATTTCCTGCTGTGTGACCCTGGGCAAGTCACTTGATCCCAATTGCCTGTGGTGGGGATCGGTACTTCCTCTTAAACTTGTAGCTTTAGAGAATTGTCTAAAGTATGAAAAGTAATCACTTGTTCAGAGTCACTTAGTGTAGTTTCAAAGGAGGAATATCTAATTTTTTTTCTCTTCCTAGTTACAGTCCTGTCACATTATATATACATTCACGCACACATATATACACATATACACAAACAATATGTATATGGTCACACGTGTATATAGGAAATAAATTAGATATGATAAATATAAATATATACATATACACAGCATAATGGATAAAATACTGGATTTAGAGTCAGGAAGATTGAATTTCAAGTCTTGTCTCAGATACTTATTAGCAATGTCATTTAATATCTGTCAGCCTTAGATTTTTCATCTATAAAATGACAATAATTATAACATACCTCACAAGGGTTTTTGTGAGAATCAAATGAGAAAAAAAATTTTATATATATATATTACTTCATAAACCATAAACCTAGATGAATATTGTTATTATGTACCTTATTTGCTTTTCAAAACAATCTTATTAAATAGTTAACATAAGAATTATTTTGTTCAGGGGCAGTTAGATGGCACAGTGGACAGAGCATTGGCCTTGAAGTCAGGAGGACCTGAGTTCAAATTAGGCCTTAGACACTTTATACTTACTAGACTCTGAGCAAGTCACCCTAAATGCCTGTGAAGAAAAAGAATTGTTATGTTTACTTGGCAAATGGGAAATTTAATATTTGTCAGAGTTGGGTTTTTTCCAGCTTAGATCTTCTTGACTTTAACCTTAGCACTATGCCATGCAAAAATGATAAACAAAAAAGCAAACCCCCACTCCCCCCCAAAAAAACCTCAGAGACGATTGGCTAACTTAATTATTTTGGCTCTATGTAAGAAGGAGATTTTTCATGACAGAAAATGCTATCAACATACAGAGAAAGAACTATTTTCACTTTTGTTCTATTTCTTCTTTCACAACATGACTAATATGGAAATATGTTTCCATGATTGCACATGTATAATCTATATTAGATTCTTTGCTGTCTTGGGGAAGGCGGATGGAAGGGAGGGAGAAAATTTTAGAAGTCAAAATCTTATAAAAATGAATGTTGAAAACCATCCTTATATGAAATTGGAAAAAATAAAATAGTCTTTGCTAAAAAAAAAAAAAAAAAAATGAGATTTCTAAAATTACAGCTGCCTCCAAATTGAGTGGGCTACCTTGTGTGAAAGAATGGGTGCTTTGTTGCTGAAAGTATTCAAGCCTAGTCTGTATTACCACCTGTCCTTGCTACAGAAGTATTGTGGATGGGGGAGATGGGGGGATGGGGGAGAAATTATATCAGGTAACCTGCAATGGCCCTCCTAACTCAAAGATTCAATGATTCTGCTTCTTTTAACTAGCTATTAAAACCAATTTATAGTAATCAATTAAAAATTTGCATGATAACAGTTTCTAAAGAATGCTTTGATATATTGAAGGAACAATCATGTAATTGGCGTGGGTTCCACCTTGAAACTCTAATAAAGCAAACATATATTGTATCTAGGATATATTGCAACATATCCAACATATAAAGGACTGCTTGCCATCTAGGGGAGGGGGTGGAGGGAGGGAGGGAAAAAAAAATCGGAACAGAAACGAGTGTCAATATAAAGTAATTATTAAATAAAAATTAAAAAAAAAAGAAACTCTAATAAAGCTTTTCACTTTCTCTAGTCTTTGTCTATATTTTCCAACAAATTCTTCTTCATTGATATATATGGCCTTCTGAACGAAGGCCTTCCTCTTTTTTTTTTTTTTTGGTAGCTAGGTAGATGGGTACAAAAGAGATGGTGAAAAAATATGATGGAGGAAGAACTGAGTTCTAGTTGCACATCTCACATATAACCTGTGTGACTCAAATTCCAGACAATTCTCTAATAATGTACTATAAATTGCAGAGCAGGTATCAATGTACATTGGTGGAAGCATTTTCCTCATGGAAATTTCTTATACCAATGCAATCAAAGATTCTGTCTACAATAACCCTCAGGGATACTAGTTTACCTTGAGGACTATACATGATTTGTTTCTCATTCTCAGTATGTGTTTGTCCTTCCACCTTCTTCAGTCATATGTACCACAGATGATTCAAAAATTGTTAGAGCTGGAAAGGACCTTGAAATTTATCAGTCCAAGTTCAGTCATGTTTTTCTTCTTCTTTTTTTTTTTTCTGTCCTCATTTTCCTTGATTTCTGTGATTTCCTTTTGACATTGTGGACCTGACCTTCAGGCCGATTTCTCCTCTCCTGCCTTCAAAGAAACCATAATCTCCTTGTTCTTCTCCTGTCTTCTTAATCACCTTTTCTCTTCCTCCTTTAATTATCTCCCTCTCCTTTTTCTAACTAATTAGTGGGGTATTTCCCTAGAGTATATCTCTTTTTTCCTTTCTCTGGACTCATTCCCTTGACAATCTCATTCATTCTCAGTTTTTCCCTATTGTCTCTATATAGAGTTGACTCTAAAAATCTTTATCTCAAATTTTGACCTTTCTTTGGAGTTCTAGACTCATAATCCCAATTCCCTGGAGGACATTTACACTTAGTTATCTGTACATTACTTCAGTATGTCTCAAACTGAGCTCATCTTTTCCTCTAAACTTGTCCCTTCTACTAGCTTTACTGTATCTCTGGTATCATCATTTACTTAGCATTCCATGTTCATATGTTCTGTGGGCTCATGTTTGACACCACTAGTTTAATTGGTAGGGTACTAGCTTTGGAGTCAGGAAGACCTGGATTCATGTCCCACCTTTTGGACTTTAAGATAACCAATACAAATTGGTACTCTTTTCTCAATTCCAATTTGGAGTCACATAGGCTAAGTGGTTCTAATGCCCATAGAAGTGTATAGGCAAAAGTTTGTACTTTTCCACTTTTAATTCTTTTTTTAAAAAGGATGGGTGAGACTTGCATCTTTTTGATTGAATGACTTCTTGACTTGCCTTTTCCTCCTTCTCCAGGAGTCATTCTTCTGCTTCCTTAGATAACATTGGACTCTCCTGACAAAGAAACTCCTCTTACCAGAGCTTCACCTAAGCTTGTTGTTAATATGGGATCTGTGGAAGTTTTCCACCACATCTTGGTCTAATTTGTAAGGCTTCCCTCTATGTCAGGCACTGATTACTTGTTATCAACTAAACCTATTTTTAGAGTATAAAAGTTTGTGACCCAAACCCCAACTTTGAGTGTGTTTCCTTCAGAACACATCTTTCTTACCCTCTAGTTAGGATGAGTTTCTTGCCTCTGTCTGTTTATATTGCCATAGTGTGTGTGTATATGCTTTTTTTTTGTCTGCTTGTTGCATCATATACCAAAAAAGTTCCTGACTGTGTCATTTTCCTGAGTACAAATTTTCTAGAAATCCTGAACCTGGGCATTTGCTTTAACCCAAGTTAGAGTCAAATAAAACATTCTCTTTTATATATAATCTCTTTTTTTCTTTCACACACTCTCTCTCTATCCCTTTTTCTCTCATCTAGCCATTCATCCATCCATCCATCATCTATCTATTTATCTATCATCTACCCATTCATCCATCTGTCCATTCATCTATCTATCTTTATCCATTTATCTATGTACTATCTAGCTATCAATCATCTATCCATTCATCCATCTACTGCCTGCTTGTATGTCTATTTTCTATCCTTTTCATCATCATCATCTATTTATTTGTTACATAGTATGTTAGTTCAAACATCACCTCAGACACTTACTAACCATATGATTCTGGTCAATACATGTCACTTCCCTCAACCTCAGTTTCTTTCTCTGTAAAATGAAAATTTTTGATGTAATAGGTCTTTGAGCTCTCAATCAAGGATCCCATCATCCATCCTTCTTCATGCAGCTAGAATCATCTCTTTCTTTTCATGTTGTTTCTACCATTAGTAAATAAACTCTTTTGAATGTAAGGATTATTTTTGCGTTTTTACCTTGCTTTGTATCCTGAGTATTTAGCACAGTAAGTACTTAATAAATGCTTATTGATCTATTGAGTGTGTATACATCCGATGATGCTCATCTCCTTAAAAAATATTGACTCCCTCTTGCTTTCCAGCTAAGTTCAAACTCCTTTGTCTAGCATTCAGAGCATTCCATCCACTCTGGCACCATTCTTCCTTTCCAGCCTGTCTCATATTACTTTTTTTTCTGTACTCTGTGCTCCAGAATAAGAAACTTTCTATGTTCTTAAAAACAAATCTGTAGGCTTTTGTTTTCTCTGATCTCATCTCCTTCACCTACTAAATTCGCCTACCCATCCTTTAAAATCCATTTCAAATCACCTCCCAAAGGAAGCCTTTCCTAACTCCCTTGGTTGGTAATGAATTACCTTTTCAGACCTCTCATGACATACTATTTTATAATATTTGGATGGTATAGATAAAAAAGCACAGGACCGGAAACACTTAGATTAAAGTCCTGTCTTTGATACATATTGGCTAAATGACCCTGAGCGAGTCATTTAATTTCTCAGTGATCTAGTCAACTCTCTAAAAACTGTGTTCCAGAGAAGGAGACAACTTGCATTGATCAAGGGAGTTCCCTTATTTGTGAATTCCCTTTTCTAATTCTCTGATTTATTTTTCATATAATGTTATGCATTGTAATAGTTTTGTTGATAAGTTTTTCTACTAACTTATAAGCTACTTAAGATTGAAGACTTTGTTTTAGCCAATTGGGAGGGGAAGGGGAGCTCACTCTGTGTGGCATACAGTGGTGCTTAATAATTTTTTTGTTGTTAATGATATTTTCAAACTCCACTCACACAAAATGGATTAAAAACAAATATTGTCCAAATAATGGCACTCAAAGAAACAGCTAGTTTGTTGAATTAGTCTTTCAGTATATTTATCTTGGACAAGAGTAGGTGGCTAATGAGCTGAGTATGGAAATGAGTGGGAGGAGTTCAGATCAGATGGTATTGGGGATACTGGTAAATGCTTTCAGTAATCCCCAAATCCTTACCACTGTGAAAGCCTATCTCTTTTACACAAGCATTCTAAATCATGTACTATAAATAATCATGGTTTTAAATACTGAACAAAATGATAAAGCAGAGGCTCTCTCTGACGTCTAGCAGCTGAACCAGTCACTCTAAAGCCTCAATAGCTTGGATGTTAAAGGCACTGTATCTCTAGGAACCAGAGATGTGGGCTTGAAGCTGAAGAGAAAGGTATAGGCCATGGAGAATTAATTTTTTCATAAAGCTGTACACTGGAAGGAATCTTCCAACTTGATTACACTTAAGGAAGAAAAAAATTCACTGAATCATGCTCAGTCTAATAACCAAAAAATAAAATTAAAGTGAGGTAGGGGGAATGAGAAGCTTACATAAGTACATTCTTGACACTGGAAAAAGCAACCCAAAGCACATACTTTCCTGGTATTGGATGATAAGCAGTACTTTCTCCAGATGAATTAAGATTTCTGTTTTCTTGAATCCTCAAGAAACAAATTATTATGAATAACTAAATTTTCTGGATAAAAGAACTCAAACATTTACTTTGATCATTTTGGATGGAAATTTTTCTAACATCTAAGATACATGCCCCTGCCTCCCTCCATAGAAGATACTTCATATATATTTTTTTTTTCTTCAAGACTCAGGACCATCATCCCGGAAATCAAGAAGTATGCTGCATTGTAATTTAATGATGTCCTCAGGGCATCTTGAGCTGTGCACAATTATCTATCCCTACCCTAAATGGTCTCAGATTGCTGTGCTTTGGATTTATTTGTTTTTAGACTTGTCTCCCTTATCATCCAGCTATCAGCTGTCATTGCTTAATACTGTCCATGTGGTTTTCCATAGCACACTGTTTCTTCCTTCTAATTAATTATTTAATTTAGAAACCAGAGTGCTAAACATGTAAGCATTTTGGGTAAAATGAAAGATAATAAGCTCTGAGTGAGGGATTGAAGGACTCTCCCCAAAATAAAGTATATGAACTTTTAGTGCATAGAATTTGTGAAAGAGTGAGCATCTATTGAAGATCAGAAAAGGAAGTTCTTGCTGCCAAAATCTTTTGCACTCTCACATTGTTTGCCATCAGAAACTACTATAATTTTTAATATTAAATAAGGTGTTTTAGCACTTGCTCTGCTGCTGTACCCTAAGTACAATGAGACCTTTCCATCTATAGCTGAAACTTTCCACACGTGTAGTCTCCCTCATTAGAATAAAAGACTATCTAACTTTTTCTCTTTGTATTCCCAATACTTGTCATAGAATGTTGGAATACACAGGAGCTGTTGGAATTCATTGGAGCTGTTGGAATACACGGGAGCCACCTGACAGTGGCTGCTGGAGATCCAAGCCAGAATGGATCTCTCTTCTGGTGAGAGGATGATTTGGGAAGACTGAAAGGCAGTTGTTCTCTGACTGAGAGGCCCTTGCGTTGTCTTACCTCTCTCCTCTTCCCCTGCCTGCAATTTACCCCATTCCCAGTCTACAACATCTGTGTCAGCAAAGGCTGCCCTGCAACTCCTTCAGATGCTAGGATCCATAGCTGAGGAGACCCTCGGAGAATTGACCTGTCCCTTAACAATAGAACTTTGAGTGTAGTAAGCACTTAATAGATGCTTCATTCATTCATTTAGATCCAATTAAATAATTTCTTTTCACAAAGATCTTACATTTTAATACTGGAGACAATAAGAGTGCATATATATATGTACACACACTATATATAAATGTATATGCATGTGTAAATATACATGTATATATATAGATACATTTACATGTCTACATGTATATGTACAAATACATTTACATCTATGTATATATACATGCATATGTATATATGTTTAATACATATTTATAATATATATAGAATAAATACCAAGAAAATAGGATCAAATAAATACAAAATGGTTAGCAAAGTAACTGAGAGGGAAGGCACTGACAGTTAAGGGAATCAACCATGATTTTATTCATATTTATGTCTATAAAGATATGGATGTAAAAAGACACATGACTTATTTAGACCCAGATAATTATAGAAATTTCACAAGGTCTTACTGAAAACAATGCTTGTGCCTTTGTCTTTGAGAGCAGATAACTGATTCTGGTTTAGAACTGCATTGTGAAGTTGTTTAGATATGTTCAAATCTTTGTGATGCTATCTGGGATTTTCTTGGCAAAGATACTGGAATGGTTCACCATTTCTTTCTCTAGCTCATTTTATAAATGAGGAATCTGAGACAAACATTAAGTAATTTTCCCAAGGTCACATATCTAGTAAGTGAATTCAGATTTGAACTTGAATCTTCTTGATTCCAGGCCTGGTACTCTAACCACTGTACTACCTACTTGCCCTAGACAAGTAAATGCTATCAAACACTGAAATAGAATAATCATGGAGGTCGTCATAGAAGGCAATGGCACACATTAATTAAAAAATCTATGAGTTAGTGGGAATCTCATTGTCCAACTTATACCTGATCAAAAATCTCTTCTGCAACATCCCTGGCAAGTTGTCATCCAGTCTTAGTCTGAAATCTTCCAGTGAGGATGGAGAGAAATGACTCCTTTGGAAAGTCCATTCCACTTTTGGATAGTTATTGATTGTAAGGAAGTTCTTCTTGAAATGTAAAACTAATTCTTTCAAGTGGTTGTGGAATGGGTCCTGTAGTCACAAAGCTTTCCAAAAGACAAGGGCATAATGCCATATTCTCTCTCTCTTTTTTAAAAAAATATTTTTATTTTATTTTATAATAACTTTATATTGACAGAATCCATGCCAGAGTAATTTTTTTTTTACAACATTATCCCTTGCACTCGCTTCTGTTCCGATTTTTCCCCTCCCTCCCTCCACCCCCTCCCCTAGATGGCAAGCAGTCCTATATATGTTAGATATGTTGCAGTATATCCTAGTTACAATATATGTTTGCAGAACCGAACAGTTCTCTTGTTGCACAGGGAGAATTGGATTCAGAAGGTAAAAATAACCCAGGAAGAAAAACAAAAATGCAAATAGTTCACATTCGTTTCCCTGTGTTCTTTCTTTGGGTGTAGCTGCTTCTGTCCATCATTTATCAATTGAAACTCAGGTCTCTTTGTCAAAGAAGTCCACTTCCATCAGAATACATCCTCATATAATATCGTTGTCGAAGTGTATAATGATCTCCTGGTTCTGCTCATTTCACTTAGCATCAGTTCATGTAAGTCTCTCCAAGCCTCTCTGTATTCATCCTGCTGGTCATTTCTTACAGAACAATAATATTCCATAACATTCATATACCACAATTTACCCAGCCATTCTCCAATTGAGGGCATCCATTCAATTTCCAGTTTCTAGTCATTACAAACAGGGCTGCCACAAACATTTTGGCACATACAGGTCCCTTTCCCTTTTTTAGTATCTCTTTGGGGTATAAACCCAATAGAAACACTCCTGGATCAAAGGGTATGCACAAATTGATAACTTTTTGGGCATAATTCCAGATTGCTCTCCAGAATGGTCGGATTCATTCACAACTCCACCAACAATGCATCAGTGTCCCCATTTTCCCGCATCTCCTCCAACATTCATCATTATTTTTTCCTGTCATCTTAGCCAATCTGACAGGTGTGTAGTGGTATCTCAGAGTTGTCTTAATTTGCATTTCTCTGATCAATAATGATTTGGAACACTCTTTCATATGAGTGGTAATAGTTTCAATTTCATCATCTGAAAATTGTCTGTTCATATCCTTTGACCATTTATCAACTGGAGAATGATAATGCCATATTCTCTTTGGGAACTAAATTCCTCATAAGCTTGTGAAATATATCTACTTTGTGGTAAGTGTAACCACTTACTTAACTTACACTTACACTTACTTACATTTAACTTACAATTACTTAATTACTACAGTGTCCTATGGGATGGCTGGTAGGATTTAAAAGTTTTACTCATTATCCATGTTGATACAAAATAGTCTCTGTAATTTTTATCATTTTCCCCTAGTTTTGCCCTCTGGGGCCAAGCAGAATAATTTTAATTCCTTATGAGGTCCTAAAACCTCTAATGAGCTTACCTGTTGGGTTTTGAAGGCAACTTAGATTTGATTTGGAAAAGAGTTGTGGGGTTCAGTATTCTCTGCTGTTGAGAGACATAAAAGACAATGCAGTGATGCATGTTTTCAAAGGGACCAATTGAAGCCTGAAACTATCAACAGTGAATCATCAAGCATTTATTAAGCTCTTATCAAGTGCCAAGCAAATATTGTACTAAGGAGCAAGTAGAAATGCAAGTAGAAAGAAAGAGTTCCAAGGAGTTTACATTCTAAAGGAACTGAAAGGAGGTTGAAAATGTGGTGGTTGTTGGTTGGTGGAGATGAAGGTACATGGATGAGAGGGATCAAATGGAGAAACTTTATGCCTTTTGCTAACTGATAGAGAGGAGAGCTTCAGGATCCAGCACAAAGCAGTCTGCTTTCATTTAGTCAGAAGGCTTTTTTTTTATGTGGGACATTCCTTTTGAGGTGCAGTTCTCCTCTTCTTCTAACATTTTATCCTGCCCTCCTGAAGCACAAGTGACAACCCTTCATCGGCTAGAGGGAGGATCCAGAGAGGATACAAACTGATACATAGTACAAAAAGAAATGAAACAGCTGGTCTGAGCAGTCCTCCTTAAACGGAGGTTTTGGGAGGAGCCATCCAATCAGAGAGAGAGACTAAAATCCTGTCTTCCTGTCCAGCTCTGAGGAGAGGGTGATCCCATCTGGACCTTGACCCTGTTCTCTTAATGAATTCTTTTTCAGAAGAGGTTTGGGGAGGGCAGGAGTACAATAAAAAGACCTGGAGGTTGCCACATGCTGAAATAAAGTAGCAAAATTGACTCAGGAAGAGATTAAGAGATTCAGCAAGCAATTTAATTTGTTCAAATTGGACTCGGCTCCTGTGGTCCTTCAACAAATCCCACCAAAATCTCCAAGGGAGAGGACTAGAGTTATACAAGCAGAAGGGCAGTCGGATTAAACTCTTATCTGGGACTGTTTACCCTTTTTGCACATTTTAAATGTCTCATTTCAATCCTTTAACCTCAGGATTTTTTTTTTTCCTTTTACCACCGGGATTCTTGTCTCTTATCTTCTACAAATAGTTTACATTTCTCCGAGTTTTGCTGTAATGGTTACTATTCTTAGCCTCGGTCCAAAAAAAAGGATTTTAAACCTTAAATTGAAGATTGGCATCAAATTTCTGCTTGTTCAAACTAATATCATTACCTGAGATTTTAGGTGGGATGTCTATTATAAAAAGCAAAAGAAAAAATATTTCCTTGGATTCATCCTTGCCTAATATACTAATGAGAAAGACACACATTTGGGGTGAGATGAGAAGGAGAGAGGACTGAAAGAGGAGATATAGCATACACACCTCAGTTATTAAGAGAGTCCTTTTCTTCATGAATCAGAATAGTGACTGTGTCAAGCTGCACATTCTTTAAGACTACTAGGGACTGTCCACAGGGATAAGTTAAACATGCTCACAAATTTTGACTATTTATCATGATAGACATTATATTGTAACATTTTGACTAGTTGGTGTCTTGGGGAGAATAGATGTAATAGAGAAGGGGTGATTAAGGCTTTTCCCAAGATGATGAAATTTAGTGGGAGTATTACATTCATCACCTGCAATTCCTTCAGCTTTATGTTGTTTAGTTGGAGCCAACTCCATTTGGGGTTTTCTTAGCAAAGATACTGAAGTGGTTTGCCATTGTCTTCTTCAGATCATTTTATAGATAAGGAACTGAGGCAAATAACTAAAGGTCTTGCCTGTGATCACATAGCTAGTAAGCATCTGAGACTGAATTTGAACTCAGACTTTGCTGACTGAGCATTTGGGTGGCACAGTGGGTAGAATGACAGGCTTGGAGTCAGAAGGACTCCTTTTCTTGAGTTCAAATCTGGCCTCATACAAATAACTAGTAGTATGACCTTGAGCATGTTACTCAGCCATCTAGCTGCCTATCCATAGTGAATATACAATCTAACTATCTCTTGAATGGATCCTAAACCACTCCATGTCATTTCTCTCAAAAGAGACCTCATGACTTTCAGCTATGCTTGCTATATATTTTTAAATTTTAAATTTATTTTGTTAAATATTTCCACATGTAAACTCATTTTAAATATTCATTTAAAAAATTTGAGTTCCAAATTCTCTCTCCTTTTTGCCCCTTGTGTGGAATGGAGAGAGAACTTACAGGAATGTTTAAATTCTTTTTCTGTATTTTTTAAAATTATTATTTCTATTCTCTATGATCTACATAAGTACAATGTGTACAAGCCAATATTTACTTAAAACTTTAGATATATTTTACTTAACTAGAAATGATGACATTTATCCTTGTTCAATGCTATTAATATTTAGACTATTAGTTTAAATGATGTCAGCTCAGTAATCTGAAGTTTGAAGGTCTGATTGATGATTTCTCTTGGAATCAGGGAAACAAAGCATTCCATTCAAATCTGCCTTTGGCACCAATGTTTAACATTCAATTAGGGGAGAGGGCACCTATTTCTCAATGCTCCCCAACTTATGATGTAATCCTTTACAGAACCTATAAAAGCTGTATATCTTTACTAATTCTTTAGTCCTCCTACCACAAGCTTTCTCTTTCTTATCTCGTAATGGGACGGCTCATCCTCCAGAGGTTTTTAATAAACAACTTTTCTGCTTTCTATTGAATGATCTTTGAGTAGTCATTTTGGGTAAGAGTCTTCTACATACCTCACACCCTCTTCCCTCATTGAGAAGGCAAGCAATTTGATATTAATTATCCATGTAATAATATCTACTATAGATTCTTACTATATTACAAAAGTGGACACTGGTGTAACTTCTCCCACCATAGTGGTTTCTGACTGTGGAGTCTTCTGACAATTGAGGAGTTATCATTTTGACATAGAACAAAAAACTTTCGAGACCATCTAATCCTATTCTTTAATTTTACAAATGGAAAAACTAAGGCCTAGAAAGATGGGCCCACATTAGTTGGAGAATGACTGATTAAATTATGGTATATTGTTGCTGAAATACACAGGAGCCACCTGACAGTGGATGCTGAGATCCAATCCAGAATGGATCTCCTCTTGTGAGAGGAGGATATAAGGAGACTGAGAGGCAGTTGCTGTTCTCTGACCTCTCTGACTGAGAGGCCATTGTGTTGTTTGACCTCTTTCCTCTTCCCTCTGCCTCCAATTTATCTCATTCCTAATCTGCAAGATCTGTATCAGCAAAGGCTGCCCTGCAACTCCTTCAGATATTATAATCTACAGCTGTGGAGGCTCTCAGGGAATTGACCTGTCCCTTAACAGTATGTTAATATAATGGAATATTATTGTTCTATAAGAAATGATGAGCAGGCTGGAAAGCCTGGAAAGACTTACATGAATTGATGCTAAGAAAAAATTGACGCTAAGTAAGCAGAAGCAGGAGAACATCGTACACAGCAACAACAAAAATATGTGATGATCAACTGTGATGGATTAGGTTTTTTTCAACAATGAGGTGATTCAAGGCAACTCCAATAGACTTGGGATGGAAAAAGAGAGGGAACTATGGAGATTCAGTGTGGATCAAAACATACTATTTTCACCTTTTTGTTGTTTGTTTGCTTTTTTCCCCTTTTCTTTCTCAAATTGTTTGTTTTTCCTTTTGATCTGATTTTTCTTAGCATGATGAATATGGAAATATATTTAGAAGAATTGCACTGATTTAACCTATATTAGATTTTTTTGCTGTTTTGGGGTGAATGAGGGGAAGAGAAGAAGAAAAATTTGGAACATAAGGTTTTGCAAACATGAATGTTGAAAACTATCTTTGCATGTATTTGAAAAGATAAAATACTATTAAAATTAAGTTACAAAAAGAAAAAAGATGGGCCCAAGTTAACACAGCATGCAACAGAGTTGAGAATCAAACATAGTGCTTGGATTTTTTACTCCAAATCTATTATCTCTTCCATTATACCACCCTGTATCCTTATTGACAGTACCACTTACTATTTTAAATTAAATTGGATTTGATTTGGAGAGAGAAGAGAACTTGCAGTCTTCATTTTATAAATGGAGCTGAGACCCAGTGAGGTTAAGTGACTTGCCCAATATTACACACTGGGCAGGATTTGAACCCATGATCTCTGACTCCAAATTTAGCCGACTTTTTATTATATCTGCTGCCTCTCCAAAATAATAATAATAATAATAAAGCAAAAAGAAAAAGGATGGAGGAAAACTAGTAGTACAACCAAATCTCAGGTGATTATTGATGAGGGCGGAGTAGAGGAAGGAACAGAGCATCTAGGCTCCAAGTCACTGGTTCTGAATTGTGAAGCATTCAGTTGGATTGTGCTTTTCTTCCAACACTGTGTATTTCTGGGGAGAAAAGCAAGAGAGACAGGGGGTGTCCATGTGAAACTACAGTGTGGGGGTGAATCTGCTAATAAGCAGCATCAGTACCCAGAAGGCCGAGATACCAAGAGAGGGGAAATTATCATTTACATGCAAATCATCAGTCAAACAGGGAGGAGGGTTATGTTTTGCCAAAGCACTAGAGTTTGGGTTTTTTCCATTCTGTGGTTTCCTCTCTCCCTATTCCCTTTCTCTTATTGCCAGTAGGCTGCACTCAATTGGAGTTTTCTCTGGCCTGTGCTTATTAGGAGAGGCCTCCTGAGCCTTGTACTTCCTTAAATACATTCATTGGTGAGTTGGGGTGGGGGTGGAGGTGAGAAGTAGCCTCTCCATTCATTACCCACTTTTTAATAAGCCTTCTGTGTTATTGGTTTGTTCTGTGGATGGTTAAGGTTCGCTGTCATTTGGACCGAACAGCTAATCCAATAATTACCCATCCATTTGAAAAATGTGAAATTCTAGTAATTAGATCTCTCTTCAATGCCAGGGCTGACAAGTGAATTAAAATCACAAAATTGTTTCCCTCTTGAGGGATCTTAATTTCAACACACTGCAAGTGGGGCTATTTCCAGTATGACTCCACATGGCTGCCTGGCTGGCCATAGAAGCCAAGAAGTGCTTTTTCCTTAAGCAAAACTGTATTTCACCAACTTGTCCCCTGGGTACAGCATTTCACTGGTGAGTGTTCTTTGATGGGGTGGGGAAGGTGAAGGGTAGCTGCCCTTGGCGTGGAGAGGAATCACATTATATTTGACTGGCTTTTCAGGAAAGCTCTAAATCATTCTCTTGTTCTGGGTGGTAGACCTTGATTGACTTCTAATTCAGGAGCAGCTTGAAGGTCATTTGTTCTCTCACATTTGGTTTCTTGGAGGGAGTTAGCTTTACTCCAGGATTCTGTCATTGTTCCTTTCCCCAGGGCTAGAATTATTTCCTTCTCTAGTAGTAAGTAATTTAAAATCCCACCACCCCATCAAGTGGGTAGGTAGATGGAGCAGTGGGTAGAGCACACATTGTAGAGACAGGAAGATTCATTTCCCTGAGTTCAAATCTGGCCTCTGACTCTAGCTATGTGATCTGGAGAAAGTCCCTTCTTCCTATTACCTCAATTTCCTCATCTGTAAGATGAGCTGGAGAAGGAAATGGCAAAACACTCTGGTATCTTTGCCAAGAAAACCCCAAATGGGGTCACAAAGAATTGGACATGACTGAACAACATCACTAGGCAGGGCTAGTATAAACTGATGCCAGAGAAGGTAGAATGATAATAATACAATATAGAAATTCTCATTTCACTCAGCATCAATCCATGTAAGTCTCTGCAGGTCTTGCTTGCTGATTGTTTCTTATAGAGCAATAATATTCCATAATATTCAAATATCATAACTTATTCAGCCATTCTCCAATGGATGGGCATCCCCTCAGTTTCCAGTTTCTTGTCATTACAAAAAAGGCTGCCACAAACATTTTTGCACATGTGGTTTTCCCTCCTTTATGATCTCTTTGGGATACAAGTCCAGTAGAAATACTGCTGGATCAAAGGATATGCATAGTTTGATAGCTCTGTGGGCATAAAGAACTCTATTTCTTATGTTTTTACATTACATAAAGGTATCACTGGAACCCTTGGTCACTTTTTATAGTCACCCAAATCCCTTTCCATTTAGCATGTATCAGATTTTGCAGTTTATTACCTTTTTAAAAATTCTATAATAAACTACATTGAGAATGACTAGGAGAGATCTTGTTCAATTTGAATCCCTCAGTTGGTTTTATGAGATTATAGAACATGGAATTTTGTTAGAAGGGCCACCTTCCATAGAACTGGACATGAGGCACAGTGAGGTTAAGAGTCTTGCCTAAGCCCTTATTGAAAGGACATAGGAAACTCCTCTGATTTAGCTGCCAGAAAATGACTAATGATTGAGAATCAGTGGAGACCAACTCTTTGCTTCTCTTTGGTCTACAAGAACTGTGAAATGGCTTGTTTCTTTCCTTTTTAGGTACTTTCTTTACCCTGGACTTCCAGAGCAGATTTCAGAAATGATGGAGAAGGGGATTGTCTGCTGACCAACTTCAGGAATAGAAAATAGTGAAATGGAGATCACATAGAGTAGTTTGGGTTTGCCAAAGGGATCTCAAGAAGGGAGATTCTGGGCTTCCCAGTTTTGTTTGTCTTCCTCTGCCTCCTCGCCTTCCCCCCTGACCCCCTCCGCCTGGAGACAAGCAATTCTGAGAATGAATGTTTCCAATCCTACATACTACATTCTACTAAGTTTGAGAATTCCTAAATTTAAGTGTCTTAGTTTGAGAGTAGGGAATTGGCATCCCAAAGTGATCTTGCCTGACAGCATGTGTCCCAGAGAAGAGAGCTGTTAAAAGGGATCAAATGAGAGAGTGCTTTGTAAAGTGTTTTGCAAAATTTAAAGCACAATATGCATATTAACTTCTCCCAATGGGCCAAAAGCCATGCCAGAATTGGGTAGGAGAGCTAGATTTTCCTAGTCCTTTATTTTATGTCAGTGCTTCTTTTCACCTTAGAAATTTTTTACATAAACCTAGGTATATAGCTATAAATAATAGGTTTACAAATCAAACATTACTGATAATAAATCATGGTTTCATAACCCCTCCCATCAGTTATGAAACCCCATAAGGAGTCGCAAACCACAATTTAAGAAGCTGGGCTCTGTGTTATTGCCATGAATTTCTTGGGTTGTTCAGGCCCAGGTTGAATTTGTACAGCAATCTCACAGAATGCCTTCACCTTCCAGACGGAGGCTAATGGGTTATGTAATGGGTTGCTAAAGTGTTTTATGCTTCTATTTGTGTTCATGGGTGAATTCTTTGCATCATATGCACTCTCTGTGGTGGAGGAAATAAAAAGTTCTCTGAACCTCACATCCGTGTTACACATTGAGTACTTTTGCAGGAGGCGAACCCTGTTACCCACTCTGAGGGGAACCTCTATGTATAATCTATACCTAAACTTTGTTTTTAAGATTTTTGATGTGGTTTTAATCTGGGTTGGGGACAAACCCAAAGATAGAATCTGACCCATTTGGGAAGGAAGAAAGGAAGAAGAAAAGAATGAAGGATGGATAAAAGGAAAGAATGAAGGAATGATAAATAAGTATTTATTAAGTACTACCTTGTGTCAGATGCTATGCCAAATACTTTACAAGTAAGCTCTAAATTTAGTCCTGTCAACAAACCTGGGAGGTAGGTGCTATTATTTTTCTCATTTTACAGAGGAGATTAAAGCTGACAATAGTGACTTGCCAGGGTTCACAGCTAGCAAGCATCTGAAGTCAGATTTGAACTTGTCTTTCTGACTCTAGGCCCAGCACAACACCATCTAGTTGCCTCTAGGCACAGGAGAATGGCATTCTCATTTTATTAATAAAGAAACTGAGGCTCAAAGACTTGTCTATGGACTCAGAAGCTAGTGACCCATTGGAGGCAGAATTTGAACTCGGGTTTTCTGGACACCAAGTCTAGTGCTTTAGTCCACAGTTTCTGCTGGATAAAGGTCCTTTGTTTATGTATAAAACCAGCTTTTATCTATTCTGGTGGGTATTTCTCTAGTTTACTTTGTTATCCCACCCTGATTTAAAGGATAATGAAATCAAGGTTCCAGAGTAGTGTGTTTCTAGCTCACTATTAAATGCTCTTCAATAAAGGGGTGAAACTGTATGATGATTTCCCCCAAATGCTGCTGAGCCAGGAGAGTCTGACATTCTACTTGTACAAAATATTATTTGCTGCAATGTATTTATAATGTATACTGCAACTTCAGACATAACTGTGTTTGCCTTCCAAGACAAATAGATTCGGCTAGATCTTTGAATTTTGGGGTAGGAAAAGGAAGGAAGGAAGCCAGAAAGACTTGAAATAAGATCCAAATTTACTTCTCTAAGTGAAATGTAAGCCTAGAGTTGATAGTTTTATAGAGGAAAAGATAATAATAAGGATTATAACAACAGATACAGCTTTGATGGAAAATGAGTATTAGTAAACAAACAACTCCCCACCCTATTTCACTAAAAAGCTTCATTTTTTCATTCCTGGCTTTTTTTTTTTAATCAAAGATGCATCTTACACTACTGAATTTCCATTTTAACTATATTCCTTTGATATCTTTTGATATCATGATTTGATATTTGATATCATTATGCCATAGAGATTAAGGATTCTCAAAAACTAGGTGCAAACACTGGTAGATGAGACCAAGTCAGATTCCCAAACTCTCAGCTCAGTCTTCTAACCACAATTTCATATTATAATAATATGTCCTACTTTAGACTTTCATTACACTTTGCTTGGGAGGTTGAAACTGTCTCTCAACTGAGCTCTCTGGCTTAAGTCTACTCCCATTGCAGTCTGTCCTCAATGCAGCTGTTCAAACGTTATTCAGAAATACATATCTGACTATGTCACTCCCCTGCCCAAAGAGTTTTAATAACTCTCTATTACCTTGAGGATCAACTACAAACTCCTCTGGCCTTTAAAGCTTTTCACAACCTGACCCCATCTCCTTTTTTTCCCCAACTTTATTTTACAATTACCACCCTTCATTGAGCGGAGAGTTAATGGTTATGAATGTGGAAGAAAACTAGGGTTTCTGGGAAACAAAGAGAAAGGGGAATCATATTCTAACCCTGGGGGACATAGAAATAAAAAACAGAAAGTCAAATTGAGGGAACATATAGTAACTCAGATCAGTGTACATAGAGAACAGTAGATAACGAAAAACAACCTCATCTATTTCCAGTCTAGCAGTTTAGGGACTTAGAAGAAGTCTTCATCATCAGATAGACTAATGATACATTAAAAAACTAATAGACTTTTAAAATTATGGTGCATTTTAACTCATCTAGGCAGCCAGGTAGCTTAGCGGGTAGAGAATTGGGTCTGGAAAAAAGAATACCTGAGTTCAAATCCAGCCTCAGATACTTATAGCTATTTGACTTAACATCTGTTTGCCTCAATATCCCATCTGTAAAATGGGGATAATAACAACATGTACCTCTCTGGGTAGTTGTGATGATCAAATGAGTTAATTATAAAGCACTTAGCACAGGACCTGGAATATAGTGCATGTTATATAAACATTAGCTATTTTTATTATTATTTAAATTTAAATTTTATTTTAAATTTATAAAATAAAGTTAGTATTTTCATAACATAGTATAATAAAAGAAGATGATTGCATATAAAACTCCAAAAAGTACAACTTGCTATTCCTTTTAAGTATATAATAAATTATCATGTAATCTTTTTTCCTTTTTTTATTCCTTCATCTCCTCCCTTACCCTAGAGATGGCTACCATTAGACACAAATGTGTGTGTGTGTGTGTGTGTGTGTGTGCGTGTGTGTGTGTGTGTGTAAAGCTATTCTATATATATATTTCTATTTATCAGTTCTTTCTCTGGAAGCAGATAACATCTTCCTTCATATGCCTTTTGTAGTTAATTTGCGTATTTGTAATAGTCAAAATGACTTAGTCACTCAGAGTAATTCTTAAAACAATATTGCTGTTATAATAATTATTATATTAACATTAAGTAACGAATACCTTCAGGATATAGTCACTAGAAGGGGGGAGGAACAATGAGGTCTCTAAAGCTTAAGGTGGGGGAGGTCATATTTGGAACCTTAAACATCATGATTTTCTAGGCAATGTCAGAAAGAAGGAATGGGAATCAAACCTGTTCTCTTAGGGAGGATATTTTTCTGGACACCCAACTTTGCTTAGCTCACCCTAGCTCATCTAGTGAATATATGCAATGCTTGGGTCCTTTGTCTCTCTGCACTAGGGAAATGAAAACTTGAAAAAGCAAGGAAAATCTTGGGTTTTACAGGTAAGGAGCCAGTTCTCATTGAGGTATGTTTGAGTGATATTCTGTCTCTGATGTCACTTTCAGAGACTGATCGTAAAAACTATGCAGACTAAAAAAAAAAAAAAAAAAACCAAAAAAAAAACATGGTACATAGGAATTTCCAGGGAAAGGAGTAATAGATGGGGCAGCCAGAGTGCAAGTAGAACTCATGGATCTCAGGGAGGCCTCAGAAGTCATGGAGCCTTTTCAAACTATCACAAGCATAGGGACAACTTGTGATTTTCTTGGTATAGAGAGCTATTAAGTGGGGAAATTTCCTCACTAGTAGGTTGGCAACTTCTTTGGAATTTATAATTAGCAATTATAATAATATTATAATTGTGATTATCAATTAATATTATTAATCAATAGCCATATCAATTATATAGTTATATAATTCTATGTAATAGCAATGTTAATATTTATACTTATCAATTATAATAAAATATTACATAAATATTTTTTTAAAGTAAGACATGTAAAGCACTTTGCAAATCTTAAAACTATGAATGCTATCTATCATTAGAGCATTGAGAGGTTCAATATTTGCTCTGAGTCACATAGCCAAGATATGTCAGGGAAAGCCTCAAGTCTAAGTTTTCCTGTTTCAAGACTTTCTCTTTATTGATTTCCCCATATTGCCTTTCCTATACAAGGAGTAACATAAAATAAAGTGACAGAGAGAGAGGCAGATTAAGGAGTGTTTGAAGAGTTTGCATTGAGGCTTACTGAAAATAGGGAGCCAGTGAAGATTTTTGTGTGGGAGAGTAATATGATTACATTTATGTTATAGGAATATTAATTTGCCAGCTGACTTGAGGATGGATTACTAAGAGAAGCTGAAAGCAGGGAAACCAATCAGGAAGGACATCATTACAATATTACAAGTGAGAGATGGATAGGAACTAAACTAGAGTAATAACCATAAGATTGGAGGATAGACCTGGGAGATATTATGAAGGAATAAATGATTATTGTCCTTAATTCTCCAAGAGGACTAAAATGATATTACTATTTGGGGTCAAGGAGAGTCTGTCTGACTAATGATCAGACCAATATAAGATCAGAAGGCTCTTCTACAGGACAAGCACAAATAGTTCAAATAAACATTTGGAGTGGAGATGTCTCTAAAAAATATTATTATTATTAATATAAGATGCCGCTCAAAAAAAGTGATATTTGTAATAGAAATATGTAGTTCCAATACTCCAAAAATTATTTTTGGTGTCATTGTTTTTTGATTCTTAGCTTAAGTTTTGCTTCTTATGATGCTTTAATATGTTAAAATAAAGACCTCTTTTAAAATTAGTAATCTTTATTTTTATTTTCATTGATCCAGATAATTTTATATGATAAGAAAGACCTCCTAATAAGATGTGATTACATCAATATTAAATCTCAATTATCAAGGAAGCTGAAAAAAAGAAAGAGGTGGGCACAACTGGAATGTAAAAGGAAGAGACTGCTCCATTTTTGTGGTTACCTCTATAGCATGGAAGGCAGAACTTTCATTTCCCCCAATTAGGACAAAATTCCATACCAATGGACTTTGGCACTGGGGTGACACTGAAATGTTTCCATCCTCCACTGTAAATAAATGACAGTTGGCAATCAGTAAATTCACTTTGATGTAACTAATGGAAACTATACCCTGTCCTGAGAGAGGCAGACGAATTCAAGGAAAAGAAATCGACTTTGGAGTCAGAAGACTTGAGTTTAAACTTCTGTATTTCCCTATGTGACTTTGCACAAATCACTTAATTCCACTCAAGAGAGCCAGTTTCCTCACTTAAAAATGAACAGGTTGTACTCTATGGTGACAAAAATCTTTTGAAGCTCTAAATCTATGATCCTCCAAGAGTGGTTTGGAACAAGGGAAATTGAAATCCAGCTTTTATAAACTAGATAGGTGCACCATCTTTCAAACCAAAACCTTGGTTCATCAATTTTATAAGTTTTGAAAAAAAAACACAAAAAAATGCAAAACTTTTAATACTGACATAGTATACAAACTCGAATTTTATCAAAAATTTATTTATTGTTTGTGTAGCTTAACCCAAAGCAAAGTACTGAAAATTGTTTAAATGGGCTTTAATCAGTCCCACAAGCACAAAGGTTTGGTCCTAGCCTTACTGTTAATTTTTATTAGACCTAGTTTTTTTCTTTTCCTGGCTACAAAGAATATAATTTTCCTTTGAATCACACCCTGGATGGATTAGAGTTAAAGGCTTCTTCTCCTCTAATCATACGGCTAGCAAATGATCTTAGATGGTAGCTAAAGAAGGGGACTCAGTCAAAACTTAGTTTATCCCTGACCTCTGGCTGCTGCTTCTGCTTTTGTTGCTGTTGTTTTGCTTAATGATAAATGACTGAATAGGAATCTTCCATTGATATGTACACTCTTGGAGCCAACTTCACGAGTTCAAAGGGATAGTTCCATTTGTTGGAAGCCTTTGGCAGGCAGATAGGTAATTTATGTGTTAGAAAAGGAATTTTTGGCATCAGAGAAAATGACTCCTATAAGAAGTTGCACTTAATCTCTGACATGATTTTATAGAAGACATGGACCTGGAGTTGTTGGTACAGTGTAAAGATGAAGTGAAATGCAGCAAGATCCTCAAACTGCTATAGGTTTGCAATGTTTGTTGGAGCTTTATAGCAGAGTATAACAATAATTAGTACTGTTGTTTGTCTATTTATTTATGTTTCTGTCAATTTGTGTGGAGTATATAGTCATTACAAGTTATTCAGGGCTGTTTTAAGTCTTTCTGTCAATGTGATAATGTTTTTTGTGATGTGGTATTTCTTTTGTTTTGGGGTAAAATAAATACTTGACTTACATTATACATTATAAATATACTCCTCTCTTTGGGAAAACCTTAGACATGAGTCAAATCTAAACTTTAAGTAATTTTTCCCTAGGACACTATGGTGGCAGGTGTAATAAACCAAACACCATGATAAAAGGAGTTTACTAGTGCTATTTTACCAGAGGACAGACTGATGCCTGATCCAACCACATGCATGGCTCCAAAGCAAATGGACCCTTTTAGTACAGAGGGAGAGATTATAGTACTCTAGTTCCTTCAGTCCAGCAGCAATTTTAATGACTAAACTCTGTTAAATAGCACAACTTAAATCCCTGAGGCACTCCATTGAAGATTTTCTTCCAAGCTGATATCCAATCATTAATCTTGGAGTCCAGTCATTTGATTTAGTGGCCTACTTTCCAACTTTAATCACTTCAAAGAAATTACTCCAATCGCTCAATGAAAATGGGATTGGTCTCTTGAAGGATTGTTGAGGGGATTGAATTAAAATATAATATAAAATATAATATAATATTTGTCTAACATGGCATGCAATAGGTGCTATATAAATCCTTATTTTTCCATTCTTTTCATGATGCTGTTCTGTTTTGTTTTTTTAATCGTGCTTTCCCAAGAAACACATGCAAAGATATTTTTCAATATTCACTTTTTGCAAAACTTTGTGTTCCAAATTTTTCTCCCTCTCTCCCCTAACTCTGTTCCCCCAAACAGCAAGCAATCCAATATAGGTTTAAAATGTGCAAATTGTTCTAAATATATTCCATATATGTCATGCTGTATAAGAAAAATCATCAGATCAAAAGGGGAAAAAAAACACTAGAAAGGAAAAAAAAAGAGTAAAAGGATGAAAATACTATGTTTTGATCCACTTTCAGTCTTCATAGTTCTCTCTCTGGATGTGGATGGCATTTTTAACCCAAGTATATTGGAATTTGTAGAGGGCTGCAGATAGTGGGAGAGCTCTGGGTGAGGTATAGACCCTTCAACCTAGAGAGAACCTGCTGACAGTGTCTGGTTTGGCTCCCCATCTTCCTTTGGTGTTCTCACCCTTCCTGAGAAATCAAGGAGGGCGTGACCACCTGTGTTCTACTTGAAGCAAGGGATACTTACAGTAAGAGGCATTTACATATCAATAGCAGGATGCTTATAGTTAGCACTTACACAGTGGCTGTGGTGATGTAATGGTTCTATAGTTAGCACTTGCTCAGGGTGATGTGATGAGATAATGGTTCTCTAATTGGCACATACTTAGTATGCTGTAATGATATATATGTAATGTAATGAATGTACTGAGGTATTTAAGGGCTGAGAGAACTTGAAATAAGGACCCCATCTTTGACCATCCTTGGGAGTCTCCTGCCTCCTTCACTCCTCCACTAAGACCAAGGCTGGTCCCGAGATCCTCCAGAGAGCTAATCCGGACCATATATTTTGGCACCCCAATTTGGAGGCTCTGGAAAGCACATTACATTTTGGCACCCAAACAGGACATCCAGAAGGACACTATAGGAATTATCTTGAATCACCTCACTGTTGAAAAGAGCCATCTCTTGGTTCTCTTACTTGTTTTGTCAGATTTTAGCCCTTTGTTCTATCAAGCTCCATGCCATGTCTGCTAACTGTGGGTATACTTTTCATGTGTCTTTTTTTCTTTAGACTTTCTCCCTTGTAGTTTTCAACAGCTTCCATGGATTCAATAATCTCTATGCACATGATTCCAATACCTATATATCCATTCCTAGGCAGTCTTCTGAATTCCAGTCTCACATCACTAACCACCTATTAGGCATTTTGAATTGGATGTCCTGGACACATCTCAAGTTTAGCATGTCTCAAAAAGAGCACATTATCTGTTCTCAGAAAGTCATCGTTCTTCTGAACTTCCCTACTGCTGTTAAAGGCTCCATCATTCTTTCTAGTCATCCAAGTTTGCATTCTCAATGCCTCATTCTGGACTCACTGTACATATATGTCTAATCAACTGCAAAATCTGGTGTTTCTATTTCCATACCATTTTTCTCCACTCAGGTTCTCATTGCTTCTCCTTATACTATACCCTCTTGTTTGATTTCTGGCTTCAAATCTCTTCCTACTCCTACCTAAATTCCACACAACTTCCAAAGTGATTTTATTAAAGTTCATTTCAGGCCATCTTATCCCCAATCAATAAATTCCAATAGACTATTATTTCTTTTTTGTTGTGGTTCAGTTATTTCATCTGCATATGACTCTTTGTGACCTCATTTGAGGTTTTTTGTTAGAGATATTGGAGTGCTTTGCCATTTTCTTCTCTAGCTCATTTTACAGATGATAAAACTGAGGCAAAGAGGATTTAGTGATTTGCCCAGGGTCACACTAGTAAGGGTCTGAAGCCAGATTTGAACTCATGAAGATGATCTTCCTGACTCCAGAGCTGGCACTCTGTACTATGTCTCCTAGCTACTCCTTGTTATCTCTAGGATGAAAAAAAAATCTATTTGCTACTTAAGATTTTTATATACCCTTTATAAAAGTATTTTTTGTACTTTTTTCCCTTTCTAGTCTATAGATATTACTCTCCTCCATGCATTCAGTGTTCCAGACAGACTGCCTTATTTGCTATTCCTTAGACATAACACTCAATAAGTAGCCCGCCTCCGTGTCTTTGCTGTACTGCTGCAATGCTTAGAATTCTTTTACCTCACTTTCACCTCTTAACATCCTTGATGACTTTTAAGAACTAGTTTAAGCCCCCAAACCACCTTCTGCAGCTGGATTTTCCAAGCCTCTCCCCTCTACTCCATCTAACTAGTACCTTTCTTCTCTAAATCTGCCTTCTTTCTAATCTGTACCTTGAATATATCTATGTATGCACATGTCTCCTACATTAAAATGTGAACTGCTTGAGGTCAGAGATTGTTTTTGCTTTTTATTTTTATCTCTAGCATACTTAGCATAGTGCCTGATACTAAATCACTGTTTAATGAATGCTTTTTGATTGAAAAAAACTACACACACAAGGTAAGAAAGAACTTAAAACATGGACAGATTAGGAAGAAGGAACAACAGGAATCAGACAGAAAAAAAGATTCTGATCAGTTAATACAGGTCACCTCTCATCAAGATAATAGCTTATAAAGATTAAAAGCAAACATCTCTGGTTTGTGGCCCACTTATTAAACTCCATGTATATATTCAATCAATGAAACAAGAAATATTTATTTAGCAGTACTATGTGCTAGACACTGTTCTAGGAGCTTATAATCCAAAGACATAAAGTGAAACAAGTCCTATTCTCAATGAACTTATATTCTTTTGGGAGAAATAATATTTATTATGTAACATGTAATATTATATAATTTCATAAATTTTATGTAATATGTCTCAGAGTCAGATACCATTCAAATAACAGAACATCAAAATATGCGGCATAATAATGCCCACACAATCATAACAATAATAACAATAGGATTTATGTTATTGCTGTTGTTCAGTCATTTTTGATTTTGTCTGATTCTTTGTGACCTCATTTGGGATTTTCTTGGCAAGTATACTAGAGTGATTTGCCATTTCCTTCTTCGGTTCATTTTCAGATAAGGAAATTGAGGCACACAGGGTTAAGTGACTTGCCCAGGATCACAAAGCTAGTAAGTATCTGAAGCTGGCCTACCTGATTGCAGGCCTAGTGTTCTATCTTCTGCACCTCTTCTGCATTGTTGCTTAAGTCGAATTTTAAAGAAAATAAGGTTTAATGAGTAGTATTTTATTGACACAGAGAAATTGTCTGTTGGGAGATTAAGCTCTGTGGCAGAATAGAAACTTGTCTGGATTGCTTTGGCTAGAGAATGTTTACCAGTGCTCCAAGATGGAAGGAGCAACTCAGAGCAGGGATTTTCATTTACAGTTTTGCTTGTAGTAAGAAATGCTGTAGCTCATGGAAAGAGGAGAGAAAAAGTCCAGCAGGGACTGTATGATGGGAATCCAGAGACGAGAGGTTTAGTATTATGGGCAGTTGCACACTCCCTTCTTCCCATCTCTCATCCATCACTGCTTCCCTCTCATTGGGATCCCTAATAAAAATTATGGCTGGAATAGATTAGAGATACTGTCTGGATTATTTATCTCTAGAAGAACAAGAAAAGGTTGTGATATACCTTAATTTCCTTTCACTTTCCCCTTCTTCTGTGTGAGATGACAGAGATTTACTCCAACATTTGTCTGTTCCTTAAGCTTGTTCATAATTCCTAATTTAATTAATAATTTAAAGTCAGCTCTTTTTAGCTAAAAATAAGATTGATCTTAATTGCTTTTAGATGCATACACATCCTTAAATGTAAATGGAAGGCAATAAGGAATGGAGGGATAGCATTGATATGAGAGAAAGGCTAAGATATGATCCCTCTGTATAAAATATGAGTTTAAAAAATCCTAACTGGGATTTCCAAGCTAAGAATGAGGGAGAATCTTAGGGGTTTAACTGCTAGTTACTTTTTCAATAAACTTCCCAAAAGTTAGAACTAAACTGGATCAGGGGATTTTCTGCATCTGGGCTAAAATGAGCAAATATGCCATTTGACTGTCTTAGACATAGCTATAATATTGGATCATGCTGTGTCATTCATTTCTTTTCGTCTTCCCTCCATGTTTGTTGCACAGACCAAGCTCTCTGGGGGAAGGAGAAAAGATACGAAAAGACTGGAACTGGCTGGTAATGCCAATGTTCCAATAGTGGGGGCCAGAGGATGTGGTGAGTACTTTTCCCCTTTCATTTTTATTTCCAAATATTTGCTATTGTTCTTCAATTGTTTTCTTGAAAAAGATACTAGAATGGCTTGTCATTTCCTTCTCCAGCTCATTTGACAGATGATGGAACTGAGGCAAACAGAATTAAGTGACTTGCCTAGATCACACAGCTAAATTTGAACTCAGGAAGATAAGTTCTTCTGACTCCAGGCCTGGCACTCTATCCATTGTGCCATCTAGCTGCCCTATTCAAGCATATATGCATAGACATTTATGGGGTAGACATGAGAAGTACACTATAAATAAAGGGATAATTAGTGGTTTGCTGGTAAATGTTAACAACTGCTTCTCCAAAAATGCATATTGCATTTTAAAGTTTAATCTGCATTATTAACACAAGCCATGATTCCTGGCCTATGCTGATTTCCAAGATATATTTGCTTTCACTGAAAATCTAACAATTGTATGATCTGGATCCAGCATAGCCTGGGGTAGTCCTTGAAAAGGTATGGAAAAATGGGGTGGCATATTGTGTTTGAGGAAGAGAGAAGTGGGATTGGGAGTGAGATTGGAACACAAGTTAAGTTGTGAAGAGTTTAAAAAGCCAAACAAAGGAATTGTATTTGATCTCAGAGGCCATAGGGAGTCACTGCAGTTTATTGAGCAGGGAAGTGACACAGACATAGTTATGTTCAAGGAAAACCATTCTGGCAGTTGTGTGGAAAATGGATTTGAGTGGAAAGAGACTTGAGGTCTGAGACTTGAGCCAACTAGGAAGCCATTGCAAAAGTGGTCAAAAGGCAATGAGAGCTCAAACTAAAATGTGTGAATAATGAAAAGGACTTAAGATATGAGAGAGATTATAGAGGTAGAAATGACAACATTTGAGCACTAAGTGGATATGTGAAGTGATAGAAAGTTAAAATCAAAGATTGTTATTCAGAGCTGGGATTGGAATCTAGGTTATTTTAATCCCATTTGTTCAGTCATTTTTCAATCATGTCCAACTCTTTGTGACCCCATTTGGGTTTTCTCGATCAAGATACAGAATGTTTTTTTCATTTTCTTTTCCAGCTCATTTTACAAATGAGGAAATTGAAGTGAACAGGTTTAAGTGTCTTGCCCAGGATCACACAGCTAGAGGCTGGATTTGAGCTCAGGAAGATGAGTCTTTCTGATGCTAGATTATATTTTAGAAACTGGAAGAATAGTGAGGCTTTTGATAAAAAATGAGGAAACTTGGGAGAGGGGAGGGTTTGGGGGAAAAGATAAGTTCTGTTTTAGACATGTTGAGTCTGAGAAATCTCCAGGCTATCTGAAAATATTTTTTGAAGTGCCCATTAGATGGTTGGTAATACAGAATTAGATGATGATCTCCCAAAGGAGGCTGAGAAAGATTAGTCAGAAAGTAGGAACAACAGGAAAAAATAATGACACCCACACCCACACATATATACATACACACTTGCGTGTGCACACACACACACACACACACGCAGAGAGAAGAGAGAAGAGAGAGAGAGAGAGCATCCAGGAGAAGATGGCAATTAGCCAATTGGCTGAGAAGGCAGTGGTGGCACACTTGAATGAGAACTTATGAGCCACCTGACTCTGCTACACAGCTGTGTGCCTCTGAACCTGATCCCTCCCTTGAATTCCAAAGAGAAAATTTAATGGTGGGTGGTTTTCTGGCATAATGTTGACAGTTACAGATAATTAAAGGTGGCCCCAAGAAACACAATGCCCTGTTTTATATGAATATGTGAAAAACCAAATTCTCTTATGATGCACATGATTCTTTATTTAATCAATACAATGACATGAATTTCCACCCAAAGGATTTCTATTCAGCTTAGTTATTTATCTGAATTACGCCTGAGGGGTGGTGCATGAAGGCAAAATTGTGCCTTTTCAATTTGGATGCAAGAGATGTGTGCTGCAAACTCTCTGGAGTCAGAGGGCTCACTGTGGAAATGTTCTGAGCTTGCCTGTGCTAATATGTTACTTGGACAGAGTACACACGCAGAGTGAAAGGAAGAGATGAACAATTCTCTGGGAAGCTAAGTTAGTGAAGTTGACCAATCAGAGGTATTCAAAACATCCCTTCCATACAAACTTAGCCTGAAGTACTGAAAGGCAGCAGGTCTTAGAGGAGAGAAGGCTGAACAATAGTTGCAAATTCTAGTCTCCAACACATACTAAATCTTTGATTATGAACAAATTGCTTATTTCTCAATGTTCTGGACAACTTGCTAAAAGTATACACTATTAATGAGTCACCAATCTCCTTAGGTGGAAAGAATATTCACATTCGGAATTTCCCTACCAACACTAATGTGTTGTTGGTGAAGTTGTGAAATGATCCAATCATTCTAGAGAGCAATTTGCGTCTATGACCAAAGAGCCATAAAATGGTGCGTACGCTTTGATCCAACAGTGTCTCTATTGGGTTTACATGCCAAAGACATCATAAAGGAGGGAAAGGGACCCACATGTGCAAAAATATTTGTAGCAGCAATTTTTTTAGTGGCAAAGAATTAGGAAAAAAAATTGAAAAATAGATGCCTATCAAATTGGAGAATGGCTGAATAAATTATGGTATGTGAAAGTAATAAATATTATTGTTCTGTAAAAAATAATGAACAAGATGATTTTAGAAAGACTTGGAAAGATTTACATGAATTGATACTGAGCAAAACAAGCATAACCAGGAATACATTGTACACAGTAACAGCAAGATTGTGTGACAATCAATTATGAAAAACTTGGTTCTTCTCAATGATTCAGTGATCCAAGGCAATTACAATAAACTTTGGATAGAAAACACCATCAGCATCCAGAAAAAGAACTAGAGATATTAAATGTAAATCAACACATACTATGTTAACTTTTTTTTCTGTTTTTTTTTCTCTTGTGGTTTTCCCTTTTGTTCTGATTTTTCTCTCCCGACATGATTCATAAAGAATGTGTATTTAAAAAGTTAATAATATACATGTATGTTAGAATCCTTTCCAAAGTGTTAACTCACTGGAATTGATAGAAACAATGCTTATGTACTTAAGTTTACACCCACATTAGCTCACACATTAGAGTTCACAAGTCTGGGAGATTCACAAGTCAGGAACCCATAATCCCACTCTCGGAGAAGGAGTCAGCCTTTGAGTTCACACCTCTAAAAGAGCATATAAAAGGACAAGCACTAGAGACTTTTGGCAGATTGAGAATGAAGGATTCGGAAGAGGAAAGGCTGAAGCTGGCAGAGGCAAAAGACTAGCGATGAGAGCTCTTAGAACCAAAGAAAGCTAACCGGTCTCAGTGAGGAGTCAGTGGGTAAGATTGAGAAAGCAGGATTCAGTCAAGGTAGAACCAAGATTCAGAGGGAGCTGGAGGCTGAAGTTGGCAGAGGCAAAGGACAAGCTGCAAGAGCTCTTGGAACCAAGCAGAGAGGCCTCTAAGAAAGCTAACCAGGCTATTTTGAAGGAGGCAATAAAGGATTGAACTTTTAACAGCTGGTTGCATTTAAGGTGATTATTACTCTGAACTGAAACTAAGGCTGCCTCCAGAAGCCTCCCAAGAAACCTGCTCCCAGAGAACCATTATATTTTAGAAAAGAAGAGAACACTACACATGTATAACCAGAAAAAAATAGTTAATTCTTAAAAAGGAATTTCCTTACACTAATGAAATTATAAGTTTGAACTCTCCATATCCTAAAACTAAAATATAGATAGTTATTTCACATCACCCTATTGATATAGCCAGAAGATTCCTTAGGTAAGAGCTATGAATCCCATTTCAGAGGGTCATAGTTTTCAGGCTTGAATTGAGTTTAGAGACCATCCCTTTCTAATTTCTATTTTACAGAAATGGAACTTGAAGTCCAGAGGATAGAAATGATATACTAGGAGCACAATTAGCAAAAACAGAGGTCAAATTCAAACACTGGCATTTTTACTCCAAATGTAGTCCTCTTTCTTTTCATCCCACATTACCAGACTGGCCTATAGTACGGTAACATGGACCTACTGAATACAGATTTTATCCTGCTTTGATTTGGATGTAATATGGAATAAATCAAATTAACTACTAAAAATGTTGGTGAAATATTCTTCTTTAATGAGAGATGTAAAAAGAGAATTGAAGCTATACAAGATAAAAATGTAAGAGAACATTTACATAATACAGAAAAGATAGATAATTTAGAAAGAATGGGGAGAGATCAAGGCTAAAGAGTATGTTGAATTGGTGTATCCCCCAATCATGATGTAGTGGAAAAAGGAATGAATTTAAAAAATGAAAAGGAGTAGGAGAAGGGAACAAGATTTATTAAATACTTATTGTATATCAAGTATAAACAGAAAAACCAAGCAGTCTTTGCACTCAAGAGGATCATGCTCTATTTGAGAGAGATGACATATAAAAGAAAGTTCAGTGGTAGAAAAATTAGGAAGGCCTGGTAGTCTGAAGGGTGAAGTTGAGTATCATATGGCAGATTCCAAGGCTCTTTGGATTCTATCAGAAGGTCAATTGATAGTGTTCTACAGGGAGTAGAAATAGGGCAGGTCTTTCATCTCATATAGTTGGTGACTCTCACCTTACTGGAATCATATAAACAGTATAGCACCTCAGATGGGAAAAGTACCAAATCAGTTCTCCCTACCCCCCAAAAAATATTCTGTAAATATAAAGGAATTACATTATGTAGGAAACTTGTCTTGCTTAGCTTAGTTTTGCTATTTGCTCATTTGAACTATTCTATTTGTTCCTCTTCCCATTTATACCACTGTCCCTGGTCCTGATTCATAACCTTTGTGGAAAACTTTTGTAATAGCTAACATTGACATGAGAGGATACATTTCTCTTTTCCTTAAAACATGTGTTGGCTGCCTATACCACCCCGCATTGCATGTTAATTAGGTCTGGGTGCTTAGATTTGAGCCCTGAGTATGGGAGTGAAGGACAGAAAACAATCCTATTTTTACAATGATTCATCCTAGGTGATCCAAACAAGGGATTACAGATACTGAATTTCTAGGAATGAAAAGCAAACACTTTCTTTTCACATAATCAGCTTGAAAAATGTTCTCTAGATCTGAGTGAAATGGACAAAATTATTCAACTCTATCTTTAAATTTGTTTGAAAAAAAAGTTTAAACAAAAGAGTAATGCTTTCCACAAACACATTTTTCCACTAATGACCCCTTTTATTCTTTTCTTTTTTCTTTTTTTTCATGACCCCTTTTTACCCAAGAAATTCTTACATGACCTCAGTTATATAGGTATATGAAATAGGTATACAAATCAAACATTTACCAATAATAAATCATAAAGAAATGTATTTTAAAACAATTCTTTGGCATACATATAATTTTACCATTTATTTAAAATGAAAGCAAATTTATATATTAATGAGATAGATGAGTTTTTTTATACAAAGAATTAAATCTTGATGGAATATTTGATGCTGTAGGACATAGAATATTTTTAAATGTTTTTCAGATTCTGATATTTTGCTTCCCCCACATCATTATGTGACTCCATCTGGGGTCACAACCCACAGTTTAAGAAGCATTGTATTAGTCAAGGAGACTATATTAAGGTTCCTACTGTGTACTAGGCATTGTGCCAAGCACCAGGGATACAAAAAAGAGCAAAGGACAGCCCTTTTCAAGGAGCTTACAGTTTGGTAGGAGAAGCACTATACTATTAGTTAGGTACAAACAAATTACCCTGCTTTCCCTCCCTCTCCTTCTCTCTTTTTCTCTCTCTTTCTCCCTCCCTCTCTTCCACTCTCCTTCTCCTCCTCCTTGCTTTCCCACCCTCTTTCTCTTCTCCCCCTCCCCTGACTCCCTTTCTTTCTCTTTCTTTTTATAGCAAGATAGAGATATAGTTAGACATGCTCACATGAATACAAATGTGTATATCTATAAATATGTGTGTGGATATAGATATAAGTAGATAGTTGATCTATCTACCATATATATATAAAACACAAATTAGAAAAATCAACACAGAGAAAGTACAAAATTAAGAGGGACTAGGAGAGAATTTAATGGGGCATTAGAAGGAAGTCAAAGAAGGATAGGAGACAGAGACAAGGAGAGAGAATTTCAGACATGAAGAGACAGCTGTGTCATGTTTAGAGTACAAATACAAATTTTTATTTTGCTTTTTGAGTAGACCTGTGCTTTAAAAAGCTTACTCTCATACCTGACTGGAGTATGGACTAGAGTGGGGAGAATCTTAGAATATAAATCAAATTGAACTTCAAATGAAAAACATAAAATAGGAACTATTAAAGTTTTTTATTTAAAAAAAGAAAAAATACAATGTAAACTTTGACAGAACAAGACTAACTGATATGATCTTTACTCAGATCCCTTTTCTGTCTGTGAATGTATAAAAATTTATGGCCATTTTTCTCACTGCATTTTTGTTTATTTTTGGCATATTTGAACACAGTCCTGCAAAGTACAGGAAGAGCCAATAGAAAGTTGACCACTAAGTGATAAATTCTTTGACCTAGCAACCTATAAAAACAAAGAGGAGAAAAAAGCAGTTTGAGTAAATCAATGGATAGCGTGTTAGAACTGGACCAAGAAGATCTAACTTCACATTCAACCTCAAAAACTAAGTACCCATGTGGGCAAGCCACTTAATCTCTTTCTATCTCAGTTTTCTCATCTGTAAAGTGTGTGCCTAATAAAAATACTAATGACTTGGGATAGTTGTGAGGATAAAATGAGATAATGTTTGCAAAGCATTTTGCAAAACAAGATGCTTTATTAATGCTAACTGTTAGCATTATTACTATCTCTATGCATAATCAAATTCTATTCTCTTCATTTAGCATGATTTGGCATAGATCTTTCCATATTTCTTTGCAAATTTTATAACTGTCATTTCAATGACATAATAGTATTCCAATCTATGGATATATCAGTCAATAAGTATTTATTAAACACCTACTGAGAACAATTTTTTCAATTGCTACTTCATCTTTAGATGTCAATTGTTTCTAGTTTTGTTTTTTTGGATTTTTTTTTAACCATTACATATAAAATAACTGAATAATTTGTGTACAACAAGGTCCCCTTTCCTTTTAAACAACCTCCTTAGGCTATAATTAAAATTCTTAGTAGCAGATTTCCTGGGCCTACTTCAATTAATATGTTGGTAAATTCTCCCCTAGGATGATATGAATCCCTGCCTGACAAAAGAATGAAAAAGACAATTGTTCTAGATAGTTGTTCTAGAGATGGAGATGTGAAACAGAAGATAGAATTGACAAATGGACTTATTATTGTAGTTTCCTGGGAACAAGACCTGAAAGAAATTAGGTAAAGCTAAAGATGTCTTCATTGGCTCCCTCTGGCTTAGAAGTGAGCCTGTGTTCTCAAAGATTATGTCAGTGGAAAGCAAGGTTTGACTAGGGTTACCAAACCAGGACTTCCAGTATATCCTAACTAAACTTGTAGACACTTCTTGCTAACTTAGTTGTGAGACAATAAATGTTTTTGCCATGATGACTCCTGAAGACTACTGATTGAATTGGAAATAGGTTGTGGTCTCTGAATTGCTTTGGTGATGTGAATACCCACATGGACATTGACAAAATCCAAGCTCTTAGAGATATGGCATGGTACAGAAGAAAAGCTGCTGGCTTTGAAGTCAATGAACCTAGATTTAGCTTCCAGCCTGACCATTTACTAATAGGCCTGTGCTTTAGGACCTAATCACTTAAATTGTCTATGCCTTCACTTCCCTATTTTGCAAATGAGAAAACTGTATTAGAAGGTCTTTGAAATCCCTTGTAACTCTAAATCTACAATCTGATGAAGTAGTATTTGACATTTTATAGGTCAGAAAAGAATTTTTTTAGAAATAGAGATCATATTCCATGACTCCAATTTTTTTCTAGTCTTGCCTGTCTATCCTAATGACAGATTAATTTTGCTAAAGCATATTTCCCTGCTCAAAAGTCTTCAATGGCTTTCTTTTGCTTACTGAATGAAGTCCAAGCGCTTTTAATAACTGAAGGGGGCAGGGACTAAGAAATTCATGTAGGACCTTTAAGGCAGAGTTCACTTCCATATAGGACTTGGTTGTCCATTTGGCTCACTGCTCTGTTTCTGTTCCATAATCTTCCTGGTCACTCTCCTTGGCTATCCTCATTGATATTTTCAGCATCCTTCTCTATTCATCTGAATGAATTCCTGACCCACTTTTGAACAGCCTGGGACTTGGATTCTCATCCTAGTGTCTCACGTGGGCTTTTCTTCTGGTCCCCACTAGTCCTCAGCTGCCTTGGTCTTTCCCGTCATTAGGGCCCATTGCCTGCTATTACCTCTTTTGGTCCTTAGTGGGAGAATGAATAAAGGTAAACTCCTGATATTGCAAAAACTTGCTTGGAGCCAACCCAATAATCAGGGTTTTGGCTTTTTTTTTTTTTCCTTTCTCCAACCCCCTCTCTCTTTTTCTCTCTCCTTCTCTGCTCTTCCTCTGTGTCTATTCCCTGAAAGGTTGAGTATAAAATTGAATTTTTATAGATTGAATTCTATTTTTTCGTTGATTAACATTATCATTTCAGAGAAGCTTCGTCTTCCTTTTTGTTTCCTTTCACTTGTGACAGTCAATAAGCTCTTGAGCTTTAAGTGTGAAGTTATTACGGGGTAGAGACAAAAGCACTGGGTTAGGACTTATGAGACCCATATTCTGGCCCAGTTCTTCCAGGATGTTCATGTGATTATGGACAAAAGTCACCTTATGTCTATGGGTTTCAATTTCCTCATTAGCAAAACAATGGTTTGTTTATAAATTTGCTGATGACACACAAAAAAAGAAAGGACAATTGATAACGCTAAATAATAAAAATACATAAATTATAAAATTTTACATAGCACAAGGCCAAACACTAAGCACTGGCACTATCCACTAAAGACATCCTTCCAAATTTACATAGACCATGTGAAAAGATCCAAAGATAGAAGTTTGAGTGTTGTGTATGTGCTGTTAGAGGAAAAAGCAAGAAGGGAAATTGGCTGGACCATAGTATGAAAAGAAGTCTACAAAGGCAGTTTGGATCCTGGTTGTGAAAGGCTTTAAATGTCAAACAGAGGCTTTTGTATTTGATCCTGGAGATAAGAAGAAGTCACTAGAGTTTATTGAACAAGGTCCTGACATGATCAGATTTGTGCTTTAGGGAAAATATTTTGGTAGCTGTGTAGAAAATAGATTAGAAAAGGGAAAGACGAGGTAGAAAGAACAATAATGAAGTCAAGAAATAAAAAACTCAAGCAAAAAGCAAAAAAAAAAAAAAAAAAAAACTTGGATTAAAGTTGTAACTATGTAAGTAGAAAAAAGGGAATGGATGTTAGAAATGTTGTGGAATAAGATATGATAGTTTTGTAAGTGAATGGGTACACTGAATGAGGTCAGTCAAGGTTAACTTGAAGGTTGTGAATCTATGGGAAATTGGAAGGAAGGTGAAGCTATTGGTTGGAAGCATAATGGTTCCTTTGACTGGAAGGATGGTGATACTTTTAATAGAAACAGAGAAATTTGAAATGAATAGGTTTTAATGAAAATAAATTGAGTTCTGTTTTGCACATGTAGAGTTTGAGATTCCAGTGGGATAACCAGTTCAAAATGTTCAATAAGTAATTAGTGATGTAAGACCATATCTCAGGAAAGCAAATAGTACTAGATATATAGATCTGGGAGTTGACAGCATAGAGGAGAGGGGGAGGGAGGGGAAAAGAGAGAAAAAGAAAGGGGAACAGAGAGACACACACAGACAGAAAAAGGCATGTGAGAGAGAGAGAGAGAAGGAGAAAGGGAGGGAGGAAGGGAAGAAGGGAGGGAGAGAGAGGAAGAGAAAAAGGGAAGGAAGGAGAGAGGGAGGAAGGGAGGGAGGGAGAGAGAAGAAAGGAAGGAGAGAGAGGAAAGAAGGAAGAAGGAAGGAGAGAGATAGGTAGAAGGGGAGAGAGGGAGAGAGAGAAGGAAGGAGGGAGAAGGAAGGAGGGAAGGAGGTAGAAAAAGAGGGAGGGAGATAGAAAGAGGGAGGGAAAAAGAAGGAGAGAGAAGGAAGGAAGAGAGGGAGAGAGAAAGAGGGAAGGAGGGAGAGGGAAAGAAGGAGGGAGGAAGGGAGAGAAAGGGAAGGAGGAAGGGAGAGAAAAGGAAGGAGGAAGGGAGAGGGAAGGAAAGAGAGAGGAAGGGAGGGGGGAGGGAAAAAAAGAAATTCTAACAGTTTAGAGGAACATGTTTTGGTAAGCAATAAGCAATATAGATAATAATCAGGTAATGGCAAATGAGAAAGAAAAGGCAAATTAGCTAGAGAAGAACTAAACAAGAGCAGTGTCATGAAGATCCAGAGAGGAGGGAATATAGAGGAGAAGGTAGTCAACAATGTAAAATAATGTAAGAAGGATGACAATTGAGAATAGGTCACTGGATTTGCCATTTAAGAGATCATTTGGAGAGAGCAATTTCATTTGAGGTTGAGTTCAGAAGTCAGACTGAAAAATAAGAGGAGAGGAAATGGAGAAAATTAGAGTAGACAGTTTTTCCCCCTAGGACTTTTCCTGAGAAAGGAAAAAAAAAATGTATGATGACAGCTTAAAGATGGTGAGAAGGTTTTTTGTTTGTTTTTGATTTTGTTCTTATTTTTAGGATGTGGGAGTGGGGCATATTTTAGACAGTAAAGAAGACAACTGAAACTTCTGAGCTAGATCTGCTGGCGATGAGAGAAGATGCAACCAAGGGAGATAGTAATGAGGTTAGCCTTAGTAAGAAAGGTTACCTCTCTTGTGGAGTAAAGCACAAATGAATGAGTCATGTTGTTGAAGGGTTTATAAAATGTAAAAGAAAGAAAAGCAAGCTCAGAAAAATGACCTTTCTGTTCTCAATAATGTATGAGATAAAAAAGTGAGAAGTTAGGCTCATATGGGATCTTGACATGAGAAGAGAAGGTTTGGAACAGCCACTGTGGGAAGTGTGATAGAATTACAATTAAGAAAGAGTAAAAGGATTACTTTGTTCCAGTAAGGGCCTAAGTGAGATTAGATACCATGAATTTGTAGTAGCCCTAGTAAGTACATGGTGAGACTCCTGCCTTCATTGTTTAGCATCATGTGATTAGGCATTGAAGAGGTTTATGGTTGGAATAATCTAATGTTGTATTTGTGAAGGGATAGAATATAGATAGAATAGAATATTGACAAAGGAGTCAATAGTAAAGGATAGTGTAACATTAAATGGTTAACTATAGTGCTTAGACTGAGAAAGGAGAAAGGTGAAGTCAGAGTATCCTAATATGATACTGAAGGGTGAGGGAATTGCAAGAATGGTATTGTGAGGATCAGAAATAGATTTAGATGGAATGAGGTATCAAGCAAAGAATGATTAGAAGTTGTAGAGGAATTGAGGAATTTCAGAATTCTTAATTATTGACATGGAATACTTGTGAGTTCCTGCAGAATCAAGTGTATATTTATATACATTTAGCCTCAAGAAGACTTAGGGGGACATCTTGATAGCTGTCAGTAAGTATTTGAAAGACAATCATATGAAGAGAAATTAGGCTTGTTTTACTAGGTCCCAAAAAGCAATATGTGGAAATTGAAGAGATTTAGATTTAGACTTGCTATATTTTGAGTTCTAAATTCTCTCTTTTCTGTCAGTTCTTCCCCTAAACATTGAGAAGGAAACCAGTATGGCATTCATTCAGACTTAGGAAGTCACTTTAAACTTATTTCCTTCTTAGTTATTTTTTTTAAAAGGCAGGAAAAATAAAGTGAAAAAAATCTGTGCTCAGAATTTATTAGTTCTCTGGAGGAAGATAGCATTTTTCATAATGAGTCCTTTGGAATTGTCATGGATTGATCAAAGTAGCTAAATCTTTATAGTTGATCATTTTTACAATCTTGTTACTATAGACAGTTCTCTCCTCATTCTGCTTTCTTCATTTTGTATCAGCTCATGTAAGTTTTCCCAAGTTTTCCTCAAATCATCCTGCTCATCATTTTTTATAGCAAAATAGTATTCCATCATAATCATAAACCACAATTTGAAGAACCTTTGCCTTAAAGCAATATACTGTATAAGATGTCCAAAAGTTTTAGTGCAGTTTTCAGGTATTAAAGTTTTAAAATTCACTAAGATTTTTGGAACAACCTGGTCACCATCATAGGATATGATCCTATCATAGGATTATAGGTTTAGAATTGGAACAACCTTTAGCTATCATCTAGTCTGGCATCTTCAATTTACATATGAAGCAATCGAAGTGAAGAAAGTTTAAATGCTCCCATTTGGGCTGATGGAATGGTGTATAGAATATGAAGAGTGACCTATGAACATTTATGCCCAGCAGTCTGGACATGTTTGGTGATTTGGCCAACCATTTTAAAGAGGTCATCCTACCACCACCACCCCAGTTCTACTACACTTCTTGGGTGACCTGAGCCTCTGTATTCGACCTGTAAAATAACCTGGTTGGATTAGTATGGGCTTTTAATTTGGGATCCTTGGTACTTCAAGGTGTTTATAGAAAGATTTCAGGGAGTCCATGAACCTGGATTAAAAAATATATTTTTCACTAACCTTTAACTAAAATTTAACATTTTCCCATTTAAAACATTTGAGGAAGATTCATAGGTTTCACCATATTACTAAAGTGATCTGTGCCTCAAAACCTGGTTAAGAGCTCCTGGAATTCCAAGGTAGATGAATCAATTCAATTCAAGAGACATTAATTAGTGTCCTGGACTGAGGGAAATAAAAGTTTAGATAAGGCAGTACCTGCCCTCAGAGAGCTTAAATATCATAGGGGAGATAAAACACATATAATGGTTAGATACAATAGTTCATAAGTAATACATTAGAAAAGTACAAAAATAGGGTTACGTGGGGTATGAGAAAGGAAAAGCAAGATGTGATTTCTTGATACCTTGATCTTCAACCTCATATAAATAATTGACCTAGATCCTAGAGATGAGAAGCTAGAAGGGAGAGAAAAGAAGGAGAAAGGGAGAATAAGGGAAAGTGAAAAGTGAGAAGAGGCAAAGAGCATACAGGAAGAGAAAGGTACAATCAGAGCAGATTAGATTTCAGTACTCAAATGGATCCATTTTCTCATTGGCATAAAGACTACAGATTGCTACCTCCTACATGATTCTTGAAGTTGTTTTATAAATTCCCCATTGGGGGTCTGTCCAATGTGCTAAAGGTCCTTCGCTAGTTCATTTTTCATGGATACCAGTTTGCCATTTAAGCTGTCCACCTGTCATCTTTCCTTCCAATTATATGAAGAGTCCACCAATTTTTCTAGTCTTACAGCCTGGCACAGTGAAAATCTTTCTGGTTCCCTTAGTCTTTCTTCTCCAAATTGCACTGTATGCTTTTTTTTTTTTTTTCTTGCTGTAAATGTTTTTACCCTTTCTCCCTACATCTTACTCTCTCTGAATGTATGTTTTTGGAGGGCACTACTTTGGAAGGACTATGTTAAATGTTGCCTTTGTATCCCTAGTACCCGGTATGGTGTTTTACTGTTTACTGAATTGATTTGAATTAGATTGGGCCAGCTTTTGAGGGCTAAAGACTCATGTTCTAGTCACTTAACTTCTCAGTATTCTAGGCAAATTTCTGATTTTCTGGTCTTTATAGGTAAAGTGAGGTTCTATACAGGGTATTCCTGAACCCATGAATTTGTAATCCCAGACAAAGACAAGCAAACAATGATTTCTTCCTTGGTTTCTTTTGCCTTTTTTCTGAATTTTTTTTCCTTTTACACTGTATTTATCTTGCATGTACATTTTTTAGCATGTTGACTCTCTCATTAGAATAATTGCTCAATGGAGAGTAGAGCATGGATTGTGTTTTTGCCTCATTTGGTATCACCAGTAAATAACAAGTACTTGGCATGAAAAAAGCCCTGATAAAGAATAAATGCTTGTGGGTGGATAGATTGATTTTCACACTTGTTGTGTGTATAGTGTGCCACAGCTGGCTTATCTCCAGCATCATGGGCTCGTTGTCCTTTAAGCCTCTTGCCATTGTCACTATATCACAACCAAGAAGACAAATCTGCCCAACAAGGCAGTGATGCAGCACAACATAGGGGAAATTAGACCTGGTTTTTCCCCAAAAGAGTTTTTCCTTTCAAAAGGTCCCCAAAGAGCCAATCAATATCTCTGATCCTGGATCATTTTTTTTTTTTTTCAGAAAGTTGCTATCATCAGCAACCTGTTCAATAGGCTTGGTACATTTTCCTAGCTATGAGAAGCTTTCCAGATTGACTTTTTTGCTGGGAGCCCTATAGGCTTGGGTATTGAATATCTGCTCAATATTTCCCTTTGAAGGGTTCCGCCCTTCAAAGCCTACTTTTCCTCCTCTGATGTATGTGTCTTCATGGAAATTGAGTGTAGGCAGTTTCCTGAACCTTTTATATTGATCACTAGGGCCTGCCATTATCTATATTCTAGTTTCCCACTGCCAGCTGGGCACCTTATGCTTTAGGGAAAATAGAGCCCCCTTTTGGAGCTAGTTAGTATATTCCAGCTGATATTTATGTAGCATTTTAAAGTTTGAAAAGTTAACAGCATGTCTGCAAAACATTTTACATATATTAGCCCATTTGAGGCTCACAACAATCCTGAGAGGAGCTATAGATCCTATTAATCTCATTGTATTGATGGCAAATAACCAGTAAAATAAATAAATAAATAAAGGATAAGATTTTAAACAAGGTATCCCTTACTCCAAGTCCAATTTACTATGTTGTCTTTTTAGTAATAATTTGTATTTTTCATTTCATGAGATGATATTAGTGATCCTCTCTCAGTAGGGCATGCACTTTGGACAGCTTCTCTGGTAACTGACACTGTTAATTCTCTTCCAAGTTTCTCATCTTGGTTAAATTGATACTGTAGCTTACATTTTACAAAGACTTTCCTCATAAGTATTAATATATCCATTTTGCAGAGGTTTTAGAGAAAATATATGATTTGTCCATGGTCACAGTGTCACATAGCTATTTATGCAACAGATTCTCAAATCCAGGGCTTTTGTCTTCAAATCCATAAATAACACATAGGTGCAAAATCAGAGAGAAAGAACTGATAAATAGAAATATATGTTGAATAATATATCTAATGATAATCATCCTTATGGTAGGATAACGGGAGGGAAGAAAAAATGAAATAACTTTATTATATATTTAAAAGGAAAAGTAAGTTAAACACAATAGATTTACTGTTTCATGTGCATTTATCTTTTGTTTTTCTATTCTACTATGTTATGGAAATCCTTGTTTTATTTCTTAAATTCAGAGTAAAATAAATACAATTTTAAAAATTACTGATTAGGATTAATTAATTAACTCTGTCCCTGAAAGAAAGCAAAGATAACTCATGTACACAGAGACTCCCAACCTGCAAACGTTCTAGCCTTAATAGTCAAAACAGTTTTTGTGATGATATTGTCCTGTCTCTTGAACAAAAACCAATTTTCTCCCCCCCGGTTAAGGAAAAAGCTTTCAACAAGAGATATTTCAGTCAATGTTCCCTGAAAGGAGTTTAGATTTACAGCCTTTACTGTGAATCTGTAACTGAAGTTTAGAGATTTCACAGGTCTGGGGTCATTAATTTGCAGACTCAGTAAAATAAAAATGCAGTAATACTTCAAATTTATTTAGCACCTTTCTTTGGAGGAGTTCTAAGGGGCTCCCAAATAACATCTCTTTTCTGCTCACAAAGTCTCTGAGGGGGTAAAGAAAGGAAGAGAAAATTGCTGCACAGTGATTCAGGGGCCAAATTTGAAATTACTCCAGCTCTCCTGAGCCCCTGTTCAAATACCAGAACCAAGTACAGTCTCTCTTTGTATGAGTTAGGACCTGCCATAGGGACACATCTCTGGAACTTGCTAGCTGAATAAGAGGAAGTAGATGGCCTAGACAGAAGATTACTAGATTGGAAGGCAAGAGACCTGGGTTTTAGTCTTTATTCTGCTGCTGCCTAACAAACATCTTTCCCTCTTTGGTCTCAGAAGCAGTAAAATGATGGTACTGAATTAGATGATAATAATAATAGCCAATATTTATATAATGTTTTAAGGTTTGCAAACACTTTGCAAATATTATCTCATTTGATTCTCATAATCCAGAGAGGAGGTGCTTTTATTAACCCCTTTTTACAAAGGAGAGAAGCTGAGTCTGAGAATAATACTGAATGGCTTGTCCATGGTCACACAACAAGAAAATATTTAAGGCAAAATTTGAATTAAGGTATCCTTATCCAACATTTTATGTTTTACACCATCTAGCTGTCCCTGCCTTCCCATTAGCTCTTTGCAATTGTTGTTCAGACTCTTTATGATTCCTTTTTGAGGTTTTCTTGGCAAATGTGCTAGAGTAATTTTCCACTTCTTTCTCCAGTTTTTTTTTTGACAATTGAGGAAACAGAGGCAAATAGGGTTAAATGATTTTTTTTTACATAGCTAGAAAGTGTCTGAAGTTGGATTTGAACTCATGAAAATGAATCTTTATAATTCCAAGCCCAGTGCTTTACCTATTATACCACCTAGCTACCTCAAAAGTGTTTGATTGTGTGACAATACTTCCCTTATTAGAGATCATAGCATTGGGTTTTAGTTTTAATTGTCAAAGATGAATTCAGGTTAAACTTATTTTGAGAATTTCAGAATCAAAGAAACCCTTGTAGTATTAACAAAGTTGGGTTGAAAACACTGTCATAAATTAGTGACTATATCTATATGATACTAAATCTGGTCAGCCACCTGGTTATTTTATATTCAGCACAAAAGGCTAAAGGATGTGTTGAAACTCTACCAGTATATGAATCTAATTTAATCTTAAGGTAAAAAAAACAGAAGTGAGAAGAAACAAAAGAAGTAATTCAATTCTATAAAATAATAAATGCATATAAAGAGCCCACTGTGTGCAAAGCTCTATTATGGACTTTATAGATATTAAAGACAAAAAAAAAAAATGCATCCAAAGTCCTGAGACAATGGCTTAAATCCTTGAGAATGAGAAAGTTTACTCCAGATGGGGATGTTCAGTATAAAGCTCCTTGTTACTATTAAATCTGCCTTGTTAGAATTTCTTTCCTCATTATTATTTTAGGCTTTTAATTTCTGCCTTTTCTCATTTCCCCGAGTATCATGAAAATGATTTATCATACATCTTTAATAATGCCTGATAAGCTTATGATCTCATTTATCCTCTGGTTGAATCTTTAACTGCAGATGAACTCAAGTCAAAACACTTGCTCTCTGGGAGTGTGGCTTCAACAAGTGGTATCCTTATTAAAATAATATTTACTAAGTACCCCAATGAGATTAGAGTGAAGAGAAATAGATATAGCCCTTGCTCAGTGGGCTTCCAACCAAAAACTCAGAGAAGTAAAATACAGAAAGTGTGGGCAGAATGTTAGAAAATCCTTGCTGAGGTAAAATGAAATTCTACGGAGAACAACAATTCTAGGAGATGGAATTAAAATGTCTAGAAGAGAGCAGCTAAAAATTGAGTCTCAACTCTGCCACTTATTACCTGTGTGACCTTGGAAAAGTCATTAACCTGATCCTTTCTGGATCTCAGTTTCCTCATCTGTAATTGAACTATTGATAATGAATTATTGACTGAACTAGACAGCTGATAAGGTCCCTTCTAGCTTTAACTCCAGAATCTTCTGATCAAAAGAATGGAATGACTTCCATATAAAAACAAGTCAAAAACATTTTTTTAACCTGACATAGTGAGAAGGATTATCATCAAGAGTCCATAAAAGTATAGACAAAATGGCCTTGAACACCAAATCCTGGAATTATTCACTCCATTCACCAAATGCTTATTATGTTCAAGGTATTGTGATAAGGGAAGAGATTGGGAAAGCATTGATAAAGCAAGACACTGCTAAATGGTACACATATACTTCATTTGATCCTCCCAGTAATTCGGGAAGACAGATGCTATTATTATCCTCATTTTACAATTGAGGAAACTTGGGTAAAAAGGTTAAATGATTTGAACAGGTTCACAACAGTTGGTAATAAATATCCGAGGTTGGATTTGAACTCAGTTCTTTCTGGTTCCTGTAGCAGAACTTTTATCAACTGTGCCATCTTGTTTTTCTGATAGGCAGCAGAAGGAATGTAAAGATAAATAAGGCATGGACTCTTTTCTAAACGCACTAGAAATTAAGTGGAATTTATCTGTGTATCTGTTTATCATCTATCTCTCTGTTGATCTATTCATCTGCCTATTTCTATCTATCTATTTATAGATTCTAAGATAAGGGCATTTTAAAAGACCATTATGAGTATAGGAGGGAATAAAGTGCTTTGGGATTATATGATATTCCATCTTGGGAATCATGAAAGATTTCATGAAGAAGGGAACATTTGAATTAGATCTTGAAGGATAGGTAGGATCTTAACAAGTTGTTAGATGAAAGACAGAAATCAATGTAGATTCAGAGGGAAAATGCAGAGGGGTGTGTGAAAAATAATCTAATTTGCCTAGAACTAGACAGGACTCCCTCCAAGTTTGAAAAGGGAAATTTGAGGACAAATAAAAGGAAATGATAATTTAAGTAGCAGCTAATAGACTCATGGAAACTCAGCTCTTATTATTCATGAAATTCTAGGAAATAGTACAGACTATTCATACTATAGTATGAATGTATCCAGGAAGAGTTTAGATAAAATTTATGAATAGATGATCCTTTATATATTTCTAAAGGTAGATTAGAATTATTTGGGGAAAAATGACTAACTTTTTAAGATTTATGTCATAGAAAACAATTATCCTTTTGTACTTCTTAAATATTAAACTTCTTTCAAGTTAGGGAGATATGAATCAGGAGGAAAATTGAGAGAATCACAAGAAGTCATTGAAAACTAAACTTATTGTGCTAAGTGACTCATCCAAAGAAAACAGGAAGGGAGGCTGATACCCAAATACTTTGGGTCTTTGTATAGGCTGTATGCTCTGGCCATTTCTGTACATTGTGGTCAATTAATAATCAGGGGATAAAAATCACCAGCAGATCTAGCTGATGCTGATGATCTGTTGATTGAAAGTTGCTTCTGGTTATGTAAAACCAGGTTTTCATGGGGGGAATGGTTTGCATTTTACTGACATGAAATTGAATAGTGGTAATAGAACTGGGGGACATCATTCACCCTTTGCAATCTAGAAATTCTATTCAGGCTTACCTGTGTGAACTTGTAAGTCTTCCTAAAATCCCCTTCTGGTAGGTTGAGCTTCAGAGTGTCTTGACTGGCCTGTGTGTTCCTGATAAGACAAAATCTTTGTAGAGAGGATCCATTGGTTTGTATTAGATCATGGATAGAAAGGATGAATTGGAGGACATTCCACTTGGCTGGTCAAAAAATAAAAAGTGAGAGGCAATAATGAAATTTGGCACCATAGTGCTCTAATTGGCCATATGTTTGAGATAACATCTTTTAAAATCTCTGTTTCCATCATTAAAAAATCAGCATATGTGGGAAAAGATATTCCAATATTTAGTTTCCTGAGTTCAAGAGATCATGGGGCTGTTGTGCATAGCATTCTAGGCTCCTCTGGACACTTGATTTCCACAAGAGTCAATTCCACCTTGGAAAACAGCATCAGCTAGATAATATTGATGTGGTACAGGAATGGTGTAAACTTTAATTAGTTCATTCAGTCTCCATTGTCAGGAATAATGCAGAACTTTAAGCTCACTTTCTGCTCCCATTGTTATACACAAAATTAGGTGACATTCCTGAGACTTGCTAGCCTAAGTAATTCTCAGCCATATTATCATGAACCTGCTCACTCATCATGCCGCCGTTTATGTAGATATAATGTACATGCAAGTTTGTTTTCATCTAGGACCTTTCCTAACTTTTCCCTAACTCTCTAGATCCTGTCCTTACTTCTCTCATCCTCTTCCCTCTGATCTTAAAAAACTACTTTTCTCACTTATCGCTGTGGATCATTTTTGGATTTCGCCCATGAGCCTTTTCATGCCAATAAAGGGCATCTTATGACTATGAGAATGCCTTTGTAAAATTTTCACATTACAAACTGCTCTCCCAATACCTGCTACTTCATCATTATTAGGCAACTAAATAGCTCAATGGATAGAGCATTGGGCTTGGAATTGGGAAAACCTGAGTTCAAATCTATTCCCAGACACTTACAAGCTGTGTGAACCTGGGGAAGTCCCTTAACCTCTATTTGCTTAATCCACTTGAAGAAGGAAATCACTCCAGTATATTTACTAAGAAAACTTCATGGACAGTATGGTCCATGGGATCATCAAGAGTTGGACAGCAACTCTGATAACAATTCAGCAACAACAACAAATAATGAAAAGATTGTAAGGGTGGAGTAAGGTAGTTGGTTTGGAAAAAAAAAAAAAAGAGGATGAGAGTAGCTCCATCTTAGTGCTGTTGGGAAACTTGTACTTAAGACATGTGAAATGAATTTTAAAAAGAAGAAGAAATGAGGATGAAATATATTTGCTGAGATACTAGAAAAATGTCTGAATAAAATGAAAGGTTTATGTTCATTATAATCAAACAAGAACATTCTTCTTCCTTGAGATTTCACTAGGGCATTAAATAATAACTTGGAATTGATGACACATCATCTCTTCAGAAATAACAATTCACATTTTAATAATGTTTTAAAATTTATAAAATGTTTTCCCCATGACAAGCTTATAAGGTAGTACAACAATTACTATCCCCATATTACAGAGGAGAAAACTGAGCCTCAGAGAAGGTGAAGTACTTTGCCCATAGTCACATAACTAGTAAGTATACCATAGTCCATTATTCAGTTAGCAGCAACTGCTTGTTATGTATTGCATGCCTATTCCTGGGTTAGGTACTGAGGAATATATTAGAAATCATCGGTTAGCACTTATTAAGTGCCTATTATATATCAGATAACAAGATAACCTTGTTAAGTGCTAGAAATATAAGGGAAGGTCAGAAATTGTCCCTGATCTCAGGAACTCAGTCTTTTGGGAGAAAAACATGCAACAACTATGTATAAATAAGCTCCATATATATGTATATATGTATGTATATATATTGATTGCATCCTCTTCCCTCTGATCTTGTATATGTATTGTATATATGTATATATGCATTGTTGTTGAGATGTTTCAGTTGTTTCCAATTTTTCATGATCCTATTTAGGATTTTCTTGGCAAAGATAATGCAGGAGTTTGCTATTTCCTTCTCTAAATCATTTTGTAAATGAGGAAACTGAGGCAAACCATGTAAAGTGATTTGCCCAAAGTCACCCACCTAGTAAATGTCTGAGACTATATTTAACCTCATGAAGAAGAAACTTCCTGATTCTAAGGCTAATGTTCTATCCACTGACACTCTCTATCCACTATGCCATGAGGTCTCTCCCCTATATGAATATATGTATGTGAACTACACATATATAAATAATATGTATAAATTTGAGATAATAGTCAAAGAGAAGGCACTAACATTAAGGGGGATGGGGAAAGGCTTCTTGCAGCAGATGAGACATTCAATAGTACTTGAAGGAAGCCAAGGAAACCAGAAGATGAGGTGGGAAATTATTCCAGGAATGGAGAATAGCCAGTAGAAATGCATGGAAGTGGGAGATGGAGATCTAAATATAAGAAACAGCAATTCAGTGATCCTGGAGTGCAGATTATGTGGAAGAGGGGGAAAGGATGTAAGATATAAGAAAACAGAAAAGTTGGAAAGGGCCAAGTAATGGAGGGTTTTAAAACACCAAACATGGGATTTTATATTGAATCCTATGAAGTTTATAGAATGTGTGACTTGTAGCTGAGTCAGGTGCCTATTGGTTTAACTATGCCCTCTGGAGCAAAGACTGGTGAATAAGAGTCCTACTTCTCCCTTTTTCATAGGACATTTCATAGGACAAAAGGAATTCCGTAATATGAACAGGCATGGTTGAGTTGTATTCTTCAACACCAACCTCTTCCCTAAACTTCTACCAAGTTATCTTTTCCCCCAACCTACCCTTCTTCCAAATTTCCTTATTATTATCAATTCTCAAGCTCAAGATTCTTGCCTAGGCTATTGCATTAGCTCCTAATTGATTTCCCTGTCTCAGATTTCTCCTCAATTCTATCTATTTTTCTCACAACTATCACAGTGATTTTTCTGAAGTATAATTCTAAACATGTTTTCTCTCCTATCAATAAATTCCAGTGGCTCCCTATTACCTCCAAGATCAAATACAAAACCCTGTAACATTTAAAATTCTTCATAACCTTGGCCCTTCTTGTGCTTCTAATTCTTTATTCTTTTCCACGTTATATGATCTAACGCATTATATGACTCAACAGCATTGTTCTACTTTCCATTTTCTCACACACAACATTCCTCCTCTCAGCTCCATGTTTTTTCCTGGCTATCCCCCTTTCAGGGATGTTCTTCTTCTTCCCTTCCACCTCTTAGCTAAGCTGTCTTCCTTTTATACTTCCTTCAGCTCAAACTTCATCTTCTAGCAGAAGACCTTTCCCTTTCTCTCTAGATGCTAGTCCCTTATCTTCCAAGGTTACTCTCATCTATTCTGTATGTATCTTGGGTCTATTTAGTTACTTACATATTGTCTGCCCCATTAAAATTTAAGTTCCTTCAGGGCTGGGACTGTTGTTGCTTTTCCTTGTATTCAAAGCACTTAATAAGAAACATTTATTAAATGCTTTTTTGACTTGTTCACCTATCTTCTTGGAGCACTTGTCCTCATCATTTTCAGCATCTTCTCATTTCCTATACAGCTAGAACCCAATTCCACATTTTGAAAATCATCATAAGTGACCCAGCAGTAAGAATCCTTATTCTCACTACTTGGAAGAGTACCTTAAGTGCTTAATCAATGCTTAAAGACCGATTGATTGATGGACCAGTATAGGTAATGGGCAAAAGAGGACACCCGAATTCTACTCCATGGCAGTAATAGTATATGTCTTTGAACATCCAAAATTGGAAATCTGACCATATCCCATAGAAATATGTTTTACTTATTCTGGTTAAGTAGTATAGCACTATTTAGAAGAATATTGTATTTCAGGCTGAATGTATTTGAGAGGAATTCAATTTGGAATAGCCTAGATTGAGAACCTTACCATTATAGTATTTCTGGGGGAAAAAATTATACAAAGTTGCAAAAATAAAAGCAACAACAACCCCATAAACTTCAATATATATTTGTTTCCTCCAAGAAAGTAGACTTCATGAGAGTAAAAATATTTTTATTTTTGCCTTCATTGCTTCAGAAACTAGCACAGTGCTTGGTATACTGGAAGGGCTTAATAAATGCTTGTTGGTTGGTTGGAATGCAATCTATTTGTAAAGTAGGAACCTATTATATATATTTTTTAAAAAGAAAAAATGTTTCCCTCTATAAATTCAGTTACACTGAAGATCACATTGGCAGCTTTTTTTGTAGTGGCAAGAAACTGGAAACTGAATGAATGCCCATCAGTTAGAGAATGGCTTATTAAGTTATGTCATGGAATAATATTGTTCTATAAGAAACAATTAGCAGAATGATTTCTTCTTCTTCTTTTTTGCTGAAGCAAATGGGGTTAAGTGACTTGCCCAGAGTCACACAGCTAGGAAGTGTTGCCACTTATCTGCCCCATGAAGGATGATTTCAGAAAGACCTGAAGAGATTGACATGAACTGATGCTAAATGAAATGAGCAGAACCAGGAGATCATTGTTCTCAGCAACAACAAGATTATTCAATGAATAATTCTGATGGATGTGGCTCTTTTCAGGCAAGTTCCAATGATCCTGCAATTTTGAGAGCCATTTACACCCAGAGAGAGGACTGTGGGATCACAACATAACATTTTTACCCTTTTTGTTGTGGTTTGCTTGAATTTTATTTTCTTTCTCATTTTTTTTTTCCATTTTTGATCTGATTTTTCTTGGGCAGCAATGTATGCCTATATTGGATTTAACATATTTACCATATATTTTACCATGTTTAACATATATTGGATTACTTGCCATCTAGGGGAGGAGGTTGGGGGAATGGAGAGGGTGAATTGGAACACAAGGTTTTTCAAGGGTCAATGTTGAAAAATTATCCATGCATATGTTTTGAAAATAAAAAAGTTCAATGAACAAAAAAAGAAGATCATATATTATCTCTGTGTAGGATATGTTCCATACTGAAAAAGCTTGTAATGGGGATGCCAGGTTTGTTACCTAATGGTTGAGTATTGAGTATTGAGAATAACTGGAAATCATATTCAATAATACCTGATATTTATATTGAGATTTAAGAGTCATAAAAACATTTTATATAAATTTTTCTCATTTGATCTTCCTGAAACTCTTTGTGTAGATACAAGAGGTATTATAGTATCTATTTTCTCATTGAGGAAATTCCCATTTTACTTCACTGAGGAAAGTGAAGTGACTTAATCATGGACACAGTTAAGCAGAGTTAAGTCCATGCTCTTTTCATTATGCTAGGATGTCTTTCAATACATCTAAAATTGATAATGCATATAATCCAAGTCTTACATCTAAGGACTAAAGGGTAATATGGAGTGATCAGAACTAACCAGAATTAATTAGTGCAAACTTCATGATGGAAGTGAATTTTGAACAGGATTTTTATTTCCTTCAAGTATATTTCCTCAGTGATTCAATCACAAGATTCTCCATCTCTTGACTCTAAGCATTTTCATTGACTGTCTTACAGCTGTGATGTCTCCCCTCTCATCTCTACCTCCTGGCCTCAATATTATAATCAAATTCCAGAGCCAAAAATGTAGGGGTCAGAAAAAGGTATTCATGGTGAGAAAGGGGAAAGGGAGAAGTAGAATGGGGAAACTTTTCTCACATAAAGGAGGTTCATAAGAAAAATCTTTTATAGTAGAGGGGAAAATGGATGTAATGGTGGTGGTGGTAGTATACAATGCTTGAATCTCTTACTCATTGAAATTAGTCTAAAGAGGAAAACACACACACATACACACACACACACACACACACACACGTTTAGAAATCTATCTTTTCCAACAGGGAGAGAGAAAAGGAAAGGGGGTAAGAGAAAGGAAAGTATGATAAAAGGGAGGGCAGATTAAGAGAGATAGTGGTGAGAAGCAAAACAGACGTTTGATGAAGGACAGGATAAAGGGAGAAACAAGGAGAAGTAGAAGAAAATAAAATGGAGTAAAATACACAGTAATCATAACTTTGAAAGTGAATGAGATGAACAAAACCACAAAATGGAAGTGGATAGCAGAAGAAATTAGAAACTAGGATCCAACAATATGTTGTATACAAAACACATACATGAACCAGAAGCACATAAGCAGAGTTAAAATGAAGTGCTCGAGAAAAATTTATTAGGTTTCAACTGAAGTTAAAGGGTAGGAGCAGAAATCATGATCTCAGACACAACAAAAAAAGTCAATTAAAAGAGATAATCAGGAAAACTACATTTTGCTAAGAGGTTCCATATATAATGAAGTAAAGTAAAAATAGTTTTTACGAGTTTCTCTAATAAGGGTCTCATTTCTCAAATATACAGGGAACTGAGACAAATTTATAAAAATGAGAACCATTCTCCAACTTATAAATGGTTAAGGGATATGAACAAGCAGTTTTCAGAAGAAATCAAAGCTATCTATAGTTGTATTATGGAGGTTACAGGATGAAGTCAGATTCTTTCCATTCTAGGCACCAGAATAATAGGGTTAGCCACTAAATGATGAGGGCATGGGGTAGTACTCAGAAAGTATATTGGGGATTTGGGGCCAGTGTCATGAGTTGTCCCAAAAGAATTTATAGGCATAGACATACAAATCAAGGGTCAAAGACTTTGTTATCCTGTTAACAATGAGCTAAATTCCAAGAGAAGTTATCAAGATAAGGAATTTTTAGTAAGTAACACAGGGGAAGACAAGTTCCCTAGTAGAATTCACAATTAACCAGGAGGAATATACCATTAAAGGGAAAATACCAAGAGGATTCCCTAAGCCAGTGGACCCGTTAGAAGATTAGAAGTTAGTGGTATACAAAAATGTCTTTTGAGAGGGGAAATATAACCTTGGGGGTTTGATATAAGTTGTCTTTCTGATTGGATACAATAAAGGTAGAGTTTTCAGAGACCTCTGTCTGATGAGGTAGGGCTTTAATCAAAAATCCACTTGAACAAAAGGCCAGCTTATGAACATAAGGCCAACTTAAGGTTAAGATGATTCTATCAGTGCTCTTTCCTGCTTACCTCAGGGAATATCATAATCCTTTCAATGCTTCAGGCTTTCTCTGTTAATGCCCAATAGGATACCTAGGACCTCTTCAGTATGAAAAAATATTCTAAATAACTATTGATTAGAGAAAGGCAAATTAAAAAACCTATGAGATACCACCTCAGTCCTATTAGAAATGACAAATGTTGGAGGAAATAAGGAAAAAGAGGGACATTAATGAATTGTTGGTGAAGTAGAGAACTACTCCAATCATTCTATAAAACAATCTGAACTATGCCCAAAGGGCTATAAAACTATACATATCCTTTGATCCTAGTGATACTAAGTCTATATCCCAAAAAGATCAAAGGAAAGAAAAAAGGATTTGTATGTACAAAAATGTTTATAGCAACTTCTTTTGCAGGAGCAAAGAATTGGAAATTGAGGGGATGCTAATCATTTAGGGAATGACTGAAAGAGTTGTGGCATATGACTGTGATGGGATACTGTTGTGCAATGAGGAAAACATGATTGGTATTGAACTAGATGAGGTGAGATCTTTCAAGACAGTTGTGAAAATCGAGTAAGGTTGCATCTATTTCAGAATTTGAGTAGGCCTGAAGGACTTTAAGCATTGAATCAAGGGCATACCTAAATCCCCTTTCTGTTATCCTCCCATGATATGAGGGTCTCCCTATTTCAGTCAAATATGGGTAACTATGTACTTATTGATCAAGTTCAATTTCTTGGGTAGTTCCGTATTTAGAACGTAAGACCCTCAGCCAATAAGGATGAGAGTCAGTGGTGGGAGAGGGAATTTGCATTAGGGATTAAAAGTGTTGACCCTGCCCCCGATAGGGCTTCCTCCCTTCGATTTTCTGCTTGATGGGTGGGATGCCCTTCTCGTGAGAATGTATAATAAACTTTTCTTTGCTTCTAGAGATCTTGCCAGCTTTTTTTTTTTTTTTAATTAAATGGTGACCCCTCACCATTTCTGAATCACATAGTTTGAACTATAGTAAAATGAAATGGGAGAGAACAAGAGATTATTGTGCACAGTAACAGCAATGTTGTAATGATGATCAACTATGAAAGTCTTGACTACTCTGATAAATACAGTGATCCAAGACAATTCTAAAGAACTCTTTATGAAAGAACTGATAAACTCTGAGTGCAAATTAAAGTATGATTTCTCTCTCTGTTTTTTGTTTGTTTTTGCTTTGTTTTTAGATTATGGGAATTTTTCATGATTTCAGGTATATAAATGATATATTGTTTATCTTCTCAAGAGGTGGAGGATGTGTGGGAAGGAGGGAGAGGATCTCATTTCAAAATTTAAAAAGAAAAGAAAATTAAAAATAAATAAATATAAAAAAAAAAGCTGCCTGGGGGCAGTGAAGAACTGACAGTAGTATAGTTTAGAGGATAACATCAAGTCCATCATACAGATGGCCCAATACCATTTAGAGTTGGTCTTGGTTTCTTGACAGGTTAGAGAGGCAGCATGGCAGAGCCAATAGGGCATTTAACTTGGAGATAGGAAAGCCCAGATTAAAATCCTTTCTCAGACAAGCACTAGCTGTGTGATCCTGGTTGTCACTAGACCTCTCTGTGCCTCAGTTTCCTCATTTAAAAATGAGGTACTCAATAGCCCCTAAAATCCCTCCCAGCTCTAGATTTGTAATCCTGTGAGACCCATCTGAAAGGATGAATGTACTTATGAATGTCCAAATTATGCCTGCTCCTTATGATATATGGAAGACAAGCTAAGACATTGTAGGTGAATGCTGTCTTGTAAGACAGAAGCCACTGCCAGAAACCACAATCATTTCGATGGGTTTGACCTCAAGGCATGAGCATAAATCCTTAAGGATTGAATCAATGCAATTCCTCATTCAGTCAATCTTCAAGGCTGTTTGGAATTCTGCCGCAGGGCCAAATCAGTTCTGCCACTAATGACACAAAAATCATTCCTCCAGAGAGATGCAAATGATTCCCATTAAATAAGCATTCTCTCCATCAGTTTTATCAGGCGTTCTTTCAGGCGTGTCAGTGTCAGTGTTCTGCTCTTCCCTAGGCTCTGAGGTTCAGCCCCTCTTTCCTCCCTTATGTGGGAGATGAGAACAAAAATGTATTGGAAAAGCACCATAAGCAAGGACTACAGAGGCCTGTCTGACATGTTGATTGGTGTCTGCAAAGCAATCCAGCCTCGGGGGTGGACAGAAGAACCAGATCTGCACAGAAAGCACCAATGAATTTATATGCCTGGTGGAAACCCAGCACCTGGCAGCAGAACCATAGGGAGAAAGAATTGTGGCAGATGGAGTGGTGTTTTGGGTTGCTGTCCAAAGCTTCTTGTTCTTAATGAAAACAATGCCTGTGAAGAATAACTTCTGTAAAAAGAGAAGCCCAGGTTCAGTTTGGGTAATAGAATCATAGATTTAAAGGCTATTGAATCCAACCTCCCCAATTTACAGATGAGAAAACTTATACACAAAATGACTAAGTGCCTTAAGCACAGAGAGACAACTTTCTCTGTGTTCATATTTGAACCCAGGTCCTCCAACTAGAAAATCCAGCCTTCTACCCATAACACTGAATGGACTTGATATTTAAGATTGTTTTTCATTTGTTTCAGCCTATTTCAAGTTGGTTTTCCTGTCAGAAATACTGGACTTGTGTGGGTCAGAAACCATTTAATAAAAGAGCTGGAGAGATCTCTAGAAGCAAAGCAAAGTTTATTTATATGTTCTGGAGAGAATGGGGCGGAGGAGGGGGGGTTCTACCCATTAAGCAGACAATGAAAGGGAGGAAGCACCATAGAGGGTAGGGTCAATGCTTTTAATCCCTAACACAAATTCCCCCTCCCACCACTGACCCTCATCCTTATTGGCCGAAGATCTTACATTCTAAATGCAGGACTACCCAAGAGACATTGAACTTGACCAATAAGTACATAGTTGCCCATATTTGGTTGAAATAGGGAGGATAACAAGAAGGGGACTTAAGTATGCCCTTAGGGGGATAACAGGTAAGAGGATAGTAGGGAGGAGACTTTAAGTATGCCCTTAGGAGAATAGCAGGGAGGAGACACTTTAAGTATGCCCTTGACTTAATGCTTAAAGTCCTTCATGTCTACTCAAACTTTGAAATAGATGAAGCCTTACTGGATTTTCACAACTGTCTTGAAAGATCTCACCTTATCTCGTTCAGACTGGCTTGCCATTTTCTTCTCCAATTCATTTTACAAATGAGGAAACTGAGGCAAGGGAGTTAAGTTACTTTCTCAGGGTCACACAGCTATTAAATGTCTGAGGCTGATTCCAGGTGCTAAATTCTATCCACTGCACCATCTAGCTGAATGCTAATTTAAGATTAGCAATGCATCATTCCTTAGAGGATGTAGTGAAAGGGAGATCTGGACTGGAAGTTAGAAAAACTGGTTCTTATCTTCTGCCTTTTGCTATGTAAATCTAGTGAAAGTCACAACATTTGACTTAATTTGCTCTCTGTAAAATGGGGATAATAATGCTAACCCTATCTAATTCATTGAGTCATTTTTTACTTGAAAATTTTTATTTTCAAAACATATGCAAGGATAATTTTTCAATACTGACCCTTGAAAAACCTTGTGTTCCAATTCCTCCTCTCCATTCCCCCCTTTTCTCCCCTAGATGGCAAGTAATCCAATATATGTTAAACATGGTAAAAATTTATGTAAATCCAATATATGCATACATATTATACAATTATCTTGCTGCACAAGAAAAATCAGATCAAAATGGAAAAAATGAGAAAGAAAATAAAATTCAAGCAAACCACAACAAAAAGAGTGAAAATGTTATGTTGTGATCCACACTCAGTTCCCACAGTCCTCTGTCTGAGTGTAAATGGTTCTCAAAATCACAGGATCATTGGAACTTGCCCTGAATCATGTTGAAAAGAGCCACATCCATCAGAATTAATCATCGAATAATCTTGTTGCTGTGAACAATGATCTTCTGGTTCTGCTCATTTTACTTAGCATCAGTTCAGGTAAGTCTCTCCAGGTCTCTCTGAAATCATTCTGCTGATCGTTTCTTATAGAACAATAATATTCCATAACATTCATATAGCATAACTTATGCAGCCATTCTCCAACTGATGGGTATCCAAGTTTCTTGCCACTACAAAAAAGGCTGCCACAAACATTTTTGCACACTTGGGTACCTAGGAAAGCCATTTGGTAATATTAAAGTACTATGTAAATGTGAATTATAGTCTTAGCTTACTATACAATGGGTTGCATACCTCCATTGTAAAACCCTCTCCCCTCCTCCCATGTGGTTTAGAAGATGGGAAAAGCTTTTCCTTTTTTTTTTCCCTTTTAAGGAATTTAAAAGGGCTATCTTTCTCCTTTGTCTTCCCTTTAATCTGTTTTGGTGGAATAAAGAAACCGATTAGTTACATCTAAACAATAATTTATTTACTAGTAATTTACTTTTATTCTTTCCTATTTCTAATCAAATTAACTCTTAGGTTTTTTCATAAAACCAACTTTTAGTTTTGTTTATTAGATCAATAGTTTTCTTTCACTTTTATTAATCTCTCCTTTGATTTTCAGATTTTCTAAATTAGTATTTAATTGGGGGTTTTAACTTATTATTTTTCTAGCTTTTTTAGTTGCATGCCCAATTAATCTTCTCTTTCTCTATTTCATTATTGTAAGCATTTAGAGATTTGAAATTTCCCCTAAGTACTGCTTTGGGTGCATCCCATAAATTTGTATGTTGTCTCATTATTGTCATTCTCTTGGATGAAATTTATTTAGCAATGTGTGTGATTATAAAACAAACTGGAAGCAAGACTCAGTTACCACAGACACAAAACTTGGTTTCCACATTGTTTATATATGACTTGGAGGAAGTGAAAAAACAGCATCATCTGGTTTTTCAGTAGAGGAGAATATTAGGAGACACTCAGGTGACAAGGGTAGCTTTGTGACCTGCCTTAAATCAGGTGATCTTTGGGAGGAGGAATAATCTTTGACTTCGTCAAAATCAGGAGACTTACAAGTAGTTGCTTCACAAAATGGTAGAGAAGGGCAATATGGAATCAATAATACAATACTGTCTTTAGTGTATTCATGAAAAATAATGTATTCAGTGATGAAAGGCAACTTCAAGATTTTGAGAAATCAGCAGAAAAGCTATGGCCTCCAGCAACCAAAATTAGCCAGTCACTCAGTAAACATTTATTAATCTCAATGTACCAGGTATTATGTAAATTCTAGGAATTCAAAGGAAGGAAAAACAAGGTCCTTTTCCTCATTGAATACATTCCTCATTTTAATGTATTTCTTCTTTGCCCCTTGACTCCTTATCTCATCTTGGTCATCCAAGACAAGGCTGCTCACACCATTTGGATTAACTAGGTATCATTAATTGCAATCCCTATAGGAGCACCAGGTTTTACCAACTGTTCTGCCACTGTGTCCAAAGATCCTCTGGGCTTTAATATTTGTATTGCTAAGCCCTCCAGTATCTGACATACTTCTGGGATTCACCAACCTCCTGTCCTTTAAATTTCCCCCAGCTCTGTTACTCCCCTCCTCTTCCCCCCTCCCCTCCACACCTAATTGCTGAGCTTTCTTATTTCTTTCACTTAGAGTATAAGTTCCTTGAAAGTGGGGACTGTGTCCCTTTTCCCATTTATAACCCGATTAACTCTAAGATAAAAGATAAACTGCTCTGTTTATCTTTTAAAGGCCTTCTCAACTTGACCACAATGGACCTTTCAATGATCATTTTACATTACATCCCTTTTCATAATACAGTTCTGCCAAAGTCTCTCTGCTCCTCACACAGGGAACTCCATTCTCTACATCCCAAGATTGGAAGGCATTCCTTCTTTCCCTCTGCCTCACAGTATCACTCAATCCCCGTCTTCCATGAAGATGTTGAAGGACCCCAAAACTCTAAAACTCCTTGAAGGACAAATTCTCCTTAAATCCTGCCACTGTAAAGACCCTGCCCGAGGACAAACAGCTTCATTCTGTAATCTAGGTGGGGCTAGCTGAGTCCAGAGCTGGAGATACCAATCCTATTGAATTAGAGAAACATCATATTCAATTGAAGATTTTCTATTCAATTCCAACTTCACCCACCACCCTCATAGGGAGGGGGAGCAGGCCTTGGTTTCTAGTCAAAGACTTCCTTATAAAAATGGCAATTTTAAACTCAATTCTTTGCAGAGATCCTAACATGCCATGTTATGCCATGCTATGCCAAGGAAACCTCTGCCCACTGGAATAATATTCTCTTCCAGTGCTACTCTTTCTTTATCCTCACCTATTTCCCTAACGAGACTTTACTTCTCTGCCAGTACTCCCCACTACTTTACTTCCCTGCTGGGACTTTGACACTAAGGAATTCAGCCTTTCTATTCATGCATAGCAAAGGCTGACTTCCCAATGCCTATAATAAACTTCTTTTTATAAGTCTAGGTTTTTCGGGTTCATAAATTCCTTTATGAAGGACCTCTGCACCCCCAGAAGGAGGGTTCCCAAAACTCCCTATCCTTGTGCCGAATCCCAAGGAGATTTAGGGGAGCCAAACCTCTCCATTTGGTTCCCTGAACCCCAAACCTGCCACTAACCTCATCATTTAACTCCCTGACCACCAGAACCCTAATCTCATTTTGGTTCTCAAAATCTAATCTCATCATTTGGTTCCCCGACCATCCTAAACCTAGACGTCATCAATGTCACTCAAGTATTATCTTCTTCATGAAACCTTTCCTGATTTCTCTCACTGATAATGCACACCCTAGTAGCCATTTTGAATTTACTTATATTGGTTCCATTTATATTTATTCTGTATGTATTTTTATTTCTCCTGGTTGATAATCATGGTTTCATTCTTAGCATTGTAAACTTCTTGAGGACAGGAACTGTCCTTTGCCTCTTTTTGTATTCCCAGTCTCAGCATATTGCCTGGTTCATAGTAGATGTTTAATAAATGTTTATTAATTGATTGCATCTCCAGAACTTAGTATAGTACCGGACATACAGTAGGTATTTAATACATGCTTGTTAATTGGAACTTAATAGAAGTCATAGTAGATGTTTAATAAATATTTATTAATTGATTGCATCTCCAGAACTTAGTATAGTACCTGACATACAGTAAGTATTTAAAACATGCTTGTTGATTGGAACTTAATAGAAGATCTTTTCCTTTCTTAGAATCATTAAATTATTAATTTAAAAACCATTAAAATGATTAAAATTTTAAAAAATTAAAAAAACAAAAATTTTCAATTATCTTCAGTTGACTTTGTAGTGTTTGTTTTGGTTCTGGATTTTAGTTCTTTCAATAATTATCAATGTGATTTTCACAAAGTAGGCTCATTTTTCTGGATCTTAAGCTTGTAATCTCTAAAACTGCAAAAGCATGAGGGTGAATGAAGTAAACATGAAGGTTCTTGCCTATTGGGAAATTTTATGGATGGTCCTGGAATCATAAAAATCTGTGTTTAAATATCTGATCTTAGACACTCACTAGCTGGGTCTAGCCAAGTCACTTAACCTGGTTTGCTTCAGTTTCCTGAAGTGTAAAATGATCTAGAAATGTCAAACCACTCCAGTATCTTTGACCCCCCAAATCCTAATGGTTCATGAAGAGTCAGACACAATTAAACTAGTGGAACACCATCACCACTACCATAGTCAGGCAAGCCATCATCAAGAAGATTTGGTTTTAAGTCCCGTCTCTGAACACTTACAATCTATTTGACAATGGGAAAGTCACTTGACCTCTAAGTGTCCTATGCAAAACTAAGGTGCCAAGGAATTGCCAATTGACATTGATGGAGAGAGTTCCTCTATACTCCTATACATCACACACATGCGTTGAGGATTTTTCATAGAGATAAAATCTCAGATCTGGACGCACCCCCCCAAAAAAAAATCACTGAAAATTTGCTTGAATTATAGTGAATATCCTGCACTTTTTTCCCCTGAGGCAACTGGGATTAAGTGACTTGCTCAGGGTCACACAGCCAAAGAAGTTTTAAGTGTCTGAGGCCATATTTGAACTCAGGTCCTCCTGAGTTCAGGGTTGGTGCTTGCTCTATCCACTGCGCCACCTAGTTGTTCCTAACCTACATTTTTTCTAGAAAAACTCAGATTTTGAATTTTCTATTCAATCATTCAATAAATAATATTCTGAGACATCATGCTTCCCAAAGTCCAATGTTTTTTTAAGTAGTGAAGGAATATAGGAGTGGTGGTACTGTGGACAGAACACTGAGCCTAGTCAGGAACATTTAATTCAAAACAGGCCTCAGATATTTACTAGACAATTCTTGTAATCTTTATTTACCTTAGTTCCTCCTCTATAAAATGGGGATACACTGGAGAAGGAAATAGCAAACCACTCCAGTATTTTTATCAAGAAAACCCTATGGACATTATCCATGGGTTCATGTAGAGTTAGACACAACTAAACAACAAAATGAATGAAATTACAATTAATATTACAATAAAAGTATATTCAAAAGAGTGAAAGACAGCTAAAAATAAACACATGCCAAAGAAAACTCTGAGATTTCTCACAATCATGCACATCCTGATTTTGCATTATGGGTATCTAGCTATGTATGTGCAACATGGGTGATGTGTCACAGTACTGTAATATTTCTAGTTATAAAGCCCTTGAAATCTGCCCAATGTACTGATAAATCAGATGGGACAAGTCTTTGTTCTGGGTTAGAAAATATGATTACTATACATTTGTCCCATAACAAGTACTTTACAGGGTATGAATAAAAAGCAGTTCATTTAGCTCTTGATAATAGCTGGACATTGGTTTTGGGAAATGAGAACCAAGCCTTTTTGAAAAAAAGGCAGAGCACAAAGACAATGCAGATTCCTCAGTTACAGCCTCAGAAAAAAAAGGACAAGTTCTTTCTTCTCCCAAACCCACATCTATCATACCAATTCTCCTCATATGAATCTTCGACTGACCAGAGCAGCTAATCCCAACACTCTCTTCCTAAATTCCAGAATATTCATATGTATTCTACATTATAGTTTATATATTTTCTATATCTCTCCCTGTCAACTACAAACCTTTGTTTCTTTCCCTCTCAGCTGGCAGTCATAGGTAAACTTAGGAGGAGAGGGGGAAGAAAGGATTGCCTGATAAATAAATTCATCATATAGTGTTAATAACATTTCCTTCCCAGGGAAATTTGTTTTTTCAAAAAGGTAGAATCCTAAGGCATAAATCTAAAATGGAGGAATTTAGGCATGATGTGAGAATCTTAGAAGAGTTTTTCTTTAGGCTGATCAATTCTCACCATAAGGGTAACTATTTTCTTTAGGCATAAAGCCAGCTCTGTTCCCCAGCTTCACAAAAATCAGGAGGGCAAGACAAAGTAGGGCAGGAACTATGATATGGAAAAGGTTACAAGGATGTAGTTGGGAGTAGCATTCTTTTATGCTATTGATGACTTTGAGGTTATTCTCTATTTGGGATGTAAAGGGAGACATAGAAAATAATTCTGGAAGCAGTAATCAATGCTTGGGAAGAGTTGGCAATTTCCCATGATGTCAGGATATTGGGCAGAGTTTCCAAAGGTGGACTGTCTATACAGAGATGCACATACTTATGAGTATTCAAGGGAACTACACTAGTCTGGTCCAACTTTAGAAAAATACAAGATAACCAAATAAATAATCTTTGGCTGCTAAGGGCAAGAACCGTGTGTACCTGTTCAGAAAATCTGTAAAGATTAATAAATCTATAAAGATTAAAGAGGGATACGTTTGAGATGAAGATGTCATTTTCCAAGCAAACTCGTTTGTAAGCTAAGCAGTGAATCAGGGCCACGTGATTTCTAGAGAATCTAATGCATGTGAATAAAATTTGCCTTCTAATTGACAACAGAGTTTTAAGAGTTAGACTGCTTTAAAAATAAGGATCAGCTTAATTTGAATATTACCTATAATCACATAGTAAGAATGCTTTTGATGGTGCTATTTTTGTTGGCTGTGTATTTTTGTATATACTAGGGGAGTACTGCACTTCTACTCTACTATGTGCCTGTATAAATGGTAGTTATTTACTTCCTTTATATCACAACTAAAACTGCTTCTTCTACAAGAAAATTGTTTCAAACCTTTTAAATTCTAGTTTCTTTTCTCTCTTAATTACTCTTTATTTATCTTGTATATGGGTCGTTTGTTTGTATATATGTATGTGTGTATGTATTATTATAATTTTGCTTTTTGTTTTTCCCATTTGATTGTGAGTTTCTTGAGGACAAGAACTGTGTTTTGCCCAGAGGTTAGCAAGTGCCTGGCACATGGTACTTATTAAATGCTTATTGATTGATTTTTTTTCTTTTTACTTAATATTGTTGTATTCATGTAAATTGTTTTTCTGTTTCTATTTGTTTTCCTTGACGTTGATTCATCCAAATCTTCCAATATTTCCCTACATTCTTAGTTACCATAATTTTTTTTTTTTTTTTTTTTTTTTTACAATGCAGCAGTTTTGCACTGCAATCATGAACAACTGGTTTGGCCATTTCCCAAGTAAATAATATCTACTTTACCTCCAAAATTTTGTTGCTACAAAAAAGTGTTATCATGAATATATTGGTACATATGGGTTCTATCTTTCTATTGTTGTCCTTTTTGGGGAATGTGCCTGGTGATATTATATTTCTATCAAAGGATAAGGTATTTTAGTCACTTATTGAATTCCAAATTGTTTTAGAAACTCACTGCATCAATTCATAGTTCCCCCAATAGTGTTTTAGTATGTCTGACTTTCCATAGTCCCTTTAACATGTTTTATAGTTGTCAATTTTCTAGATATAAGGTAGAATCTCATGTTGTTAATATTGTAGGAAGGAAGTAATATCATTAGTTTAAGGAACTTCTATGATTGAAAACCTACAGATCACAACATATTTCTTAGATAAGTACTAAGGAATTGCCTATAGCTTGAAGAGGCACATAAGAGTCACTTGCAGATGCATAGTACACCCTGCTTCTATGTGAGTTGGTGATCTTACCTTTTTGGGAGTTCCCTTTTTAATGATACAATCCCCAATCCATCCATGTCTGTCCCTCCAGTTTGACTCCTGCCCATGACCTCCTAAAAGTTCACTGTGGGAATCTGTTCATCCTCCTGGAAGCCTTCCTCAATTTTAGTTGATTCTGAGCAACATATTATTCACTTGGTATTTCCTATGTGCATAGTCAGGCTAAACTACTCCAAGTGATTGCAAATCTACAGGAGCCTCTGAAATGTTCTGGGATTTGATGCAATAGGCAAAATATCATCTGGAGAGTCTCTCAAATTTTTTTTTTGTCATAGAATGGAATATCACCTTTTAGTTTCTTTAAATAAAATGTCTCCTTCTGACATCAAAATCATTATGATTCCATGAAAGATTTAATTACACAAGCAGCCCAATTCAATGAACCTCTGGAAAATATGGTTTTATTAAAAGCATTCATTACTGTGGTGAAGGAAATCCAATGCAGACTTAAAGTTGAAGAGGATAATATGATTATAATATTATATAATATTGTAATATGACATTATTTATAATTACTATTATATTTATAATTATATATAATCATTATGTTGATAACAATACAAGACAGTATAGTATAAAGGATAAAATATTGGGTGTGAAGTTAGAATGTTGGATTCTAATTTTATCTCTGACACATAATTGTGACATTGAGCAAGTCCCTTAACTTCTGGGTATAGTATGCAACTCTCTAAAATTGATCTACTATCACAGATTGATTATTGAATACAGTGCTAGAGGAAGTTTTCACACCAGAATTTCTCTGCTATAGAAATCATATATTTAGGGTATTTATATATTCCTATTCCTATAATAATATGTCTCTTGAGTGTTCAATAACTAAAAAAACACAAGGCAAGGAAGAACAATCAACAAATTCGTGGATTAAGATTTACATATTGTTATGCTAAAATGTGTGATATCAGCACATGGAAATGCTGACCTCAAAAAGACTACTGTATGAAATTCCAATATGTTTGTTGGAGTTCAAAATCATTCTTGTTTACTCTGACACTCATGGCCTTAACCATGGCAGAATTGTCCTAAAGTGATTGACTTTGAAAATGGGCCTGGAAGCAAGAAATTAATTCACTGATTAATTTATTCTTACATTACAGATGTCAACCAACTTGGACTTTAGAAACGAAGCAAACCTAACTTTTCTACACAAGTGTCAAATCTACAAGCTAAGTCTAATTAGCATCAAGCTCTTGCCAGCTACTAGCTATTTTGAAAAGAAGATGGTAGGCAGAGTGAGATTTATCACTACATCTACTAACAAATATTGATCTTCCTTTTAAGAATTGGTCATTAGACTGCAATTTAGTTAAAGATAAATGTTGCATCATAAGATGCAGCAATATGTCCTGATTCTTCTTCCTTCTCTCTGAACACAGAATGCATTTTATTGTTATGCTGAAGACTCTGAATTCAAAATCAATAACAAATTTAGGGAGAAAATAAAGTTGTCATGAAAAAATGAGTTAAAATCAGAGTTTATTAGACAAGTTAATCAAATCATTTTTGTTCGTGTCTCTGTTCTCTTCCAGATGATCTAGCCATTCACAATTAATGTTGGCACAAATAAAATCAATGTCTTTTGAGGTTTAAAAACCCCTTGGGAGAAGAAAATAAGATGAAAGAGAAGAGGTGAGAACTTGACTTCATGTAGAATAGACACTGGAACTAAATGGATAAAAAAAAAATTGAAGAGAGAGAAAATTTTGAGAAAGATGATTACTACAGACCTCTGAGGAATATTCTTTACCCAACACAAAGATGCAAAGGGATTGCACATATAAATGAAATCCAGCCTCAATCTCAAAACTACATTTTCCTCAATAGCTTCAGCTTCTCCTCCCACTAAACCTTTTTTTCCAGAGCTATCAGCAAGGAGCCAAATGAACTGACTTAGATTTTCCTTTTCTAAAAAAATGAAGTAATTGGATTATATAACTTCTAAGACAGAGGATCTTAACTTTTTACATGTCATGGACATTTCAAAATGTTTCTAAAAGCATAAAATAAAATATAATATATAGGATTATAAATTAACAAGATATTGAGATAGAAATCAACATTCCATTTAGAAAGTACTATATAATTATCAAGTAGGGGAAGGGGGCAGTGGGCAATCAAATAACCAAGGCAAAATAGAAAAAAATGTGGATTTTTTTCTACCAAGTTAGAAAAAGCAGAGGCCTAGATAAATTACACACTATATAAAAACTGAGAATTGATTGTCTGTAGGTATTAAAGGAACACTTCAAGGAGTAGATAATTTGAAGCACGAAGAAATGTGCAAATATAATGAGATATTTTAAAGCCTTTCTAATTGGGGAGAATTGTGTAGATTTGTTTTTTCTTTTAAGAAGGGCAATTTTTATTTTAGTACAGTGTTCTGGAGAGAACCGAGCACTTGGAATTGAAATATCCAATCCTATTTCTACTTACTTATGTGATCTTGGTCCTGTTTTATTTCTAAGCCTCAGTTTCCTTGTTTCCTCAACTATATATATTTTTTAATTTTAATAGCCTTTTATTTACAGGTTATACGTATGGGTAACTTTACAGCATTGACAATTGCCAAACCTCTTGTTCCAATTTTTTCCTTCCTTCCTCGCACTCCCTCCCCCAGATGTCAGGATGACCAGTAGATGCTAAATATATTAAAATATAAATTAGATACACAATAAGTATACATGACCAAATGGTTATTTTGCTGTACAAAAAGAATCAGACTGAAATATTGTACAATTAGCCTGTGAAGGAAATCAAAAATGCAAGTGGGCAAAAAATATAGGGATTGGAAATTTGATGTAATGGTTCTTAGTCATCTCTTAGAGTTCTTTTGCTGGGCATAGCTGGTTCAATTCATTACTGCTCCATTGGAACTGATTTGGTTCATCTCATTGTTGAAGATGGCCACACCCATCGGAATTGGTCATCATATAGTATTGTTGTTGAAGTATATAATGATCTCCTGGTCCTGCTCATTTCACTCAGTATCAGTTTGTGTAAGTCTCTCCAGGCCTTTCTGAAATCATCCTGTTGGTCATTTCTTACAGAACAATAATATTCCATAACATTCATATACCACAATTTATGCAACCATTCTCCAATTGATGGGCATCCACTCAGTTTCCAGTTTCTAGCCACTACAAACAGGGCTGCCACAAACATTTTTGCACATACAGGTCCCTTTCCCTTCTTTATGATCTCTTTGGGATATAAGCCCAGCAATAACACTGCTGGATCAAAGGGTATGCACAGTTTGATAACTTTTTGAATCTAGTTCCAAATTGCTCTCCAGAATGGCTGGATGTGTTCACAATTCCACCAACAATGTATCAGTGTCCCTGTTTTCCCACATCCCCTCCAACATTCCACATTATCTTTCCCTGTCACTCTAGCCAATCTGACAGGAGTGTAATGTTATCTCAGAGTTGTCTTAATTTGCATTTCTCTGATTAATAATGACTTGGAGCATCTTTTCATATGGCTAGAAATAGTTTCAATTTCTTCATCTGAGAATTGTCTGTTCATATCCTTTGACCATTTATCAATTAGAGAATGGCTTGATTTCTTATAAATTAGAGTCAATTCTCTATATATTTTTGTTTCCTCAACTATAAACAAGAAATTGGGTTAGATGATCTCTAAAGTTCCTTTTAATTCACAGGTTTTGATCCTGTGAATTGCTGCAGAAAGAAAAAGTTCAGGAATAATAAAATGATATATAAGGGATAATAATAAAAGAAAGAATAATAATAAAAAGGGATTAGAACTTTATATAGAGAGATAAAAATGCCTTAGTAGGTGGGGTATTAGACATATAATCAAGACGATCAGGGTTTGCATTCTTCCTCTTCTATTAATTGTCTCTATAACCCTGGCCAAATCACTTAACATCTCTAAACCTCAGTTTCCTCATCTGTAAAATGAGGAATTGCTTTCAATGAGCTAAAGTTTTCCCAGCTCTAACTCAATGCTTTATGATCCTAGAGCAAGGGTTGTTAATCCAGTAACCATGAATTTTTAAAAAATTTGATAGTTATAAAGGGTTTTCTAAGTAGAGTGTTAATTTATGTTAATATATTGTTAATTGATGATCATGTACATTTTATTTTATTCTTTTAAAAACATTCTGAGCTATCTATGATATGTAAAAAAGTTTAAGAATCCCCTTAAAGGACATAGAGACCAACTGTTTAATTAGAAAAGAACATGGGATGCAATGAAGTTAAATGACTTGTTCAAGACCTCAGAAATGTTGTGTAGTAAAACCAGGGTTGACATCTAGGTCAATCTACTCCAAATCCAGTATTTTTCCCACTGAACCAAAAAACTCCCCTAAAAAGAGCTCTGCTATCAATAATAAGGTCTTTCTCTAAGAGACGGGGCTCAAATAGGACATCCTGCCCTTTTTTCAGCTCATTTGTCAAACCTACCTTACCTGAAGCTTGGTAAGGGTTAACTGGGAGACATGTAAATTAGTAAGGGCTTGGTGAAAGAATTTTTCAAAGACTTGATAAATAAATGACTATTCATATTTAATTCAAAATGCTCAGGCTGCCTGAAGAGAACAGAGAAAATGAATCCTTTTTTCAATTAAAGCCACACTAAGAGTTTCTGTTCCCTTCTCTCAGCTCTCTTGACCTTATTGCACTATCTGCCTTCAATAGGGTTCCTTGGAATGCCAACCATTCAGATGCAAGTAGACTTTTCTAGTTTCTCCTTTTATTGCTTTGTATGGAAGGGGACACAGATAAAATCAGTCTTACTTTGTTATCATATGGAACAGATAGTTCTTAAATGCTCTGATTTGATGAGCAAGAAAAATTATCATCAGCCATTAACTTGTTTGAGTTTTTGTGCCCCTGTTTGGGGTTTTCCTGGAATCTTGATAGAAATGAGTTTATTATATTACATGGAAGGTTCTTAAGGAGAGAGAGCGAGGGGAGAGACACAAATAGATAGAAAAGGAGAGATGGAAATAGACACAGAGAGCCAGACAGAGACCAAAATGATAGGGATACAGAGAATGAGAGACACACAGAGAAAGAGGGGGGAAAAGAAACAGAGACAGAGAATGAGAGGGAGGGAGACAGAGAGACAGAAAGAAGGATCATTTTGTTTGGAAAGATTCAGAACATGATTTCTTTCTATGAGTCAAGCAATGTGGACTCCCTGCAGTCAAACTACAGGCTATAGTTGCTAGAGAGCACCAAATTGTTGGCGAAGAGGGCACTGAACAAAGGAAGGAAGATAGACGAGAACAAATTTTGCCTAGAAAATTAAGTAGTCCAGTGGAAAAACTGTAACTCTTGTAGTAAGGCATGAGTTCAAATTCTACCTTAGATACTTAATTGTTGATTGATTCTAGATAAATCACTTAACTTCTCTCTACCTAAGTTTCCCCTGTCTGAAAAAGACATAACAATGGCATCTATCTCCCAGAGTTCTAAGACTCAAATTAATGAATATGTATAAAATGCTTTGTAAACCTTAAAGTACACTAGAATTTCTAGATATTATGGTTGTCATTTTCCAAGTATAACCCACATAGGCCCGAACAGGATTGCCACAGAAGATAGTCAGTCAGCCAGAGTTCCTGTGATCTGGTCAGACATTAAGGTCCTACTTTTTTGTTGTATAAAATCAATTATGTAAGTAAAGGATGGAGAAATAATTAAATCATGTACTTGGGGCAAGAAGGGACTTTAGAAACAATACAATTTGATCCTTTCATTTAACAGATGCAGAAACTGGGACATAAAGGTCTCTTGCCTTGTTCCTTAAATTTGTCCAAGATCACACAGCTAGCAAGTGACAGAATGAAGATTTGAGCTCAGGTTTTCTGATGCTGGTGTTTTTCATTGTATGAGTAGTTGTATGTGAGAAAGATCTAGAGGTTTTAGTGGACTACAAGCTCAGTACTACCATCATCATTGTCATCATCACCAACATTTATTTAATGCTTTAGATTTTTCAAAGCTTTATATTTATTATCTCATTTGATCTTCATAACTATCTTCCCAAGTAGATGCTTTAATTATTTTCATTTTTCACATAAGACAGGATTCAATTTAGGTCTTCCTGACTCCAAGTTTCCATAATTTTATCAATAATCAATTGCCATTATGAGTCATTTGTTGTGATATGGCAGCCAAAGGTTTATCTTAATGATAACATAATGTCTAGAACAAAGAAAGTGATAGCCTTGGTCAGATCACATCAGGAATACTACACTCAGTTTTGGCAAACATCAATTGATAAACTAGAAAAGCTACTTTTGTACATAAGAATGATCATATAGTAAAGGGACTGGGAAGTTATACTACTTGAAGATAGCTTAAATAATTAGGACTATTAAGTCTGAAGAAGGAAAGATTTCCTGGGGAAATAACTAAGATACACACAAGTATTTATTAAGCATATACTATGTGCCAGCACTATACTAAGTATTTTATTTGAATTATTTCAATTAAGTATATTGTTTCATTTGGTCCTCACAACAACCCTGTTAGGTATGTTTTAGTATTATCTCTATTTTACCATCTAGAAAACTGAGGCAGAGGTAGTACTTGAACCTTTGCCTTTGAGGGCCAGCTTTACCTCTACTATCGTATGACTTAGGATTACTGAGATGGGATAGCACTTAGACTTGGAATATAACTAATAAAAAGTGATGTCTTATTTCAAAAGAATAGTATAGTTAAAATGTAGAATATTAGCATTTGATATTAAGAAAATATACTCTACAGAATTACAAAAAAGTTTGAAGGGTCCCCTACCTGAAAAAGGTATCCCTTACAAGCAGTCATCCAATCTTTACTTGAAGACTCCCCACATCTTAACTTCTCTAGTTTTTTGCATATTTTAACTAAAATCCCGCCTTTTGAAGAGAAACCTTTCCTAGCTGTGAACTGATCCAATTACTGAAGAAAGCAATTTGGAACTATACTCAAAGGCCTATAATCTAACAATACCACTACTAGGTCTATATCCCAAAGATGTGTGTATATATATGTGTGTGTGTGTGTATTTATGTGTAGAAAAGGATTTATTCATACAAAAATATTTATAGCAGGTTTTTTTTTTTGTTTTTGTTTTTGTTTTTTTTGTGGTGGCTAAGATTTGGAAATTGAAGGGATGTCCATCATTTGGGGAATGGTTAAACAAGCTGTGGTATATGACTGTAATAGAATATTATTGTGTTATAAGGAATGACAAACAGGATTAAAAAAAAAAAACAAACACCTAGAAATACATGGAATGATGCATAGTGAAGTGCATCCAGGAGAATATTGAACATAGTAAAAGCAATACTGTTCGATGAAGAATTGTGAATGGCTTAGCTCTTTTCAACAATTCAATGATTCAATATATTCAAAAGGATGACACATTTCCATCATGAGAGAAAAAAACTGATTTTATTTGAAAACAGACTGAATATGATAAATGTGGAAATATGTTTAGAAGAACTGCACATGTTTAATGCATATTGGATTACTTGCTGTCTAGATGGGTTGGGTGAGGGAAGGGAGGAAGAAAAATTTGGAACACAAAGTTTTGCAAGGGTGAATGTTGAAAATTATCTTTGCATGTATCTTGAAAATTAAAAAAAAATATTTTTTAAAAGAAAAATAAAACAGACTGAATTATGTCATTTTTCACTTTCTTTTATCTGATTCTTCTTGTACATAATGCTAAAATGGAAATGTTTTACATGACTTCCAGGAGGAGAAGAGGAAAGAGGAAAAGAAGAGGAGGAGGGAAAAGGAGGAGGAAGGAGGAGGAGGAGGAGGAAGGAGGAAGAAGAGGAGGAGGAGGAAGAAAGAAGGAGGAGGAGAAGAAAAAGGAGGAGGAGGAGGAGAAAGAAGAGGAGCCTTTTTCAATTGCCTTTTAATACTAGTGTCCTCTCTCTGAGACAACTTCCATTTTAGCCTACATATGTCTTGTATTCACATGGTTATTTGCCTCCCCATTGTACTATTAGCTTCTTGAGAGTAGGTATTGTTGTTGTTGTTGTTGTTTTTTTTTTTTTTTTTTTTTCATTTTTCTTTGTATCCCCAGTACTTAGCAACAATGCCTACACATAGTAGCCATTTAATAACTGCTTGTTGATTCACTGACTGAACTCTTATGAGGGAAGTCTACCTGAGACAGCCCATTTAGATTTTCAGAAACCTCTGAAGTTTTTCCTTACAAGTTTTTCCTCACAAGTTTTTCCTCTAATTGATTTCTCTTCTGTTATTTAGGGCCAAGTGAAATCAGTCCAATCCAATTTCCATATGATAGTCCTTCTGATTCTAGAAAGCAGATCTCATACTCCCCTCAAAGCGTCTTGTCTCCAGGTTCTATTGCTAGCTCCTCCAACTGACCCTCATATAGCATGATTTCTGCTTCCTTCCGTACCAATATTCTTTCCAACTGTTTTTTGCCTTTGCCCATGTAGTCCCTTACACTTGAATACTCCTTTCCCTTACAGCCATTTTTACTTCTAGTAATCCTGTCAATCCTCTAAACCCTCAATCAAATACTACCTCCTCTCTGAAATCTTCCCTGATATCTCCAGTTAAAAGTAAATGCCCTTTACCTTAAATCCTTATATACCACTTTTATTTTCTAATGAATTATATTTTTTCATTTATACATGTTCCATATAGATGGTATATGTATATTGAAATACCTCTGAGGGCAGGGACTATATATAGTTTTATTTTTAACTTTCTATAGAGTATTATAATGATTAAAAACCCAAAAGACTTTATGTTTCTATATTATTTCATATCTTATTTGATGTAGAAACAATCTCTTGAAGTGGGCACTACTCCAGTATGGAAATGGATCTTTGATCTCATGGATTCCTAAGTTGCCTCTAAGGATGCAGATTATACCTCATCCATACCTGCCCATTCAGTTTGACTCATCCAGATTCTCTTCAGATTTTGCAATAAGGTTTCTGTAAGTCACAACTAAAATCCCATCTTTTTGATCAGCTGTGAATGACTTAGCTATTCCTAGCAATACAAAGATAGAAGACAGCTCTGAAGGACTTATGATGAAAAATGCTATCCATCCCCAAAGAAAGAACTGATGTTTCTGAATACCAATTGAAGCATATTTTTATTACTTTGCTTTTCTTGAGGTATCTTTTTTCGTCTGTGTTTTCTTTCAGAATATGACTAATATGGAAATGTTTTGCATGACTACATACATATAACCTATATCTTATTGCTTGCCTTCTCAATGAGGCAAGGTGGGGAGGAAGGGAGAAAATTTGAAACTCAAAATTTTAAAAACAAATGTTAAAAATTATTTTTACATGCAACTGGGGACAAATCAAATACTAAATTAAAAAAAAATAAAATTCCATCTTTTAGAGGAAGTTTTTCCCAACCCCTCTTAATTCTAGTGTCTTTCTTTGATTAATTACTTATCTATCTTATATATATTATGTAAATTAAAATTAGGTAAAGCTTGTGCAAATTATTTGCTAGTTATCTCTCCATTAGATTGTGACCTTCCTGAAGACAGGAATATTTCTTTGCCTCCTTTTGTATTTCTTGAGTTTAGTACAGTGACTAGCACATAGTAAGCACTTAATAAATGTTTATTAAGGGTCCACTCAATGCCTTTGACCTCTTCCTCACTTTCTCCCAGTATATCTAAGGTGCCAGCATAACATTCTGGTTGTTATCCCTTGTTCTCATCATATAATCAATTCTTCCCTTCTTATTGTACAATTCCTTGATAATATCCTTAATCCTATTCTATAGATTTCTTTATTAGTTAATTTTGCTGCCTTTTACACTCACAATGGGCATTTTCATTGTTTTCTTTTCTCTCTCTCACTGTTATAGAACAACACCAAAAGAATGTTAATATTGTAAAATTGGTATTTTCCTTCCCATGGGAAACCAATTTCCCCAAAGCAGCTCAATATATCCTCCTCCTTTTCTTCAACTTTGGGCTTGTCTTATTGTTCATCTGTATAGTAAAGCTCTATAGTCTATCAAAATGCATGTTGAAATCTGAGGGAGGGACATTTCTTCATCTATTTGTCATTTCTTGTGTATATGAATAGTCCAAATTCTCTTCAGTAATTGAAGATCTCTTACAGGCAGGAGATTCTGCAGTGTTCTGAGACTTGATGCAATCCCTATGATGTCATCCACCAACAGGAGCATCTGGAGGAAGCACCTCTCTATCCTCAGGGAACCCTTCCTGGACCTGAGTTCTCTGCTGAATCCTCCCTCTATCAGCTACATGCTGACAAAAGTATTTTCTGGGCTCTTTTGGTTTTATTGTGGAAATTAATTTGCATTCTGGATAAAACTGTTGCATTCAGTAATGATGACATTTCCATTGCCTATTTTTAAAATTTCAAATATTTATTTTAATAATTCAGAGTTTAGTCATTTTGGTTGTATGCCATGCATTTTTATGGTGAAGAGGAAAAGGAGAGAGAATGACGAGGAGGCAAAGAAAGGAGGAAGGAAGGAAGTGATGATAAGAAGAAACAAGGAAACGAAGAAAGAAAGGAGGGAGAGAGGGAAGAACTGAGGAAGGACTGTGAGTTTCTTGAGGCCAAGAACTAATTGTCTTTTTTCCCCCCTGAGGAAATTGGGGTTAAGTGACTTGCCCAGGGTCACACAGCTAGAAAGTGTTAAGTGTCTGATACCAGACTTGAACTCAAATCCTCCTAACTTCACAGGGCTGGTGCTCTAACCACAAACTGCCCCAAACTAATTGTCTTTTATCTCTTTTTGTATCTCCAGTATAATATAGGCATAGTACAATGCCTGGAACATAGGTTCTTAATAAGATGCTTATTGACTGACTGACAAACAGGAAGAGAGGAAGGAAGGAATTTGGGAAGAGAGAAAGAAAGAAAGAAAGAAAAAAAGAAAGAAAGAAAGAAAGAAAGAAAGAAAGAAAGAAAGAAAGAAAGAAAGAAAGAAAGAAAGAAAGAAAGAAAGAGAGGGAGAGAAGGAGGGAGGGAGGGAGTGAGGGAGGAAGGAAGGAAGGAAGGAAGGAAGGAAGGAAGGAAGGAAGGAAGGAAGGAAGGAAGGAAGGAAGGAAGGAAGAAAGAAGAAGGGAGGGAGGGAAGGAGAAAAAATTTTGGTGGCTTTTGTTATTTTTCCTTCAAAATAATCTTTCTGATCAGATGCTATTCAGGTTATTAATGAGGAAGGAGGTTGATACCCAGGAAACTTTTAAGAGACAATTCTGGAGAATAAATGTGGGATTATTTTAAAGAAGAAGATTAGATTCTAGATAGACATTAAAAGAAAAGACTGACTGAAGAGAGGAAAAATAGAATACATAAATAGTATAGCTGTAAAGAATCAAGCACTTTGGTTTTATAAACATAAGGATAGAGCAGACTATGGTCTGTGGTGATAAGGGTAATGGAAAGACAACATTCAAAACATAACATCTAGCAATTTATGTTTGCATTTGTCCAGAAGATATGGTCAATGTGGACTCTGAATCTAGGTTCCCCAGGGCTCCTTCACTAGAAATTATTGGTTTGTGTGGCATTAAGTGCTGTGTGGGGCTCAGGCAGAGAAGGAGAATGAAACCTTAAGATAGACTCAAGAAAATCTACAAAGAACCCTGAGTCACAGGATAAGTAGAGATCATTAAAACTAATCTGGACAAGGCTGGCTGTGTCTAATAAAACTGTGAAATAACTAAAATTTGTTTATCTTTAATCCCTTCCTCTTCCCATCCCACCCATCTCCAAATTGCTTCCTGGTCTTTCAGATTTTTTTTTTTTTTTTTCTGTTTTCTTCCACCATTTTCAAAACTTAGCCCTTCCATTCACTCCAGGGTTTCCTGCCTGCTTTTAATATGATTGGATTAGATTTCTTAGGTAAACTACTCCTGATAAAGATTCTAATGGACCTTTCCTTCTCAGGTGTGCTTCTCTTAAAAAAAAAAAAAAAAAGTCCCTTCAATAACAATGTCTTAACTTCAAGTGATGACTTGTAGAATGAAGATGTCAAGTACTCCCATAAGTGGGGGGTTGCTATTGTTTTGAAGCACATGAAGGCCTTCTAGCATTCCTAAATACTTTATAATATCATGGAAATCTAGTTAGAAGGAAGGTGAAAGATGATCAACTTGGAACTATCATTCCCACCTCTACCATCCCTTATATGAAGATCACTAATCTACTTTCCCTGAACATAGTCAGCTTCAACCATGGACCATTGCTTTCTAGTAATAACAAAACTTCCCTATCCCTAATACCACATTCTTCTCAGTATTATAAATCTCTTAAAAATTATTATTTCCTTCAGCACGTTTACATAGAAATCTGATGACTTCATCACAATCTCCTTTGGTCAGGACCCATATTAACAATCCAAATACATTTTTTAAAAATCAGCCTGAAAGTTCCCCTGAGACTGCTCAAAATGTGGAGAGCATATTTTAGAAGTAAAAAGACCAAATTCAACATTATTTATTTTTCTTCACTGGGTACACAGATTACAATTTATCTCAGGTATAAAAGCAGGTGACTATTTCTATTTTATACCTTTTTTTTTTTTTTTTTAGCATTTGGGATTAAATGACTTGTCTAGGGTCATATGCTAGTAAATGTTAAGGAGGTGAGATGGAATTGGAACTCAGTGCTCTATCCACTGTATCATCTAGCTATTTCTAAATCTATCTAATGTCAATTATACTCCATTATTATGGAGTATATATGGAGTATATTATAATCAGCTCATACTAAGCATATTGTGATTGTATTGGGAGCCTGACTAATAAGGGTCCAGTCCTTAAGGTACACACATTTCCTTCTGACTGATAGTAGCCCAAGACATAGAACCTTAGGGAATAAGCATTTCCTGGCTATGAGTAGCAAGTCAGCATTTGAACCCAAATCTTTTGCCTCTAAAGACTATATGAACAATCACTTGTTATAGTTTCCTAATTAATCACTAGTACTGTAAACCAGGAAAGTGAGTCAGGCAACTAGTTCTCATGAAACACTATGTTCTAGGATGTGTACTAAGCCTTGGCGATATGAAGATCAAAAGTAATCCCTGCTCTAAAGAAGCCCCCAGTCTAATGAGGTTGACAACATATGCAAAAAACTTTGTACAAACAAGATGCATATAGGATAAATGGGAAATAATCACAAAGGGAAGACATGAAGGAGAGCTGAGAAAATGCTTTTTGAAGAAGCTGGGAATTTAATTGAGGCTTGAAGTAAGGCAGGAACTTCAAAATTCAGACAAGGAACGAGGGTTTTTCAGACATGGGGGACAGAGAAAATATCTGGAATCTGGAAATGGACAGTGTTGTTTGGGGAAGAGTAAGGAGATTATTGTCACTAGTTGAAGAGAGAAAAGTATAACAAGATGGGGAAAGGAAGGAGCTGGTTATGAAGGGCTTCAGAAACCAAACAATAACAATAAGCAATTTGTGATACCCTTCTTTGGTGTTTTCTTGGTAAAGATACTGGAGTGGTTTGCCATTTCCTTCTCCAGCTCATTTTACATATAAGGAAACTAAGGCACACAAAGTTAAGTGACTTGCCCAGTATTACATAGCTAATCACTGCACCATTCCAATTATTTTTCCTTTCTTGCACATTTTTAATACTTGACAAAAAAATCTTATTAATTCTAATGATAATTAGGAGGGATAAATTCTAGAGATTGAGGCTGAATAAAGACTACAAGCTGGGACCAGGACAAAGAACACAGCATGCAATTTAGGAGTTCCCCTTTAACAAGTTGGGAAGCAAAGAAAAAAATTTCCTTTTTTCCATATAAAAGCCTCTCTGGGCCTTTGGAGAAGGCTCTAGGCCTCCTGTGCTTTGCTACCCTCTCATGTCAAATGAGAACAGCCACTTGACTGTGGAGGGTTTTGTGATTCTCAGATAGTGGTCCCTGAGTTCATAGCCCCTGTGATTGCATTGTCATTTCAATTTGAGATGCAACCAGCCACACATGAAAGATTATTAAATCTGAAATCTTATTGCCAAGGAACAAAGTATTTCCCTGTAACATTAAAGAACAAATCAGACAAAAGCAATAAACACCAAACAAGAGAGGGTCATTTTTGGATCACATTAAGACACAGGGATATGTCAAGTTCATCTGTCATCTTCACTGGGATGGATGGTCTGAAATGAAACTGCTCTCTGGACTAAAATAGAAACATCCATCTCAACATCCTGAGAGAACGATGTCTCCTTTGTTACACCTTCAGTCATCAAAATGACAAAGAAGAATCAGGGGCGTTTAGTAGCTGGACCTATTCAGTCATTATTTTTAATGTTAAAATACTTGGGGGAAATGGACAATGTCTGGAACTGAAGGGTTGAGGAAAGAATGAGGACTTAGTGAGTGTGAAGATCTGAAGATCATAGACCCCTAGAAAGGAAAAATTCCTCTACCTATGTAGATTGGCACCCTTACTGCTATTTAGGATTATAGATCTATTATATAATATAGATTATTGTTAACATAAACTATATAGATTATGTTTATATTATACAGATTATTATAGATTTAGATATTATCTCAGTGGCCAGCTAGTCCAGCCCCTTCATTTTATAGATAACGATACTAAGGTTTCCTTTAGTTAAGTGATTTGCCCAGGTCTCATAGCCATTAAGTATCCAAGGTAAGTTTCGAACCCAGTTCATTCTAGCTCTGAGAAGAACTCCCTGCTTGTCACATATAAGGGACAATAAACCACAGAGAGGACTAATAGCTTTCTCCAAGTTTCATGGAAAGTCAGTGACCAAGACAGAAATAGAATCTAGTGTTCCCGAAAGGTGAATAATCAATTTGATTCATTTGTTTTCATAGGTTCCTTTAAATGTCCACAACTAACCACTTGAGGCAAAATGGACTACTGAGGTAGTATTTAGAAAGGATCTCATTTTATATTTCAAGAATGTGTAGGTTACAGTGTCCTTATTCCTATTCTGAGGTCACCAGTGTTCTGAGAAACTAACAACCAAATCCTTAGGCCCACCATTGTTTCCTCCTTTGGCTGGACTCATCCATAATTAGTCATTGTATAGGAAGAGGATGTGGAATTATCAGGATAGCTGATTACTGAAGGTCCTTATAATTATTTTGTAAGGTACCTCATTAATGTTGGCTTATCATCAAGAATGTCCCTCAGATGCCTTATAATTGTATCATTAGGGCCTCTAGGTACCTTATAATGATGTTATAAATCAGTGCAATAAATAAATTGGCTTTTTTCCCCTCTTAATATTTAAAGTGGCAAAGAGCCCAGGCTGTTGGTTTTCCTATCATCCTCTTCTTTCTTTCACATTTTCTGGCACAGTAATTGAAATTAAGCCTTTAGACAATATTCCCCAATCCTGTCAGGGGTCAGTTCATCTAAAAGTGGTTGAACATCTCTTAGCTACATCAGTCACCTAAGGACTCTTTTGTGAATGTGAACTTCTTGTGCCTAAACCACGCTTGAATTTCATCTGTTAGGAAGAGAGATACCTTGACAACATGGATCTCCATTTGGAAAAAGGATACTTTCTCTTTTTTAGCCCCTCTATAGGAAAGAAGCCAATGGTTCAATGCTGCTTTTTGTCTGATAGTTGACACTACTTTAAAAGTATCATCCTGAAATTTACCCTAAATGCATATGTATTCATCGGTGACATTTAAAGATCAGAAATGTCATTTCCCTTGTGCAAGAAGCTTCAGTGGCTCAATTGCCTCTAGGACAAAATATGAACTCCCAAATTTGATGTGTAAAGCCCCTCACCATCTGGTTCCAACCATTCTTTCCAGATTAATTAATAGCTAGTTAACATTTATATAGAATTGCACAAATTTTACCCTTTATAACTATTATCTCATTTGATCTTCGCAACAATCCTGGGAGGTAGGTACTATTATCATCCCCATTTTACAGATGAGAAAACCGAGTCAAGTAGAGATTAAGTGACTCAGATAGGAAGTATGTACACAGGTCTTCTTGACTTGAGGCCCAGTGGTCTATCCATAGCACCACTTGAGGGCCCAACGAAACTGGCCCTCTTTTTATTCTCTATATGGGATATTTCTTAGCCTACCTTTAGGTAGATGTATATATATATCTGAAATTCCTTCTCTCCTTATCTCAGTTTCTTGGAACCCTCTAAGTTATTTTTATTTTTATTTTTTTACTGAGGCAATTGGGGTTAAGTGACTTGCCCAGAGTCACACAGCCAGGAGATATTAAGTGTCTGAAGTCAAATTTGAACTCAGGTCCTTTTGACTTCAGAGCTTATGCTCTACCCACTGTACCACCTAGCTGCCCCATTCTCTCTCTCTTTTCCAGGCTAAGTTCAAATACCACTTTTTACTAGATATGGTTCCTAATTCCCTTAGCTGTTAGTGGATCTCTCCTCCCCTACTAATTATTTTTAATATTTTTATATAATATTTTTGTATATGATACTTACCTGTTGGTATGATGTTATTCCCTCCAAAAGAATGTAAGTTTCTTGATGGTAGATCATTTCATTTTTATCCTGTTTCTCCAGTATTGCTCAGCATAATGCCCAGGATAGCCCTTAGTAAATGCTTGTCCAATTGAATCAAGTTAAATGAAATGTACAGTATAGTCTCAGTGCCATCAAAGGATAGTTTATGATAATGGTGAATTTGCTGGCTGTTTGCCACATATGATGTAACCTTCAAGAGTGTTAGACAGCTACCAAGAAATATAGTTATAGTACTATCTAAATTGTTATGGCTCTTATCTAAACTCTTCTCGAATCTTTTTTTTTTTTTTTTTTCTTAGCCCAAACCATCTCTTGGAGTAATGAATTTCATTTTTTAATACCCTACTCTCTCTCTCTCTCTCTCTCTCTCTCTCTCTCTCTCTCTCTCTCTCTCTCTGTATATATATATATATATATATATATATACTCTGGAATTTGCTTTATATTTTTGCCCTTGACTACATCCTTCAAATTGCAATCATAGCTTCTCTATTCTATTTCCTCTACTGATGGATAAGATGATGGGTTTTAAATTTTGTATCTCAGATAGAGATTTAGAAATGCACTAACCTTTATGCCAAATTCCATCCCAGGTTGCCGACCCACCAGTGACTCATCTAAATCAATACCAATCTCTGATTCTTTCCAGTCCCTATTCTTTCCACCACCTAAAACCCTCAAATACCAGCAGGGCTTTGTGAGACATACCTGAACTTCAGGACATACAGAAGACAATAATAACTCTAATCTTGTAAGTCACTCCTGCCTTGGGGCAGGTAACACACAGTTTATAAAATTGGGGCTGAAAGGCTAGGCTATCAGATGCTTCCTTGGTGGGCTTTCTTAAAGGACTAAACCCTTTAGTTCCTACTTAACTAAAAGACTCAGGGCAGAGTAATACATTGGGAAGAATTCTGGATTTGGAGTCCTGGAATCCAAAGTTCAGAACCTATTTATTGCCTGTGTAATCTTTATTAAGCTAATTAACCTTTGAGACCACAGTTTCCTTAGCAGCAAAATTCAATATTTGTATTAAATGATCTTTTAAGGTCCTTTCTGGATCCCATTTCTATTTGCATTTATTGAAAATAATAAATAAGGGGCACCTGAAGTCAGGAGGATCTGAGTTCAAATGTGACCTCAGTCACTTAACACTTTCTGCCTATATGACTCTGGGCAAGTCACTTAACCCCAATTGTCTCAGCAATAATAATAAAACAAACAAACAACAAAAAAATAAATGAATGAATAAATGAATGAAAACACAAGAAATTAAGTGACTTGTTCAGGTTCCACAACTGGTACATATTTGAGGCAAGATTTGAGCTCACATCTTTCTGCTTCTATGTTTGACTTCACCATTAGCTTCCTAGAATATTTGATGGGCTAAAGAGATGTACCTGTGATTTCATTACTTTAGGGAATTTCTGAATAAGAAAACTTCCTCTCCACAACTTATGCAGAGATGGACACCACATTCACCAAAAATGAGTTAATGTGTTCCATACAAAGTAGATAGGGCAGTGAGATGCAGTAGTTAGAGCACCAGGCCCGGAGTCAGGAAGACCTGGGCAAATGACTCAGCTTCTTCATCTATAAAATGAGTGGAAAAGGAAATAGCAAACCATTCCAGTATCTGTGCCAAGAAAGCCCCAAATGTGATCATAAAGAATCAGACAGGAGTGAAAAACAACTTGACAACAAAAATACAAAGTAGAAGCAAAGTAATTTCAGAGGAGGTACTAGCAGTTAGCAGGAATCCAGATAAGATTTCTATAGGAAGTAGCACTTGATTTGAGCTTTAAAGAAAGCCAGGAATTGTGAGAGGCTGAGATAAGGAGTGAATGCATTTCAGACATGGGATATAGCCCGTGGAAAGGGACAGAAAGAGGAAGGAATGTCATGAACGAAGAACACCAAATAGATCGATTTGTCTGGGCATACTATATGTGAAATGGAATCATATACAATAACCCTGGAAAGTTAGACAGGAAACAGATTATGAAAGGCATTAAATGCCAGACAAAAATTTATACATTTTTCAAATATATGGGAATATTGGGAATCATGAGCTTGGCTGGAAAAATATATATACTTTATTTTGTATTAGCATTTTTTCCACTAAGAAATGTAGGCAACAAAACATTATTGTGAGAAGACTTCTCCAGAAAATTTTTTAGAAGAGTCCCCAATACCCCAAAATGTTAAGAACTCCTGTTCTAGTGTAAAGATTTTCTTAAATAAAAGAGTGACATTGGCAAAACTGGGATTTAGGAACATCAGTTGGGTATCTATGTGGAAGATGGGCTGGAGGGGAAGAGACACCAGCATGGACCAAAAATCAAATATTTCTTGTCCTTGAAGGTCTCTAGAATGAGACTTTGTAAATCATTCGTAATATTATTCAGTATCACATAAAGGAAGAGATATCATTTCAGATGCATATTGAATTCATGCTCCTCCAAATTAATAAAAGAAAATCAGACAATTGATCATCAAATATTTATTAAGTACCTGCTACGTTCCAGGTACTGTGGTAGGTGCTGAGGATACAAAGATAAAATGAAACATGTTCCTGTATTCTAAGCAACTTAATTCTTCTGGTGGTGGGAATATGTACATTTAAAGATATATGCCAAGAAAATTCAAAGTAATGTTGGGGTTTTTTTGGAAGGCAATCAGGGTTAAGTAATTTGTGCAGGCTCACAAAGCTAGTGTCTGAACTTATATTTTAACTCAGGTCTCCCTGACTCCAGGATGCTACCTAGTTGCCCTTACAGTAATTTTGGGGTAATAGTGAATCACTAGCAACTGTGGAGTAGATGGACCTGAAAATAAAGGAAAGTTTAATATCAAAGAAAAGGTCTGTCTACATTTCAGAAAAATATATTTTGGCATAAGAGAAAATCTGGCTTCATGTCATACTCTGTCTATATGATCCTTAATAAATCACTATCTCAATGCTCTAGGGGAAATTCTAAGAGCATAAATTGCAAAGAAGTTGTTGACTTGAGTATTGTGGAGGGAATTTCTTCATCGTAGGGACTCCTATGCCAATAAAACTATGGTGCCAGATCCTGTCCCTATCCCTGTCCTTATAAAAGCTGCTTGGAATTGGGGGAGGTATGTGTTCCATTCATCTTGGTGCCTTCTCAGAACTTATTCCTGCTGAGGAATGACAAGGCTAAGATCTGCCTCAACATACCTACAATGGTTTTAGCCTAAGACCCACTAGTTTGCAAAGAGCTTAGAGGGAGACCTGTTTTCACTTTATGGCTTCTCTAACTTCCAAATCACCTGACACTTATGTGTCCTCCCCATAAGGAAGGTAGATGCTTTATCAGGGCAAAGCAACTTCAATTCCACCATAAAAACTTCCAGCAAAGGTAGAATAGCAGCAAAAACACAATGGCTTTATCACCTTGGTCAGATCAAAGGACAGCTGCTGAAATTCTAATTAAATTTGATGATGCAGTAGGAAGGCTGTCTATTATTTAATCTGGAGGTTGAAATCTTATTTAATAGTAACTTTCAAATTTCCTTGAGGCTGATAAGACTTGTTATGCAACCAAGTCTTAAAAGTTTTCATGGCTGTTCTCTTCCTTATACTTTATCCCCATTGCATAGTAAAAGCTTGCTTAATCAGAATGCTTGGGGAAAGGATTGCTCTGGGTCATTGAACATTCTTAGGACTGGAGGTTCATCATAAATTCCTTTTGTTTATTAAAAATGTTATAAAATATATCTATTTACAGGAAATATCCAGGAAAATGTCAATTTCCTTGGAATGTTAAGCTGCATATAGTGAAAATAATTGAATATTTCTTTCCTGATTGAGGATTAATGGATTGGAAGACAGGAACCTGGGTTCTAGTCCTGGTGATCTCACTCCCCCCCAGTTGAATTTCTAACACATAACTGATGCTGCTTTCTTTTTATTACTTCTCATTCTTCTTGATATCTCTGCTGTGTATTATACTATCCTTCCTTCCCGATTACTCTCTCCTTTTAGAGTTTTTGTATACTATTCTTTCCTGATTCTCTTTCCTGACTGACCATACCATCTTACTTCCTTTCACAGAATTATCATCCATGTACTGCCTACTAAGTACAAGTGTTTCCCAAAGCTCTATGCTTGCTTTTCTCTTTATATTCTCACTTGGTGGCTCCTTCAGTTGTTGTGATTTTAATTATCAACTTATGAGTTGGGCAGCTAGGTGGCACAGTGGATTAAATTAGTGGATAGATTTTTGTACCTAGAGCCAGGAAGACACATTTTCCTGAGTTAAAGTCTGACCTCAGATATTAACTCGCTGTGTAACCCTGGGCGAGTCACTTAATCCTGTTTGTCTTAGTTTCTCATCTGTAAAAATGAGTGGAGGAGGAAATGGAAAAGCATTCTAGTATCTTTGCCAAGAAAATCCCAAATAGTGTCACAAAGAGTTGGATGCAACTCTTGTGTTGTTTAGTTGGACTAAACAACAACAACAAAGGCAATGTAGATGATCTCGGATCTATATATGTAACTCTGGACTCTCTCCTGAGCTCCCTACGTAGGAACCACCATCTGCTAATTGGCGTTTCCAACTGTATGTTCTATAGATATTTCAAATTCAACATATCCAAAATAGAACTCAAAACTATCCCTCTTCCAAACTTTTCTACTTCTGTCAAGGTTCCTGTAACCTTTTTGGTCATCCAGGCTCATAACCTTGAAATAATCCTTGATTTTTTACTCTCCTTCTGATTCTCTAGACTTTTCTGCCCTTTTCCTAAGAGCATAATCTCTCTTTCCTCCACTTCTTTCTATATACTTTTTATGTGTTGGCTTCCTTCATTAGAATATAAGTTCACTGAGGGTAGGGACAGCCCAGAACCTACATTCCTTAGCACATGTTAAGTACTAAATAAATGTATTTTCATGCTGTAAACTATTTCACTTGGTGATATTATCATATCCTATGGATTTAATTATCATCTCTATGTTGGTGATTTTCAAATCTACTTTAACCATCTTTAACTTCTCTGTTGACCTCTAACCTCATATCTTTACTTACCTAATGGACATCTTGAACTGGATATCCTTTATATATCTTAAATATATGTCCATGTCCAAACATGTCCAAAGCCATACTCATTATTTCCCTCATCAAAATCCTCTCCTTTCAAATATCCATGTAAGTCCATGTAAATATCACCACCATCTCAGTACCCCAGAAATACTTCACTATCTCTCACTCCCAACCCCCAGATCTGGTCTTTTCAGTATTTCTTGAATATACCTCTTTTTCTCCTACGATACTGCCACTACTCTGGAACAGGATCTTCTCTCCTGGATTATTTCAATAGCATACTGATTGGTCTTCTTGTCACAAACTTCTCCCCATTTAAGTCTATCCTCCATTCAACCACCAAAGTGATTTTCTTAACATGCAGGTCCAACTAAGTCATTTCCTACTTAACAAACTCCAGTGGCTCCCTATCATATCCAAGATTATATATGAAATTCTCCATTTGGCCTTCAAAGCTCTTCATAACCTGTTCCCCTTTTTAAATTTTCTTACACCTGATGCCCCCAACATGTACTCTTCTCTCCAGGAGATACTAACTTCCTTGCTTTGAACAAAACATTTCATCTCTCAGCTCGACATTTTCACTACCTATCCTCCATGCTTGATAATACTCATTTCTACTTCCTGGCTTCCTTCAAATATCAGTTAAAATCCCACCTACAGAAGAAAATCTCTCCCAATCTTTCTTAATTGTGACACCTTCCCTTTGTTGATTACTTCTTTTTTGTCCTGTTTGTAGTGTGTTGATTCATAATTATTTATTTGCATGTTTTCATTCTCCATTAGATTCTGAGTTCCTTAGGAGTAGGAATCTCACCTTTTTCACTTTTACTTTTCTTAGATTATCCAGTGTTTAGTACACTGGTTGGCAAATAATTGTTGTTCAGTTGTGCCTGACTCTTTGTGACTCTATTCAAGGTTTTCTTGGCTAACATACTCTTGTGGTTTGCCATTATTATTGGAAAAAATAAAAGGCACATAATAAATGCTTACTGATTTACTGATGACATTTTTTTTGCTATCATCTAAATATATATCTAATTATCTGTCTCTGTCATCTATTATATCTGTTTAATAATTTCTCTCTCTGTCTTCAATTATAATTTTCTCTGTTTCTGTCTCTTTCCCTCCCTTTTCCTTTCCCTTTCTCCCTCTCTGTCTCTCTCTCTCTCTGTGTCTCCCTCTCTCTGTCTCTTTCTCTGTCTCTGTCTGTCTGTCTCTCTCTATCTCTCTCTATATATCTCTGTTTATCCCTCTGTCTCTCTGTCTTTCATGTTTGTGGAGTTCAAAGCAGATCTTTGAAATCTTTAGGCTTTAGGTGACATGCTTGGAAAACAATCTCTGAGATCTTTCTCTCCCTAAATATTCTATGGTTCTAAGTTCTTACATAAGATCTTAGGTGCCTCATCATTCTGAACATGAACTTTTATTATCTAGAACTATATTTTAAAATGAAGGAGACAGACATGAATGTGATCTGATCCCAAAATGTCTCCTGGAATTTTTTTCTTTGACTAAATCTAAGGTATTAGTATATTTCTTGTAATGAGATTCATTAAAGCTTGAGTGTCCTCTCTTCCTGAAAGTGGAGTGAAGGAGCCTTCCCTTATTCTTTCAACAGTTAATATTCTCCCCTCACCTTATATTTATTTATTTATTTTTGTACACTGCATCTTCTCAATGGAATATATATTAACTGAGGACTATCACTATTTATTTTTGTCTTTGCATTTCTAACACCTAGCACAGTCTTTTACACATAGTTGGAATTTAACAAATGTTTGAATTGAATTTTTAAAAATCTAGTTGATTAAGAATTTAATTAGAATCGAGTAGATTGAAGTTTCTTTGTACTTTTTTTCCTTAGAATGAATCCCACACACAATCAGTATATTTATCAATTATGAGTTTAACAATATTTTATTTTGAGTCCTTTTCTTTTGAAAATCACTTTCAAAATATTTATGACTGAATTAGAGTCTAATTTCTTCTGGATAGTTAAGAAAAGATACAACAGTGAAATACCAATCTAAAACAAAAAGTAACTTTAAAAAACATTTCCACTTGATTGTTTCATACTTACTATTGAACATGAAAAATGTCCTTGAAACCACTTTTCAAACTAAATAAGTCTTATCGTGTAAAGAATCAGAACGAGGTAGAAACTTTAACATATGACCCAGCTCCACTCTGCTTGTCAGTCCCATGTTAGAAATGGACAATGTCCTATTTCTCTAATTTATCTACATGTCTTGTTCATGCTATTTCTCTCTGGGGAATTGTTGGAGTGGGTGCTTTGGGCTTCAAAATCTTTCCTAAATCTGGGTAGAAAGAGACCCTCAAAACTATTTCTATTCAGGTAATGTAGATGAGTCAGTGGAAGAGGTGAGAATTTCAAAAAATGTGTTTAGAACTAGACAGCAACTTGGCTCACCTTCCAATCCCATGGTTGATTTTTTAAAGACTGGCTCTGGATAAACCACAAAGCAAACAATCTGTTAGCAGCAGATAAATGAGAATTAATTGAGTGTATATAGATTTGAATTCATCTAGACACAGAACTTCAACTGACCTTCAGTTCTATGGAACTAGAAGTTTCTATTTACTTGGATAAATATTTTTCTTTTTGTTATTTTTTTTTGGTCATTTTTTATAAAGCTTTTAAAAAAACTTTTTATTTTCAAAACATATGCATGGATAATTTGACAACATTGATCCTTGCATAGCCTTGTGTTTCAGATTTTCTCCTCTTTCCCCTTTCCCCTCCTCTAAATGGTAAGAAATTCAATATATGTTAAATCCAATATGTATAAACATATTTATACAATTCTCTTGCTGCACAAGGGAAATCAGATTTAAAAAAAAAAGTAAATGAGTAAGAAAATAAAATGCAAGCAACCAACAACTAAAGAGTGAGAATGTTATGTTGTGATCCACACTCAGTTCTCACAGTCCTCTCTCTGGATGTAGATGGTTCTCTTCATCACAAGATCATTGGAAGTGGCCTTAATTATCTCATTGTTGGAAAGAGTCACTTGTCATGTACAATGATCTTTTGATTCTGCTCATTTCACTTAGCATCAGTTCATGTAAGTCTGGATGAATATTTTTCAAACAAATAGAAGAAATATGAAAAGAAAACAAAGGGCTGCTAATGTTTAGAACTTATATTATTTAGTCTTTCACTTGAAGGATGCAAAGATAGTGAGAGTTGAGCAATAAGGCTGCATTTATGTGGTGTCAAATGGTAGAACAGGATTTCATTAACACTAGCTTTCAAAAATCTGCTTCATATGAGAATCAGGTTATCTGCATTTAGAAATAGCCTGCCCGATATAGAAAAAACAGCAACAAGAACAATGATAAAAACAGCTTTAACTTTAATTGATCTGGCTGCTTCCAAATTATAAAATAAATAACACCATTCTTAGTCAGACTGAATTTGATTTTCAAAGAATTTTCTGGTTGTGCCTAAAACTTACTGAGAAAAGAAATTGTTTCATGGTTTTCATTTATATCTCCAATACCCAGGTCAGTGCCTGTCACATGAAAGGGAAAAAAAAAGGTAGGGGGAAGGAAAGAGAAAGGAACAGGAGAGAATGGAATAAGAGGGAAAGGAATAAACATGTAGATAGTTCCTATTATATGCCAGGTACTGTGCTAAGCACTTTATAAATATTTAATAAGCGATTGTTGATGGCTGATCCCATGATTCTGCCTAAGGTAGCTATTTTAAAACTACGAATTTTTCTTCATTGTGATATCAGGAAATCAGTTCCCAGAATAATGATGATAATATCTTACCAAATCATCGAATCCAAACAACTTTGTTTTAGCAAGTCAAGCTTGCTGGCCAAGTCAAAGACCGTTAGTCAAGCTAAGGACTCCATTTCTTTAAGATATTTTCCCCAGTCTTTAAAAGATTGAGGTATCACCTATATCAGTGAACAGAAGAAAAAAAATACTTCTTGGAAAGGTCAGGATATCTGCTAGATTCAGAGCTCACTGCAATAACTAAATTGAGACACTGAAACACAAAACACAGTAACTAAGATCTAAATGCTACTCAGATTAGCCTGGACAATACATTCCTTTGTATGGGAATATACAATTTATGGGGAAAAGGGAGAAACACTAGACAGACAGGTGATGGCCCAAGATGTAGAGAGATAAACATTTTTTGAACATTAAAAAAACAATCTGTTTAATTATTTATTCATTTTTTGGCTTGGTCATAAAATATTATTATAAGGTTTTGTGTTATTTTATTTTTTAGTAGAGAAGTTGAAATAGGATGAAGGAGAAAACTAGAAATGGAGCTTTCTTTGACTCCCATCCCCTCAAAAAAAGAAAAAAAAAAACAGAAGGAAGGTCAGAAGGAATCATATACAAGCCAGAGAACTTTGAAAGTTAAATACTTAATTTATTAAATATTAAAAAAAAATAAGTTTTACATATTAGAGACCCAAAGTGTTCAATTTTCTCCTGTTTTACAATATATATGGAAATGTTCATCTTATTTGATGTTTGTTAATTTCAGAATTAAAAATAAGTTTTTTAAAGAAAAGAAACGGAAAGGAGGGCTTTAAATAATAGGAAAGAAAAAAACACTACAAAAATGGAAGTAAGCAAGTGGTTTTTCTACCTGCCCAACATTGTCTTAAGTTTATCTTCTTCATATATCCTAATTTCTAATTAAACTGAACTACTCTTCAGATCACATTTTTATACTGCCCTTTCTGTCTTTTCTTATGCTGTATCTCATTTTGGGAATAAATTCCTTCTCATTACTTTTGAAGTCTCTTCTGTCCTTAATGTTCAAGTCCATCCTTTACCGAACACCTTCTCTAATATTCCTCACACCCCTATCCCAGCTAAAATGATCTTTCCTTCTTTAGACATGTCATCAGATATGTCTCATGACAATTTATATATCCCCTTTGTACTTGTTTTATTCACTTCTATATAGTTGCTATTTTTGTATATCTCCCTCCTCCCCTTAGATTGTAATCTTCAGGTATGCAAATGTGTTATGTCTATTTTTGCATCTCTAGGACCTAATATAACACCTTCAGGAAGTGCTGAATAAATACTTGTTTATTGGTTTAAACAAGAAAGATGATGATGGCTTACAATTATATACTTTATATGATGATGATGCTAGATGACATTAGCTTGGGGTGTTGCAAGTTAGGAAGAGTTTTATTATTATAATAATAATAGCTGCTAACATTTATGTAACACTTTAAGATTTGTAAAGCTTTTTATATATTATTTCACTTGATTCCTACAACAATCTTATAATGTAGTCACTATTACAATTTTCATTTTAAAGATGAAGAAGCTAAGTCTGAGAGAGATTAAGTGACTCATTGAGGATCATATAGCTAGTAAAGGTCTGAGTTTTCTTCTTCCTGCGATTGTTGGTAATTTCAGTCTTTTCCTCCTCTACTCTCTTATTTTTTTCTTATTGATTATTTTTTTATTTTTATCTCTCTGATAGTGGTTTCCTTGGAGGTTGGATCTCAAAGTATCTCAGCCTCCTCTAATAATGCAAAATTCACAGTTCAGCAGCTTATTTTTCTGCCCAAGTGACTTTTAGGTGAATAGAAATGGTATCAGCTGGATGTTGACCCTTTTTTCTTAGTTTAGTGGAGTGTTGTATAATCCCCTCATCCCAAATACATATATATTCTTCTGTCTTGGTTCCTATTCCATTCCCTCTGTTCTTCAATTTCCTGGTGAGTACCACAATTCAGAGTTTTGCAGCATTCTTGCTATAGGATTGCTCACCACTGTCTGTCAGACCTCCGTAAAGCTTCTAATCCTGAAAAGTTGCTAAACCACTATGTGTTTGCCATGGACCATTCTCCACAATATTGGAAAGAGGGAGGCATCCAGAGGAAAAAGCTGATAAATTGAAGTATACATAAAATAATTTCACATATATATACACATATACAAACACACACACATATATATACACTTATATATTATACACACACACATATAAACATCCCTATTGTGTCTAATGGTAGCCATCTTTAAGGCAGCAGGAGGAATAGGCAAGGAAAAAAAGGAGAAAATTGACATGATTATTTGTTATATATTTGAAAGTAAAAGTAAGTTATACATATAGATTTGTAATTTCATGTATAATCATCCTTTTTATTATACTATGTTATAGAAATCTTTCTTTTATTTCATAAATTAAAAATAAAATTAAAAAAAGAATGAGAACACCAGAATATGGGATTTTTTTTTTCCTTGCTGAGGCAATTGGGGTTAAGTGACTTGCCCAGGGTCACACAACTAGAAGTGTTAAGTATCTGAGGTCAGATTTGAGCTCAGGTTCTCCTGATTTCAGGGCTGGTGCTCTACCCACTGCACCATCTAGCTGCCCCTAGAGATCAAGTTTTTTTGGTAAGACTATGTATCTGATCCTTGAGACAATTAGTCTCATAATTCTTCATGTCAGTAGCATAGGAGGTAGGAGAGGGACTGCTGAGTAAGTTTGGAGTAGACATAAGTTCATAGGTTCCTTTTTTCACCTTATTTTATTCTAGATATTTGATTCTAGATCATGGGACTTGAAATTGTTTTATATATGGAGCATAATATTTGGAAAAGTTTTAGAAGTTGTAGGAATCAGAGAAAATGTCTAATCTACTATCTGAAAGTATATTCTGAGGCTTGATGTGAACTCCAGCACTCTAACCATCTGCTTCTCAATCTATCTCTTTCCATCCAGTTGCTCCATTTATAGATCCTTTCAATAATCCTATGAAGAAAAGTAGCACAAGTTTATTATCCCCATTTTACAGGTGAAGAATTTGGAATTTAGAGAGTCTAGGTAGTTTTTCTAAAGTCCTACAATTAGTTAAGCTAATCATAGCATTTGCAAAGTCTTTAAGATTCCAAGCCCAGTATTCCTTCTACCATATTCTTGAGAAAGTGGGATGTTGTCAATTATTGAATAGTCAAGATCATCTCATGCTGAATGCTCATCTCTCATTTTTCAACTGCGTTAGGAAGGACAGGGAAATCTGCCAGAATACTCAGATATGTTCTTATGATTCCAGATCATTGGGTAGCATTTCTAGGCCTTTGGGTCACCACTTTCCTTATTGTTTATAAGTGGTGCCACGGTACCTTCGAATCCTCAGATCTAGCTTATATTTTTCTTTTGTATCTCGGTCAAACTTTTCTCCCTTTATTAGAATGTGAGTTTTTTGAGAGTAAGAACTGGCTCAGTTTTGTGTATTTGTATTCCCAAGACTTAGAAAAATGCTTGATATATAGCAGGTAATAAATGCTTTTTATTCATTCATTCATTCTTACACCTTCTTGCGATTGAAAAACACCATTCCTTTCTTTTCCTGAGTAAGGTAAAGCCATTTTGGTTGCCATCTAAGGCAATGGAAGTCTACAGTTATCAAATTATGTAGATAAATAACCTTGAATCTTCATTTCTTTTTATGTGATTTGGACACAAACCTCATTGATCAGAAAAAAAAGTGAAAAACTTCTGTCCTAATGAAATATCTGAGAGTATCAATAGTTGAAACCATCAGAGTCTGAGTGTCAAGGACAATTTCTTCTCAGTGGGGTTAAGTTGTGATCAGTTAGTCACTAAGTCTTTATTAAACAGTTACTGTGTTTAGACCCTGTGCTAAACACTGGAAATGCAAAGAAAAGCAAAAAACAATCTTTGCCTTCAAAGAGCATACATTCTATTAGGATGGGAAATGAAGAATGGGAAGTAGGGTGATGTAACTGAAACAGAGAGAGTAGAGAAGAAGAAAATGTTTTTGTTGTTCAGTTCTTTTTCCATCATGTTTAACTCTTCATGACTCCACTTAAGCTTTTCTTGGCAAAGATACTGAAACAGCTGGCATTCCTTCTGTAGTTCATTTTATGATAAGGAAACTGAGGCAAACAGGGTTAAATAAATTGCCCAGAGACACACAAGTAGTGTCTGAGCCAGATTTGAGTTCAGAGAAATTTGTCTTGCTGATTCCAAGCCCAACTTTCTATCTCCTGTACCATCCATCTGTCCCTTTGTTGAATAAATGTAAGAAGGATAAAAAGTGACCAGTTTTAAAAAATTTTTCAAATGCCACTTGAGGATTTTATATTTGATGCTGGGTGCCACTGGGACTTAGGTGAGGTGAAGGTATGTGACAAAGTTAGACCTACCCTTTAGAAAAATCACCTTGGTAACTGAAGTGAATATAATTAAAGTGACAAGAGAGTGGAATCAGATAAACCAATCAGAAAGCTAATGCCATAGTCTAGGTAAGAAGTTTAGACAGCCTTAATAAAGACTGTGTCTGTATGAGTGGAGAGAATGTCATGTACGTGTGAAGGTAAAAATTATAGGATGAGGCAATCAGGTAGATATGTAGGGTAAATGAGAATCTGAGAATATTTGAGTTTTTGAGGTTGACACCAAATTTTTGAGGGTGAATGACTGGGAGAATGGTGGTACTCTAGCAAAATAGGAAAATTCAAAAGTGATGGTGGTGAGTTAAGGAAAAAGATATTGACCTGATGCTTAGGTCAGGGTCATGAAAGAATTATGACCCTGCATTGTGCATGGTGTGCATTCACTCATTCGAGATGTATTGAACTTCTCCCGAGTATAAAGCACTGTATGCTCAGCCAGCCATTCCAATATTAGAGAAAGTTGAATTGTCTGCATTCATTTATTGACTTTGTTCTTAAAATCCTACGATTTTATTCTTTATTGCACTTGCTACTCATTTAGAGAGTGACTCAAAGGAAAAATTAAATTAGGAGAATTAGTGTCTTAATGGCAATTTCAAACAGATACCAGTTTACCAAGTCTCTTGAGAAATCATCTTCCCATCCTGTGATTGGTAAAAGAAATTGTAATTGTGGTAGACTGATCACTCCAGAGACTGATAAGTTTTTTCTACTTCTTTTGCATGTATTGAAAGCTATCCCATATTTGGAATATGTCAATCATATCCCAAAGCCAGGATATGTCCTCAGCAATGCTGCTAATTCAGCACTTTCCAAACACTATTGGTGCTCATTCTTGGGCACCCAATATTCACATGCTTCCCTACTAGTTGCTCAGACTCCTTTGCCACCTATACCTGCCCTTTCTAGCAAAAACTTTGTTCCTCAAAATGAAAACTTACCACTCAGCTGGTGGTTTAGTAAAAGGTCTGAAAGTCGAGTCATCCAGACTGACAGCTACTCTGCAATTTATTATTTTAGATTTTTGCCTTGGGCACTAAGTGATTAAGGGATATGTCCAGGGTCACACAACCAGGAAGTCAAAGGCAGATCTGAACCTAAGTCAAGATCTCCTTTCTAACTATGACTGCAGATATTCTCTGTGATTCAGGCCAATTCCCATAGACTTGTGATGGAGAGAGCCATATGCATCTGGAAAGAGGATTATGAGGATTGAATGTGGATCCCAACCTAGTATTTTCACTATTTTTGTTGTTGTTTGCTTCCTTTTTTACTTTCTAATTTTTTTCCTTTTTGATTTGATTTTTCTTGTATAGCACGATAAATATGGAAATATGTATAAAAGAACAGCACATGTTTAACATATATTGGATTACTTGCTCTCTGAGGAGGAAGGAAGGAAGAAAAATTTGGAACACAAGGTTTTGCAAGGGTGAAATTTGAAAATTTTCTTTGCATGTAATTTGAAAATGAAAAGTCACTAAAAAAAAAAAAAAAGATATTCTCTGAGAGAACAGTTGTAAGTCCTTCCAACTGCTGCCTATTCCTTCCCACCTTCCCAAGTATTTCAAGAAAGACTGTTTTTATAGGATCTTACCTGGTATGATTAATCTATGATACAAAATAAATTATGGAACTCTTATCAGTTATTAGACTGCAAGTTTTTCAATGACAGAGACTAGGGTTCATTGATTTCTTACATACTTCAGAATCTTGCATAGTGTTTTGAACATTGTGGGCCTTGAGAAATATTTGTTGAAGTGCCAGGAAGGATTCTGATTATCTGCGCCTTCCTATTTCATCAACACCTTCTCTCCTGTGACAGCTCTGAATTTTCTGCCAGCCCCCGACCTTACCGGAACCAGTAGGTTTTGGCTTTGAACAAATGACTATAAATGTTCCTGAGTCTCAGTCTCTCTAATTACCCACTCACACCTCTTCCCCTATGTGTGGAAACTGTCAGAATCTGGTTTTGTTGCTGAGGGCCCTAGGGAAGCCTCTCTAGAAGGGCTCCCTGTGGTGCTGCAAGGTGGTCACTATTACTTTCCTAATGGGATCAAAAGCAGAAAAATGAACTCAGGACCCCTGGAAGTAGGAGTGAAAAAAAAAAAAACTAGCTCTCATGCCTATCCCTTCTGATTCTCATCTCAGAAGTCTGTTTTGGCAATCAGGCCAAGATTTCTGTGGGGCTTCTCCTTGAAGAGGATCATTCAAGACCCACAATAATAGGGCTCTCAGGTGATTAAATTGACTTAAGGATTCTAAGAATGAGGAATTGCTCTTTTTTTAAAATAAATTTTTAAATAATACTTTATTTTTCCAAATACTTGTAAAGTTTTTAACATTTATTTTAAAAAATTTAATAGTATTGTATTTTTCCAAATACATGTAAGAATAGTTTTCAAATTTACCTTTGCTTTCCATTTTCTGACTGTCAGAAACTAATTCTATCTAATATTCTACAGCTAGTTGGAACTCTGGTCTAGAACTTGTCCTAAGTAAGACTGACTCAGGTAGTGTTTTTCTCTTCCTCTGCCTTCATCTGACACTCTTTGGTACCTTGCTTGGCCTGGAGGTAGGTTAATTGGCTGTTGTCACTTGTTTTCAAAATGAACAAATATGACATCATTATAGTGGGGTCAAGATATAGTGTCCATACTGTGGCTGAACAGACCAAAATGAGCTTGAAATGCTCTACCACAGGCAAAACACAAATATTTGTGAACATTTGGAGTGGAGCTGCCTCTAAATTTGCTCATCTCACAATTCTTTTGCTCTACCCCAATTCTGTTTTGTTCATACAGTATAGCACCTTCTTCCATGTGGGCATACCATGTGGAGTGGGTCTGGTAGTAAGAGGAACTCTCAATGTGGAGTCAGATGAATTCAGTTCAAATCCCAGCTCTTCTACTTACTCCATGTGTAATCTGAGCTTTCATTTATGAAATGAGTGGATTGGACCAGATTCCAATGAATTAATTACTTTGGGATTTTCTAAAGGCTCCCCCAATTGAAGCATCATTGTCAGGTTGATCTTCTCATCAGCCCTGGGCTTTCCAAATACTTATAAATAATCAATCTGGTAAACAAATATTTGTTGATCTGCTAATAGGAGAGAGATAGAGAGATAAATCAGGATGTTTTTACCCTTTCTTGGTAATAGGAGTTTGTTTTAGTAGTGGTCTTTTCTAGAATATGCCCTGGTTTTTGTTATCTAACCTGCCCATTTAATTCAAGAGCTAACAAATGCCTACTATTACTGTTTTATTCTAATTATAGATCATAGATTTAGATTTAGAAGAGACTTCAGGGGACAATCCAACAATCATTTTCCCCACTTGCCCTGATAATCTTTACCAGGTGAGAATATATCTTAATTATGAACAAAATTTCAATTCTTTTATCCAATCATTTAAAAACTTTAGAATAAATGAAACCCTTTAAAGCTGTTGGGTGAACTGGAGTGATCATTGAGATAACTATATCCATATTGGTTGAGAGTATTGATCATACCTTTCAGGGCTTGTCCCAAAAGACTGTTAAGTTTTCAGCAAATAAAATCTAAAAATTCACTAAGACTCTAGGCACACTTATATAAAACTAGTGACTTGGTTTGGAATCAAAGATTTAAGGATCTAGAAACTTAGGGTGGAAGTCCTCCAGCTTGAGAAGGAATTATTTGGGAGGGAAGGGGAAAACCATTCAACTTTGTCTACAGATTCCTTCCTTGCCTTGGTCAGAGAAAGACATCATGAGCTTCAAAGGATTTAGAACATTTTGGAATTGCTAACTTTCCACCAGCATCTTAAGTATCTCCTAGGAGAGCAGCAACTGGTATCATTATCTGCACTGGGAGCTAAGAACAGACTGGACATGATAAAGAAAGGTATTCAAGTAAATTTATTATACTTAAGGGACCTTCATGAGAAGGGAAGGACAGGGCTTCTGGCAACCAGGAACTATGAGTTAGCTTTTTGCCACATGGGATGACTAAGTTTGAGCCCAGTTTCCTCTGGACTCTGGATGAATTGATGAAGAGTGTTTCACAGACTTTTGGGGGGAAGATGTTTTGTTTCCAACTGTTTTTACTATATAGTAAGTACTCTTTTCTTTAAAATAATTAAGTCTAGCTAATTGTTATCAAGTGATGATCATGGGGAAGGGAAAGAGCACCATTGGGACTTATGAGCTTTAGATTTAGGGGGAAAAACCAATCCCTCAGGGCTGCTTATAGATTCTGAAGGGAGAAATTGTTACTTAAGTTCTGGGTGCTTGACAAACTAGTGTGAGTCGGGGTTCAAAAGGCAAGCCCCAAATCTATATATATTCTACAAACAGATATGGAAACTGAAGTCCAAGAGAGTTAAGGGAATTGCCTCCAGTCCACACAGACAATAATGGCAGTGTCAGGATTTGAACTCAGATGTTGCAGTGTCAGAATGACAGAAGCAGATATTTTTAAATTGATGATTCCCCTCCTCCAGTCATGACTACTACTTTTTTTTTTTTTTTTGGCATAGTACCTGACCTTTTCCCTGTGTCAAAGCATTGCATTGTTTCCTTTTATGTCTATTGGAGTCTATCAGTGGGACTTAAAGGGATTCATAGTACTAGAGAAAATAACCAATGTGAAAAGAAATAGGACCTTAATTTGGTGTGTTTATGGGAAGGTCACATGGCTTAAATGGGGATAGCTACAAGAGCAGTGAAGGGAAGTCAAGGACAACAAGGTAGGACCACTGTACTTTGTATCTGCTGCTCTGCCTGTCTTCAACTATGGAATAAAATGTCCTTGTGCCAGGTAGTTAAAGGAAGTGGTCTCCCTTCCCATCCCCACTCTTCCTGTATCCTTTGATGTGTTTTCTCCTTCTGTTAGTTTGTTAACATCTTCAGGGTAGGAACTGTCCCTGGTTCTTAGCACAGTGTTTAATAAATGTCTGTTGGATTAGATTAGATATTTGGGCAGCCCACCAGAACTGATAGCTTCTAGGTAGGACTGGGAAAGCCCTGGAAAAAGGACAAACAGAACTACCTTGGACAGGATGTTCTTATGGCAAGAAGAAGGAGGTTGCAAAGATCTTTCCAGGGGATGCTTCTAGGATTAACATCTTGTTGTAACGAGATCTTGCTGGGACTCCTAAGTTCATCCATTTTCATTCTATTTCTGAAATAAATGCAATTGAATGTATGTTCACTACTTTCATAGGGAAGGAAAAGGTCCAATTTGGGCAAATGTGATTAATTTCTCATTTCTAATGTCCTAGGAAGGGAATTGCCATTTATTTAGAAAAGTAGAAATTTCCAAATATGAGCATTTGAGAAAAGGCAGGCCAAAGGAAGGTTGGTATTAGGCAGAAGGAGGGACTGTGGTGTATAGTTTAGAATTCAGTGGTTCTCAAACTTTTGTTTTCCATATCTTTATCCTATTAAAAATTATTGAGGATCTCTCCAAAGTGTTTTTGTTTATCTAGGTTATATTTATAGACATTTACCATATTGGAAATAAAAACTATTTTTGAATTTGTAGACCCTCTAAAAGGGTTTCAGAGATTCCTAGGATTCTCTAGACCATACTTTGATAACCACTGATTTAGATAAACTAGAGATTTATCTGGACTACAACTGTCTCTCTGCAGGTTACTCTGCAAGTCAGAAAACATCATTAGTGGGTAGGTAACTCAGGGTAGCTGTCCTGAACTCAACAGTATGGGTTAGGGGTAGTTGAGTCTTTGTATAGAATTACTGCAAGTATTCTAGTTCCCATTTTCTATTGCAATTCTAACAATGATTACAAGAGAGACAAAATCAAATTGCTCAATTTTAAGTTAAAGTAAACAATGTGACTTGAAAAATAATCCTAACTACCCAGTAAAACACCCTGGCACTTTGGCACAATAGTTCAACTGAATTGATTTTTCATTATTTGTAGAAAATAGCTGATGAGTAACTAGGCAGTCCTCAGATAGTCAGGGAAATTAAAGCTATTACCTCTATCAGGCATTCTACTTTATATCAGGAGTAGAAATGTAAACACCTCAGGATGATGGAGATGGGAGGTGATTCCCTGTCACGCAATGAAGACCTAACTGAATCAAACTCCCCAAAAAGCAGATACAGTGTAGACATAGATGGTTTGGCAAAGGCAAATTTGGCTAAATCCTGAAGGGAGAGCAGGGCAGACTGGGATCAGGGATGTGATGGAAAAAAAAAAAAAAACAGTCAAACTACCCAATTCTTTTGATTTATGTGGGAAAACGTGATAGCATCAGAATGACTCCAGAACACATTTATGAAGTCCTGGACAAAAATAAGAGTTTGGAGGCACAGGTGATGTTTTCATCATTGCTGCTGATTCAAGGTAGGAGATTCATAAAAGCAAGGCAGAGTTTGGAAGTGAACAGATGGCTAAGATAGTATTTGAGAATACATTTCTTGAAAATGGCTTAAAAATCTAAAAATTATGGACTTTTAACAAGCAATGGAATATGCCTAACAAAGTCTGGTAATAGTATATTGCCAAACTTAATCAAGAGAGCTTCAAGCTCTCTTTAAGTTTCCTTTTTCAGGCAAGGGGGAAGAAAGAAAGCCACTTGTAGAACTGACGCATATGGTACTCCAGAAAGAAAAACAAGAAAACAAAGGAGGAAAAGTAGAAGAAAAATCCAGTAATTCACAGGAAACAGAATCCAAGAAAATAGCCAATAGTAAATCTCATGACCTCAAAATATACCAACAAAATATGGGCAATGATCAATGTGAGCTAGAGACGCTAAGTCAAGGATTCAAATTTTACCTCATAGGTTTCACTGGGTTGCTAGTAGATGACACCAGCAATTCATGAGCTCAATGGAGAAAGTTTCTTAACAAATTATATTAGCAATTCAGAGGGGAAACAGAAATAGTTTTAGAAATAGAGAGGTGTTGTGGCTAGCATGAAGATCCTTAGTTATTCTCCTAGTGGTGGTGCTTGAATGTATGGGAGAATGTGCCCTTATGCTGAATGAGGATCTTGTTAGTTATTTATCTTGTTATTCTATTTTAACTAAATGGCTTTTATTTTGTTTTTTAATATGTAGTCTGTTCTGGCTATGTAAAAAGAAAACATTAGCAGAGATTTATGAGCTATGGACTTTAGTAGATGTTGACCCAAAGAATACCTTGAATTTCTGTGTGGCTTTCAGGGACTTTCATTGAAGATGGCTCAGGCAACATTCGCAATATCTATGTCATAAGGTCATGGTGAGGAAAGTATTTTGAATACCTCAAAACATTATATAAGTGAATTATTATTAGTAGTATTATTATCTGTGCAAAAACTTCTTTACCATTGGTGAGTGAATGCATGAGGGAAAATACAAAGTAAATGACGAATTGCTGAGAATACTGCCGATGGATTGAGAATGTCAGTTTTGTATATGAGGGATGTCTTGGATATTATGAAAAGGCTAATGTGGAAACTATTCCTGTTGTATTGTCTGTTTGTCTGTATACTTACATTTATTTGCTTTGTTCTAAAAATGTCTATATTGTTTTCTTTTAATCCCACCAGGAGATTTATAAGGTACCTTGCAATCTTTTTAAAGGTCATTTAATCCAAATTCCTACAGCAGAAATAATAGGAGACTAAGAGTCTGGCTGGAGATCTGAAATCTAATCCTGACTTTGTTCCCTGCTAAATGGGCAAATCACCACTTGAATAATTATACTTCACAGGTCCTCCCAGCTTTAAGCTTATGAACACAAGAAGTCTTTTTCTAAAGAATTTTAGTTGTCTATGAAAATCGAAACTACTTTTGAAAAACAAAAACATGTTTAGAAAACACTTTGCAAATCTGAAATAGTTTAGAAAAATATCTCAAAGCCTAAATGCCCTAAGGAACATTTGGAAAAGAAGAGAGTTGGAAACATTTTTAAAAAATCTCTTGGGGGCTTGGATATATACCCTTTTCCAACTAAAAAACTAAGAGTATGTCAGCAAATTAAGTAGGCAAGAGATCAAATTAGACAAATGCTTACGGACTTTAGTTTTAATTTATTTGTGAGTATTCCTGAGGCTTCAATCTGCTAGTGCAACTCTCCTTGATGGGACCAAACAAGATCTATGCAAATAAATAATTCATCTCCAAAGTGGCACATTGCTGGTAATGCTTAAATTAAAATTCTTAAAATATGTATTTAATTTAAATTTGATAAGGCTGTT